>NW_022631096.1:4244341-4844341 GCF_010015895.1 Lontra canadensis | reverse complement strand
AAGCAACTGCCTTCGGCTCAGGTCATGGTCCCAGAGCCCTGGGATCGAGTCCCACATCGGGCTCCCAGCTCCATTGGGAGTCTGCTTCTCCTCTGACCTCCCCTCTCATGCTCTCTCTCACTCTGTCTCTCTCTCTCTCAAAATAAACAAATAAAAAAAAAAAAAAAAAAAAGAAATTATGATCAACAGTTATATGCCAATAAGTTAAGCAACCTAGATGAAATGGATGCATTCCTGGAAACCTATAAACTCCCAAAACTGAATCAGGAAGAAATTGACAACCTGAATAGACCAATATCTGGTAACGAGATTGAAGCAGTGATCAAAAACCTCCCAAAAAACAAGAGCCCAGGACTTGACGAATTCCCTGGAGAATTCTACCAAACAGTCAAAGAAGAAATAACACCTATTCTCCTGAAGCTGTTTCAAAAAATAGAAACAGAAGGAAAACTTCCAGACTCTTTCTATGAAGCCAGCATTACCCTAATCCCCAAACCAGGCAAAGACCCCACCAAAAAGGAGAATTTCAGACCCATATCCCTGATGAATATGGATGCCAAGATTCTCAACAAGATCAGATCCTAGCTAATAGGATCCAACAGTACATTAAAAAGATTATCCACCATGACCAGGTGGGATTTAACCATAGGATGCAAGCGTGGTTCAACATTCACAAATCAATCAATGTGACAGAACAAATCAGTAAGAGAAGAGAGAAGAACCACATGGTCCTCTCAATTGATGCAGAAAAACATTTGACAAGATACAGCATCTGTTCCTGATTAAAATGATTCAAAGTATAGGGGTAGAGGGAACATTCCTCAACTTCATAAAATCTATCTATGAAAAACCCACATGCATATCCAGAAGAGAAAGACAATAGAGAAAAACATTTTGAAAATAAAGGAGAAAAAAGTGAAAAATTGACCAAACCACCTTCTGAGGACGTAGACAGAAGTAGGACCCAGATCACAGGTGGAAACAGCGAGGCTTCTGCTTAATGTTACAGGTAGAAAGGAGGGAAGGGTAGGAAATTCATAAGTGTTAAGAAATGGCAATAGAAGCAAGTCATTAAGGAAGTTCTAGCAACAACTACCATTTTCTCTAAAGCAGCTCTCAAAGTGTTGTGCTGGACCAACACCATCATCATCATCAGAGAACTTACTAGAAAAAAAAATATGAATGCTAAGGTCCTATCCCAGAACTACTTCATCAAAAACTCAGGAAGTGGAGCCCAGAAATCTGTTTCACCAGCTGAGAATACACCTCAAATTTGAGAACCGCTCTTATAGCAAAAGACCAGATCTTGCCTAAGACTGAGGAGGAAGGGGCGCTGTCGAAGTCTTAAAGAGAATGTAAAGGTTGGAAAGAGCTATGGGAAGAAAAAAAGAGAAGACTGAGTGAGAACATATGGAGACCACTATCCTGCCAAACTCCAGGAACTAAATTCTAGTCCTGGGTGTAAAGACAGAGTGGGAGATCCAATAGATTTTTGACCAAAAAAAAAAAAAAATTGGCTAATATAACCACTTGCAATAGGAATTATTGGCAATATATATAGACATTGGAAATAACTAATGATTAAGGAGGCCTCCTGGCACTGCTCTTAGAGTCCACATTATCTGCCACTAAGAGCCTAGGGAAGTTGAGAAATTGGCTTAATCTCTCTGAGCCTACTTCTTCAACATGGGGACAGAAATCCATCAGAGTAGAAATCCCACCTGAGTGAAATAAAACACACAGAAATTCTTAGCGCAGAACCTGACACACAAGTGAGAGTGATTATTGTTCACTGGGGTGTTTGTCCAATTCTGTCCTATTCCTAGATGAATCCTATATCATGTTTCTGAATCCTGTTACTCTGCTCGGTTTCCTCCAACAAGGCTGGACTCCACATGCCTTCTCATTTCAGGGCCTACATCCCTGGAGAAGCTCTGCAGATGGGCTAGATGCTCACAACAGAGAGCAGGATGCAAAAATGTGATCACAAGCACAGCAGTGGCATCCGAAGCTTCTGGTCTGGTGCAGCGTGTGACATGCACCCACAATCCACCGGCCAGCTCAGGTTTTAAGGTCAAGACCAAAGTCAGTCAAGTGGGCATGTGAACTCTACCCAGGGAAACATGGCAAGGGTAGAAAAAGAGTAAATAATGTAAACAAATATGTTCTATTATCTATTATAATGACTCTGAGTAACACAAATTGGGTAAGGCTGGACTGTTTGGGATAAAGCTCTAATTAAAGGAAAAAGGAGGGGTGCCTGGGTAGCTTAGTTGTTAACCGTCTGCCTTCAACTTGGGACATGATCCCAGAGTCCTGGGATGGAGCCTTGCATCGGGCTCCCTGCTCAGTGGGAAGCCTGCTTCTCCCTCTCTCACTCCCCCTGTTTGTGTTCCCTCTCTCCCTGTGTGTGTGTGTCTCTCTCTGTCAAATAAATAAATAAAATCTTTAAAAATAAATAAATAGTGGCGCCTGGGTGGCTCAGTGGGTTAAAGCCTCTGCCTTCGGCTTGGGTCATGATCTCAGAGTCCTGGGATCGAGCCCCGCCATTAGGCTCTCTGCTCAGCAGGGAGCCTGCTTCCCCCTCTCTCTCTGCCTGCCTCTCTGCCCACTTGTGATCGCTCTCTGTCAAATAAATTAATTAAATCTTTTTTAAAAATAAATAAATAAAGGCCAGAGGAGACACTCAGAAGGCAACCCGACCCTCACTGAGACAGGAAGAGCTTTTGCAGATTCTGGAAACTGAGTTACTTTTGCAACATGCTTTCTTGTCATCTCTGACTACACAGTCAGTGTATGAGTTTGCTAGGGGTACTGTAACACCGTCCCATAAACCAGGTGGCTTAAACAGAAATGTAGTCTCCACAGTTGTGGAGACTAGAAATCCTGTCAGCAGGGGTTAGTGCCTCCCCAGGGCTGAGGGAAGGAGATGTCCTAGGCCTCGTTCCTTGGCCTGTAGGTGGCCATCTTCATTTTCACATGGCATGTATGCATGACTGTGTATACATGACATGTACACATTCCCTGTATGCATGACTGTGTCCACAATTCCTTTTTATTAAGGGACCCCCCCCTACTCCAGTAGGACTGCATCTCAACTAATGATACCTGCAACAACCCCATTTCCAAAGAAGGTTACATTCTAAGGTAGAGGGGGCTGGACTTCAATATATGAATTTGGAAGAACACAGCTCAACCCAGAAAAGTCAACATTCAAAGCATTAAGAGATCTGCCTTGTTTTCAAATAACAGCAAAAAAATTGGATTGCTGCTCTTCTATTCCATAGCCTTTTTGCTTTTTAGGCTCCGTGCTCAACGTGGAGCCCAATGCAGGGCTGGAACTCACAACCCTGAGATCAAGACCTGAGCTGAGATAAAGACTCAGACACTTAACCAAATGAGCCACCCAGATGCCCCTCCACTATCTTTCATGTTGAGAGGGGAACACCAAGTAGTCAGTTTAACTGCTTATAAAAGAAAGCCATGAACTGGGTCCCCTTTTCTGGTCCCTAAACCGGAAACAGACTTCCCTAGTCAAAGAGACAATATCTGTAGAGACATAAATATCTCTGAGGATTCTGAATCAAGTCCAATTCATTGCCTAAGCTGAATACTGGTCATTTACCCCAACTCCTCCACACTGAGACCAGACAGAGCCTGGGCTGCCTATTTCTGATGACACATATACCCGGCTGGTTCTCCACCACAGATGGAGATGAAGGCCAGATGGAGAAGGCTGTTCCCATGCATGGTGAGTGCAGGAGTCCACAGCCAACAGGTAAGGAAGGCCTCTGTTTCCAGGCACCACGCAGGATCTCCCCAGAACAATGCCTGCTCCCAACACCTGTCTTCCTTCAGCCTTTCTTACTTTAGTAAAACCTACATTCTATCTGGCATGCAAAGAACAATGCCTCCCCTTCCTCTTCCCTGTGTGCATCTCCTGCTCTCCAGAAAGGTTACTCCTTTCATAGGCAGACAATGTGAGATGTCAGCTGGTGCCAGCTGCCCTTTCCTTAAGTAAATTAGCATTGTTCCCTTAGATAGGATTGACGGTCTCCCTAGCTCTCTTGGTCTCTCTCCCACCCTTTTGACTCTTTTCTTTAGAAACTCTTGCCCTTCTCCCATGCCCACCCTGTCCACCACGCTGCCTCCTTCCCACACCAACACCCACACCCACATTTACCCATCTCTTACTTACAAAGCTTCAGCTCGGCAACTCAGAGAAAGAAGGGGCTGCTGCCACGTGCGTGCCTGTGTTCCCTTCAAAAGTCATAAGCTGGTAGTGATAGACACCATGGTAACATGCCCAGCCCCGGCTCAAAGCAGAACTGAGTAGACACCTCCTCCTGTCTCACTTTCCTTAGCACCGCAGGGCCCTGTGACTCAGCCACGGTCATGGACACAGGGAGAATCTTGGGCTGGGTCTGCACCAGAGCAGTCAATTAAGGGAATGACTGCAGGTTCTATTCCAGTTCCTGGCAGCAGAGCTAAGCCCCTGACCCAGTGATGTTCATCAGGACCCACCACGTAGGGCAATATTAAGAGAGCACCTCTAACCAAACCTCGAAAACTTTGCTGGGTTGTAGGGACAGCACAGCCTGGAAAGTGCCTCCCACACTGGCCTGAAACACATTTAAATGTAATACAGGGCCTGGGGCGGGGAGACTTTGATGGGTCTCCTGCACTTTCAGGGCCCTCATCTGAATCCCCTTCCAGGTGAACCTGAGTCAAGCCCCGAGATTCCCCAGTTGGGGCCCTCTATCCCCTGACATATCTGGAAGGAGGTCAGTATTGTCTTCAGTTCTTCTGCCACACCGTTTGCTCAAAATCCTCTGAGGAGCCCAGACAATACTCCTACACTCCAAGCAGACGTGAACAACTGCCCCCTGGACCCGTCTAGGTCAGTGTCCTATGGAATCACAAGCACCAGGTGTCCAAATCCACACTGACTTTCATCCCCCACAACCATCACACCAGCTTCCACCTGCCCAGCCACAAGCTCCCGCTACCCCACACCTCATGCTCACACCCAGTGGACTTCTTCCTAAATGCTTTGGACTATGGCCCTTCTCTACCCACTACCTTTGCCAGGCTCTCCTCCCTGCACATGCAGATAGGATCCGGATGCAGCTGGGAGGGCATCTGGACTAGGGAGACCTGTGCTCAGATCTGAATCCTTCCACTCACCTGCCCAGTGGTTCATGGCAAGGCAATGACCTTGTTAGCCTTAGTGTCCTCGAAGTTAAAGTAGGATCATGCAAACACCACCTTTGCAAGAGGATGGGAGGATTTAATGAGGCAATCTATGTAAAGAAATGTTTATCAATCTCCTTGACTTCTAAATTCCATTCCAGTGCCCTTGACATTAAACTCCATGTGAATTATGCACTGAGGGGGTAGGGGCACAGAACACAGACTGTGGTCCTTCCCCTTAAACAATAAAATGAAACCTCAAACTTTATTAAAATTATTTCACCATTTTAATCCACAATATTTAAGGGATTTTACGTACAAAGAATATTATTTTAGCTCTAGGTCTTGAAAGATTATAAAGTTTAAACCGTCTTTTTTTTTTTAAAGATTTTATTTATTTGACAGAGAGATCACAAGTAGGCAGACCAGCAGGCAGAGAATAGGGGGAAGCAGGCTCCCCGCTGAGCAGAGAGCCTGATTGAGGGCTCGATCCCAGGACCCTGAGATCATAACCCGAGCCGAAGACAGAGGCTTAACCCACTGAGCCACACAGGCGCCCCAAGTTTAAACAGTCTTAATATATATTATTATATATATATAATAGTCTTAAATACATTCATTCATACAATTCATTCAATAAATACGGACTGAGGTTATTATATGTGCTAAGTATTATTCTAATTCATAAAGACACATCTGAACTTATTCTCATTTCATCAGTGATATATTTTTTAATTTACTTTAAATCATTTATGTAGGGGCACCTGGGTGGCTCAGTGGGTTAAGCCTCTGCCTTTGGCTCAGGTCATGATCTCAGGGTCCTGGGATCGAGCCCGGTATTGGGTGGGCTCTCTGCTCAGCAGGGAGACTGCTTCCTCCTCTCTCTGCCTGTTTCCGCCCCCCCTCCCCCGCCTACTTGTGATCTCTGTCAAATAAATAAATAAAATCTTTTTAAAAAATAAAAAATAAATTATTTATGTATAAAAAACATTTTTCTTGACAAATCCCAAACTGGCACCACATCACATGATTTGAATGTTTTCAAATCAACCTTCTATTAAGCCATCAAAATTAGGCAAAACTGCCTTCACCATCTCTAAACTTCTGAATTCAGTCATTTTGCATTAAAATCTGAAAGGGTTTAATATTTGTACATTCTTTTTCTAATTGACAAAATGAAGAAGGTGATATTTGCAAGTACTTTGCAGATAACACACTTTGGGTATGGACAGAGTTCACTCCCAATTAATGAAGAGGAAAACTAGGATTTAAACACCACTGTATTTTCTCCTCTTAACCTATATTTTAGGCCAAAGACATTAAAATGTGTCACAGACATTTGATCAGCAGAAGATAACTCAAACCAATGATAAAGATCTACTTGCAGGGAAAAAAAGAAAAAAAAGATCTACTTGAAGGGAATTGGCAGAAATATTTTCAGTTTCCACTCCTAACTTGCCCTATTTTAAAATCTAACTTCCTTCCACTTCCTTGTTCCAACCAATGGCATGTTATCCTAATAAGCAATAAGTGACTGAGAGTAAAAATCACATATAAAGCTCACCAGAGTACCTACTGGTGTTCAGCTGAGTGTAAGCCATCTGCCAGGTGTGCCAGCACACCTATTTATTTATTTATTTATTTAATTTCCTAACATATAATGTATTATTTGCTTCAGGGGTACAGGTCTGTGAATTGTCAGGCTTACACGCTTCCCAGTACTTACCATAGCACATACCCTCCCCAGTGATCATCCCCCAGCCACCCTATCCCTCCCAGCCCCACTCCAGCAACCCTCAGTTTGTTTCCTGAGATTAAGAGTCTCTTATGGTTTGTCTCCCTCCCTGGTCCCATCTTGTTTCATTTTTCCCTCCCTACCCACCATGGCCCCTCCCCCCTCACCATGCCTCTGTAATTCCTCATATCAGTGAGATCATATGATAACTGTCCTTCTCTAACTGACTTATTTCGCTCAGCATAATAGCCTCTACTTCCATCCACATCGTTGCAAATGGCAAGATTTGGGATTTTTTGATGGCTGCATAGTAATCCATTCAGGCACCCATTTAAAACACACCTAGAAGAGTTCATGCTATTCTGTTTCTAAAATATACACAAATGTGATATATACACAAATATATATATTTGTGTATATCAATATATAAATATTGTGTATATAAAATATACACAAATACAAGTACTTGCTCGCAGACCCTGGAACCCACTACTGCTCTCAGCAGTGATATGCACCCTCCAACACCTTTGCAAACCACATACCTGGGAGCACTTAGCAGGTGGCAGCTATCTCTCTGGCCTAAGAAATCATCTCTCCCATCCACTTGAAAAATCGAAATGTTATACTAATGTTCCTGTGTAAAACCGTTCATTAGCCAGGGGCGCCTAGGGGGCTCAGTCAGTTAAGCATCTGCCTTTGGCTCAGGTCATGATCCCCGAGTCCCCGGATGGAGCGCCACACTGGGCTCCCTGCTCAGCAGCAAGTCTGCTTCTCCTTCTGCCCCAGCTCTGCTCGTCCTCACTCGCCCTCTCTTAAATCAAATCTTTAAAAAAATAAATAAAACCGGGGCGCCTGGGTGGCTCAGTGGATTAAAACCTCTGCCTTCAGCTCAGGTCATGATCCCAAGATCCTGGGATGGAGCCCCACATCTGGCTCTCTGCTCATCCCTTCCTCTCTCTTCCTGCCTCTCTGCCTGCCTCTCTGCCTACTTGTGATCTGTCAAATAAATAAAATCTGTTTTTTAATAAATAAATAAATAAAACCTTTTATTAGTTCCTCAGAGATTTGGAGATGAAATCCAAGTCCCTCTGCAAGAAATACACACCACCACACACAACCGACTGTCACCATTCCATCCATGCTTTTGTGGACCCCATCCTACTTCTCTACTTCTGTGGGGTGTGTCTCTTACTCTCCGCTGGGAAGTGTTCCCACTGAGCAAACACCTGCATATTCCTCTACAAGTTCAAGGTTCACTCTCACCAGGAACCTCTGTTGCCCCGAATGGCTGTCTTTCCTCCTCCATCCCTCTCCCTTGTCCCCAACACGTTTCCTGATCTGAAATCATTCACAACACCATTAGACTTCTTGCCTCAACATGTAAGGTAAGGGAGATGTCCTGAGAGATGCCTCTCTTCTTACCTGAATTGTAGAGCCTGGTGGAAAGAGCCAACGCCAGAATGTCAAAGGCTAAGAATCACAGAGATTGTTCTGGGCCTCTGCCCGTGGAGGACCAGCTGTGGTTCCACCTCTCAGCATCTGGGGTCTAAGTCAAAGGAACAGTCCCCATCTGGGAAGTACTTACCCCTTGGCAGAAGGAGAGGAGCAGGACAGCTGGAGAAACAGTCTGATGGTTCCTGAAGATTCTAACGGGACTTGGTAGTAGACACAGCCCTTTCCAATCGTATTGGCCAAAGCAAACCATATGGCTGAGTCTGATTCCGGTGAGGGGGAGGTGTAAACTCCCAAGGCAGGCGCGTAAATCTCATGACAAGAGGCAGAGAGGTATACTCCACTTAACAAAGAAAGAGAAAAATAATCCGAAACAATAATGCCCTCTGCTGTGCTTTCCTCCATCTCCCGTGGAAGTGAAGTCCCTGTAGGGCCGTGCGGCGCTGGTGAGGCAGGGCCCGTGGGCGCCCAGCTGAGTAAGCAGCAGCTCCAGATTTCCCATTTTCTTCTGCTGGGCCCCAAGGACTTAGACCGTGTTTCTCCAGTCCCGCTTCAACACTGCCGGTTTGGTCTTATTTCATAGGATCCTCTTCTCTACTTCTCCCAAGACTAAACGGGCAAAAGCATCCATCGTTCCCTTCTAGCTCCTTCTTTACAGTTTACACCAGAACGACACACCAGCCTTTCTCCCATTCTTGCTAAGCGTGGAAGGAAACAGAGCAGCGACAAAATGGCCAGAGTGAGAAACCCATGGAGTTCGCTGTCCCCAAAACGCCCCGCAGTCATAACCCGACCGCTCAGCGGGCGCGCGGAAGCACCAAACGCTTTCCCAGGATGGACTCCCGCACCCTCTTCAAGCTCTCGCTCCACCTACCCCCAGCCCAAAGGCCTAAAACATAAAAGCAGTTGCGTTGGGTGTGAAGCTAATAAAACTTCGGCTGCAGGGCTGTGCTCTTTCCTAAGCCGCTGTAACAAATTACCACAAATGGGGCAGTTTAGGTAAATACGTGGCTCTGTGTCCTTTCCCAGTGCTGGAGACCACAGTCTGCAATCAGTATGGGTGCGCCCAAATCAGAGAGTCTGAGGGCCACACTCCCTCTAGAGGCTCTCGGGGACAGGGGTTCCTTGCCCCTGCCAGTTTCTGGCGACCCCCAGCTCTCTTTGACTTGTGGCCACGGCAATCTCGTCTCTTCCCCCGTGGTCATACTGCCTTATCTCCTTCTGCCAACTCTCCCTCTGCCTCCCTCTTTATTTTTTTATTTATATATGTTTTTTAGATTTTATTTATTTTAGATTTTATTTATTTATTCTACAGACAGAGATCACAAGTGGGCAGAGAGGCAGGCAGAGAGGGGGGCGGGGCAGGGAAGCATGCTCCCCGACGAGCAGCGAGCCGGATGCGGGGGCTCGATCCCAGCACCCGGAGACTGCGACCTGAGCCGAAGGCAGGGGCCTTAACCCACTGAGCCACCCAGGCGCCCCCCTCGGCCTCCCCCCTCTGCCTCCCCTCTCTGCCTCCCTCTTAAGAAGATGTACATGAGGGCATCTAGGGCCCATCCAGACAATCCAGCATAATCTCCCTATTTTGAGATCCTCAACTTAATCTGCAAGGCTGCAAAGATCCTTAAAATCCTTAATCTTAAAGCTGCAAAGATCCTTTTTCCGTATAAGGTAACATTCACAGGTGCCGGAGATTTGATATAAAATCTTTGGGTGGGGACCACTTTCCTTCTTATGTGGGGAAAAACTGAAATTCTAAAACTTGTGTTTATTTGTGTCTGCACAAAGTAAAATTATGAAGAGAAAAAAAAGGTCAGCCATCAAAAACGCACAGGACCACCTGTGCCCCAGGAAACACCCAATTCCTTTTCTATCCCTACTGTAGAAAAGATGGCATCATTCTTGACATAGAAAGAGGTGATTAACCTAGCAATAGCCAAACCTGTGAAAACAGTTTCAGTCTGTTGTTAAATTCATAAACAGATTATCTAGATTTTGGATCTGTGAGTTGTTTCTGGGCCAGCTTGGTGGTGATCTGGGCTTTGCCATGATTCTTGTTTTCAGGATGGCCCACAGCACACGGGCTCCCAGTTACCCAATCACACTCTAGCCAAGATTCAGCTGTTAAGGGACGCAGCTGTTGTAAACTTAAGTTCGGAATCCTTGAGTTAATCAAGAGAGATAAGGGGCCGGTTGGGTGGGATTCAATCCAGCAGAAACACTTTATAGAGCCATGGCCATTCCATTCTCAGAGCATGCATCCGAAACTGCAGGCAGCAGAGGGAAGAGGGCTTGGAAGACAAACTTCTATATTATCTGACTCTCTGCTCTATGCAAGCACCTACCTGTGAAAAATGACAAGAACCCAGAACATTCCCCCGATGGCGAGCTGATTGAGCCAACACTGTGTAATCTGGATCGGAAAATGAAGGAAGTGGAAAGAGAACCTCGTGAAGGAAAGAAACAAGCAGAATCTCTCCAGCCACCTACATCATCAAGAATCTGGCTACATCCACACACTGTTTCAAAAGCAGAAACCCATCGGCTGAGAGCTGCACCTCCCCAAAGGAGGCTATGCAGATTCAAGCCTGAGTGCTAAATGGAGAACATATGATCATGAGCACATGAGTTGCCTGTGGTGTAGTCAGGTTCTGGGATGCCAACCCCAGAAGCAACTGCATGTCCTGCATTCACCAAAGTGGGCAGGAAGGAGGCAGGATCGTGGAGTGTGTGCTTTGTGGCTGCGCGGGAAAGGTTGTTCTCGATGTCCCGGTGGCTGGACTCCTGTTTTGCCCTGGACTTTGAACACTGATCAAAGCTGGGCCACACAAAGGCTCCACTCTCCTGAAAGTGATCTATGGTGAGGACATCAGGATCTGTCATGGACGCTCTGTACTCTGAGCCCTATGTGGTCCTCTCTCTGCCCTTTTCCTGGGTTTCTCCCAGCACACACATCGGGCCCTTCCCGGTGGAGGAGCGGACCTCTGCTGCCTCTGAGCAGATCCAGAACTTCAGAACAATTGGAAACTTGATCTCCGTTCCAGCTGAAAGACGGAAGGACATTGCAGTTCCATATACTCAAGACTCCTCCTTTCGGCAAACTAATGTCATAAACAAAAAATATTGGGAAAAAAAATAAATGAAGAAACAGTCACCAGAAAGCTAGCACTGACTCCTGCCACCTTAACATCCTTCATATGCAGGAAGACCAAAATCCTGGGACTTTCAACAAATGTCAAGTTGAAGGGAGGAAAAATGCAGCCTGTGCTTTCAGATTATTTCCACTAGGTGGCATGCGCGGAACCTTTGAAAAAGTAAAAATCAACGATTTTGCATTAAGTGACTCCACAATTTCCTTCCAAGTACAAACAGGAATTTTGCTTTCTAGGAATGGGAGGCTAGACTCAAGAAAAAGGAAACTGAATTCTGGTCCAAGATCATGGAAGTTTTTTGGGTTGGGTTTGGGGGGTTTTTTGGTTTTGTTTTGTTTTGTTTTGTTTTCTGCCAGACTTCTGCCTTCTGTTTTTTCTCTGGAATTATCACTGATGAATGGGAAGCAGAGATTCTGCCTACCTTCCTGCTTAATAAATGGTTAAGGTTTTCAGTGATAAGTCACCTGTGTTCTTTGTGCCCTTAAGTGTGGGTGAAGGGAACTACTGTTCACTCTTAACAAGTAAAAGGTTTTCATGAGCCCCAAGTATCCATGCTTAAAAAAAAAAGTCTTGCCCAAAACCTTGACTTAATACTTTGCCATGTAAAAATAGCATAAAGATCGCCTTGTACTGTAAGGTGCTTAGCAACCTACAGGAATCAGAAGTCCTGAATTTCCTTGGGACCCCTGGCTATCTCAGTCAGTGGAGCATCTGACTCTTGATCTCAGGGTGATTTAAGTTCGGGCCCCACACTGGGTGTAGCAGTTGCTCAAAAAAGTAAAAAAAAATAAATAAAGCTGAGGATTTAATCCATATATTTTTTTAAAGTCCTGAATTTCCATGCTGGCTCCAACTTTTTAAACTGTGAAACTGATCAAGTAACAATGCGTAAGAGCTTCAGTTTCAACATCCCCCAAAAGGTGGTGATTGTTTGGAAAACCAAGTGATCAAATATATGTGAATTCTCAAGGCCTGAAATGCCCCACATCACTAGTCATTAGGAAAAGACAAATCAAAATCCCAATAAGGGGGGGCGCGCCCGTGTGGCTCAGTCATTTAAGCCACTGCCTTCAACTACAGTCGGGATCCCAAGGTCCTGGGGATGGGCTCCCTGTTCAGCAAGAAGTCTGCTTCTCTCTCTCCCTCTGTACCTGCCCCCGACCCCACTCATGCTCTCTCTCCGTCTCTCAAATAAATAAATAAAAAATTTTTAAAAATCACAAGAAGTTACTACTCAATACCCATCAGGATAGTGATTATCAAAAAAATAATAAATGTTGGTGAGAATATGGAGAAATTGGAACCTTTTGTGCATTGCTGATAGGAACCTAAAATCGTGCAGCTGCTGTGTAAAACACTCTGGCAGTTCCTCAAAAGCTAAACATAGAGTTTTCATGCGATCCAGCTTTCAATTCCTAGGTATATACTCAAAGGAATTGAAAGCAGGAATTCAAACGGATACTGGTATGCTAATGTTCATAGCAGCATTATTCATAATAGCCAAAATGTGGAAACAACCCCAGGGTCCATCAACAGATGAATGGACAAACAAAATGTGGTGTGTGAAATATTATTCGGCCATTAAGAGAAATGAATACTGACACATGGCAACATAAATGAACCTTGAAAGCATTATGCTACCATACACAAAAGGAAAAATACTGAACAAATACTGTATTATTCCATTATTACACGAGGTGCAGAGAATAGGCAATTTCATAGAGACAGAAAGTAGATTAGAAGTTACCACCGGGGGGCGCCTGGGTGGCTCAGTGGGTTAAGCCGCTGCCTTCGGCTCAGGTCATGATCTCAGGGTCCTGGGATCGAGTCCCGCATCGGGCTCTCTGCTCAGCAGGGAGCCTGCTTCCCTCTCTCTCTCTCTCTGCCTGCCTCTCTGTCTACTTGTGATCTCTCTCTGTCAAATCAATAAATAAAATCTTTAAAAAAAAAAAAAAAAAAAAGTTACCACCGGCTGGGGGAAGGGGAGGTTAAAAGTCATTGCTTTCATGGTTACAGAGTTTCCATTTGGGGTAACAAAGAAGATTTGGGCATAGATACTGGTGAGGGTTGCACAAGGTGGTGAATGTTCGATGCCACTGAGTTTTACATTTAAAAAATAGTTAAAATGGTAAATTTTATGTTATGTATATTTTGCCTAAATAAGGAAATAGAAAATAATAATAGGCAGATTTAGACCACTTTAGCATTCAAAGTCAAGGACATTTGGGGATGGTATTTTTCTAAGTGACTATATTTGGTGATTAAATTTCCTTTTCCACCACCCCCCCCAAAAAAAAAAAAATCCCAAGGCCTGGCACATAACTCATTCAAATCACATTTGTATTCAGCTTGCATGTGTCGAGTTTCTTCTGGCCTGTTTCATCCTCCCAGCAATCCTGCGAGGCTCCCAAGAACACAGTCAAAAAACCTCCTGTCCCTACACCGTATTCTCCTAGAGCTCCCTGTAGGTAGACGCTATTCCTTAGTCTTAAATCAGAGAGGACAAGAGCAGAACATGACACAGTGAGGCAAAGACATAACATCCAGTGAAGGAATGCTCTGTATGGCAAGTGTATCTCATGGATTCTTCATCCCTTCTCGAAGGTCGAATTCTACCTCTGCATTTTCCCAGATCCCTCATTCAGAATTAAATTCTCTAGATCTGGTATTTTCAAGCCTCGTTAAGACATTTCTACAATCTGCTCTAATGTAACCATTATATTTGCCCATATCTCACTTAGCATATCACGAGGACCTAAAAGGCAGGAGCCTTTCTCTTTTCCCTCTCCTCTCCCTCCCCCCATCCCACCTGCTCTCCCACCCATCTGCAATATTCAGGGGAATGTTGGCCTTCCCCCTCCCCCCACCACCCATCCAGGCTCTCTCCAATCTGACAACAGAGTGGATTTACCAAGTACTTCTCTCTACAAACAATTGCTTTTCATCTGTTTTATTTACTGTAATCTCAGCTGCTATGAACTTTCCGAGACATGCACACATCACCACCACAAAACGCCAACCGTAAGCACACATTAAATGATTCTAAAAAGGATAAGAAGTAAATGGCATCAGCGGGGAGACTCTCTGAAGGAAAGCGCTCTGAAAACAGCCTGGATTCAGGCTTCAATTCAACCCAGCACCAGACTTGGCCAGACATATAAAAAAAGATGAACGCCCAGTCATTATTCCTCAATGAGCTAGCAATTGTCTTTGCACAAGAATCCTTCACTGAAAAGGGCTCCCAAACTACAGAATATCTCCCCCCAACACCCACTGCACACAGTAGGTCCAGAACAAGCTATTATTGATATACTTTTCACATATTATCTCATTTAAATGTTACCTCAATCTAGGGAAGTGCTTCGCAGTAGAGACCTGCTATGTCTCTAGTCCTTCTCACTAATCTCTACCCAGCACTCTGTTCCCCAGCCAGGCAGGACTAGCTTCAGTCTGTCCCCCCCAAGGTCCCAGTTATCTCTCTTCTGTAAGTCCTCTATAAAAGGTGTTTCTTCTGCCTGGACCCTCGGCCCCTGTCCACCACTGCCCATTCTGATGTTCTAACTAATGTCTACTCCTCCTTGAGGCTTCTCTCAGGAATCCCTTCCTCCTGAAAACTTCCCATGCCTCCTCCATACTCCCAAAACTGAGTTAGCCACCTATCTTTCAAGATCTCACATGGGGCATTAATCAGACTCTTAAAATGAAAGTTGTGTTGGTTTGCTGTTTCCTCCCCTAAACTGAGATGTCCATTTGAATAGAGGCCATTGGGGCACCTGGGTGGCTCAAGGGTTGAGCCTCTGCCTTTGCCTCAGGTCATGATCCCAGGGTCCTGGGATCCAGCCCTGAATCAGGCTCTCTGTTCAGCAGGGGGCCTGCATCCCCCCTCCCCCTCTGCCTTTCTCTCTGCCTACTGGTGATCTCTCTCTCGGTCAAATGAATAAATAAATAATCTTAAAACGATACTCAGAACCCTACTCGTAATCTGGGACATGATAATCATATGTGACAGGCACTCAACAAATACCTTTCGATGGCTATGACAGGTATTATTTTCCTCTATTTTAGAGTTGAGGAAGCTACAGCTAAGTAGGCTTCGAAATGTGTCCAGAGACACAGAGCTAGCTGGCAAGCAAAGCACCTAGATTTTGAGCCCTGGTCCTTCCAGTGCAGGACCCTGTACCACAAGCAAATCCCTCCACCAAAGTGCGTTGAGAATTTGAATTCATCAAGGACTGTTCAAAATGCTCCCCTGGAATCCTCAGTTCGTTTTTTTTTTTGTTTGTTTGTTTTGTTTTTTTGTTTTTTGTTTTTTTACCAAAACGGCCCATCAGAACTCACCCTCTCTACCCAGTAAAAATTCTTAACAACTCATATTTACAAACATAAATCAAAGGCGGGGGCTGTACTGATGGGGGGCGGGCAGGCAAGAAAAGTTGAAAAAAAAAATGGCATCTCCTTTTCCTATAGTTTTTTCCTCTTTCAACTAAATATATTTTGAGGACGCTGATGTCAAATACTAAGGCTGAGAAATTTGCTGAAACCCTTCCCTTTCAGCTGATAGAGAAGAACAAGCAGTACAATGGTTGCCCATCTAATTGCTCTGCACCTGGATCTCTTTAGAAACTCTGGATTACCTAGAGAAGTCACAGTTCTGGGTCAGGATAAAGGCGTGTGCCTACGAACCAAGAGACTCGCCGGGCTTTGCGCATGCTCAGTAGTGCTTACCAGAAAGCAGGCATGCTTCTGCCTAAGGAGCCCGAGGTGATCTCAGGGGTGCCCGTTACGCTATCTATTGCTGTGTAACAAACTACTCCAAAATTAAACGCTTTAAAGAGTGAGCTTTTATGATCTGTGTGGGTCAGGAATTGAAGTGATTGAGCCGAATGGCTCTGGCACAGGGTATCTCAAGAGGGTGCAGTCGGGGTGCTGGCTGGCGTCCAAGGGTCCACTCCTCAGATGGCTCACTTGCTTGAGCTTCTTGCTGGCTTTGGGCAGGAGGCCTCAGAAGCTTGTCATTTGGGTACCTCCATAGGGTTGCTGGAGTATCCTATGATTCTGACACCAGTGTGGGTTATTTCCCCCATGCCAGCAATTCTCCAGGGCCAACTGAGTGCCCCACAATTCAGTTCAATTTTGACACTACCCGCATGCAGAATGTGTCCCATCCCACAGATTAGGGGCTCAGTCTCACAAAACTGCCCCACTTCAGACACCAGTCAAAAGTCCAGGATGTCATCTCTTGTTTCTGACTGCCTGGCTATTAAGTCAGAAATTCCTGCACACCCCCCTTGGGTCCCATTAATTTGCTAGAACAGTTCGCAGAACTCAGGAAACTGTTCACTCACTAGATCACCGGTTTATTACAAAGGATGTTAAAGGAGGAAAACCAACAGCCAACGGAAGAGATTCTAGGACCAGGTATGTGGGAAGGGGAGCAGAGGTCCATGGGCTCTCTGGGTTTGTAGCTCTCTTAGCATCTCCACGTGTCTAACAACATGGAGGCTCTCCAAACCCCGCATAGGTAAATACAAGTTTTTAGGGAGAATTCATTACATAGGTATGATTGAATAACTCATTGGCCATTGGTGATTGAACTAAATCTCCATCCCCCTCTCTTCCCCAAAGGTGAAGGGAGTGGGACTAAAAGTTCCAACCCCCCAATCACAGGATTGGTTTCCCCCCAACCAGTCCCTATCCTTAAGTGACTTAAGGGCTTTCCAGGACACCTCTTTAACATAAAAAGACACCAGGGCGCCTAGGTGGCTCAGTGGGTTAAGCCTCTGCCTTCTGTTCAGGTCATAGTCTCAGGGTCCTGGGATCACAGCAGAGTGCCTGCTTCCCCTTCTCTCTCTGCCTTCCTCTCTGCCTACTTGTGATCTCTCTGTCAAATAAATAAATAAAATCTTAAAAAAAAAAAAAGACACCTTTTATCACCTTCATCATGCAAGAAATCACCAAGGTTTTAGGCATGCTGTGTGAGGAACAGGGACAAAGAACTAATATGCATCTCTTATTTATAAAGCACAATACCACACTCACAACTTGGCAGCTGGTTTCCCTAAACTAAGTAATCCAAGAGAGAACGCAAGGAGGAAGCCACAGTGCCTTTGATGACCTAGTCTCCGAAGTCACATACCATCACTTCCACAACATTTGATCCATCAAAAATCAGTAAGGACAGGTGCACCTGGTGACTCAGTGGGTTAAAGCCTCTGCCTTTGGCTCAGGTCATGGTCCCGGGGTCCTGGGATCGAGCCCCGCATCTGGCTCTCTGCTCAACAGGGAGCCTGCTTCCACCTTTCTCTCTGCCTGCCTCTCTGCCTACTTGTGATCTGTCAAATAAATAAATAAAATCTTAAAAAAAAAAAATCAGTAAGGACAACCCACACTCAAGGGGAGGAGAATTAGGTCCACTTTTTAAAAGGAGTAATATTGGGACACCTGGCTGGCTCAGTCACTAGAACATGTAACACTCGATCTCGGGTTTGAGTGTTCGAGCCCCATGTTGGGTGTAAAAATTGCTTAAAATTTTTAAAAAATCTTTAAAAATTAAAAAAAAAGTTAAAATTAAAATAAACAAAAGGAGAAATACTAAAACAAGTAATGGACCTTTTTTTATGACAACACCGCTTGTCAACTTAGAAAGCATTCATTCAAAAACACAAACCTCTTCCTTCCTCTTGGAAGAGCTCACCTCTCCCAGTTAAGTGACCCAAGTTGTCCCAGGTCCTGAGAAGCCCCAAAGTGGGGCTCAAATGCACAACCCTGAGCTTAAGAGTCACATGTTCTGCCAACTGAGCCAGCCCAGGGCTCCTTGCCTTGTCTTTATCGTAACTGTCTCCTATTTGACCTGACTTACTGAATCTTATTTTGTGAACATGTAAAAATTCTCTAACTGTGTGCTTTTAAGTGGTTATTTCCAAATGCTTAAAGGTACTGGGAAATTTCCTGCATATTTTTTTAAATGTCCCTTTCTAATTGGTTACACTGTGATATATGCACACAGTGAAGTACTGTGTAGCCATTTTAAATGGTTTGTATTTAAAAATATTTAATGAGTGGGGAAATCACTGTGAAGTACTCCTAAGTGAAAAAAGAGCAGGTTACAAAATAGTATGTACAATCTGATTCTAATTTTCATAAAAATATGTGTGCATCTATATACATAGGGGAAAAAAGGGAAGGCAAAACAGCAAAATTTCATTCTGTCTGAGTGCTGAGAATTTGAAATAATTTTTATTTTCTTATTGTGCCTTTATGCATTCGCCAAATTCAAAACAATGAATATTTAATATCCTAGGGTTTAAAAAATTCATATTGCTTCCAAATGTTTTGCCTTATAAATTTATTCCACACCCACGGTTTCGTATCTTAAAACTGAAAATAAACTCACCAAATCAGCAGAAGTTATCTCTGGATTGTGGGGCTGAAAGCCCTAGATTTTCCTTATGCTTTTTTTTTTTTTTTTTTTTTTTTTTTATTTATTTGTCAGGGACAGAGGGAGAGAGAGTGAGCGAGCACAGTCAGACAGAGAAGCAGGCAGAGGCAGAGGGAGAAGCAGGCTCCCTGCCGAGCAAGGAGCCGGATGTGGGACTCGATCCCAGGACGCTGGGATCATGACCTGAGCCGAAAGCAGCCGCTTAACCAACTGAGCCACCCAGGCGTCCCTTCCTTATGCTTTTTTGCATGCTCCCCTCCCCACCCCCTAGTGATGGAAAGGTTTATAATCAGAAACAGGTTTTTAGGAGGAAATACAAGTCTTTCCTTCCTCTAGCTCATAAAAGTTCACTATCAGGAAAGAACCTGATGTTAGTCATTTGCAACTCTGTGGGAATCTGACACCTCTACCTCAGAGGTATGTAGGTCCCCCTTACTTTCTCTAATTAAGAGGATCTTGGAGTTCTAGTAGGTTCAGATGCCTTGTGGCTCAACCCACGGCTTCCATAAAGAGTTATGGCCTTGTGAGAGGTCCCGTCTTCATGATTTGTCCTTCTCCTGCCCCGGACGAAGAGCCCTGTGTCCCGAGTTCCTTCCTCAGATCGTATTTCTTTCCTATTTTTGTTCTTCAGTGTTCAGTTGTAAGATTCCTTGGCTAGTAAAGCATGTTGGCTGTATTGAGCTACTTATAAGAAAAACCAGAGCAGCCTCCAGTGGCTGGAGAGGTGAATTTTTCCTAGATCTCTTTTTCTAATTCTTAACCCCCAAGCCCCATCTTTTTTGCTTTCTTCTCCAAGTTCATTTCCCCCTTTACAACAAGTCCCAGATTTTCTGAGGCAACGCAGTTACCAACATCTTGTGCCCTGAACCCTTATGTGCCCTCGTGCTTTTTGTCTGATCGTGAATTCAGATTCTTGGTTCAGGAAATGTGGTGGTTACTGTAGATGACCTCCCATGAGCCTTGCAACAGCCCGGCAAGGTCAACAGGGGGCCCGGCTGAGATCAGAATTCCCCCTCCATCTACAGATGTGGAGGTGAGGCTCCAGGAGATGAAATGCTTTGCCACAGACAGTGAAAATGGCCCAGAGCCAATATGCAAGCACTGCGTTCCTTTATTTACTCCTGCTTTCCTCTGCTCTGAAACTCCCTTACTAGACACAGAACCTTTCATTCCATCTTTGGAAAGAAGTCCTAGATGCCAGCTGAACTTGAAGGAAATGACTCATTGTGAACAGCTGAGTTTCCTAGATAGCTAAGGGCTTGCTTCCCTTTCATCCATTTCCACTCCTTCCTCCTCGCTTTATCCCCCTTCCTCTCCTCTGTTTCCCTCAATTACTTTTAAACTCTTTGGAAGAGTTGCTATCTGGCTGCCTTCAAATGGGAGCATCAGGCCCCACGCTGCCCACTTGGCTACCGCAGCCACAGCATAAGTCATAGCACGTTGGCTGGTGAGCAGGACAGGAAAACGGGGTCTACATTTTTCAAGAGCACATGGGAGGCACTGAGCTTCCATGATCGCCTTCAATAGTCCATCCAGCAAAAGATATTACAAAGTTTCTTGCCTTAGAAATAAAAAGAGCTGAATGTGTGACAATGCAACAATATCATAATAAGGGCGTCTGGATGGATTTTCAGTCGTTAATTGTCTGCCTTTGGCTCAGGTCATGGTCCCAGAGTCCCAGGATCGAGATACCGGGCTCCCTGCTTGGCGGGAAGCTGCTTCTCCCTCACCCACTCCCCCTTCTTGTGTTCCCTCTCTCACTGTCTCTCTCTGTCAAATAAATAAATAAATCTTAAAAAAAAAAAAAAAAAGGATATCATGATAAACCTAATTATAGCTAATATTTATTTGGTGCTTACAGGGGCCAGACACGATCCTAACCGCATTCCATGGATGCATTTGTTGATCAGTATCAACGCATTCCCTCAGTTATGTTGCAATGCTGTATAGCAGCACTGTTTGAGGGGCTACTGAAGTATGGGGACTATCTGCCTCTACATTTTTTTAATTCTTGGATTTCTTTTTTCCTTTTTCTGAACCTTTCATTGCTATTAGGTTGCTAAATATCACCATTCTGGATTTCTGATTTGCTTCCTTTAATCGCCTACAAATTTAAAATGATAAGCCAATCATGCAGGAACTCTGTCCAGAGAAAGGTAAGTATGCTTGATAAGGGCATATAAGTAAAACAGAGGAACATTAACATGTGTGTGGTACCCAGAGAGAAATATACTTGATACAACTATTTCATTCATTTTAGGTGCCAGAGCCTTTATGCTAACTTTTTATGTTGAAATAATTTCCAATCCACAGAAATGTTGCAAGAACAGTATAAGGGACATCCATAGACTTTTCACCTACATTTCATTGACTCTGGCTGGAAAGATCTCAATGAGTTCATGGGGTACAGTTTCTCAGGATCACGAGTAAAGAATGTTACCATTCTAAGTATTGCTTAGTCTGTCATACATTTAACCTCCTAATTTTTCTTCCTGCCAGAAATGATTAAGATCTGGCTAAGCTGATTTTTGCTACATATTCTGAACCTGAAATCAAAAGTGTGGAAAGCCCTGGAGATACTGAAACCATTGACCTGATGAACCACAGAAGTTCAACTATTTCAGACTGAAGAAAATTAATCCTGGCTTGTAGCTATACTATTTATTTATTCATCACAAATATGTGTTGCTAGGAACCTTCTGCAATGGATTTAACACTGTCAGAAAGCCTTTTTATCTACTTGCCTTCTAATATGGAAGCACATCTGACCTCATTGAGGATGGAGGATATCTTGATAAACTAAAATTTTTTTTTAAGATTTTATTTATTTATGTATTTGACAGAGAGATCACAAGTAGGCAGAAAGGCAGGCAGAGAGAGATGGAGAAGCAGACTCCCTGCTGAGCAGAGAGCCAGATGCGGGGCTCCATCCCAGGACCCTGGGATCATGACCTGAGCCGAAGGCAGAGGCTTTAACCCACTGAGCCACCCAGGCACCTCGATAAACTAAATTTTTAAAAAATTTTTTATTTCTCTCCAATCTTCCCTTCTGCAGACAAATTATTCATCACTGAAGGTTTTCTTTTCTTTTCTTTTCTTTTTTAAAGATTTTATTTATTTATTTGACAGAGATCACAAGTAGGCAGAGAGGCAGGCAGAGAGAGAGGAGGAAGCAGGCTCCCCACTGAGCAGAGAGCCTGATGTGGGGCTCGATCCCAGGACACTGGGATCATGACCTGAGCTGAAAGCAGAGGCTTAACCCACTGAGCCACCCAGACGCCCCCTTTTTTTTTTTTTTTTAGTGACCCTATTTTCTAATGCCTGGAATCTGTGATGCTAAAGTGAATTTTAGAAGGACCGTGTCTTGCACACAGTAGACTTCAGTGCTTAATCTAATGCTGAATTAAACAGCAAGCTGATCTGAATTAAATGTTGAATTAATGCTAAATTAAACACCATGGCAGTTCCACCACTGGTGAGAAAAATGTCAGGATGATCTTCCTCATGGTCTCTCCAGACCATGATCCCCTTCATGCAACCCAGAACTGGGCATACTTCTTTTTTTTTTTTTTTTAAGATTTTATTTATTTATTTGATAGGCAGAGATCTCAAGTAGACAGAGAGAGAGAGGAGGAAGCAGGTTCCCCACTGAGTAGAGAGCCCAATGTGGGGCTCGATCCCAGAACCCTGAGATCATGACCTGAGCCTAAGGCAGAGGCTTTAACCCACTGAACCACCCTGGCGCCCCCTGGGCATACTTCTTAAATCTGTTTTTATATAGTCACTCACTCATTCAATATGTGCATGGTAGGTTATCTTTTCTCTGAAGAAACAAAACAAAACAAACTATGTTCCTGCCATAAATGGTGGCTTGAGCACATCCTGAACTCCTATCACTCCTACTCAGTTCAAAACACATAGGCCTGTTTAATGTAAAATTATATTTTAAAAGCATGTGGTCATTTCTTACATATTATGATATGAAGAATACAGTACCACCTATGAAGTGTTCTTGCCAAAATTAAGACTGGGGCACCTGGGTGGATAAGCATCTGCCTTTGGCTTGGGTCATGATTCTGGGGTCCTGGGATGGATTGAGCCCCAAGTCCAGCTCCCCCCCTCAGCAGGGAGCCTGCTTCTCCCTTTCCCTCTGCTGCTCCCTCTGCTTGTGCTCTCTTTCAAATAAAATAAATAAAAGTCTTGAAAAAAAAATTAATACTAAAAGTAAACAAAAAACATTCAAGACTAGTCACAGATTTTTTTTTAAGTAATTCCTACACCCAAAATAGGGCTTGAAGAATGACCCTGCTGAGATCGAGAGTCGTATTCTCTACTGACTGAGCCAGCCAGGTGTCCCAAAACTAATCACAGCTTTTGACATTAACTCTAAGTTACAAGAAATACAGGGGTAGAAGAAAAATTTAAATGACACTATGAAGAAACAAACAAAATGGGACACTCTTTAAGATAATGGCCTGGAGGGGAGGAGTCAAGATGGCGGAGAAGTAGCAGCTGAGACTACTTCAGGTTGCGGGAGATCAGCTAGATAGCTTATCTAAACATTGCAAACACCTACAAATCCAACGGGAGATCGAAGAGAAGAAGAACAGCAATTCTAGAAACAGAAAATCAACCACTTTCTGAAAGGTAGGACTGGCGGAGAAGTGAATCCAAAGCGACGGGAAGATAGACCCCGGGGGGAGGGGCCAGCTCCCGGCAAGCGGCGGAGCAACGGAGCACAAAATCAGGACTTTTAAAAGTCTGTTCCGCTGAGGGGCATCGCTCCAGAGGCTTAACCGGGGTGAAGCCCACGCAGGGCCAGTGTGGCCTCAGGTCCCGCAGGGTCACAGAAGGATCGGGGGTGGCTGAGTGTCGCAGAGCTTACAGGTATTAGAACGGGGAAGCCGGCTACAGAGACGGAGCCGAGGAGTGAGCTCTAAGCTCGGGTTTACCTTGAACCGGTCGCAGGCTCGGTCAGCTCGGAACGCGGCTGGAGGCCAGGGTGACGGGAGCAATTGGGCGCTGTTCTCTGAGGGCGCACTGAGGAGTGGGGCCCCGAGCTCTCGGCTACTCCGGGCCGGAGACTGGGCAGCCGCCATCTTCATTCCCGTCCTCCGGAACTCTACGGAAAGCGCTCAGGGAACAAAAGCTCCCGAAAGCAAACCCGAGCGGATTACTCAGCCCGGCCCCTGGTAAGGGTGGTGCAACTCCGCCTGGAGCAAAGACACTTGAAAATCACTACAACAGGCCCCTCCCCCAGAAGATCAGCAAGAAACCCAGCCGGGACCAAGTTCACCTACCAAGGAGTGCAGTTTCAATACCAAGGAGAACAACGTAATTCCAGAGGAGGAGAAAGCAAAGCACAGAACTCATGGCTTTCTCCCCATGATTCTTTAGCCTTGCAGTTAATTTAATTTTTTTTCTTTTTTAATTTTTTTTCTCTTCTTCTGCTAAATTTTTTTAACTTTTACCCTTTTCCTTTTTAACGTTTTTTAACTGGTTTATCTAATATATATATTTTTTTTTCCTTTTTATATTTTTTCATCATTGGTTTTCTTTTTTTATTTGTTTCTTTTTTCTTTTTTCTTTTTTTTTTTTTTCTTTCTGAACCTCTTTATATCCCCTTCCCCCCTATCCACGATTTGGGATCTCTTCTGATTTGGCTAAAGCATATTTTCCTGGGGTTGTTGCCATGCTTTTAGTATTTTACTTGTTCCTTCATATACTCTTATCTGGACAAAATGACAAGGCGGAAAAATTCACCACAAAAAAAAAGAACAAGAAGCAGTACCAAAGGCTAGGGACCTAATCAATACAGACATTGGTAATATGTCAGATCTAGAGTTCAGAATGACGATTCTCAAGGTTCTAGCCGGGCTCGAAAAAGGCATGGAAGATATTAGAGAAACCCTCTCGGGAGATAGAAAAGCCCTTTCTGGAGAAATAAAAGAACTAAAATCTAATCAAGTTGAAATCAAAAAAGCTATTAATGAGGTGCAATCAAAAATGGAGGCTCTCACTGCTAGGATAAATGAGTCAGAAAAAGAATTAGCGATATAGGAGACCAAATGACAGAGAATAAAGAAGCTGAGCAAAAGAGGGACAAACAGCTACTGGACCACGAGGGCAGAATTCGAGAGATAAGTGACACCATAAGACGAAACAACATTAGAATAATTGGATTCCAGAAGAAGAAGAAAGAGAGAGGGGAGCAGAAGGTATATTGGAGAGAATTATTGGAGAGAATTTCCCCAATATGGCAAAGGGAACAAGCATCAAAATCCAGGAGGTTCAGAGAACCCCCCTCAAAATCAATAAGAATAGGTCCACACCCTGTCACCTAATAGTAAAATTTACAAGTCTTAGTGACAAAGAGAAAATCCTGAAAGCAGCCTGGGAAAAGAAGTCTGTAACATACAATGGTAAAAATATTAGATTGGCAGCAGACTTATCCACAGAGACCTGGCAGGCCAGAAAGAGCTGGCATGATATATTCAGAGTACTAAACGAGAAAAACATGCAGCCAAGAATACTATATCCAGCTAGGCTATCATTGAAAATAGAAGGAGAGATTAAAAGCCTCCAGGACAAACAAAAACTGAAAGAATTTGCAAACACCAAACCAGCTCTACAGGAAATATTGAAAGGGGTCCTCTAAGCAAAGAGAGAGCCTAAAAGTAGTAGATCAGAAAGGAACAGAAACAATATACAATAACAGTCACCTTACAGGCAATACAATGGCACTAAATTCATATCTCTCAATAGTTACCCTGAATGTTAATGGGCTAAATGCCCCAATCAAAAGATACAGGGTATCAGAATGGATAAAAAAACAAAACCCATCTATATGTTGCCTACAAGAAACTCATTTTAAACCCGAAGACAGCTTCAGATTTAAAGTGAGGGGGTGGAAAAGAATTTACCATGCTAATGGACAACAGAAGAAAGCAGGAGTGGCAATCCTTATATCAGATCAATTAGATTTTAAGCCAAAGACTATAATAAGAGATGAGGAAGGACACTATATCATACTCAAAGGATCTGTCCAACAAGAAGATCTAACAATTTTAAATATCTATGCCCCTAACATGGGAGCAGCCAACTATATAAACCAATTAATAACAAAATCAAAGAAACACATCAACAATCATACAATCATAGTAGGGGACTTTAACACTCCCCTCACTGAAATGTACAGATCATCCAAGCAAAAGATCAACAAAGAAATAAAGGCCTTGGGACGCCTGAGTGGCTCAGTTGGTTAAGCCGCTGCCTTCGGCTCAGGTCATGATCCCAGCGTCGTGGGATCGAGTCCCACATCAGGCTCCTTGCTCAGCAGGAAGCCAGCTTCTCCCTCTGCCTCTGCCTGCCACTCTGTCTGCCTGTGTTCACTCTCTCTGACCAAAAAAAAAAAAAAGAAAGAAAAAAAAAAAGAAATAAAGGCCTTAAATGACACACTGGACCAGATGGATATCACAGATATGTTCAGAACATTTCATCCCAAAGCAACAAAATACACATTCTTCTCTAGTGCACATGGAACATTCTCCAGAATAGATCACATCCTCGGTCCTAAATCAGGTCTCAACCGGTATCAAAAGATTGGGATCATTCCCTGCATATTTTCAGACCACAATGCCCTGAAGCTAGAACTCAATCAAAAGAGGAAATTTGGAAAGAACCCAAATACATGGAGACTAAACAGCATCCTTCTAAAGAATGAATGGGTCAACCAGGAAATTAAAGAAGAATTGAAAAGAGTCATGGAAACAAATGATAATGAAAATACAATGGTTCAGGGGCACCTGGGTGGCTCAGTGGATTAAAGCCTCTGCCTTCAGCTCAGGTCATGATCCCAGGGTCCTGGGATCGAGCCCCGCATCGGGCTCTCTGCTCCGCAGGGAGCCTGCTTCCTCCTCTCTCTCTGCCTGCTTGTGATCTCTGTCTGTCAAATAAATAAAATCTTAAAAAAAAAAAAAAAAAAAAAAAAACAAAAAAAACAATGGTTCAAAATCTGTGGGACACAACAAAGGCAGTCCTGAGAGGAAAATATATAGCGGTACAAGCCTTTCTCAAGAAACAAGAAAGGTCTCAGGTACACAACCTAACACTACACCTAAAGGAGCTGGAGAAAGAACAAGAAAGAAACCCTAAACCCAGCAGGAGAAGAGAAATCATAAAGATCACAGCAGAAATCAATGAAATAGAAACCAAAAAAACAATAGAACAAATCAACGAAACTAGGAGCTGGTTCTTTGAAAGAATTAATAAGATTGATAAACCCCTGGCCAGACTTATCAAAAAGAAAAGAGAAAGGACCCAAATAAATAAAATCATGAATGAAAGAGGAGAGATCACAACAAACACCAAAGAAATACAGACAATTATAAGAACATATTATGAGCAACTCTATGCCAACAAATTTGACAATCTGGAAGAAATGGATGCATTCGTAGAGACATATAAACTACCACAACTGAACCAGGAAGAAATAGAAAGCCTGAACAGACCCATAACCAGTAAGGAGATTGAAAGAGTCATCAAAAATCTCCAAACAAACAAAAGCCCAGGGCCAGACGGCTTCCCGGGGGAATTCTACCAAACATTTTAGGAAGAACTAATTCCTATTCTCCTGAAATTGTTCCAAAAAAAAAAATAGAAATGGAAGGAAAACTTCCAAACTCATTTTATGAGGCCGCATCACCTTGATCCCAAAACCAGACAAGGATCCCATCAAAAAAGAGAACTACAGACCAATATCCTTGATGAACACAGATGCAAAAATTCTCACCAAATTACTAGCCAATAGGATTCAACAGTACATTAAAAGGATTATTCACCATGACCAAGTGGGATTTATTCCAGGGCTGCAAGGTTGGTTAAACATCCATAAATCAATCAATGTAATACAACACATTAATAAAAGAAAGAACAAGAACCATATGATACTATCCATAGATGCTGAAAAAGCATTTGACAAAGTACAGCATCCCTTCCTGATCAAAACTCTTCAAAATGTAGGGATAGAGGGCACATACCTCAATATTATCAAAGCCATCTATGAAAAACCCATCGCAAATATCATTCTCAATGGAGAAAAACTGAAAGCATTTCCGCTAAGGTCAGGAACACGGCAGGGATGTCCGTTATCACCACTGCTATTCAACATAGTACTAGAAGTCCTAGCCTCAGCAATCAGACAACAAAAGGAAATTAAAGGCATCCAGATCGGCAAAGAAGAAGTCAAACAAACACTCTTCGCAGATGATATGATACTATATGTGGAAAACCCAAAAGACTCCACTCCAAAACTGCTAGATCTGGTACAGGAATTCAGTAAAGTGTCAGGATATAAAATCAATGCACAGAATTCAGTTGCATTTCTCTACACCAACAACAAGACAGAAGAAAGAGAAATTAAGGAGTCAATCCCATTTACAATTGCACCCAAAACTATAAGATACCTAGGAATAAACCTAACCAAAGAGACTAAGAATCTATACACAGAAAACTATAAAGTACTCATGAAAGAAATTGAGGAAGACACAAAGAAATGGAAAAATGTTCCATGCTCCTGGTTTGGAAGAATAAATATTGTGAAAATGTCTATGCTACCTAAAGCAATCTACACATTTAATGCAATTCCTATCAAAGTACCATCCATTTTTTTCAAAGAAATGGAACAAATAATCCTAAAATTTATGTGGAACCAGAAAAGACCGCAAATAGCCAAAGGAATATTGAAAAAGAAAGCCAAAGTTGGTGGCATCACAATCCCGGACTTCAAGCTCTACTACAAAGCTGTCATCATCAAGACAGCATGGTACTGGCACAAAAACAGACACATAGATCAATGGAACAGAATAGAGAGCCCAGAAATAGACCCTCAACTCTATGGTCAACTAATCTTCGACAAAGCAGGAAAGAATGTCCAATGGAAAAAAGACAGCCTCTTCAATAAAATGGTGTTGGGGAAATTGGATAGCCACATGCAGAAAAATGAAATTGGATCATTTTCTTACACCATACACGAAAATAGACTCAAAATGGATGAAGGACCTCAATGTGAGAAAGGAATCCATCAAAATCCTTGAGGAGAACACAGGCAGCAACCTCTTCGACCTCAGCCACAGCAACATCTTCCTAGGAACATCGCCAAAGGCAAGGGAAGCAAGGGCAAAAATGAACTATTGGGATTTTATCAAGATCAAAAGCTTTTGCACAGCAAAGGAAACAGTTAACAAAACCAAAAGACAACTGACAGAATGGGAGAAGATATTTGCAAACGACATATCAGATAAAGGGCTAGTGTCCAGAATCTATAAAGAACTTAGCAAACTCAACACCCAAAGAACAAAGAATCCAATCGAGAAATGGGCAGAAGACATGAACAGACATTTCTGCAAAGAAGACATCCAGATGGCCAACAGACACATGAAAAAGTGCTCCATATCACTCGGCATCAGGGAAATACAAATCAAAACCACAATGAGATACCACCTCACACCAGTCAGAATGGCTAAAATTAACAAGTCAGGAAATGACAGACGCTGGCGAGGATGTGGAGAAAGGGGAACCCTCCTACACTGTTGGTGGGAATGCAAGCTGGTGCAACCACTCTGGAAAACAGCATGGAGGTTCCTCAAAATGTTGAAAATAGAACTACCCTATGACCCAGCAATTGCACTGCTGGGTATTTACCCTAAAGATACAAACGTAGTGATCCAAAGGGGTCCATGCACCCGAATGTTTATAGCAGCAATGTCTACAATAGCCAAACTATGGAAAGAACCTAGATGTCCATCAACAGACGAATGGATAAAGAAGATGTGGTATAAAAAAAAAAAAAAGAAGAAGAAGAAGATGTGGTATACATACACAATGGAATACTATGCAGCCATCAAAAGAAATGAAATCTTGCCATTTGCGACGACGTGGATGGAACTAGAGGGTATCATGCTTAGCGAAATAAGTCAATCGGAGAAAGACAACTATCATATGATCTCCCTGATATGAGGGAGAGGAGATGCAACATGGGGGTTAAGGGGGTAGGAGAAGAGTAAATGAAGCAAGATGGGATTGGGAGGGAGATAAACCATAAGTGACTCTTAATCTCACAAAACAAACTGAGGGTTGCTGGGGGGAGGGGGATTGGGAGAGGGGGGGTGGGGTTATTATGGACATTGGGGAGGGTATGTGCTATGGTGAGTGCTGTGAAGTGTGTAAACCTGGCGATTCACAGACCTGTACCCCTGGGGAAAAATATATGTTTATAAAAAATAAAATTGAGGGGCGCCTGGGTGGCTCAGTGGGTTAAGCTGCTGCCTTCGGCTCAGGTCATGATCTCAGAGTCCTGGGATCGAGCCCCGCATCGGGCTCTCTGCTCAGCAGGGAGCCTGCTTCCTCCTCTCTCTCTGCCTGCCTCTCTGCCTGCTTGTGATCTCTCTCTGTCAAATAAATAAATAAAATCTTTAAAAAAAAAAAAAAAGATAATGGCCTGGTATGTCTAATAAGCCAGTGTAATGGAGGAGAAACCTGGTAGAGGGATTATGTTCTAGGTTCAGAAGTCATAACAACCACATGTACTTCACGAATGTTGGTTAAGTCTTTGTTGAAAAAAAATGAGCTATAAAAATTTCTCCTTGATTGGAGAAAATTGAGTATACATATTAAAATATGTCAAAGAATTATTGTCAGTTTGTTAAGGTTTCATAATGGCACTGTGGGTATATACGAGAATGTGCTTATTTTTTTTTTTTTTAAAGATTTTATTTATTTATTTGACAGAGAGAGATCACAAGTAGACAGAGAGGCAGGCAGAGAGAGAGGAGGAAGCAGGCTCCCTGCTGAGCAGAGAGCCCGATGCGGGACTCGATCCCAGGACCCTGAGATCATGACCTGAGCCGAAGGCAGCAGCTTAACCCACTGAGCCACCCAGGCGCCCGAGAATGTGCTTATTTTTAAGAGAGACTGCTAAAGTATTTGGGGTGAAAGTATGTTGGGGTGCACAAATTAGTTTTAAATTTATGTTTATAGGCTGCAGCAACTTCTTGCTAGACACATCTCCAAAGGCAAGGGAAACAAAAGCAAAAATGAACTATTGGAACTTAATCAAGATAAAAATCTTCTGCACAGCAAAGGAAACAGTCAAGAAAACTAAAAGGCAACCTGCAGAATGAGGAAAGATATTTGTAAATGACATACCCGATAAAGGGCTAGTATCCAAAATCTACAAAGAATATATCAAACTCAACACCCAAAAGACAAATAATCCAGTCAAGAAATGGGCAGAAGACATGAACAGACATTTCTGCAAAGAAGACATCCAGATGGCCAACAGACACATGAAAAGATGCTCTATGTCATTCGGCATCAAAGAAATACAAATCAAAACCACAATGAGATACCACCTCATACCAGTCAGAATGGCTAAAATTAACAAGTCAGGAAATGACAAATGCTGGCGAGGATGCAGAGAAAGGGGAACTCTCCTGCACTGTTGGTGGGAATGCAAGCTGGTGCAGCCACTCAGGAAAACAGCGTGGAGGTTCCTCAAAAAGTTAAAAATAGAGCTACCCTAAAACCTAGCAATTGCACTACTGGGTATTTACCCTATAGATACAAATGTATCTATACAAATGTGATCCAAAGGGGCACGTGCACCCGAATGTTTATAGCAGCAATGTCTACAGCAGCCAAACTATGGAAAGAGCCAAGACGTCCATCAACAGAAAAAGAAGATGTGGTACATATACATAATGGAATAATATTCAGCCTTCAGAAAGGATGAATACTTACCATTCACACTGAGTGGATGGAACAGGAGGATATTATGCTAAGCGAAATAAGTCAGTCAGAGAAGGGTTATCATAAGGTTTTGATGAGGGAAAAACTGTGCTCTAAGATGGCCCACCAAACCAGCACGGGAATTCTAGTCCGTCTCAAAGCCCTTCTGGGTTCTTCTTTCCCACCCTGTTTCCCACGCACGCCAAAAGTACCAAGTATGTGGAAGTAGAAGGGCATAAATCACCTTCCCACCTTGTGCTCGGGGCTCAGACCTTCGGGGCTCAGACCTTTGGGGAACAGCCTCCTCTGAGCCTACTGGTGGTTAAATAAACCTCCAATCCTCCGAAGTCTCTGAGTGTCACCTGGTTCTTCCGCCAGGATCCAGTCCAGGTTCTGTAACATTTAGTTCCCTGACCAGGAAACCCAACACACTGGCCCATTGTTGCCACCGGTTTGGTTTGTGGCAATGGCGGGGAGGTGACGCAACAAGAGATCGTAAGGGAGAAGGCGAGTGCTGCCTGATTTCGGGCAGTCTCCTGTCTGTCCAGTCACCTCAGACAGGCCCGGCTCGCTGTTCCAGCCCAGACTCAAAGGAGATCTGGCAGGTGAGGACCTGGTCCCGACATCAGATTCTGTTAAGACCTGGGGCCGCAGGACCCAGTCAGGCTCACTGGTGAGGGTGGAAGGAGAAACTGATCTCTTCCCAGAGACCTCTCAGAGGTTTCACAGGTAGAGCCTCCTGGGGGAGAGGTCCCTCTGGTCAGGAACCCCGGAAAGCAGGGACAGGAAGGAATTTCAGAAAGGAATTCCACAGGTCAGAGCCTCCTGGGAAGAGGAACTGTAACAACTTCTGGAATGAATGTGTGAGTGAATGTGCAGTTTGACCCGGCTTGTCGGGCGGACTGATTCTGTGGCTCCACAGGCGGGCACCCTTAGGGTCCCCAGTCCAAGTGGGCCCTAACCTGTTTCCGTGGTGACCTCATAGGCGAGCCCCTTTGGGGCACCAGTCCAAGGTTTATATGGACCCACTAGGGCTAAGAGACACGCAGGTCTTCTCTGGGAGGGTGGACAGGTGGGCATCTGACTGGTCTCTCCTTTGCAGGGACACCCACCCTTTGTCTTTATGCCAGTGACAAGGAGGGAACACACAGGTGGCCAAGAGAGCCCATGCTCGTCATGGGTGGAAGCTCTTCAAAACCTACGGCCTTAGACTGTATAATTGAAAATTTTAAGAAGGGCTTCTTAGGAGACTATGGGATCAAAACACCTCCTCAAAAATCAGGCACATTATGTGAACTGGAATGGGCCAGCTTTAGGGTCGACTGGCCCTCCGAGGGTGCCCTGAGACCTACCTACTGTCCAGGTCATCTGGACATACATCCAGGTCAGACAGTTGTGACTCCTAGACACCCTGACCAATTCCCACATATGATTCTTCCCTTCCAGTAGCCCAAACTCTGCTCCCATGGGTCCAATTCTATGCTAATAGGAAAGACCAAATAGGATATTTATAACCCAAATAAAAGAACCCAAAGGCTCTAACAAAGCAAAGCCTATCAGAGAGGCCCTGCCTGGGGGCATTAGGGGCAAGCAGGGATGAGCTCTGGACAAGGGCGAGCCCAGCCAGGAAGCTCAGGGACGGGAGTCCTCCTCTGACCGAGGGCCTAAAGCTGAGCTGGAAGAAGACAGTGTTCCTGCTGCTTCTAAGTGGCATGTGTGGGGAGATCTCAGATTTAGCAGCTCTGACAGCCCACAGGAAACTTGATCCAGACAGAAACAGGATATAAAATAACAGGAGTTCTCCTACTTATTTTGGGGGAGGGGGACAGAGAACGCATCCGGGTGGTGCACTCGGTTAAAGCATCTGCCTTCCGCTCAGGTCATGATCCTGGGTGTCCTTCAGGACAGGGACTTTAAGGAATATTCCCAAGCAGCTGCCAAAACACCCTTTGTTTCTGGGAAATTTCCCTGTCTTCTCTGGCCGAAATGGACTGCCTATTCCCCGCTTGCTGACGGGGAAACATGACGTCTACTCCTCTGTTGGAGCTGAGGAGCTCCTGAATGGGGAACCCTTTTTCTTCTTCTGGCAGCACTTTGCCTCTTTTGCCTCCCCAACCCCCTTCTTCCATTTCTGCACCACCTAGGGGGCAGCCTGCATTACTGGCTTCTAGACCATCCTCGGTACCCCAGGCACCATGGCTCCTCCCTTCACCGTCAAGGAGCAAGAAGAGCACCCTTGGACCTAACACCACCCTCTCCATATTTCCCCACCTGTCCCAGGTAAAAATTGACCGTGGGGAGGGATCCAGGTGGAACATAATTCAGCATTTTTTTTTAAGATTTTTATTTATTTATTTGACAGATCACAAGTAGGCAGAGAGGCAGGCAGAGAGAGAGAGAGGAGGAAGCAGGCTTCCCCACCGAGCAGACAGCCCGATGTGGGGCTCGATCCCAGGACCCTGGAATCATGACCTGAGCCGAAGGCAGAGGCTTTAACCCACTGAGCCACCCAGGTGCCCCATAATTCAGCATTTAAACTAAGTTGTTGGTTTAATTAAGATAGACGTGTCTTTTAAGTTATCAGCAGTAAACATGAAACTTTTATTCTATCAAGGTTTACTGAAGATCAAATAACCTCGTGTCATCTCTGTTACAATTTGTTAGCAGGAAGATGACTACACTGATGGTTAATTGTCTCAAAGTTTTCTCGGTTAAAGATATCTTCCGAAGTCTTCGGTAAACTAAAACTTTAAAGTTTTGCTTGGATGTTAAATGGAATTGAATTCTGTTGGACATCTAAGTCTTTTCCAAATAGGATAAAATGCTAAGTCATTAATTACTGGACATAGATTTGTGCTTCTGACTTTTTTTAAAAAAGACCTTTATCCTTTTTTTTAATTTAATTTTATTTATTTATTTGACAGAGATCACAAGTAGGCAGAGAGGTCGGCGGGGGGGGGGGGGGCGGGGAGCAGGCTCCCTGCCGAGTAGAAAGCCCAATATGGGGCTCAATTCCAGGACCCTGACATTATGACCTGAGCCGAAGGCAGAGGCTTAACTCACTGAACCACCCAGGTGCCCCGAAACATTGGTTATTTTACCAAGGCTTTGACTGGAATGTCTTATTTGAGAAAGACATGCGTAGACTCGGATATGACCAGAAAGCTTTAAGGAGCTAAGGTTGATTTTATGAAACCTGGAGCCATAAAGCCCCTTGGGACTGTTGGCCTGATACCTTGCTTACAGAGTTCCCAGCAACCTCACCAGGTAAGTAGAGAATGTCACTTCCTGGCAGCTGCAGGAACCTGAGGATATTTGGGGGACCTCAGAAAGAGGAATCTGCCTGAATATTATAGGTATTGCAGGCAGGTCTGATGGCAAGTACTTGGCTTGGCTTCTGGCCTGGAGAGGCTACTAAAAGTTCAACCTAGAGATTCCTTGTAAAGTTCCAGCAAAGCAGATTATAAAAGATCTATATGATCACTCGCTCTTCTTGCTGAGCTTATGTAAATAATTAGTCCAAGTTTTTAAAACTGGACTTGTTTCTCAAATAAATTAGTCCTGATTTGGCTATCTCTGGATATGAAGGTTATTTTAGAGAGAAAAATTATATTTAAATAACCCACCTTTGTGAATGTTAAATTCTAGATTTGACTGTCTTTAAATGTTTGCTATTTACCTAAGCTAGACAACTTGAGGTAAACTTCAGAGACGTTGCACGATACCTCATTTAGAAAATCTTCTTATTTTTTTTTTCTGTGGAGATAATAATAAGGGGAACCCATGGCACATGATTAAACTGGAAACTGGGATTGATTCCCCAACAATTGTATAACTTACCACCTTGACCAGTTCTATGTGGCTGGGATAAGGAAATCATTCCCTAAAAGCCAGAGCATACCCCAATCCATAGGGTTAACTATGGACTTGTGGAGATAATGGATAACCCCACTTTCTTTAGGATTGGATTGGATAATGTACTTGGGAATGCCCTTAATCTCTTGATAAGTCTTCCCCCACTTGCCAGTGATTCCTTGTAGTTAGGATATTAATGCTTTACCCCAAAGAGGTCTTTCTTAATTGTTTCATCCCTCACAGTCATATTTATCTTAGAAACCACCTCTATTGGGGCTCCTGGGTGGCTCAGTGGGTTAAAGCCTCTGCCTTTGGCGTAGGTCATGATCCCAGGGTCCTGGGATCGAGCCCCACATCAGGCTCTCTGCTCAGTGGGGAGCCTGCTTCCTCCTCCCTCTCTGCCTGCCTCTCTGCCTATTTGTGATCTCTGTCAAATAAATAAATAAAATCTTTTAAAAAATGAAAAGAAAAGAAAAGCCACCTCTATTAAGGTACAATCGCAAACAAAGGCTTTAGCTAAGCATACAACAGTGCTCCTGGTAAAAGGAGCCTCAAAGCTCACTGAGAGACAGTCCTTGACTATAATGACTTCACATTAGGTCCAGAGTATCTTGAAAACCAAAGGCCACCACCAGTGGATGATGGAGGCTGACTTATTAAAAACCAGGCTACACTTGTGCTTGCTTCGGCAGCACATATACTGAAAACCAGGCTACACTTGAAAACCTGTCAGACTTTAAACCCAGCTACTCTTGGGCCTGGACCTGACCTTATTACTTCTATAGAGCATAACTGTTGGAGGTCATTGATCTTGTTTATTCTAGTCAACTGGATTTAAAAGATTCCTAGCTATAATTCACCTTAGAGGCTCTATGGCAGGTCACCCTCTAAGCCTAATAAGTAGGCTTAGAGGAGACCTTGAACAGATTGGAGACTTAGAAGTGTCCCAACACCTCCAAGCCCTGGGAAAAACTCTAAGGCACATCTCCCAAGAAGCTTTTAAAAGGACCCACTCAAACCACAGTGGACAGGGCCCCACACTGTTGTTCTATCCACCCCTACTGCCCTCAAGGTCTCAGGTGTCACCCAGTGGGTCCACCACTCAAGAGTAAAGAAGGCTCACCAGTTGGAAGAGGAATCACACCAGTGGAAAGCCCAACCAGACCAGATGGACCTGCTCAGGATCCACCTTCAGCAAGACCCCACCAAACTGATGGGCATCTGTTTGCCGTAGTCCCTGGCTATCATCGGCGCAGTGTCCCTCATCTCAGGAGATGGACTTGATGCTATTGCCCCTTCTGATTGGACTTTCTCCCAGAAACTTGTCAGTGTTATTGCTTATTGGGCAGCCTTAGGAACCTTAAGATGGATAGCTAAGTTCATAGAAAACACTGTTAACCAGGTGAGCCGCCGCCCAGATATTAGCCTTGCAGGGCTATTGGCCCATAGTAGACAATAATGATGCCCTCTAAACTAGATGTTTAAAGAGGCATCAAAGGAGGGAATGATAAGGGGAAAATTGTGCTCTAAGATGGCCGATCAACCCAGCAAGGGAATTCCTGTCCCCGTCTCAAAACCCTTCCAGGTTCTTCTTTCCTACCCTGTTTCCTGTGCGTACCAAATGTACCAAGTATGCAGAAGTAGAAGGGTATAAATCACCCTCCTTGCTTGTGCTTGGGCTCAGACCTTTGGAGAACAGTCTCCTCTCGGCCCACCAGTGTTAAATAAACCTCAGATCCTCCAAAGTCTCCAAGTGCCGCCTGGTTCTTCCATCAGGATCCAGTCCAAGTTCCATAACAGCTTCACTCATATTTGAAATATAAGAAAGAGCACAGAGGATCATAGGGGAAGGGAAGGAAAACTGAATAGGAAGTTATCAGAGAGAGAGACAAATCATGAGAGACTCTTAATTATAGGAAACAAACTGGAGGTTGGGGGAGGGGAGATTAGGGGATGGGATAACTGGGTGATGGGCTTTAAAGAGGGCATGTGATGCAATGAGCACCGGGTGTTGTATGCAACTGATGAATTATTGAACTCTACATCTGAAACTAATGATATGTTGACTAACTGAATTTTATTTTTTTAAGTTTTTATTATTTATTTGACAGAGACATAGCAAGAGACACAAACAGTGGGAGAGGGAGAAGCAGGCTTCCTGCTGAGCAGGGAGCCCAGTGCGGGGCTCAATCCCAGGACTCTGGGATCATGACCTGAGCCGAAGGCAGATGCTTGACTGAGCCACCCAGGAGCCCTGACTAATTGAATTTTAAATGGAAAAATGTATATTTATAAAACAACAGAAAATTATGTGTGTGTGTATATATATATATCAACAGGAAATTAGAAATAAATCATATACATATTTATATCAACATATGTTTACACATACACAAACAGAAAATGCAAATGTGACAAAATGTTAACAACTGTTAAATCTAGACAGTGAATAGTATTCATTCCACTGTATTTTTAAATACTCTTTAAGATTGAAATTCTGTAGTATAAAATGTTGATAAGAAAAACACATAACAGGGGTACCTGGGTGACTCAGTGGGTTAAAGCCTCTGCCTTTGGCTCATGTCATGATCCCCGGGTCCTGGGATTGAGCCCAGCACTGGGCTCCCTGCTCAGCAGGGAGCCTGCTTCCTCCTCTCTCTCTACCTGCTTCTCTGCCTGCTTGTGATCTCTGTCAAATAAATAAATAAAATATTTAAAAAAAAAAAAAAGAAAACACATAACACTAGGAAGGGAAACCTCTACACACCAGAAACTGGGTGAGTGATAAGAGGGGGCTGAAGCCATGGGTCCCATTGTGAGGCTAAGTTTTCAACATCTGATGTTTTCAACATCAACATGGGCTGAGTTTTCAACATCTGAGCAGAAACAAGAGTTGGCCCCACAGGTGTACCAGCTCCCATGGAGAAATAGTGTAAAGTCAGGTTCTTGGAGTAAATAATCACCCAACAAAAAGAGCAAGAAATCGGATGCTTATGGAGGTTGAAAGAAACATCCTCAGAACTTTGGAGGTTGAACTAAACAGTCCCAGAAACTTGGTACATGACTGGGATACCTCAAAGAGCAGTGAAGACCTAGACTGATCACACCCCCCAATACTAATGGTCCATCATTATCCTCTAGCTCAGGCTGGAAAATAGGCACAAGGAAGAACAATGAAAACCAAGACTATCTATACCCAATAGTTTGGTATCTTCATTAACACGACCTTACTATTCCATTGCTTTCATTAGCATAATTTTGCTAATCCAGGTGACTCTTATCCAGAAAGGAAAAGTTGCAAATAACTTTATAGTTCATCATAGGAACTTATCAAAAGACCCAGCAATTCAAGAAAGCATCAACACAGATTTCACATTCCAAGACTCTATAAATGCCTGTCTCAAAAGCCTCACCTTGCTGTTTCCAGAGTTCCTAAATTCTGGATTTTATTTATTTATTTGAGAAAGAGAGAGAGAGCATGAGTGGAGGGAGGGGCAGAGAGAGAGGGAGAAGCAGACTCCCCGCTCAGCAGGGAGCCAAAGTGGAGTTCAGTCTCAGGATCCTGAGATCCTGACCTGAGCTGAGAGCAGTCACTTAACTGACTGAGCCACCCAGCTGTCCCCTGTAAATCCTAAACTCTTGTATCATGATAATTGCCCAATTCTAATCAAGTCCCTACATTGAAAGACCTTCCTTAATTAATTAATTAAATTATAATTTATAAATTAAATTAATTAATTCCTTAATTGAGATCAGAATATCAATTAATCAGGTCTTGTGGAGAAACTATTTCTGAAGTTAGATTTCTCCCTCCCTCTAATAAGCAATAAACGCAGTTTTGTGTTACCAAGAGGTTATTCAGGTACTATCTGGGAAGCCAGCATTCTACAAGAACAACGAGAAAATTCTGTAGCCAACAAAGGAAAAAGGTAGATTACAATAAAGTAATGGCAAGAACACTGGGGGAAAAAAAAAAAAGACTTCTCATCAGCAAAAATAAATGCTGGAAGACAATGAGGTAATATCTTTGATGTGCTGAGGAGCCATAATTGGAACTGAAATTTCTAAAGTCAGGCAAAATATCATTTACAAGTCAAGGCAAATCAGAAGTTTTTTGACACTGAAGCACTTAGAAATTACTACTAAGGGACGCCTGGGTGGCTCAGTTGGTTAAGCGGCTGCCTTCGGCTCAGGTCATGGTCCCAGAGTCCTGGGATCGAGTCCCACATCGGGCTCCTTGCTCAGCAGGGAGCCTGCTTCTCGCTCTGCCTCTGCCTGCCACTCTATCTGCCTGTGCTCACTCTCACGCTCTTTCTCTCTGACAAAAAAATAAATAAAATCTTTAAAAAAAAAAAAAAAAAAAAGAAATTACTACTAATAGACCCGTACGAAAAGAAATACTAAATAAGAAAGAAATGAACCTAGAAGGGATGAAAAGGATAAAGAAGCAACTGTATGCAAAAGAATTGTTAAAATATGCTGGTAAGTCTAAATAAATACTGAATGTGAAAAAAAATTACAATATCAGTCATTTTGTGTGTATTTTCAAAAACCAGCTGGCATTCTCAGTTAAAGGCAGCATATTAAAAGCAAGCATTTGTTTCTGCTTCTTCCTGAAACCCCACAAAAATGACAGTCAAAGGATTTTCTTCAAACATAAAACCTACCAGAATGAAAAGAACAGGAAATATTTTAGTAGCAGCAGAATGTTGGATGCTGCGAAGGAAAAGGCAAGTCAGTTGGGGAATATCGGTGATCATCTGATTTCACCACAGAGCCCCCCAAAAGGCCAGGCAACTGGCAACACTAGCTGTCTGTAGAGCGAAGTCTGAAGACAGACTAAACCCACACACTGCCCTGAAAGTCTGTTTAAGATAATAAACGCCACAGATCTCCTCTCACCACATCGTCAGGCAAATGGTCCTTCCCCACCTCAGCATGAGATCGGAGGCTTATTCTCTGAAGAAATAAAACAAAAGGTCTCTGGACTGGGGGAATATCAGGCATATTTGAACATGCCAGTATCCTATTAAAAATAGAAGGATGCCCAGGAAACCGGGCTTCCAGAGGAGAGAGGAATTCCCAGCATGAGGATAAGAGGAGATCCCAGGGTAACAGCACAACCCTAGTACAGAGAGCAATCGGTCTGGATGGGGATAAGTCAGAAAGTTCCAGAAAACACTTATGGTTGGGGGGCGAGGGATGGGAATGACACTGAGATAGTAATGGATATGTTTGCCAAGAGGAGATTTAGGCAACTGGGGGAAAGTGTGGGGCTGTAATTAGTGAGACATTGCTGAAAATTAAGCAAACAAACAGTACACATTAACTGAAGGGAAAACAAAGGAAAAGTCGTAGTCAACAAGGTGGTTCAACTGTGAATAACAGTTCTATAGTTTTAATATCTTAAACACTGACAACTTATAAACAAAATTAGGATATGGCTATTATTTTTTTAATGTATAGGGAGGGAATGTTGACATAGATCTTGTGGGAGATGGAATAAAGAGGAAAAAACAACCTTCAGTGTTCATTTGAGAAATCAATAGGTAATGCCTAAAACTGAAAATTAAAAAACAGTAAAATAAACATTAAGAAAGATGAAAAGAAAGAAAACCTTGGCGTTTTTTAGTACCTTTGCTTCCAGGCATTGGGGAACCAGGAAGGGGAGCGAGGGGTAAGGGGGAAGACACATATGGGAGGGCTTCTAGGCAAAGGGGAGCTACTGTTTCACAGGATCTTTATGCTCTCTGTGGGACCAATGACCATAGAAACAAATTTTCCTACAACTGGATTCAAAGTACTGGATCGTAATAATAAAGAAGATAGGAGGAAAAGTGTTCTGAAGGAAATTAAAATAAAAATCCTCATGAAGAGGTTAAAAGGACCAATTAAATGTAGACTTTGTTTAACCTGAAAATTGACAGAGCTCAGTAAAGAGAATAAAAAATACAAGACAAACCGAATCAAAGAAAGGAGACAAAAAGGAAGAGAATGATAAATTTAAGAAAAAAAAAAACAAAAAATGGCAAAAACTTAAAATAGATTGGTCATCACAATAAATATAAAAAGAGAATCACTGTTAAAACACAGATTGGGGCAACTGGGTGGCTCAGTCCGTTTAGCGGCCAGCTTCTGATTTCTGCTCATTTCATGACCTCGGCGTCCTGAGATGGAGCCCTGCCTCTGGCTTAGAGCTCAGTGTGGCATGTGCTTGAGGTTTTCTCCCCCTTCCGCTGCCCCTCCCCCTGCTTGAGAGCTCTCTCTCTCTCTAAAAGAAATCATTTTTAAAAATAAAATGGATTGATTTTTTTAAACCTAACTATAAACAGTTTATAAGAGCTTCACTTAAAATGTATATACATGTATCTCAGACAAATTCTTTAAATTCTTAGAGAGAAAACCTACCAAGAAAAAGTTTTAATTTTTTTTTTTTAAAAGCCTGTGAATTTTATGGATCTAATAACACAACTTGGTACTATCCAAACAACAATGGACAGAATTATGTTGTAGGATTTTTTTTCTCTGTCGGTGCTCCCAGTTCTTGAAGAGATAAACCAGACAGAGTGGTGGGCAGCAAAGCAAAGTTTATTGAGCAATAGCAAAGTGATAGAACAAAGCTCTATTTTAAAAATGAGAGAGGAAACCCAAAGGGATTGCCATCAAAGGTTCTAAATCTTAAGGGGTTTTTATGGGCTTGTTGATGAGCTGTTTTAATCTGATTAACCCTCGTATGCCTGTCATCCAATCAGCTTTTTGTCACGTATCTATCATAAGGGAGACAGGGGAGCGCTCCTTCCGGGGTGGTGTAAAATCCTTTTGAGGGTGGGTTCCTCTTGAGGGGGGGGGGGTGCCTTATTCCTGCCCAATTACACTAAGGAATTAACAAGCCCATAAACCTAGGAGATTTTAATTCATCTCTCAAAAACTGATAAATCAAGATTTAAAAAATAAGGATTTAGAATATATTAAAACCTTACATAGGAGGGAAAGCAAGATAGAAACTTGCATCCCAAAAGACACTAACTAGCCTCTTCAAGCAAAAACCGGCCACATGGAAAGCCACTAAGGAAATCTCAACCAATTTCATAGAACTGACCTTTAAAATAGAAGTCATATGGACTGTAGAAAAATTGGGAAATGTGGATATTTTAAAGCACAAAATAAAAATTATCTGTCCTCCCCCCTCTGCCTGGAGATGGCCTCTTTTTTAATATTTGACATATTTCCTTTCGGTCTTTTTCAAAATGTGTATTTATACCTGCTTTTCTTTTTCTTCCCTTCTTTTTTTCATAGGGAGATTTGCTGCATATTCCTTCTGTGTCCTGTTTTATTTGCACATAATGTCCTAGTTTATTTCTGCTGTAAAGGCACTAGCCTCCCTGGAGTTTATTTGCATTCCACATCCAGGCTAACGGAAGCTGTATCTGCTCCGTGCGATAATGTGTGGCTCTTAGGAGAAAGTGAGTATTCACGGCGATAAGATGTGTTCACCCTTTGGTAAACCAGAAGGAAAGTGGCGACAGAATGCATTACAGGAGAGGTGGAGAGGAAGTTATCAGAGTTGAAGCAAAAGCCCGATGGTCCCTCTACCAAAAGGACCCTGGTGCCTCCTCTCACCCCCAATTCAGAACCTGCAGGATCCCGGCAGAGGAAATGCTCACTCACACCCGGCGGACACCTGAGAGGACAGGCCCACCAATCCCACGTGCGGAGCGAGGGGAGAGGAGGTGCTAACTAGGGGCGGAGGAAGAAGCCAAAGGACAGTCCCTGGGAGAATGGGGATGTAGAAGAACAAGGCAGAATCAACACGGGGTCCCTCAAAGGACGTCGAGTCTTCGGCCCCGCCTCCCCTCACCCCATTCCCATCGCTAAATAAAGTCACAATTGTCTGTGTACGGCATCTGCACCCTTCCGGTGTCAACGCGGTCTAACCCCGCAGCAGAGGTCAGGGTGCTCGAGCCGGGGGCGGGGAGGAACCAGCCCGGGAGCGATGGGCGGGGCGTCTCTTAGGGCGCGGCGACTGGAAGGAAGCCAGGTCCCGGCCCTTCTGCTGTGGCTTGTGTCGGGAAAGCCGTGCCCTGCGGCGGCGGGTGTCCCGGGTTTCTCCCGCCTCCAGCGCTCCCACTCAGCGGAACCTGCCCCTGGCGAGCCGCGTCCCCTAAGGGACCAGGATTTAAGGCTCAAGTAAGCCTTCCTTCTTGTAACTTCTGCTGAATGCCTGCTTGACACACAAGAGGACTTGATACATTTTAACTGTTGCTATTCTTTTTCTTTAGGTGTGCCCACTTGCTACAGTGATGTGAGGTACAGGCTTTGGTTTAAAAAGTCCTGGGTTTAGGGGTTCCTGGGTGGTTCAGTGGGTTAAAGCCTCTGCCTTCGGCTCAGGTCATGATTACCGGGTCCTGGGATCAAGCCCTCTATCCGGCTCTCTGCTCAGCGGGGAGCCTGCTTCCCCTTCTTTCTCTTTGCCTACCTCTGTCAAATAAATAAATAAAAATCTTTAAAAAAAAATAAGTCTTGGGTTTAAATCCATCGTCAAATCCCACTTATAGCTACTTGGCTGCGGCAGAGTGGATTTGCCACGACTCAAGATCTGTTTCCTCAGCTGTAAAATGGAATTAATGTTACCTACTTTATGGGATTGAATTAGCTAATCTATGTAAAGCACTTAGCATAGTGCGCAGCCTGCAGTTAATGGTAGGAATTAGAATTACCATTTAACATATGGTTGTTGGTGTTTCTTGTCCCCCCCCCCACTACTTCTTCTCCCTCTCTCTTAATTAAATATTTTGGGGTGAGGGAGGCATTTCTTTTGAGACCATTTGGAAATCTATTCCTGTTTTTCAGTAGCCTCATTTTTCCATTTTAGTTCATCTTCGTATAATGCATCCATGCTTTCTAGTGTGGAGGGCAGAGATTTAAAGAAACAGAGAAATAAGTGAAGTTACATATAGCTCAGGTGTCCTTCAATAGATACCTGTATCAACACAAGGAAGCAGACAAAAGAGAGTGGATCCACAAAGACTTTATAAAGGAAGCAACTCTTCAGCGTCATCTTGAAATATAAACGTTTGGAATCAGATAACCCTGTATTTGGACCTGTGCTCTGCCACTGACTAGCTGTGGGTGAATTAGCTTATCATCTGGCCCAAGTGTCTGTCACCTCGTGTATTCAGTGATGATACTAACACCCACCTACAAATTGGGTGGGATTAAATTAGCTGATAAATGTGAAAGCCCAAGAAATTGACGGATAGTAAATTATTAATACATGCTGCTTCTATTAGCTTCCAACCCTCTCCCGTCCTATCTTCTGCATTACCTTCTCCCTACTAACTCCTCCAGCCTCCCTCCCCCTCTCATCCTTAATTTAGTTTGCTGTCACCTGGAAACGTAATACCCGTCCTAGCTACTAAGAAAAATATAAAGCCAGGGTGCCTAGGTGGCTCATTCGATTAAGCGTCTGCCTTCAGCTCAGGTCATAATCCCAGGGTCCTGAAATTGAGTCCCGCATGGGGCTCCCTGCTCAGTGGGCAGCCTGCTTCTCCCTCTCCCTCTGCCTCTCTCTCTCAAATAAATAAATAAAATCTGAAAAAAAGAAAAATATAAAGCTGCCGGAGTTGCAGGTTGACATCTGGTCATTAATGGTCCATTGATGAAGATATTGATTCATGGACAACTTCTATGGTTACCTGAAAACATCTGGCCCTGTTGTCCATAGCATGCCTTAGAGCATATTTTTCCAGCTTTTTGAGAAAAGTGAAATGCAGGTTTGAAACGGAAGTCTTGCCAAAGCTTGAGATCAAGTTCACCTATACCTTCTCAACCTACCAACCCTAAAGACTCTGTCACTTAAAATGAGGTTAATCCAATAATATGTGCTCTTTCATGATTTGACCTGTGACCATTTTTTTTTTTTAAGTATTCTATTTATTTATTTGATGGAGAGAGAGAGAGAGAAAGAGAGCGCACACAAGCAGGGGGAGCCACAGAGGGAGAGGGAGAAGCCGGTTTGCTGAGCAGGGAGCTAGCTGCAGGGCTGGATCCCAAGACCCCAGGACCATGACCTGAGTCAAGGCAGAAGTTCAACTAACTGAGCCATCCAGGCGCCCCGACTTGTGACTTTTACTGACTTTTTTTTGGGGGGGGGACAATTAAAATTTGAAATTTCCCAAGCCAATCCTTTGTTTTGAATGATGAGGATTTCATTTCTTCATGTAAACCGCCATGCCAAGAAGGCATGGAGGGGAAGTGAGTTTGCTTCTCTAGAGAGGAAAAGGCTAGGAGGGGACATTAATCCTGGCCTGCAGCCTGTGATGGAACCTCCTCTGTAGCACAGAATTGACCTGAGGATTGTGTCACTTTAGCCAGTAAGCACTAGAGAAAGAAGACCAGAGATCAAAGCCTCACCGACCACCCCTGCTGGGAACATAGTCAATCCTGATTTCTGCTACAGTTGCTAATGTTTTCTCCTCTGAAACCAGGTCCCGCCTGACCTTATCAACTTCCTGCCTCCCTCCAGCAGACAACTCTCCCCAAGGCCTCATCTGCCTGTTTTTCAACAGCATCACCTGATGGCCTTCATTCCCTCTCCACATCCCCCATCAACAATGAAGTAAGGACTGGGGACAGCAGCCCCGAGCTTGCCTTCCAAGTGTTGACCATCTTGGAACCCACAAGGTGATTACCGTAGAAAATCAAGTAGAGCTAAGCATCACTAAAAGGCAGCACACGTGAAGGGTAGGGGCATGAGTTTCTTCCAGCCTCAGGGGGAAAGGCGTTCATTAAGAGCCCAGCTGCCCAAAGTGGGTTCCTGGGGAAAATCCACTCTTCCTCTCCCTTGTGTGGGGTCACTGGTTTAGAACAGTTAAGGACATGAACTTCGAGTCTGACTGCCAGGGTCTGAAACTCAGCTCAATCCATAACTAGCGCGTGGCCCTGGCAAATGACTTCACCTGCCTGGGCCTCAGTCTCCTCCTCCCTAAAATGGGGACAGTGATAATGTCCCCATATCGCACAGACCTGGGGTGCGGATAAACTGAGTGCAGAGATGTGAAACACGTGGTATATAGTAAATACGAATCAGGGCTACCAACCCGTGTAATTTACGACTCGGTGTTACTGAGAAGAAGCCATGGACAAGTGAGGCGCGCCATCCTGTCTACGTGATTAACGAATGCTGTCCGGGGAGGAGCGAGTGTGTTAAAGGCACCGTCTGGGATGGCTTGTATAATGTCATCCTCAAGCAACATGCCTTGTAATTGGCGCAGCTCCTAACACACACGTCCGCCCGAGCATGCACGCGAGGCGGGGCTGCTCGGCTGCGTGGTCTGGGTCTGGTCGGTAAACACCCGCGGGCGAGCCCGCGCGGCGTGTCCGCTCGGACCGCCGGGTGAGGCTGCGTCTCTGTGTGTCACCGACACACACACACACACACTGATGTGAACCCTGCTTCGACGTGCGTGTCACGGCTTAAAAATAGAGGCTAAGCCGTCAGCCGGTCTCGCAGCGGCAGCGGAGCGGGCGGGGGCGGCGGCGGCGGCGGCGGCAGGAGAGTCATGGCCGTGGCGCTGGCAGCTGCGCCTGCCCTCGGCCTCCGGGACTGAGACCCCGCGTCGCGCTCGCACCGAGGTAGAGGGGCTGCGGGGCGGGGGTGGGGGTGGTCGCCTCCCTCGCGGCGCCGAGAGGCGCACGGCTCGGGGCTGGGGGTGGTGGGGAGGGAGGACCGAGGGAGGGGACGCGGGAGCCGAGCCAGCTGAGCTCCCCAGGGCTCCCTCCCTGCACCCCCAGCGCCGGACTGTCTGGGCTGGCCGCGGCCGGCCGGGGCGACAGCCATGAACCTGTTAGAACCGCCCCGGCGGCGGGAGGGAGGCCGCGGGCGCCTGAACGCGGCGGATGGGGCTGGAGAAGGCCGAGGGGTGTACCCCGGGACGGAATGGGGTTCTCCAGCCCCGGGGAGAAATAGAGTCCCACCGAGCTCCTTCCTACATCTGAGCTCCTTCCCGCTTCCCCTTTACCATGTAGCGTCAATCACCCGGGCAGCAGAAGCTATTTCGAGAAACCGTTCTTTGGGAATAAAGTGATGGGGTCTTTAGGAGCGAGGAGACAAGGCAGGTGATGTTGATGATGTTCGAACGATGATGATGGTGGTGGTGATGGCGATGGTGGCTATGGTGCTATTATCTCTGTGGTCTCTCCACCCCAGCCTTTGCAAAAATCTCTCTCCCTGAACACCCTAAGGTTCAGGCTCCCCTCAGCAGCCCTGATCCTAATGCCCCTGCACGCTAAGACCTGTTATTGCATGGTCTCCCCTGGCCTAGGGGAAAGGAGAGCTGGGGGCCCTGGCTCACAGGGAGGGATGGGTTCACAGAGTGTGTGCAGGTCAAAGATGGCCTCTAGCTAGTAGTTGAGGACCAGGAAGGGAGTAAAAAAGGAATCCTTGGGACCGGCCCACCCTGGTGATGGGAGAGGAGGAGGAGAAAGGGGCTCTTATCACAATGGCCTCTCTGCCTGAAGGACCCAGGCCAAGTCTCAAAGGCTGGCTCTTCCCAGCTCTGCCGTTCTGAACAAGCTCCCACTTTCAGAAAGGCCAGCTGTCCACAGAGAGTCCAGGGAACACCTGCTGAGCCCCTCCCTGCCAGCCCCATGCCCCGCATAGGGTCACTTGACTCCAACAGCAACACAGATGGCCATTTCAGCCTCTGAGACCCTGGCAGGAGCCCTCATCCCTTCCCTTCTTCAGCCCCCAGCCTCTGCCTCTCCCCCACACACCCAGACACATTACTCCAGCCCTGCTTGACTCAGAAATGAGAGATGAGGTCCGATCAGTAATTTCTGCATGCTGATCAAAGGAGAGTGGTTTGGCCATTGTGCACATAGCTTGGCACCCTCTTCCATCAGTGCATGCCTTTGGCAAGTGTTTTTCAAAAACTTACACTTCCTCTGTATTGTTGTTCCCCCACTCACTCCAGCCCCCAACATACACATCCCACAGTAGGCCTAACTCTGAGGCAGTGGTAGGGCAGGAATGGGTTAAAGCAGCCCATCTCTCTGGTGCTGAGAATCGGGCTTGGCATATGTCATGGCCCTAGCTGCTGCTGTCTTCCCGCTAATTCCCTCCGGATGGGTCCAGAGCCACCCCCCATTCCCATCCCAGCTCCCTGGGCTCTCTGCCTGGAGCCCCAGGCAGATGAGACCCAGATTCTGGCTGGCAAGAGCTCCCACAACGGGCACTGCCACCCAAATATCAAATGTGTGTGTGTGTTTATGTGTGTGTGTTGGGAGTGGGGGTGGAGTGGCGGAGCAGAAAGCCAGCAGCTGGGCAGCTCCCTCTGCCCGTAAACAAGGACATGTGACTCCCACCTCCTTGACTGGCTGAGCCAAAGAGCAGAAAGGAGCCACTGCAGCTTGAGGGAGAGAGTAATTGTGTCGCGCCCCCCCACCGCGCCCCACCCTGGGCCACAGTTCCCTTCCCTCCCTTGAGAGGCATCTCCCCAGGGCCCAGCCCAGCTGGCAAGAAGGGAAGCAGCTGCTCTGGACCCAGTCAGGTGTGTCTCCCTTCCATCCCTCCTGCAGCAACAGCCACTGGAGACTGACCCATCAGCAGCTCGAGGACACGCCTGCAGCCGCCTCTGAGATGTGCCCTGGTAACTGGCTCTGGGCCTCCATGACTTTTATGGCCCGCTTCTCCCGGAGCGGCTCAAGGTCTCCTGTTCGCACTAGAGGGGCCCTGGAGGAGATGCCCTCGGTTCAACATCCCTTCCTCAATGTCTTTGAGTTGGAGAGGCTGCTCTACACAGGCAAGACCGCCTGTAACCATGCCGATGAGGTCTGGCCGGGCCTCTACCTCGGAGACCAGTACGTAGCCGGCAGCCCGGGGTCATGGCTCTGTGTGTGTGTGTGTGTGTGTGTGTGTGTGTACGCACGCAAGAAGGAGAAGGGTGTTGGGGAGGCCCTGAGTTGTGTTGTTGGTTCCAGGTTGAGGAGGGAGGGGCAGGGGTGCATGGGCAGAGAGTGGAAGCTGGAGGGTTTGGGGGAGCTGGGGCAGGATTATTGATATGCCCAACTCTGGACAGCTAGTCTCTGTTTAAGCAATAATGTCACTCACTTAGCAAAATTAATTATTGAGTGCCGATGTCATGCAGCAGACATCACAGATGACTTCCCTGACCTTCCATCTGTGGTGCCGTGATGCTGGTGAAGGGCAGCCATTGGGTGCCAGGAAGTGGGTGGCAAGCCGAGGGGTTGGCCAGGCAAAGCCACAGCACACGCAGAGGTTCTGGGGCTTGGGGGCCCTGGAGAGAAGAGCATCCAGGGAAGGGTCCCCCTCACTTTTCTCTCTCTCAAGGACTTCATAGTCTACAAGGAGCTTTTCACATGCATTTTCTCTCTTAATCTTCACAACAGCCTTGGGAGGTAGGTACCACTGCCCTCAGGTTACAAAAGGCAAAATTGAAGCTCAGAGATGTTGTGACTGGCCCAAGGTCAGATGGGTCGTAAGTAGCAGAGCCAGGACTTGGAGGTTCAAGTACAGTGTTCGTTGTACTTGAGGAGTTTGCACTGGACAGGGCATTCGCCTTGAGGTATAGCCATGTTGCCTGAGAGGCGTCTGCCACTAAGCTGAGGGTTGTGGGCCATCACCCCAAGGTGATGTCATAAGACAGGGTCATGTGAGCATGGAATAACTGGTAGAACGTGAGAAGATTCTGGGTATCAAAGAGAGTAGAAAGCAACAGGGGAGGGGCACCTGGGTGGCTCGGTGGGTTAAGCCTCTGCCTTTGGTCATGATCTCAGGGTCCTGGGATCGAGCCCCACATCGGGCTCTCTGCTCAGCAGGGAGCCTGCTTCCCCCTCTCTCTCTGCCTGCCTCTCTGCCTACTTGTGATCTCTCTCTCTCTCTCTCTTTCTCTCTCAAATAAATAAAATCTTGAAAAAAAGAGAAAGCAACAGGGGAGTTAGGTGTGGGAGCCAGGGTCAGAATCCTTTCACCTCTAGGTTAGCAGGAAGTTGAACATGAGCTGTTCCAACAACCCAGCCAAGGTCCAGATCCCCACTGGTGCACTGACCTCCATGTTGACCTTTTCTGTCTCTGCTTGAATACCCCAGTGACGGGAGAGTCATTCCCTCCAAAGGTGTTTCTGTTTTTCTTCTGCTGGATTTCACAGTTAGTACATACTTCCATACACGAAGTACAGAACCACTCATTCCTGGCCACAAATCAAGTAAAATCCCACTGCCTTGGAGGACTCTTTCAATATTTTACATTATGGCTATAGTTAGCCACTGCAATAGTCTTCTCTTCTCCAGTCAGAACCTCCCCCAGAACTCTCAACCCTCGTGCTAGGATGCAACTCCGGGTCGTTGCCATCTTGGTTCCCCACTCTGGGTCCTCCGTAGGCACGGCAGAGGCCTGGAGCCGGTGACGTCATCAAGGCGGCGGACAGGGTGGAGGCCTCGGCTTCCTGGCCTGGAGCCTAGCTGCCCCACCCTCCCTTTATCGTCTGCTCTACGCAGGGACATCGCTAACAACCGCCGGGAGCTGCGCCGCCTGGGCATCACGCATGTCCTCAACGCCTCACACAGCAGGTGGCGAGGCACCCCCGAGGCCTACGAGGGGCTGGGCATCCGATATCTGGGTGTCGAGGCCCATGACTCACCAGCCTTTGACATGAGCATCCACTTCCAGACAGCTGCGGACTTCATCCACCGGGCGCTGAGCCAGCCAGGAGGTAGGAACGGGAAGCCAGGGGGAGGGAAGGAACCGGGGACATGGAGTTGGGGGAAAGCTGGAGGGTTCAAGGCAGGAGAGATTTGAGTGACATGACAGAGGCTCAGGATCTGATAGGAAGGCAAGAAAACACTGTCATCTGTAAAAGACAGTGCATGAGAAGAAGAGAAAGAAAGAATCCACAGTGTTAACAGAGGCCTGATGCTAATGCACTTGGGAATGCTGGGCAGATCACCACTCTGTGCGAGACTCAGTTTTGCATTAGTGATGAGCATCTGTCTCCCTGGGAGCCCTTTTCAGGCTCCCGGAGGCTGAGCTGCTGCATGCTATCGGTCTGTCATATCCCGTCCAGGCATCCCAGGGGTCGGCATTCCTCCCACTCGCAGTCTGCACCCTGCTTCCCCGTCTCCCTCCTCACCCGGCCCCATAGCCCTCGCCGCCCCCAGCCCACCACATACAGTCCCACGGCCGCCTCGTGTGTCTGTCCTCACAGGGAAGATCCTGGTGCACTGCGCCGTGGGCGTGAGCCGGTCCGCCACGCTGGTGCTGGCCTACCTCATGCTGTACCACCACCTCACCCTTGTGGAGGCCATCAAGAAGGTCAAGGACCACCGAGGCATCATCCCCAACCGGGGCTTCTTGCGGCAGCTCCTGGCCCTGGATCGCAGGCTGCGGCAGGGTCTGGAGGCATAAGGGGAGGGGACAGGAGGTCAGGCCAGGCACATTTGGCCCTGGCTCCCAGCTGGAGAGAGGAGGCCCAGATATCCCATCCTCTCCTGTGGGCAGGAGAGTAAGAGGGCTGGGGCTCCCACCACTGCTGCTGTTGGTTGGGAGGGGATGGGGGGTGAGGCTGGTTGGTGTGCTGGGCACCCAGGAGGGAGCTGACCGGGGAAGGAAGCAGCTAAAGCTGTAGGTAGATGGCAGTCCTGGGACTCCGACACCCTGGATTCCAGCCAGGCTGCTCCCCGTCACCCAGAGCCCCCTCCGCACACACACACACATACACACACCCCCCGTTGTGCCCAAGTGTTCCCCCTCGCTCATTTAAGAACAAAAGTGTCATCTCTGTCCTGTGCTTGCGCTGGGAGTCAGGGATGCCTCAAGCACGAACGCCATGCCATGGTGTAGATATGTTGTGTAGATGGTGGTGTTGAGACAGACGGTAAAGAGAGGGTGTGAAAAGCTGTGAAACCAGAGGGAGACACTCACAGACTTGTTACTCCAAGCGCAGGAAGAGAAGGTGTGGGAGGGTTGGCGCTGTGCCCGCGGGCGCTGGTCGAGGCCAGAAGCCGCAGAGGTGCATGCCTGTGAGTCTTGAGATGATGGCTCGCCTCCTGGCTGCAGATGTCTTGAGGAAAAATAAAGATGGTGGACAAGACCGTGGTGAAGTCATTGACAGCTTATAAGGGCTCCCCACCTCTCTCCTGGAAGCCGCTGGCTTTCTGGCCATAGCAACAGTTCCTGACTCCCTCATCGTGGTCATAAACCTCCAGCGGTTCTCAGGGGGTGGTTCTTTCAAGTCCAATTTCGCTGTGGCCAGAAGCGAAATCTTGAAGTGTTGTTTCCCGCTGTGTCCACACAGGGGCAGCAGAGGACCAAAAAACGTTAGGCTTGCACCCCTGCTCTGTCTGCCAGGTTTAAAGTAGGTCTCTATTCCCTAGCTCAGGCGTGCAGGAAATATTGCTTTATTTTCCAAAAAATTTCCAGATTCTATATCAAGTCCCCATCGTGATGGGATAGCAGAATATGAAACTTAAATCAACCCCTTCCCTAAATCCTACTTTCAGGGGGTCTGGGGCTTGCCTGGAAACTAGAAACTGGAGGAGAGGGAAGGAGGGGTGATGTAATTGCTTCCTCTTGTCAACTTTCCAGGTTTGCTTCATCAGAGTGTAACGCAGTCTCCTTAGTAAACTTGGTAAAAATTTAGACTCACCAACCAGAGAGAGTAGTATGGTGTTTCTGCTATCCCAGCCGCCCAAACTGCCAGCCACCACCTCCCTCCTTTTAGAAAAAACATGTTCCCAGAACAGAATATCTGCATGAAGGGGAGAAGGGGACAGACAAGAAGGTAAAAAATACAGGGAAAGGAAGTCCCTTAATATACCCGAAGAGTCTATCTTACCCCAAAGTATAGAAACTCAGAATCTCAAAGCTAGAAGGTGCTTTCCTAGATGATCCATTTCCACCCTCCAACAAGGCATGAATAAATTCTCTCTTTAATATCTTTGAAGATCTCCATCCAGCACCTCCTTGGACACCTTCGATGGTGAGGAACCGGTACATAACTTCCATACCATCGTGCCAGCTCTGAATATGAGAAAGCTCTACAATCACACATGTGTTACGCAGTCCAGTTACAGTGGTCATGATGTGAGGCCAACAGATCTGCCAGCCTGGGCTCCCTGGCTATGGGGGCCTTTGGGCAGGTCCCTTTGCCTCTTCCCCACGTCGCGTCACCTGCGAGAGTTCTGCCTGCTTCCACAAGGTTGCAATGGGCGTTTAAGTATGTGGTACTGAGCTCAGAGCACAGTCAGTATTTAATAAGTGTTCTTTGTCTTGCCCTGTCCCTCCCTGTGGTTTGAAGCCAGCTCTCCTGGTTCTCCTGTGTCCTCTGCTTTCCACCTAGCAGCTTTGATCGTGTCCAAGAGTCTGCGTTCGTCCTGTTTCAAGTTTCTTCCCCAGCCTGGCTGACAGTGGCTTCTCTCTTCGGTTGGTGGCAACCAGGGCTGGTCTTAGTGCTTCAAGCAGAGTGTAGTCGCTGGGACCTCAGATTTCTAGGACTGTTGAGGGTCAAGTTTATCCAAGGGGTAGAGTGAGGCCTTCATTAGGAATGTGGATTCCAATGAAAATGCATTGACTCCCTATCAGAACCATGGGCAGGAGGACTTAAGAATAAGTAGAAATAACCCAGAGGTAAGTCATCCAAGAGGACGGACTGACTACCGACCTGACCAGCACTGAGTACCATGGACTTGGCACCTCCTTTGTTCTAGTCTAGTGTATGTATCTGTTACTGTTGATGTAACCCGCAGCGCCTTCTAACTTCCAGTAGACAAGTATAACTACTAAAGTAGATTTGGCCAAAGGTGATCCTCACGGAGCAGGGGAGTTCGAGCCCCACGCTGGGTGGAGATATTGCTTAAATAAATTAAAACACAGCTGTGTGAGTGCAGAGTGAATGTGCCTCACGCAAATCCCCTAGCATTGTCGTGAGCCGAGTCACTTGAGAACTTATGTCTGACTTCTAGTGGAGACGTGGAGCTACTAAACCAGATTTGGCCACAGATCATCCTCTCAGAGCAGGTTACGTAGTATTTAACAAAGCCATCTGACAGCTCTGCAGAGGCAGTCTTCGGCCTTTACAGATATTAAGATATTAACCCATTTAATCCTCCTAAAAACCCCATGAAAGGTATCCTTCCTTGGCATTGCTTAAGAACAAGGCATCTGAGGTGAAGTAATTTTCACAAGGACACACGCAGAAGTGAGCAGTGGAGATGCCAGGATTCACCCCCGTGTAGCCATCCAGCTGCCCTGCCTTTCGTCCCTCACTCCACCACTGAAGGCTGTTAAAAGTCCAGACTCCCTCATCCTCTTCTTGGGAGCAGCTGGCCGTTTGAACCCAAGCCAAGGACTTGGCAGTGGACAGGACTAAGTGAGCCCTTGGCAGAAGCAGCCTGAGCTTCCAGCCGGCCGGGCCCTGCCCCTCAGGGACGGCAGCCCATATCTGTCTTGTCGTCCTGCTCTGCTCCTGCCCTGGCCGCCTCCAGCCCCGGCCTGGGTGATACAGACTCCAGCCTCTGCAGCAAGCCCCTGAGCCTTCGATGCATCTGGGGAGAGGGAGAGATGTTTGCACAGTCCCTCACCCTGTAACTAATCCCAGCTGAGATGCTCCACGGGGAGGGGAGCTCAGGGAGAAGGGCTGCTTCTGAACCCTGAGGTAGCAGATGGAATGAACTAGAGAGGCAGCTGAGCATTACACTGGCTGGAGAGGGCTGGGCTTGGGTGCCCAGAAAGGCCCTTGCTAGAATAATCTCTTACAGAGAAGGCAGCCTTGTTTTGGGGGGGGGGGGCGAGCAGTGTAGTGAGTCTGGTTATGAAGAGAGGTACACCCAAACTGAGGGTTACGAGAGGGGAGGGATGAAATGGGTGAAGGGAATTATGAGTGCACTTGTGAGGAGCACTGGGTGATGGACAGAATTGTTGAATCAGGGGCACCTGGGTGGCTCAGTTGGTTAAGCAGCTGCCTACGAGTCATGTTCCTGGAGTCCCAGGATCGAGCCCTGCATTGGGCTCCCCACTCAGCAGGGAGCCTACTTCTCCTTGTGCTCTCTCTCTCTTTCTCGCTCTCAAATAAATAAATTTTTTTAAAAAGAATCTGTTTTTTAAAAAGAATTGTTGAATCACTGTATTATACACCTGAAACTAATATAATACTGTATGTGGAATTAAGGCTTCTTAAAAAAAAAATAATAATACAAGAAGAAAGAAAGAGGAAGAAAAGAAAGAGAAAGAAAGAAAGCTGTTTATCATAGGTTTCTCTCCCCAGACCTTTTTTTGATGAAGGAGGAAAAGATTCAAAAGTTTAGGGAAGAGCCGTGTTCATACCCTAATGCCTGGATCCTATAAAAATATTACCTTGTGTGGCAAAAGGGATTTTGCAGAGGCGTTTAAACTACAACTTTGTGGGGCTCCTGGCTGCCTCCATGGGTGGAAAATGCAACTCTCAATCTCGGGGTCGTGAGTTCAGGCCCCATGTTGGGTGTAGAGATTGCTTAAATTAAAAAACAAACAAACAAAAAAAACACTTTACAACCTCGCATGAGGAAATAACACTGGATTGCCTGCCGCATCACATGAATCCTGAAAAGCAGAGAACCTTTTCACACTGTGGTGAGAGATTTGATGTGGGGGCTGAAGCCCCTCTTCTGCCTAGAAGACAAGGGGGGCGGGGTCATAAACGGAGGAATGCCGGCGGCTTCTAGAAGCAACGAAAAGGCAAGAAAGTGGATTCTCCCCTGATCCTCCAGAAGGGAACACAGCCCTGTGGACAGGGCTTGAGTTTAGCCCCATGAGACTCTTGTCAGACTTCTGATCTGCAAAACTGTAAGATAATAAATTCGCATTGTTTAAGCCATTCAGTTTGTCCTAATTTGTTACAACAGCAGTGGGACACAACTATAAGCCCCTGGAATCTCCATGAAGACCTTTCCTGGTGAACCTCTAGCCATTGGTTCAAAATGCTGAGACTAATCTCCAGCATGGTTTGGTTTTTTGTTTGTTTGTTTTAAGTCAGCATCTGGTGGCACACCGTGGAGGGTGACTTCACCAGGAAGGGCTTGCCCTCAGGGGTAGCACAGTGGCCGCCGGGGAGCCGAACCTGCCAGCAGAGGGCGCTCCGTGTTCTGTGCAACGTGTCCACGCCTGGGAAATGTCCCACAAAATTTGGATTTCTAGTTTCTCTTAAAAAGTTGAAAGGGACAGTAGCCCACGTCTCCACATGACCATGGTGGGTGGGGGCTGTCCCGCTTCGATGAGGTGCCACCTGCTGTCCAGTTCACTGGGACCCATCACGATGTAGGTTCTTACACTGGAACCTACTTCACTCCTTAACATCATTTGCCTGCAGGCCTTGTGGTAAACCAGCTCCGCAGGGTCCTAACGTCTTACCCAGAAATATAAGATAGTCCTTATGCTAAGCAGCTCAGAGTGGTCCACCTTACCTCCTTTTTTCCCACTCCCCACCTCAACCCCAGCATTCTTGCAATGTTCTGTTTGTGGCCAGTAGTCACTAGCATTCAGAATGGCCTGGGATTGTTGCCTTGATTTGCCGGACACTTAAGGCCTCTTCCCAGTTCTCGTTTAGTGTCTGGAGGTGGCCTGGGAGAAGGTGGCCCGTACAGCCAGTCTCTCAGGAAGGAATCTTAAGCTGGTGGAAACAAGTGGAAAGTGACCCTGGGCAACAGGAGGAGGAATGTTTATCATGTTCTGATGGTCTGCAGACTAAAAGAAAGGAACTCTCTTCCTCCTAGGTAACGTTCCCTGAGGCAGTTTGTATTTTTGAGAATTGTGGGATGATTTTGGGAAGGGAAAAATCAGAGGGGAGGGGCCTCTCCCTGCTTGTCTCCGGTTCTCTCACAGACTGGGTCGGGGCTGGGCAAGTCCACATCCACCACTTACACCCTCGACAGAACCTGAGCTCCTAATCCCCCTTGAGGCCAATGGCAGCCCGGAAGAGGACGAGGCAAGAGGGGCAGTAGAAATATTAACCTGGGGGTAGGGAGTGCCTGGGTGGCTCAGCTGGTTAAGCGTCTGCCTCCGCTCTATTCATGATCTCAGGGTCCTAGAATCGAGCCCCGCTTTGGGCTCCCTGCTCAGCGGGGAGTCTGCTTCTCCCACTTCCTCTACCACTCCCCACACCCAAGCTCATGCTCTATCTCTCTTCCTCTTTCTCTCTCTCTCTCTCTCTCAAGTAAATGAATAAAATCTTGAAAGAAAGAAAGAAAGGGAAAGAAAGAAAGAGAGAAATACTAACCTGGGAGGAAGACAGAGGCTGCTTCAAGAATCTCCATATCTCCACCTGCAGGACGGAACACAAGGCTAAGTCGTACTGACAACCTAGAACACTCCTTCCCAGCTGTGCAGCACCTTGGCCCCTGGCCAGGGATGGGAGGACACTCAGTTTGGATTAGGAGAAAGGAAAAATGTGTCACAAGATCAGGAAAGGGGTTAAAGAAGCGAGGAGGAGCCAGACACCCAGAGCAAAGGCTCTTTCCCGTGTGTCCTCTGCCAACACCTGCGGGTCCCGCAAACTCCCAGCTGCCAAGCAAGACAAGGCTGTGATCCAGCCCAGCTCAGGACACACAGGTGAATGATCACAACCTCAAAAACACCAGAACTGGAAGGAATCCAGGAGCATTCTTCATTTGGTGATTTTCTGACCATGCCTCACAGAGCCCCAGCATTTCAAAGATTTTATTTATTTATTTGACAGAGAGATCACAAGTAGGCAGAGAGGCAGGCAGAGAGAGAGAGAGGAAGCAGTCTCCCCATTGAGCAGAGAGCCCAATGTGGGGCTCAATCCCATGACCTTGGGATCATGACCCGAGCCGAAGGCAGAGGCTTTAACCCACTGAGCCACCCAGGTGCCCCAAAGCCCCAGCATTTCAAATAACTTTTCATGGGGCCACCGATGTGAGGGCAGGTACAGGGAGAGACACCCCATGGTGATTCCAACAGAACAGATCTGTTTTTATTTCTTTTATGCAGGCAGTTTCTGTTTAAAAATATTATTTAATAAAAAGAATCTGCTCAAGGGACACCTGGGTGGCTCAGTTGGTTAAGCAGCTGCCTTCGGCTCAGGTCATGATCCCAGCGTCCTGGGATCAAGTCCCACATCGGGCTCCTTGCTTGGCAGGGAGCCTGCTTCTCCCTCTGCCTCTGCCTGCCATTCTGTCTGCCTGTGCTCGCTCTCTCTCCCTCTCTCTCTGACAAATAAATAAAATCTTAAAAAAAAAAAAAAAATCTGCTCAAAAAAAAAAAAAAGTTCTGGAATCTGCCAGTTTCATCGGATTCTTCACTTTCTAAATGAGAAAGCAGCTCTGGAGAGGTCACTAACTGAAAAGTCTCAGAAAAGGCACCAACACCAGGACCCAGGTAGGGAGAGATGACTCGAGTCCACTAGACTCCATTCCATTCTCCACTTCTTCCTGTTATTAATAGAACCACCCTGAGTTTCAGCAGGACTCATGGCTGTCCATCAAGAGACTCCATTTCCCAGCCTCCTTTGCAGCTAGGTGGAACCATGTGACCAAATTCTCACCAGTGGAAGGGGAACAAGAGTAATTCTCTATTTCTCAGAGACAAGACATTGTCCCCCCAAACTCTCATACCCTCCCTTGGGGTTGAAACATAAGACACATAACTGGCAAGCCATCTTCTAATGGATGAAAAAGGAACACATCTCAGGATGAGGCCAAGTGGCCAGAGAAAAGAACCTGAGTCTCTGATGGCTATGGGAAGCCATGCTTCCTCCTTCCCCTTTTCTTGGAATATTTACAAGACAGAAATAAACTAGATTTTTCTGAGCCTCTGCATTTTTATGTGTCTTTGCCACAATAGCTGTATTATTTTTCCATTGCTAAACAGCACATTACCCCAAAACTCGGTGGCTTACAACAACAAAAATTTATTGTCTCATAGTTTCTGTGGTTCAGGAATTCAGTGTGAATGAACTGTGTGGTTTTTTGTTTTTTTTTTTGTCTCGGAATCTCCTGCAGTCGTAGCCAGGGTGTTGGGCAGGCCTGCAGTCATTGGAGGTTTGACTAAAGCAAAAGTATCTCCTTCCAAGCTCATTCACGTGGCTGTTAATGGAGACTTTCCCCACCACATGGCTTTTCTGTAGGTTAAGTGCCTTTGAAGGAAACTACAGTGCATTTATGACCCGGTCTCCAAAATCAGGAACTGTCACCTCTGCTTCATTCTACTTGTTAGAAGGTCCACAAGCCCAGTGCTGTCTCCAGGGAATGGGAACTAGGCTCCCCCTCTTCAGGGGAGGAATATTAAATAATTTGTGGGCATGTTCTTGAACCACCCCAGTGAGGACCCCTGCATCCTAATTAATACATTAGACGTACTGGCTCTTTGGTCCAATGACACTTATGAGCCATGAGACTTCAGGATGTAGTTTAATTATAATAAAAATGAACATTTAATGGGGGCTTTCTGGTTCCTGTCACATGCCAAGCATTTATCACACATGGTTCCTTTTGGGATCCTCTACGGTACATTCTACTACTCGCCCTGATTTTCCAGGTAAGGAGTCTAAGGTTTAGCTGAGTTCACACCAGGCCAGATTCTAGAGCCTTCACATGTAACCACTGTACCAGCGATGAGGAAAGGGCATGTTTGGTGGAAAGGGATGTGAGATTGGTTGGAAATCTGTCACCAACACTTAAGAGTTCCATGATTTTGGGGGCACCTGGGTGGCTCAGTGGGTTAAGCCTCTGCCTTTGGCTCGGGTCGTGATCTCAGGGTCCTGGGATCAAGCCCCGCATCGGGCTCTCTGCTCATCGGGGAGCCTGCTTCCCTCTCTCTCTCTCTCTGCCTGCCTCTCTGCCTACTTGTGATCTCTGTCAAATAAATAAATAAAATCTTAAAAAAAAAAAAAGAGTTCTATGATTTTTGCTAAGACCTAAACTTCTTGGGCTTCCATTTTATCCTATAGACAAGGAGAAAACAACAGTGGCTGGAGGGCTGTGGCAAGGAATAGAGGAAAATACTCGAGCACTGGGCACAGGGCTTGGCATGCGGTGGGTGGTCAGTCAGAGGTGTGACTCTACTCTCTCCTCTGACTCTCCATCTACTTTATTTCTTACCTCCACTTGCACACACGAGATGGCTCAGCTGTGGCCTAGAACATCGGCTTCATTCCAGAAGTCCAGAGACACAGAAGGATTATGTATAATTCCTAGGTTTAAAAGCAGGACCCTAAACCCCTAGCTTCTGTTTCCTTCTAGCATCCTTCAATACTTACGAAGAGCATCACAGGGCACTGAGGTGGCTCAGTCGGCTGACTTGTGATTTCGGCTCAGCTCATAACCTCAGGGTCATGAGATCGAGCTCTGTGTCAGTGGAGGCTGCTTGAGATTCTCTCCTTCCCCTCCCCACTCCATGGAGTTCCCATGTGGGTCAGGAGCTGATCTGGGCAACCAAGGAAATTATGAACACACCTCTTCAAGAGTTGTATCAATCCCTGAAAAGCATCCTGGTACTGAGACTTCTAGGGTATCTGGACAGAGGAAGCCCAGATCTTTCACGAATAAAATGAGTGAATGATCTGATTTGCCCAAATATACAGTGAATGACTCTCAATGCCTTCAAAGAATCACATGATCGTCTCACGCAAACTTCTCTTAAGAAATAAAACAGTTAGTTATGCTGAAAAGAAATTTAAAAAAATAAAAAAATAATAAAAAATTTTAAAAAAAGAAATAAAACAGTTAGTTGGATTTAATTATCAGCTTAAGACTTTATATTTATTTGGGGGGGGAGGTGGGGTTGGGTAGAGGGAGAGGCAGAGAATCCCAAGGAAACTCCGAGCTGAGTTTGGAGCCCAACATGGGGCTCGATCTCACCACCCAAAACCCCTGACCTGAGCTGAAATCACAAGTCAGATGCCCAACCGACTGAGCCACCCAGGCGCCCCTTAATTTTTAATTATCACTTTTTAATTATCACTGTGGTTAGCATTTTCTTCTATATCTTATGGCTGGCTGTGGAGGACCATAGAAGAGACACTCTTACTGAAGGTGAAGTGGGATGATCAAGGCTGCAGATCCCATTCTCCTCCACAGAATTACCTGGCTCTCCCCAAAGTGGTTCTCTAGCACTTGCAAGGCCTTAAAATGAGGGGGTTCCTGGGGTGACTAAGAGGATGTTAGGGTAGGGCCGTAGGGAATGAAGAGATTCCCTGACTCCTTAGAAGTTTTCCTGGAGGTTTGATCACCTTGCCCTCTTTCTATGGAAGATTTAGAGACACAATTCTACTTCAGATTCCTCAAGTAACTTTGAATATATAATCTATCAGCTTCTCTACTGTGTTTCAATGTCTTCCTCAATAAAATAACCAGACATGTCTTCCTGACTCACAAGAGGCTGGGGGTCTGAACCATCATCTGGATGAGGGAGCAGGGGTAAGTTACCTAAATAGTATTGATACAATGTGGGAAATCAACTTATCTTTGATAAGACCTTCGGTCTATGAAACGCTGCGAGACTGAACCAATCTTTTCAAGGATGCGCAAGACCAGAGCCCTTCAACCTGTGTCTCCCCCGTAGTAAGCTATCACTTGAGGCACAGCCCTGTGGCCACCATGGCCAGGAGGGATGAGGGAGTGGGAAGGGATGCATTGGGCTTGCCAGTTTAGAGTTCTTTAGTGCCTCTGGAGACCTTACTGAATGTTTAAAATATCAGACTTAGAACATAAATTTGACTGATAACTGAATTCATGGTCCTTGCAGTTATGACCCGAGATGTTCACTGTCCTGATTGACCAGCTCTATTCCCATGAGATTCTGAATCAGAATCTCTGAGCTCAAGGCCTGGGAGTCTGCATCTGTGACATCTCTAAACAGAAGTGATTCCCGTGGGCTCTAAAGTCTGAGGCAGAGACGAGTTAGAGAGACCAGGTAGGAAGTTTTGCAACTGCTCAATTAATAGATGAAACGAGCTGGATCTGTTCGTGGTTCCGATCCTCAAGACCAGCTCATAGGAAAGACTTGTAAAGACAATTACGTAATTAAGTGCTAAACCAGTTGTTGCATACTGCTACGTGATTTTAGCCAAGTTATTCAATGCCTTAACCACCATGCTTTTAAATGACAAAGCACTCATATGCATAATCTTGTCTGAGTGTCACAGATTCCCAAGAGTTAGGGAAAGTATTTATCACCTTCAATTAACAGATTAAGCTTAATTGGAAGATGAGATTGAGTCATTCTTGTTCGCTTGCTTGTTTACTGTCTGTCTCCTCCGGCACTGAAAATGGCAGGAGAGTAGAACCCCGCTGACTCCGATGACCTTGGTGGGTCCCCGGAGCCACAGTGCTTGGCACAAAGTAGGTTCCTGGTGGATACATTCTGAATAAATGAAAAGACAGAAAGACAGGCAAGACAGAAATAAACAAAGGATGCAACATCAGATAAAAAGAAAGCATTCTGGCCGCGGGGGGGGGGGGGGGGGGGGGGGGGGTGGTGGTTAAGAGATTCAGTCTTTCCTCTCACTGCTCTTTATCTCAACACCTGCATCGTGCTAGATGCTGAAGATTCTGCCCTTAAGGGATAGCCAGTGTCGATTTCTGAGTTTGATTCTGCTACTCTGGAACGTGGAGCCCTGTTAAGCCTACCTTAAACGTAACCTTTGGGCCTTAGTTCCTTGTTTGTGAAACGAGGGCCTGACCAAAAATGAGAGGGCAACTCGAGCTGTTCCCAGATCTCACTTTTGTAATTCATCTACTTCACCCCCTTGCTCCAGTTCCCCCTTTCGCGGCGAGCAAGGAGCGCGCTAGCCGCCACCCAGAACCAAGTCCTTGCCCACCCAGCAGAAAGGTAACCAACCCCTCCCTAGAACTGGCTTCTCAGAGAGCCGTGGACATGCGAAACAGTAACAGCTCTGCAGGCGGAAAACAATGTGGCACTAATTGTTCCGTTTCCTCCAGGTCCTCGGTGGAGGAGCCTGGACCCCGCGCGCCCCGAGCGACGCACCCCGCAACTTGCTTCTGTTTGGAGTTAAAGTTTCCCGAGGACTGGGAAGGTGAAGCTGGAGGCGCCCAAGGCGCAAAGATGCTCTCCCCTAGGAGGGGGGCGGGCCTGCAGAGAAGACCCGGGGCCAGCAGGAAGGCTCTCATTGGCCGGAGGGCGGGTGACGAGCGCGGGGCGGAGTTTTCCGGGGGGAGTAAAAGGGAGGGAGGGTGTGCGCTGCTCGTGTCAGATTCGGAGTCCCGGCGGCTCACCTTCGCGCCAAGGATCCCGAGCCCAGCTTCCTGCTGAAGCTTTTTCCCTCCTCGGCGGGCCGACTGCCTCTGCGAACTGGGCGCCCCCACCCTGTTCTGCAGCGCCCTGCATCTCCCCCAGCCCGGGGCCCCTTCCTGCATTTCCTCTGTGGTGTGCTGATCCAGGGGACTTTCTGTTTCCTCCTTTTCCCTCTTTGTTGCTCTAAAACCATTCAAGCCCAAACCCCCGACTCCGGAGAGAGTTCGACTTCTCCAGAAAGGGGGCTGCCGCGGACGACACCGGTACCTCCTGCGGACCCGAAAGCCGGTGCGCCCACCCCGCCTGCCCTATCCGCCGCCTGCCTTCGTTCGCCGGAGGAAGCCCGCCGAGAGTTCATTGATGCACCCATTCCAGTGGTGTAACGGTGAGTCCGCGGGCCGGGAGGGCGTGCGGACGCTGGGCGGGCTGCAGACGAGGTCGGGCGCAAGGCTTGAGATCAGACAGAGAGCTCGCGCTCTTCCTCTTGAGCTAAGTTTCTCATGAAATGGGACGGGCGAGAAAGCGTCCTGGCGCCCAACTCGGCTCTGCACAGCGCGGAATTTGAAAAAAAAAAAAAAAAAATCAGGTTTAACTCAAGGCCCGGGACCGTCTCTGAACGTGTGGCGAGCGGGGGGCGTGGGAGCTGAGGGGTTCGCGGCCTTTGTGTGGCGGCTTCGCTCATCTACCCCCTTCCCTTGCCTTTGTGCGCTCAAACTCTGGTCTTTGTTGTGGTTGTCGGAGGAGAATTAAATCCGCGCTCGGGTTGGGATCTCCTAGAGGGAGCTCAAGTTCCCGGCCTGGAACTTTGCAGGCTATTTTAAATATGTATACAATGCAGCGTGCGGGACGGGGCGCGGAGGCTGCTTCCTCTGTGTCTTTGTTGGCTTCTCACTGGCTGCTATGGGCTTTGTGCTTGTGGAGGACGACGGGTTCAAGAGCATATCTTTATTGGGTTGATAAAGCCTTGCAGATGTCTCGGCGTCCTGGTACCTTTGGGTGCAGGGCCAGGCCGGCGGGAGCCGTGCTCTCTTGGCCCCAAGGCCGGGTTGCGGTACCCGCTCTGGAGCCGGGGTGGTGGCCGCACCTGCTTATCCAGTCTCTCCTCCCTCCCAGGCCTGGAGGGATGCTAAATCCACCTCACCTGAGGCTTTTTGACTTTTCAGGTGATATAGATTGGGCTTGGAGCTGACTCCACCCATGCTACCTTAAAGGAGGGCCTTTCCTTGCAGGTCAGTTAAAAGGTATTGGTATTGGATACTAATACCTTCCAGTAACTTTGGTGTTTTGACCTCGTTGTTCCAAGCTTGGAGTTTCTGGAGAAGTGGGGCGGCGATGGGGGGCGGGGGGCTGCAGCTGGCCTTATCTGAGCATGGTAGGCCGGCTAGTTAGAAAAGAAAGAAAAAAAAAAAAAACACCCTTGAGAGCAGACCCCTGCCAGATCTTGGATGAATTCTTTCAAACGGCTTTTGTTTTAAGGCCGGGTTTGGATAGCATGTGTATGAGCGGCCCCCATCCCCCTCTTCCTCTTGCTGGTAGGATCTAATTTCCTGAAAATGAACCGAGCTGTGTGTGATAGGCGGGCATTGAGGGACAGGGGGTGGAGGATGGGGGTGAGGCCAGCCGGTGCATCCCAGCATCTGGGAAAGATTCCCGTTGGCTGGGAAGGGGAAGCATTTCCCAGACCCACTGGTCTTTCTTGGCCAGCCCTTCTCTTGACGTCATTCCAGCTCCCAGCCTGTGCACCACCGAGATGAGACCTTCTGATGTCACAGCTTTCATCGGTCAGCTGAGACAATGGAACAGAGACTTAAGAACCAAGGTGGCTGGCACTTTATTCTGGCACTCCTATTTCATGTGGGGTTTTTAGACCAGCAGAGGGCTTGCTGCTTTTTCTTGTCACTTAAAGTGACTGATAGATCCTGTTCTTTGACTCCAAGGAGGAAGCAGTCCCTTCCCCCATCCCTTTGTTGGGGAGGTGGGGGCAGTATTTGGAGTCTCTGTTTCCTGGGGTTGGTATTCTGCCCTTACAAGTTGGGGGAAAAATGACTCCTGCTACACCTTTTGGCCAGTATGTGTCTTTACCATTTATTTTTAATTATAAGGAAACATACCATTTATCTTCAGATGTAACTAAATGTACCATCTCCTTGGCTATGAAGTTCTTCTCACCTGTATCTTTTTTTTTTTTAAAGATTTTATTTATTGTATTTGACAGAGAGAGAGAGATCACAAGTAGGCAGAGAGGCAGGCAGAGAGAGAGAAAGGGAAGCAGGCTCCCCACTGAGCAGAGAGCCCGATGTGGGGCTCAATCCCAGGATCCTGAGATAATGACCTGAGCCGAAGGCAGAGGCTTCAACCCACTGAGCCACCCAGGTGCTCTTTCTCACCTATATCTTTTTATCACATAAAGTCACAAGCTCACTGACTCATTCCTGGAAGCCCAGGGAAAGCCTCTGTCAGAAGCCTTCTTCTGACAAGAAGAGCTAAGATGGTCAAGGTAAACTGATCAGAGGCCCACAGGACAGGAAACCAATGAGGTTCTTTGGGACCCTGAAGATAACCAGGATCCAGCTCATAAAACGTGCATGGAGAGCAGGATGGATTGGGATTGGGTTTAGACGCTGTTAGGACATCAGTTGTTGCTGAGGTAGGGAGGCTAGAAGCCAGGGCTTCCTGTTCAACATAGCAAGGTTAAGAGCTAATTAATCTTTTCAGCAAAGTCTTTCAGGACAAGAACTACTTCTTCTGTTTTTTGTTTTCCCACAATGTCCAGGTCAGTGCATAAATCAGACCCTCAATAATACTTGTTGGTTGACTGGTCATTCATTAGCTGAGGGCAGTTTCTGGGCAATTTTCCCAAGTATCACTCTCTTTGCTTTGAAATGGGAGCCTTTCCCAAGGGTACCAGGTTGTCTTGAAAATCAGGAGTTATTTATCTGTCAACTAGTTAATTGGAAACATGCCAAACGCTAGGCGAGGCACTGGAGAGTATACACGAGTCCAAGCCTGCCAGTCCAAGCCTGCCGTCCTCTGACTTCACGCAGACTTAGGAGTGCTCAAGCTGGTTAGAACTATTTCCCTTCTGATTTCAGGACTGTAGTCCCACCTCTACTGCCATGCCTTCCTTGGTACAGTGAAAGCCTTTGGGTTGTCTTTGTCGCTACACAGTAAAAATCATCCAGTTGTTCTTTGCTTTTTCATATTCAATGTCTGGCATGGTATTTGTCCTATAGTCCATATTTGAGTTTGGTTAAGTTGATGCTTGGAACAGCATTGGAGTATGCGAGAGCCAGAACGCGTGGTTTAGGCTGTGAGCCCTGTAGAATTCAAAGGAAGAGAAGGCTCCCTGGGATGTCATGAGGACTAGGCCTGGTGGACTTCCAGAAGGGAGATGGAGTTTCGGACAGGGAAGAAGTTGCATGAGCAAAGGTCTTGGAGGCAGGTTAAGGACAGGCTGAACAAGAAACAGTGAGATGGAGGGGACTGAGCCTGGGGCTCAGTCGTTAAGCATCTGCCTTCTGCTCAGGTCATGATCTCAGGATCCTGGGATTGATCCCTGCATCGGGCTCCCTGGTGAGTAAATAAAATCTTAAAAAAAAAAAAAAAAAAGGGAGGTCCATGGTGGGTGATTCCTTAAGGTGGTGAGCTGGGGAGGTTGAAGAGACCCAGGATATGTGGGGTTAGGAAGCCTGAAAACCAGTCATGAGCTTGGGAAATAACGTGATGGGCTAAATTAGAGGAGGGACAAGACATCAATGAGGTGTCTGGGACAGAGACTTGGAATAGAATTGGGCCCATCTGAAAGAGCTTTGAAGGGAGGCTCATGATAGGGTCACCAGATTGATGTAGGGGATGACAAGACATGAGATGTAGGATGTCAGAATTGACTTCCAGTCCTTTAAACCAGTCTTCTGAGTTGTGGCAGCCCTGGAGATTATAATCTAGAATTCTGAAGTATATTTATGGGTTCTGGCTCCCAACCAAGATGTCAGGCCAGTGCTTAAAACCCATGTTGAAGACTTTGAGTACTGAGGACTTTGGATACAAGCCTTCTTAGCTGCTTGAAGTTAAGAGAGCTTATTTAATAATGATTCTTTCTTCCTTGCTGAGAGAGAAAGTAAGTTTCGCAGTGGCATTACAAAGATTAGATTGGTAGCCTGAGAATTTGCTTGGGATGTAGCAGGTTTATGGTAGACAACCAGTTTTCTTGTTGCTGAGATCCAAGAATTATATTGTGCTTGCCTTTTGGATCACTATATTTTGTCCTGGTCACAGGACAGAACATTCTACCCAGCTTATTGTTTATATCCTGTATGTATTTTTTTTTTTAATCGTTAAACATTACAGGAAATTTACTGATTCTCAAAACGAGTACTCCCCAAATAGAGAGTGGCTCCAGGATTGGCTCACCCAGCAGTAACTGCCATACTCTTGTCTCCTCTTCCCCTGTCCCTTCTGCCACTCTCCGCCCTTGGCTTTATATTGAAAAGCCTTCTTGTCCAGCCATAACTTGGCTGACCCATTCCAGTTGTCTCAGGAAGATGGGACTGTTTTCCTTGTCCGGCAGAACTTTGCTCTGTTTCTGGCCAGAACCCTGTCAACATACCTACCTCCACACCAAACCCTGGCAAGGGGAAGGTGACTATAACGATTAGCAGGCCAGTCGGGGTTTACCCTAGTCATGGGAGAAGGGGAAGCGTCTAGTGACGGGTCACTGTTTCCCACACAGCAGGTGTAGGAATCTCCCAAGGACCTAATTAAAATGTGGATTCTGATTCATTTTGTTCAGGGTGGGCCTGAGATTTTGAATTTCTTACAAGATTTTGCATCGGATGCCAGTGTCACTATGGAAACCACGCCTCGAAGCTTTGAGTAGAAAAGGGGAAAGTGGCCAGTCAAAGTAAGCGGCATCCCCTACCACTTTCTGGAACACTGGGCCCACCCTTGGGGGGCCAAGTGAACAGTTTCTATTCTGGTCCTGGTGCAGCTTGTCTGCTGAAGCGGGTGGCTTCCTAATGACAAATGACCTTTGCAGCTGCACCTTGCAATTTACAAAGGGTAGTTTTTACCCTCCCACTTTGGTCCTCTCTGTTTTTGCTTGTTTTTTAAATGACAAAGGGAAGCATAGATAGGTAAGGTCTTAAAGGTCACCTGTCCAGGGAGAGGCAGGGTTGCCACCCAAATACCCATTTTGTCACCCAGGGCTCTGCATTTTTCTGCGGACTCTGCATTTTTCTGTGGCGTTCTATGAGCTTCTTGCTGACGAGATCAAGTCTTCCATTGACTCTGAATCCTTGGTCCCCTGGGTGGAGAGGAAATTTGAAGTACTAGGTGTGCTCTCCCATTTCGCAGATGACTTACTTACGCAAGATCACACGGCTGCTCCGTGTTAGAGCTGGGATGTAGAGTTCGGCCTCTGCGTCAGAGATGTTGAGGAGCCCAGAGCCTGCCATTTTCTCTTTCCATCCTGGCTGACTGAGCACCATCAGCCCCGGTGGTCCATTTCCAGCGATAACCTTTTCCCTCTCGCTTTCTTTGCAGGGTGTTTCTGTGGCCTGGGACTGGTTAGTACCAACAAGTCCTGCTCCATGCCACCCATCAGTTTCCAGGACCTGCCTCTCAACATCTACATGGTCATCTTCGGCACAGGCATCTTCGTCTTCATGCTCAGCCTCATCTTCTGCTGCTATTTTATCAGGTGGGTGGCACCCTGGGTGGCCTCCGGGGCTGGGAGGCAGCGAGAAGGCGGCCAGGAGTTGGGGTGAGCCAAGTGAGGCTCCCTCAGCAGAGTCCCTGGCTTCCCACTGGGGCCCCTCCTCTGAGGACACAGGGCCTAGCCTGCCCTTCCCTGGGCCCCTGAGGCCTGCTATTTCTATTTTCAGTGGCCTGTCAAGTTGTCCCAGTGCATGTAAGGTCACCATTGGTTGGGCTGCAGTGCACCTCTTGGCCTCTTATCCTAGGGTGGCCTAGGATGACTGTCTGACCAAGTAGTATCGTGAGTCTGTCCCTTCACTGTGTCTCCACTCCCCACTCACAACTCCGGGTAGCCAGGGCTAGGTGGCCCTCGGTCGCACTGCTGGCATGTTCCTCTGCCCTCCTGGGAAATCCTGCTGTCAGCCCTCCAGATGCTAATATTAGCAAACTCATGTCTAGGGAGCTGGTTGTTATTCTCTCTGGTAAGCTCTTATTTTTGATAGTGGTAGGGGAGAAAAACCCAAATCCCCTCCCAAAAAAACCCTGAAAACGTCACTTTTTCTTACTACGTAGAGATCCAGGGAAGGACTTGAGCGTGGCAGGGGCTCCTGAGGCTTCCCAAACTCCAGGAACTGTTTCTTCACCTCCTGTTGAGAGACATGGGAACTGGTGGCTGGTTTTCTACCAAAAATTTGGGGCATGACTGGTATTTAGAGTGGAAATTAAAGTAGTGTTTCTGACAAGGGCAGGCTCTTGGTATTAACAGTCCCCTCATTGTATGGGACTGTCTTGCCTACTGGGGAGTGTGGAGCATCCCTGAGCACCCTCGTGGGCCTTGGGTCCATTGTGATAACCACTCCCTCCCCCAACAGCGTGCATGCGCACATGCTCATGCTTGACCAAAGGCCTGAGTAACTGTCAGCTAGAGTCTTACCAAATTATTTATTTATTTATTAAAGATTGTATTTATTTATTTGACAGAGAGCGAGATCACAAGTAGGCAGAGAGGCAGGCAGAGAGAGAGGAGGAAGCAGGCTCCCTGCTGAGCAGAGAGCCTGATACGGGGCTCGATCCCAGGACCCTGAGATCATGACCTGAACTGAAGGCAGAGGCCCAACTCACTGAGCCACCCAGGCGCCCCTTACCAAATCATTTAAATTAAGTTGAAGGAAAGAAGGAGTTCAGGCTCCCTACTAAGATGTCTTGGTGGGTCTGAGTGCTTCACCTGGAGGGACGCGAGGGGGAAGGCAGACACTCCTCTGTATTCCTGAGGCAATAAGAGCTTCCTCTATAAAAGGGGAAGTGCCCTGAGTGCCCCCAGTCAGCCACTTTAGGCCTCTTCTTTCTCAGAACTTCATAAAGTTCCTGGGACTGGAGTTTTCTACTTACAAGTGTACGCAGAGAAGATAGTGGTTTATTTTCTCTCTCTTCGTACAGTTGAGACTACAGTTTGCACAAGTGGGAATGAGGGCAGCTTTTCTAGTAGCTCTCTGTCCTGCATTTCCCTTCCTCAAAGCCTATATTTTCTTCCTTAAACTTTCTGGCTTCCTGACCACCAGCCACCCCCATCTCCCCACACCAAGGAATTCATGCAGCTCCCCAGAGACTGAAGACAGAGACCTACCAAATACCGAAGGTTTATGCATCCTGCTGGGGGAGGAGTCTGCAAAAACAGCTCTATCTGGTACACACCCACGCTGCAGAGGGGGTCAGCTGAAGGAAAATCTAGAAAATCACCCAGGGCCATGAAGTGGGTGACCAGGGTTCATTTCCTAATTCTGCCGCTAATAGGATAGGTGTGACCTTGGTTTTTAACTACCATTTTAACACTTGGTAGTGTCTTCTCTGTGCTTTGTTGTGACTGGTGTTTTGTGCCCGCCCCCCGCCTAGCATATGTATTGGCCCACTTTGTAAATGAGGAAAGTCCTGCTCAGGCTCAGGCAGTGAAGGGTTTGCCCAAGGTCCTATGTCTGGGAAGATCCAGACGTGGGCTGGCCTGGTGGCCATTGGCTGGAGCCTTTCAGATTCCAGACATTTGCCTCCTCTGAGTGCTAACGCCTTGAATGGGAAGTGGAGGAGCAGCTGTGGCATCCCCCAGCATCCCCTTCCCGCTAGAGATCGGGGTCCCCCAGAAGGACAGGCCGGGGAGCTGGGTCTCGCTGACTTATTTTTGGCCGGCTGGAGGCAAAACCGGCAATAACCACATGATACCAAAAGCCTTCCTGACTGCGGGCCGCTTGGCACCACCTGTCCCTTCTGTCACCCCACCTTCTGTTCTGCAGCCTGCCCGAAGCCAGCTGACCCCGGAGTCTCATGGCTCCAGAGGCTTGCTGCTGTGTGGCAGCCTGTGGGTGTCTATATATAGAAAGACACACAAGCACAGAACCACTTCCTCTCGCTGCTTCTCCGTTTCCTCCACAGCCAAAATAGGCCCATGACCCCTGCTATCCACCTGGTGAGCTCATTGGCCAACCCCAGCCTCCACTCCCCGGCTCCCCCTCACTCCTTCTCCCCCAGTCCCCAAGAGCTGACCTCTGCCCTGTGCAGGATGGAGGGGCCAGTGAAGTACAAATAGGCAGGAAAGGGACAATTATTTTCAGGACCTGGTCGCATTGTTTGTTCCAAAAGGGAAAAGAAGCCAAGGAGAGCCCCCGGCCCTGGCTAGAAATGGTCTCATTGAAATCTGAGTATTTTTAGTAGCTTTGCTCACCCAACAGCTGAGAAGGCCACCTGTCCAAAGTTGCTGGCACTGTGTCCTCTGCTGGGATGGCCCGGGTTGGTGGGGGAGGGGTTGTCTTTTGCTTTGTTTCCCTTGCAACCTTTTTTCCACCCCCGTCTCCTCACAATGTATACCTTCCCGTTCCAGAAATCTCCACGCAGGGTAAAGGCTTTCCCTGTTCTGGTAGTGCTAGGCTCGGCAGGGGTGGGGGTGGGGTGGGGTGGGTCCTGCCTGCTGCTGGAGGGTCCTTGACGGTGACCATTAAGTGGAGCCAGGCAGACAGAAGGGATGGGGGGGCACCCCGCACATCCCATGAAACAAGCAGAAAGGAGCCACGGGGCAGGTAAGGCGGTGGGACACATGAGACGTGAGCCGTCCCCTTGTTCTCCGAGTTATAAAGCAGGCTTCTCACCACTTCCTTATTGACTCTGCTGCATAGCTGGTCAGCACTGTCTTCCCTCAGAAGGCGGCTGCGAGCACTTTGGTAATGGGAACACTTCTTCCTTCCCCAGCTTTCATACCTTGCAGCCAGCTAACAGTTGTTCCTTTAGGCCTTGGAGGCATCCATGCCTGCCCCCCTTGTTTGGAGGTGGGACCGAGAGCCCTGCATATGAAAGACTTTCCTGGACTAAGGAGTTCCCTGCAAAGTTAAGGCTGGGACACTGGGATTCCTGGTTAAGCCTTTGGTTCAAACCTCCCATGACCAGAAACTCTCCAGGAGATGTGCTGCCGTGGGCCACCTTTGCCCCTTGGTGTGGTAGTCCCCCTGGACTGGAGTTCCTTTTTTTTTTTTTTTTAAGATTTTATTTATTTATTTGACAGAGAGAGACGCAGTGAGAGAAGGAACAGAAGCACGGGGGAGCAGGAGAAGCAGGCTTCCCACCAAGCAGGGAGCCTGATGCGAGGTTCGATCCCAATCAGGACCTGAGCTGAAGGCAGATGTTTAACAACTGAGCCACTCAGGCGCCCCTAGATTTTATTTTTAAGTAATCTCCACACCTGACTTGGAGCTCAAACTCAGAACCCTGAGGTCAGAGTCACATTTTCCACTGAGCGAGCAAGGCACCCGTGGACTGGAGGTTTTTTTTTTTTGTTTTAAGATTTTATTTATTTATTTTTTTAAAGATTATTTGAGGGCGCCTGGGTGGCTCAGTGGGTTAAGCCACTGCCTTCGGCTCTGGTCATGGTCTCAGGGGCCTGGGATCGAGTCCCACATCGGGCTTTCTGCTCAGTAGGGAGCCTGCTTCCCTCTCTCTCTCTCTGCCTGACTCTCTGCCTACTTGTGGTCTCTGTCTGTCAAATAAATAAATAAAATCTAAAAGAAAAGAAAATAAAGATTATTTGACAGAGCACACAAGTAGGGGGAGAAGCAGGCTCCCCACTGAGCAGGGAGCCCGATGCAGGGCTCAATCCCAGAACCCTGGGATCATGACCTGAGCCCAAGGCAGCCGCTTAACCGACTGGGCCACCCAGGTGCCCAAGATTTTACTTATTTTTAGAGGGAGAGAGAAGAGAGTGCAGGGGGCAGGGCAGAGAGGGAAGAGGGAAGGAATCCCAAACAGACTCCGTGCTGAGCAGGGAGCCCACATGGGGCTCAGTCTCACCAACCTGAGATCATGCATGACCTGAGCCGAAACCCAGGAGTCAGGTGCTCAACTGACTGAGCCACTCAGGCCCCCTAGACTGGAGATCTTAAGAGGTTCCAGGCCTAGAGCCTCTCCGGGCCCCCTGACTTCTGTTAGGAACAGTGGAGGAGCTGGCAGCCCGATCTGGGTCTGACCCTTGGGCACAGCTCTGCTCTGCCCTGCATTTTGCATCTTCCCCTGCTCTGACTACAATTCAGCTTCTCCACACTGTCCGCAGAAAGAGCATCTTCTCTCACGCCTTTTGGTTGTGGCTCACGATTTGAAATTCTCTTCCTCTAATTCAGATCAGCACTCTTATTCTGCAAAAGGATGAATTATCTGGGGCTTTGGAAGTCATCCAGTCTCTCTCAATAACCCCACTCTCCTGGGCAAAAGCAGCCATAGACAATAGAGAAATTATGAGCCTAGCTGTGCTCAAATAAAATTTTATGGACATGGAAATTTGAGTTTCATATATTTTTCACATGACGTGAAATATTCTTTTGATTTCTACTTTCTACCACTGAAGAATAAAAACCAGTTTTCACCCCCAGGCCCTATAAAACAAGTGGTCAGCAGGCTTTGGCCCTTTGGCCAGAGTCTGCAACACCTATTATACCCAGATGAGCTTCTGGTATTTCCTTCCAGTAACCCAGATCTGGGGTAGAAGTGATCAGTGGGGAGAGTAAGCCCCACCTAGCTCCCATGTATAGAAAGACCTAGCACTACCTGCTAAATTTGGAAAGTTTCTTTCACTGCAAATAAGACAACGTAATAATAATAATAATAATGCATAATCATGGTCCCAGCCATTAGTTGTGGCCTTGGGGACAAACAAGTGTTTCCCAAGTGGTCTGGTATCCTTGGTATCCTTCTCAGGACAATGACGTGTCCCGTGTAGTAGGGGAAACCGGCCAGTATGTGTCCGAGAGCTCAGGCTCTGTCGTCTGGTAGACTTTGATTCAAACCCGCCCGAGCTGGTAGACTTTGATTCAAACCCACCCGCGCTGCCAGCTAGCTGTGGGGCTTGGGCAAGTTATTTAACTTTGGGGGGCTTCTGTTTTCCTCCTCTGTAGAAAGGAAACTTTCCCAATGTACATGTGTATGTTAATAGGGGTGGACACAGAGCAAGTCGTCCATAACTACTGTGGGCTTGATGCTGGGGACAGTGTGCTGTGTTTTGGCTGTGTTAGTTTTTGTTTTGTTTTTTGTTTTTTGTTTTGGTTACTAGTTTTATATATATATATATATATATATATATATATATATACACATTTTTTTTTAATTTTTAAATTTTTTTATAAACATATAATGTATTACTAGCCCCAGGGGTACAGGTCTGTGAATCGCCAGGTTTACATACTTCTTGGCTGTGTTGGGTTTTATGTAGGCCACCGGCTCAAAAAATTCCCCAGGGTTAACAGACTTATTTATCCTGCTGCCCTGGCTTAATGGCGGTACCCCTTTTAAGACCATCCAACTCCTTCTGTGTACTCAGTAAGCAGCTTGATGATCTGTAGACTTGGGGAGCCTAAAGAAACCGAGGTACTGGGAAACAGCAGGGAGTAGGAATGAATAAATCTGCCAGATTGTGCTCTGCCAGGATTCTCCCGTCTCTGGGACCTGCCAGTAAGTGTTGAGGCTGCTGGGCCTGAGAAAGATCCTGGGTCTTTCTTTAATTCCCTCTGGGTGACCTGACTGGGTCCAGACCACACTCTGTGGCATCTCTGGGATGAGACAGCCCCGTGACAAGCAGCCTCCCAGCCCCAGAGGAACAGCCCACGCAGCGTGCCTGCCTCTCCTACTCTGAATGGCTCTCTTTGTTGCAAGGCATAGCAATAACCTCTTCTCTCCCCTTTCTCTTTCTCCCCCAGCAAACTCCGGAACCAGGCCCAGAGTGAGCGATATGGCTATAAGGAGGTAAAGTGCAGCCTCATTCCCTGAGACTTTTCCTGTCTGCTCCTGTGGAAGCTGAGGCTTTATACGGTCCTCCTGTCTGGCTTGTCCCAGGCAGTGCCTGAGGCCCTCACCCTCCGCCAGAGGGAGAGGAAGACCCTAATGTTGCAGGGGTGTGGGGGACGGGGACACGGGACACAGGAAAACTGACTCCCTTCTTTGGTTGAGAGCACCTGGCCCCTGTGGTTGGCTCTTCTCACCCCGTACCTTCGCTCCGTCTTCCCAGGTGGTGCTTAAAGGAGATGCGAAGAAGTTGCAGTTATATGGGGTAAGCATGCTGGGACAGCAAGGGGGAAGGGCCCAGCTGGCAAGGTAGACGGCACCTTCTCCATCCAGCGCTCAGTCTGGGCCCTCAGGAACTTTATTATTATTGCTATTATAGGCATCATTATCTTGGTGGTCAGTAAAGCAAGGTTGATTGAGGGATAGCAACATGACAATACAAAGCTCCCAAGGAGGGAGGGGACCCAAAGGAGTTGCCCTTTCAGGAACTTTCAACCCTGTCTTCATCTCTCCTTGGACCAAATAAATGGGACTAATCCCAGTAAGTAATCTGTATGTGGAATTCACGAGGTCTGGAACTGGCGCAGGCAGATGACCTAAAGGGGTCACAGAAGGGTTTGAGTGGTGGGGATGTGTGGCCCCAGGAAGGCTGCTCTGCGTAGTGCCGAAGGGGAGCGTGGGTACAGAACTCCATGCCTCAGAAAGTCCAGCCTCCCTTCCTTTTACACCCGCACGTGCATTCTGTCCTAGCCAGCGCTGGAGCTGACACGTGTATCCATCCCCGCAGTCCTTCCCGTTTCCCCTCCAGTCCTCCCCCGCCAGCCAGTAGAGCAAGTTCTTGTGTCTTCACACGGACTCTTCAGGAGGCCGTTTCCTCTTCCTATCCTACTTGCGTCCATGAGATCACATAACTTCTCTCTCAAGGCTTCCATCCGTAACCACAGACACTTGTGCACAGGGTGTGTCTGGTTGTCTGGGACCCAGAAGGATCTACAGGTATTGCTGACAGGAGACAGCCTCTTTCTTTTTAATCCCCCCCCCTTTTTTTTTCCCTTGCGGGGGGGAGGAGGGTAAGCAGACTCTTTGCTGAGCAGGGAGCCCAACACGGGGCTCGATCCCAGGACCCTGAGATCATGACCTGAGCTGAAGGCAGACACTTAAACCAGCCAAGCTACCCAGCTACCCCTCATCCCCCTTTTTGATGCCTGCTGTTAGATCTCAGCAAATTGGGGTATTTCCTGAGCCCCCCTTGAGAGGAAGAGTTCAGCTCTGAGGTGTTGATATATAATGACAAAAAGCTGGATTCAAAGAATATTTATTTTTTTTATTTTTTTGTCTTATTCATTTTTTTTTTAATTTTTTTAAATTAACATATAATGTATTATTAGCCCCAGGGGTACAGGTCTATGAATCATCAGGTTTACACACTTCACAGCACTCACCATAGTACCTACTCTCCCCAATGTCCATAACCCAACCACCCTCTCTGGAATCAAAGAGTATTAACCGAACACCATGTCCCCATCCTTACCTCTAGTTAATGATACATGCCCCCTTGCCAAATGTACTAGGTGAGAAAGGATTAAAAAATACTCTTCTAAAACAGTACTGGTCAATGGAAATTTCTGTGAGGATAGAAATGTCTGGCGTCTGCGCAGCCCAGTGTGGGAGCTGCTTTAGTCACATTGCAGCTGCTGAGTCCTTGAAATGGAGCCGGTGCAACTGAGGAACTAAACTTTTTTTTTTTTTTTAAAGATTTTATTTATTTGACAGACAGAGATCACAAGTAGGTAGAGAGGCAGGCAGAAAGAGAGGGGGAAGCAGGCCCCCCACTGAGCAGAGAGCCCAATGCATGGCTCCATCCCACTGAGACCATGACCCGAGCCAAAGACCAAGGCTTTAACCTGCTGAGCCACCCAGGCACCCTAAACTTTTAATTTCACCTTCATTTGGTCCAGGAAACGTGTGGTTCATGGCTACCCTCTGACTCAAGTTTCAGTGGCTGATGAGGAAACTGGGCCACAGCTTAGTTTTCCTGGGTGGGGATGAGCTGTTGGGTGAGTGTGGTTCTTTTCCAGTCTCCTCTCAACACCGCCCCCTTCTCCCCACAGCAGACCTGTGCAGTCTGTCTGGAAGACTTCAAGGGCAAGGATGAGCTCGGTGTGCTCCCGTGCCAACATGCCTTTCACCGGAAGTAAGTGTCCGCTGTGGGGCATGTGTTATCCAGGGATGCCCTACATCCTGTCAGGACACCAGGCAAGCCGGAGGGGTTGGGCGGGGGCAAGGACAGAGATGTTCTGAGAAGCAGCTGGGCTCTGTGAGACAGACGGAACCGGCTAGTGTCTTCTTCTGCCCACAGGTGTCTGGTGAAGTGGCTGGAAGTACGCTGTGTCTGCCCGATGTGTAACAAGCCCATCGCCGGGCCCTCCGAGGCCACTCAGAGCATCGGGATCCTGTTGGATGAGCTGGTGTGAGTGTTGGCCTCTGCACCAAGACCTGGAGAAGACCCATTGCCTCCCGGGTGCCTGGTCCCTCTGCACAGCTGCCGTGAACAAGACTGCTGGGTGGGGACTGACCTGCTTCTCTGAAGGGGCGCTAATGCAGGGCTGGTCCCCCACCGTCAGGGTGAGACCAGAGTTGCCCCACCTTTCTGCCTCCTGAAGCCGCCTTCCCTGCTACTCGGAACTAATGGCATCACCCATAAAGAACACTGTATCCTGATACTGGATTGTCTACCTGCCTGTCCCTGCTGGGGAAAAAGCCGTCCATCCTTACCTGGCTCAGCACTTGGCCTTTACCCCGTGGGGGTTCCCCTTAGGAGGACAGGCTGCCCTGACCTCAGAGGAGGGATAAGATGGGCCGTGCCCCACCTGTAACCTCCCTCCCCTCTTTACCCCTTGCCTAGGAAGGTGAGGAGGGGAGGAAGGAATGATCAAGGAACCAAGTGCCTCCAGCGGAAGGGAGGGAGGCTCTGCAGGAAGTCAGGAAGAGCAGGGACACCGAAAAATGAAAGTCAGTGTTTACATGGGGCCTGTGGAGATCAAGGCTGGCCAGTAGGCCGAGGCAGAGACCTTCCCCCTGCTGGGATCTGTGGTGCTATCCGTTCACTCTCTTCCTCGGTTAATCTCAGAGCTTCCGATTCCGGCTTGGGGTTTGAGTGCCCCTCGAGAGGAAGGGCTTGTTCTACACTCAGATGAATTTGCAGGGGCTTTTCCTAAAGGAGCAAAAGGGGCCCGGGGCTGGGGGTGTCCGAAGGTTAATTAAGGTAGCGGCAGGTACCTTCTTCCCCTCTGTAAATAGGATTTTTATACTTCCTCCTCACCATCCCAGGCTTTATACATGGACCCCCTGAATGGAGGGGGTGGGGTTTTCTCTCCCCCACCCGGAGTAGGTGAGGGTGGGACAAAGGTGTGTATTTAAAGAAAATTAAATTTAATAACAAGTTCTCTAACTTTCTGCCTGTGGTTGCGGCCTGTGTCTCTTGGCCCTTTTCTGCCAGCAAAGGAAACAAAGTTCTCTTACTGCTGCTTCTCACTTCCCCGTACTCAGAACTCATGCCCAGAGGTTCTCAAATCTTAAAAAAATGGAAATCGGGTTATTACCTGTATGCCATAGGACTAATATCCATGTACTTTAAGGCCTGATTAAAAGTATTCTAGAAATCCGCTGAATGAGCCTGGCTTCAAGAAAGGCGTGATGTATGCCACCGTGACGTGTGTTTGAATGCCAAGATCAGTAAGACTTGAAATTAATAAAATCCGACACGAAATTCACACAATCGTGTTTTTGCCACCACTCATGGTCCAGGTTGCGACACAGAAGCTTGATCTTTCCCTTATTAAGCTTTTTTCTCACCTCCTTGCTGACCGTCACAGACACATGCTACCCTCCTGCACCAACATCTCAAAAGAGTTGCATCACCAAATTTATGTGCTCAGATCTTGTAACCCACGTGCTCCAGTGTTGCTCTCGACGTCTCAAGGGAGTATGGAATCAAGAATTGATATGCAAAATGTACCGGAAGGGCCGGGAACAATTTTCTCGGCCATCGTGAGTATGGAGCAGGTGGGCCATGGTTGCCCAGGGCAGTGGCCAATGGTCATCCCAGGAAGCAAGCCCGGGGTACTGGGCACAGTAGGAATATTGAGCAAAGTCGAGTGTAGTGGGGGGTCACAGATGGGTGAGAGCTGCCCATGCACCCAAAGGAGCTGGGCCTGAAGGGTAGGTGTGATGGGCTCTCACCCCTGTGATGGTGCCATGGGGGCTGCTGGTACAGCTTGTGCTCGTGTCTGACAGACCGATGAGGCCGGAGTACCAGCCTGTCCTAGGGAAGTGGTCAGCCCTGTCTTGGTGGGGTCCTTTGCCCAAGGACTTCTTCCACAGTCTGAGGACTAACTTCCCACTCCTTAAAGCCTCAGCCCCCTTGCTGCTGCAACCCTACAGAGTCTGGTCTTGACTTCATCAGGGACGCCAGTTCTTCCTCTAGTCCGGCCAGCTTCGGTGCAGGGATGAGGTGGAAACCAGGGGTCTGCGGGTTGGCTTCAGTATCTACAAACTTCTACACCACCGTCCCCTCTTCTTCAGCGTTGGCATATTCCAATTAAAATGTTGGTATTAAAATAGCCAAGTTTGCAGACTCGAATAGCATTGTCCTGAGGTTGAAATGACGGTGAAAATGCCTTGTATTGCTTGCAGTGCTTCGAGCCAGCCCGGTAGAACAGTGCACAGGAAGAGAAAAACTGCTGCTGATGATCAGAGAAGAATGACCGTAACCAATCACAAGGTAAATAGTCACTGTCATGAGTGTGGTTCTGTTTCTCAGTGTTGTGTTTCTAGGGCACGTGCCCACGGGGGCTGGGTGCTGGAAGGCTCTTGCCTTTGGAAAGGATGTAAGCACAGTGTTTGTGGTGTGAGTAAGCTCATGGGGCAGAGACTCTGGCCTCAACTGGTGTGGAAGTGACAGCAGGGGACCCGTGGGGGGGTGATACTGGATCTGAGTCCTGCGGGAGTGACCTGGGCAAAAGCACTTCAAGGGTTAACCAGCCTGGTGGGTGTCAGAGGGTACACAAGTCATGATGTTCAGGTGGAGAAAGGCTGGGGGTGAGGCCATCCGGTGTGGGGCCAGGAGCCTGGAACTTGGTAGAGCGTGAATCCCGAAGTTCCTTTAGATCGGGATTTTTAAAAGATCCGAGCACCATTTGGAAGCTAAGCTAATGCCTTTCTTTGTGCACAAAATATTCAGAGGCAGCTCTGGTGTGTGTAGAGCTCGCATTACTGAGGAAGCCTTTGCATCCTGATCATGTTTCAAAGAGTAAAAACAGGGGCACTGGTTGGTAGAACATGCGACTTTCGATTTTGGGGTTGTAAGTTTGAGCCCCACGTTGGGCATAGAGATTGCCTTTAAGAAAAATCCGGGGCCCCTGGGTGGCTCAGTCGGTTAAGCATCTGCCTTTGGCTCAGGTCATGATCCCGGGGTCTGGGGATAGAGCCCTGCATCAGGCTCTCTGCTTAGCAGGGAGCCTGCTTCTCCCTCTCCTCCTTGCTTGTGCTTTCTCTCTCACTCTCTCTGTCTCTCTCTCTCAGATAAATAAAATACAACAAAAAACAAACAAAAAACAAAAACTAAAGGAAGCTGAGAGATAATCATATATACCAGGATCCTAACTCCAGTGATCCGTGGTAAGCAAGCACCAAACAATCTGAAGATAATGACCACTTACCACCAAGTTCTTTTACAAAATACATTTTGCTTTCCTTCCTGTATTTACCCCTCTGTGGAAGCAGACTGCCCTCCATGAAGATACTCAAAGTAGAAGGTGCTTGTTAGTTAGCTCCTGGGCTGATGCCATCATGGAAGAAAAAAGCCCCAGGTTACTGTCAAGTGATTTATTTGCTTACCATTAGCTAGAACCATGGATTTTTTTTTTTTTTAAGATTTTATTTGTTTATTTGATAGAGATCACAAATATGCAGAGAAAGCAGGCGGGGCGGGGTGGGGGGCAGGCTCCCCACTGAGCAGAGAACCCAATGCGGGGCTCGATCCCAGCACCTTGAGATCATGACCTGAGCTGAAGGCAGAGGCTTAACCCACTGAGCCACCCAGGTGCCCTGGATTTTTTTTTAACTCCACAATAGATGGCTTCTTTTGGAAGCACAAGTAGCCATCTTTGATGGCTCCCAGTGCACGTCACGGTCTTTGTCTCTCTCCACCACTGCTTTATTTTATTTTTGAAGATTTATTTATTTGATAGAGTGAGCAAGAGAGAACGCATGCAAAAGCAGGGGGAGAAAGAGGGAAAGGGAGATGCAGACTCCCCACTGAGCAGGGAACCCGATGTGGGTCTCCATCTCAGAATGCTCTGAGCTTCTCATTACAATTTTTCATTGTAAATGGTGGATCCACAGAAGGTTCTTTTAAAGAAATTATCTGGGGCGCCTGGGTGGCTCAGATGGTTAAGCATCCGCCTTTGGCTCAGGTCATGATCTCTGCATCCAGGCTCCCTGCTCAGCAGGGAGTCTGCTTCTCCCTCTCCCTGGCGGCTCCCCCTGCTTGTGCTCTCTTGCTCTGTCAAATAAATCTTTAAAAAAAAAACAAAAACTGACATACTATGTATGGGGGGGATATGATCAATATCACCTTTGTGCTTTGACATGGCTTCTGCTTCTGTCCCAAATGACAGTCTCAGCAACAAGCCAGGGCATGTGCTCTGTAGAAGGGGAAACGTCCAGCACCAGGAGCACAAGTAGCCATCTTTGGTGGCTCCCAGTGCACTTCACGGTCTTTGTCTCTCTCCACCACTGCTATATCTCAGCACATTTTTCTCATCTGTCTTCTCTCTTCCCTCATTCCTTTTGTCTCCTTCCTTTTTTCCTCACCACAGCCTACTCATGACATTACTGCCAAACACTCCTGATGGGCCATGATTGTCATGAATGGTTCAAAAGATACATCCGTTACTAAGGGTTTTGACCCAGATGATGGTGTGAGTTCCCCCGTGGCCAGCTCTGGGTTTCTAAGTGTTTAATATTTATAAATGCTCATTAAGTCTCAAGAAGGTGGCTGATACCCTCCAAGACAGGAAGAGAATCCACGATGACTTTAAAGGCACGATGCAACGTGAGTGGGGCCAGTACATCCAAACCCAATAAAAGGAAAACCCAGGTTTGCTTCAGTGGAGAGAAGCTGATTTGGAAGAACAGTGGATGGCCAGTTGGGCATAAGTCGAGAGAAATCCAAACAAATCCAAAATGCAGTAGCATCACTGTACCCTGGCCAGGGAGTCATCCTCTCTGCCGCCTTCGGTATTAACCAAATCTCTGTTGAATCACTTTACTCAGACCTTTATGTCTGCAGAAAAACAGATGCTATAAAAATTCTATGAGGAAGGAACCGGAGTGTTTCAAATCTGGATGAATAAAGAGGGAGGGGCAAACAATTTAGTGATGGGCTCCAACATTGCCTTGTACGCGTGAACCTCCATCACAAACCCAGTCACTCCAGAAAGAGTTTTCTTACCTTCCAATTACCTTTGACTCTGAGCCACCAACTTTCTCCTCCTCCTCCTGTATACATTGTTTGCCTTCCTCTCCAAATTATTCATGAGCCTTAGAATCTTAATGCAGATCACCCCTCCTCACCCCGTCCTCTGTCCACGCTATGAAACAACTGATCTGTCTGTTCTCTGGGCCCCAAAGACCCCACGTCTGTCATCCCCGGTGCCCAGTCTGCAGTGTGGGAAGCTTGCTGAGGTATCAAGGGTTCTGCTTATCCAGGAACGCACAGAGATTCCTCCACCAACATCCTTTTTGTCTGCTACCTGGGAGCTAAGGTGACCGTTCACATTCACCTTGGGACCCACCACCATTTTCCTTTTCAGGTTCAAGTATAGAGAGAACCACTTGCATGGCACAATGAACATTTTGTTGTATTTGTTTTATCCTGTATCTATCCATTTATCCATAATCAATGTATTTTTTAATGCATTTGAAAGCAAACTTCAGATACTGGGACACTTCATGTATTAAAGTTTACAGTCCGCTTCTGTGTTTGCAAGTGAACTGAGAATGACCAGAAATCTGTCTTGAATATGAAGATTGGCACTTTCTGATAACTTGCTGATAAATTCTGAAGGGAAGTTCTGACGTCAGGATGGTTTTAGAAATTACTCAGATATGAAATCATTTTATATTTAAAATGAGATGAGTAAAGTGTTTTTCACGGTCTCTGGTAACTTTTAACCTTGCTCAATTTTATGCTGGTGGCAAGGGAAAAAGAAGGGGGGAGGGGAGAAATGCATTGGGAGGATAGGACAGTCTCCTCTTCCTGCACAGATTAACATTTCTTGCACAATTACCCGTGGAATATTCTCATTTTGGACTTTTTCCACACCCTAAATTTAGCAAGCTAGAATTATCTTTTAAATACCACTTTAAGCAACCTTTTTTGAAAAGAAGAATGCGGAAGAGGGGGAAATCTGCATTTCTTTGTGGTTAGAATGTAATGGCCTCAAGTTAATTACTCTGCAAGGCAGCAGATTCCTCCTTTATTAAATGCTGAAGATACAGTAAAGACAGTAATATAGCAAATTCATTACAAGTCTGAAGATTAGAGATTTATCCATTCAGACTGAAAAACAGTCAATGCACTTACAGGCATCTCTATTTGTTCTGGTAATGGCGCACATTGCAATGAATAATTGCCTTAAATGTGTCAGGTGGATTTCATCATTTAAGGGAATTCTATGTTTGAGTCTTTTTAGGGCTAAAAAGTCTTGAAAATGGGGGCTGAGGACTTTTCTCATTTGTTAATTTCTGAACTTTCAAACACTAAAATCTTCATATAAAATCAGTTTTTGTTAAAGCGAGACGTCGCTCTAGAATACGACGGAATTTCCTTAAATTGGGTTTACAGAGAAATGCATGAAGCGAGTACAAGTGTACAGAGAGAAGTTTTGAATGAATGATTTTTGTTGATAATTACTAGTTTTACAGTGGGGGGAGGGCTCAGTATTTGAGAAACAAAAGGTTTACAGTTGATGAACTGTGGCTTTTTAGGAGATCAGGGGTACCTTCCTTGCTGCTCCTCATTATGAGGCTAATTTATGCATGGAATAAACAAAAAATGGGTGTGTGTTTTTTTTTTTTAAGATTTTATTTATTTATTTGACAGATCACAAGTAGGCAGAGGAGAAAGCAGGCTCCCTGCTGAGCAGAGAGCCCGATGTGGGGGTCCTGGGACCCTGAGATAATGACCTGAGCGGGAGGCAGAGGCTTAACCCACTGAGCCACCCAGACACCCCTGGGTGTGTTTTTTTTAAAGATTTTATTTATTTATTTGACAGAGAGAGATCACAAGTAGGCAGAAAGGCAGGCACAGAGAGAGAGGAGGAAGCAGGCTCCCCGATGAGCAGAGAGCCAGATGCGGGGCTCGATCCCAGGACGCTGGGATCATGAACTGAGCCGAAGGCAGAGGCTTTAACCCACTGAGCCACCCAGGTGCCCCCCAAAAATGGGTATTAAACACAGCTCTGTCTCCAATTATCTGGGAGACTTGGCCTGGTTCCGTAGTGAGGCCTCACCTTTCTCCTCTGTAAAATGGAGCTAATGGTAACTGCCTGCAGAGTGTGGTCAAGAAGTGTATCTCAGAAACCAAGAGTACATTCTATGTTAATTATTTAAATTTAAAAAGTAAAGAGTACATAAAAGCATGCGTAAAACAGACTCAAAGTCATGTTCAAATATAAGCCATTTTTGTTTGTGAATCAGTAGGGACTTAGACCCCCAAGTACGGGGACTATGTGAAAAGTCTGCTTAGCGGGGAGGCTGCTTCTCCCTCTCGCACTCCCCCTGCTTGTGTTCCCTCTCTCGCTGTCTCTCTCTCTGTCAAATAAATAAGCAAAATCTTCAAAAAAAATTTTTTTAAAGAAAAAAAATTTTCAGGTGGCTTGACACAGCATTTGATTGTAATTATGTACTAGTATATCCTAAAGGCAGGAAATAATAGCAAAGAAATGTTCAATCATGTTCAATAATCTTTAGTGACAATACTTTTCTTTAAATAACTTTGTGTAGATTGAGGATAAAGCAAAGAAGTAATTGTTAATGTTGTAGGGAAAGATTTTCAGTGAAAGAGATGTCTAATACTTTAAAAGTAGAAGCCTGATGTCTTAATTTCAATTGGAAATATCAATATGAACACATGATTTATTTTTATTTTCTCAAGAATACATTTTTCCTAGATGTGTCTGCTGAGCCTGAAAACCTAAAATAAGGAAAAAAAAAAAAAGTCAGGAGGAGCGGCATCCCATGGTTTGGATTATAGCCTTTAAATAGCATTTCCCCTTAGAAGGAGACAGGGCTTCTGAATGGTTGATTCAGTCTTGCCATTCTAGAAAGCAAGGAAGAAATCCAAGACTACTGGTCATGTCAGAAAGATACAGGAGCCAAAATGAAAAGATTCCCATTGGCCTCGAATGTGTGTGAGGGGGAGGAAGTGGAGGAGGGACAACGGATATACAGGAAATCTGTATCTTTTGCTCAGTTTTGCCCTGAACCTAAAACTGCTCTAAAAATTAGACTGTATTTAAGGGATGCCTGGGTGGCTCAGTGGGTTAAAGCTTCTGCCTTTGGCTCAGATCATGATCCCAGGGTCCTGGGATGGAGCCCCACATGGGGCTCTCTGCTCAGCAGGGAGCCTGCTTCTCTCTCTCTCTCTGCCTGTTTCTCTGCCTGCTTGTGATCTCTCTCTCTGTCAAAATAAATAAAGTCTTTAAAAAAAAATTAGACTGTATTTAAAAAAAAAAAATTAGGGGCGCCTGGGTGGCTCAGTGGTTAAATCCTCGCCTTCAGCTCAGGTCATGATCTCGGGGTGCTGGGATCGAGTTCCGCATCAGGCTCTCTGCTCGGCAGGGATCCTGCCTCCTCCTCCTCTCTCTCTCTGCCTGCCTCTCTGCCTACTTGTGATCTGTCTGTCAAATAAATAAAAAAAAATCTTAAAAAAAAATTAAAGATTCCCTTTAGCCAGAGGCAACTGGGCAGCTCAATTGGTTAAGTGTCTGACTCTTAATTTCAGCTCAGGTCATGATCTCAGGGTCATGAGCTGGAGACTGGGGAGGAGCCCATGTTGGGCTCCCTGCTGCTTCGCAGGGAGTTTGCTTCTCTCCCTCTCCCTCATCCTCTTCCCTCACTCACGCAAGTACACACACCTATGCTCTCTCATTCTCTCTAAAATAAATAAGTCTTTTTTTTAAGATTTATTTATTTGACAGATCACAAGTAGGCAGAGAGGCAGGCAGAGAGGGGGTGGGAAGCAGGTTCCCTGCTGAGCAGAGAGCCCAATGTGGTGCTCGATCCCAGGACCCCGGGATCATGACCTGAGCCGAAGGCAGAGGCTTAACCCACTAAGCCACCCAGGCACCCCCCTAAAATAAATCTTAAAAAAAAAAAAAAAAAGCCTCCCTTTGGCAAGAGATAGAACAATTTGAGTGTGAAAATAATAATGACAATGGAATGAAACTCATCAAATCTATAAAATGCCTTGAGATCCTATGAAACTAACAACAGCAAAATATCAGGTTTCCACTGAAGGATCCTAGGGCACGAAACTCATTCTAAAACTTGGCAAGGGGAAGAATCAGGCCTTTTCTGTATTCCTGTACAAACTGTATTGAACTATCAGGAAAGATTGATGGGGAGGGAACTTTAATGCAGATGGCACTCTCCCCAGTGAAAGTGGGAAATCACCAGGTGCCTTCAGTGACAGAATCAGAAGCACACAGCCCTGTCCCCAAGGATGATCCCACACTTCACCCTGCCTCTCCTGACAATCTCTCTATAGGAAATAGGGGAGACAGAGGGGAAAATTGGACGACAGAAAGAAGCAGCAATCCGCCAAATCCAGAGCTTTGGTCCTTTTTACAAAGACACGTGGTCTTGTTTCTTCAATGACATTTTCAAAAACAGAGGAGAGCTGTTACATAGTTTTCAAAACTCAGGAGAGAGCCAGAGGAGCAAGCATCCCATAATAAATTTCTAAGCGAGACAGGTGGGGAGAGAGAGGCAACACGGGTGGGTTTGTTATTTGGGTTTGTCTTCAGACATTTTGCTGCGCAGAGGGGCATGGCGTCAGGGAGAAAGTTCAAACAGTGGAATGGAGTGAGCCCTTTGGGGCACCAGTGGGAATGATTAGGGCACAGGAAGGGAATGCCATTGGAATGAGGTCCTCAAAGAGACACAGTCAGCAGGAGCCCAGTCCCTGTGGAAGGAACAGCCTCTGGGTAAGAGGGGCTTAGATCATACGCCATCCTAATAAAAAACATGTGTAGAATTATGAAGCTGACAGCACAGATCTGAAAAAGAAGCTAAGTGAACCTAGACATTTAGGAGGGAGAAAGGTGTCCTGAAGATGTGGATTTACAGCACAGTGAGACCTGACTCCTTGAGTCAAATTTTCAACGTGGCTCTGACTTTCATTATTCTGGTGGGTATTCTATGTTTACAAGATTCTTTTGTTTACAGCTCTCTTTACTATGCTGTTTTAAAGAATTCTGGTTCATTAAAAGCCGTTCGGAGCTTACCCTACAAATCCTACAAACATGAGAGCCTTCCAAATAATTAGTATACTCTTTTCACCCAAACCAGCCTTCGTTATGTTAAATCTTTTGTAGCCTCGCAGGCAAAAGGATATAGTGGTCCCCTCATTCTCAGTAGGCATTCAGGGGTTGTAAATATTGGACTCTCATTTTTCCAGTTGGCCCGTAATCAGAAAAGTGGCTTTGCTGCAAAGCAGTAATTACCTTCCAGTGTGTTCCCAATTCTATTATTAACCATGCCGAGACCATGTGAACCCTGAAAGAGCTGCAAAGACTGTCTTGCTCTAAACACGTCAGTTTTTACTTTTCAGAGAAGGGAAGGGAGCAAACACTTGTTTTTTACTTGCCCTCATTTAAAAAAAATTTTTTTTATGTGGCAGAGAGAGAGATCACAAGTAAGCAGAGAGACGGGGGGGTGGGGGAGCAGGATCCCTGCTGAGCAGAGAGCCCAAATGCCCCGCTCGATTCCAGGACCCTTGGGATCATGACCTGAGCCAAAGGCAGAGGCTTTAACCCACTGAGCCACCCAGGCGCCGCGACTTCCCCTTATTTTTGTTTCATGTCAGTCGTATGGTCTCAGAAAACCTGAGAGATACGGGCGAAAGGTTGAGCCACCAAATCTCTGGAATTTATTGCATTCTTCCATTTCTCCTTAAAGGGAATAGTTAAAAATTTAATCTCCCTGTCCATAATCTCATTCATACATAATTTTACGTGGGTACACATGGTCACATCTGTGCTTTGTAAAAACGGTGTGGCCAGTCTGTTCTTTCTGTGTTTTTGTTTTGCTAAGCTCCCCAGCTTCCTCTCTCCCTCCTTTTCGCCACCTGAGCGCCCAAGGCCATTTGTGCTGGGAAGCTGGGAGGTATCCTCCCACATTTTCTCCTAACTTAGGTATTCTTTGACCCACCCCTAGGTATGTATCTACCTAGAAAGGCATGCATTTTTTTAAAAAACATTTTATTTATTTGAGAAAGAGATAGCACAAGCAATGGGGACAGCAGGCAGAGAGAGGGGGGAACAGGCTCCCCACTGAGCAGGGAGCCTGATGCAGGCTCCATCCCAGGACCCCGGGATCATGACCTGAGCGAAGGCAGACGCTTAACCGACTGAGTCACCTAGGTGCCTAAAGCACGCATTTTCTTTTTTTTTTAAAGCACTGTCTTATAAACGGGGTCACAGCATCTCTTGTATCCTATGTTCATCATTGCACAACACCTCGTGGGGACCTCCCCCCCAGCTAGCTTCCCTTCACTTAGTAAATGGCAGGAGAATTCCCCAACGTGGAGGGGCCCCTGATGAGCCTTCACTCTGTGTTCAGGTTTTTGCCCTATGAAGCCACACAGTCCACCCACTTGTTTATCCTTGTGGTCGTGAAGAACCCACAGCCTTAGCTAGCTAGCTAGGGTCATCTGTGTTTGACAGAGTTTCAGGAGCACAGCTGTCAATGAATTCATTTATTCTTTGAAGAGAGGTTGCCAGATTGCTCTCCAAAGACTGGAGGGAAGGGAAGGGAGAGTTAAGGAGAGGACAGCCGATGTGGATAAAATGTTTGGTCCGTGCATTTAAATTGTGTGGATCGAATGAGGGGCCACGTGCAATGTAATGACCAATCCAGGGGTATTGTTATTAGTTCTTCTAAAGCCTGTAGGCTCCCCCAGGTGACCATCTGGGCCTCTGTGGAGGGGGCACCTTTCATGCGGTGTGTAGCGAAAGTGACCCTCCTTGATTGTGCACATGGAGGTTTAGAAAGGAAGGTCAGAGCCGTGAAGAGCACAGACTTTGGGGGCCAAACGGGCTTCACCTCAAGTCCCCACACGACCCCTTTCCACTGTGGCATCTTAGCCAAGTTGCCCAACTTCTGGGCTTCAGTATCCTCCTCTGCGGAATGGAGAGAAAGGGTGCCAGTCTCAGAAGGCGTCTGTGAGGAAAAATGTCTGGAAGGCCCTGGGCAGAGAGTCTGACGCTCGGGATAGGTGACGTTGTTTCTCGAAGGCCTTCCTTGCATTGCTTCCCCACACCCACTCTCAGTGCACGCCCCAGCTGCTGAAGCCATTGTATGGGATTTGTCTTCCCGTCTTTACACGCCCAGGGAATATTCTGAGGTGAATGCCAGGCGTCACCTCATGTCAACTGCTCACACTTGTGTGTTCTTCTGACAGCAGTTCTCGAAGTGTGATCTGGAGACCCCTGGAGGTTTTCCTCTCAGGAGTTCCGTCCGCTGAAAACTGTCATTTTAGTAATACTCATACACTGTTTGACTTTTTCATTCTCATCCTCTCACGCATGTGCAGTGGAGTTTTTGGGCCGCAGACCGAAAGCAGCAGCAGATCTGAGAACCCAGCTGTCTCTAACTAAACCGATAGGACAGAGTTGCAAATTTTTGCAAATCTGTTCACAGAAATGTAAGACAATGCCACTCTGTTTTTTTGTTTTGTTTTTGTCTTGGACTGTATACTTATTTTTCATAAAACTGAGTTTGGAAACATGTTTATTTAAATATGTGTATTTATGTTGTTGCTGTTTTAAAAGAATCAAATGAATATTTTATTTTTTACTTTTTAAAAAGGCTTTATTTATTTTGAGAAAGATAGAGAGCGTGCACATTAGAGAAAGAGAACACGAGCAGAGGGGAGGGGCGGTAGGAGAGGGAGAAACCAACTCCCCGCTGAGCAGGGAGCCTGTTGAGGGCCTGATGCGGGCTCAATCCCAGGACTCTGGGATCATGACCTGAGCCAAAGGCAGAGGCTTTAACCCAGTGAGCCACCCAGGTGCTCCCATTTTGGTTTATTATTCAGTTGATGGACTTTGGGGTTGTTTCCATTTTTGGCTATTAGGAATAATGCTACTAAGAACATTTGTGTCCAAGTTTTTGTATGAATGCATGTTTTTAGTTCTCTTGGCTCTACACCTGGGACCAGAATTGCTGAGTCTAACTCTATATTACTCTATGCTTAACTTTTGGAGAAACTGTCAAACTGCTTTCCACAGCAGCTGCACCATTTTACATTCCAACCACCAATGTATCCGTGTTCCAATTCTCCATAGCTTTTCCAAAATTTGTTATTTTCAGCGTTCTTGATGCTAGATATCCTTGGGAGTATGACTCAGTCATTTTTAAAGGTGTAAAGAGTTCTTCAGACTAAAAGTTTAGAGAATTGCTTTTCTGACATAAAGCTTATAAAAATAAACATAATAACGTTGTCAATCTAAAAATTAACAATAATTCCACACTGTTGTGCGACACCAGGGTAATCAGGTTGGCCTGGACAGAGCCCATTTACACCTTTGTACCCTTTAACTTTCAACATTTCCTGTTTAGATGACAAATTATATTAACACCCTAATAACGAGTCTATGTTCAAATTTCTCCCAATTGCCTTCAGTATGTCTTTTTCTAACGAATGGAGAACAAGATCTGACACTGCATTTGGTTGAGATGTCCTTAAGAACTTTTCATCTTGATCAGTTCTCCCTCTGCTCCATTTCTTTCACGCTCGTCACTGATTGAAGAACTGGGTGGTTGGAACTTCCCACATCCTGATTCAGCTGCTCAAACCGTCGTCGTCTCCTTTCATCTGTTTCTTTGTCCCCCATATTTCTCGCCATTTGGTAGTTAGATCTAGAAGTTCGATTAGATGCAGGTTCAATGTTTGTGCAAGAACATTTCGTAGACGCTGTGTACTTCCTTTTGCATTGCAACGGGAGTCATGTGGCATCTGTCTGTCTCGCTCAGCGATGTTAAGATAAATCAGTGGGTTTAGGGTTTTTAGCTTGATCGTGCCATTTTAAGTTTCCCACCAACATACTTCTTTTTATTTTTACTTTTAAGTAATCTCTACGCCCAACATGGGGCTTGAACTCACCACCCTGAGATCAAGAGCCCCATGCTCTACCCACTCACCGAGCCAGCCAGATGCCCCCCTCCACCCATATTGTTTTATAAAGATTTTATTTATTTATTTGACAGAGAGAGATCACAAGTAGGGAGAGAGGCAGACAGAGAGAGAAGGGGGGGGGAGCAGGCTCCCCGCTGAGCAGAGAGCCCAATGTGGGACTCCATCCCAAGACCTGGAGATCATGACCTGAGCTGAAGACAGGGGCTTACCCCACTCAGCAACCCAGGCGCCCCTCCACCCATATTTTAATAGCATGGCTGTCGCTGCCTTATTGCAGGGTTTCTTTACAACTGTGAAGAGTGATGCTGTAATTCCAACTGTTCTGTTGCATTTATCTTCCTTACACACTATTTGGGTATCCTGAAATGATAGCAGAATAAATGCTTGATTTTTTTCCCCTCTTATTTACCGATTTTCCAAACAAGTAGCTCCTTAGGTGATACAAGAGTAAATAAACAATGAGGGATTTTAAAAAATACTACTACGCATTCATGGGTTTGTATACATTTGATATATTTCAATCAGTCCGTTGTTATTCATTCTTCAGCCCAAACTGTTGCATCTTTAGTCACAGGGCGCCCCTTTATCTTGGCTCTTGGGCTCTTTTGACATAACCTCAGAAGTAAGTGATAGCTACCTTATTCTGGGGCGTAACAAAATGCCACAGGCTCATCTTACACGATCCCTGCCCCAGTTTTGAGATCCGTCATCTCCTAAAGGGGTCTTTGTTCCTCTAAGTGGGCAATGACATTTAGATGATGAGTTGGGATACTAGGGTGGCTCATAGCCAATGGACTGCCATTACTTCTTGGCCTTTTCAGTGGACACAGCTAACACAGATGTGTTTTGTAGAAAGACAAAAATTGATCATGACCCATACTACCACGGCTGGTTCAAATTTTCCATTATGTAACTTACCCCTAACATAATTGATGTGAGACTTGTATCTCTTCATCTTTCACTGAAGACCTTGGCATCTAACGATATCAATTCAATGACTTATTTCCTATTTTACTTACACGTATAGATGTGAAATACAAATGTGTGCAATAACAGCTAGACCACAATTCCAGGATTATTACTAACAAATACTATTATTAAGTGCAGTTTGATTTTTTGCCTTTTTTTTTTTTAAGATTTTATTTATTTATTTGACAGACATAGACATGGTGAGAGAGGGAACACAAGCAGGGGGAGTGGGAGAGGGAGAAGCAGGCTTCCCAAGGTGCAGGAAGCCTGATATGGGGCTTGATCCCAGGACTTTGGGATCGGGACCTGAGCCAAGGGCAGACACTCAACGACTGAGCCACCCAGGTGCCCCAACTTTGCTGTTTTTGTTTTTTTTTTTAATCCTGAGGATGTGTCACACAAAAGATATATAGTCCAAATAATGAGTTTTAAAGTCAGTTACTTATTTTTCCAGGTAGTTATGTCAGTAACTCCTGATACACCTTGATTAGTGGCCTTTTTTTTCTTTTGAGAAATGCTTTGTTATTTTCTTAAAAAAAAAAAAAATAATCAGGGCACCTGGGTGGCTTAGTCGTTAAGCATCTGCTTTTGGCTCAGGTCATGATCCCAGGATCCTGGGTTAAGGTTCAGGCTCCCTGCTCGACCGGGAGCCTGTTTCTCCCTCTCCCACTCCCCCTGCTTGTGTTCCTGCTCTTGCTTTGTCTCTCTGTTAAATAAATAAATAAAACCTTAAAAAAAATAATCATGTAAGCCATTTATATGATTCCAAAGTCAAACTATAAAACACAGTATATGAAAATAAGCCTAGCTTCCACTCCCATTCCCTTCATTCTGTTTTTTCCTTCTGTGTGACCATTTTTATTAGTTTGTGGTTTACACTTCCATTGCCTCTTCTTGAAAATGTAAGCAAATGCACACATCTTTGATAGAAAAAAGGCAACATATATGTGGTCCCAGGCTGACTTTTTTTTTCACTTAATGTAACCTGGAGTCCTGTGGCCTTCCACAGAGACGGGCTTCATTCTTTTGTAAAGCTGCACAGAAGTGCATTGTGTGGATGGCCGGTGGTTTATTCAGCCCATCTTCTGTGGATAGACTTGTGGGTTCAACAAACATTTATTGCATGGCTAAATCGTGCCAGGCACTGGGGATAAAGAGATGGTCTCTGGCCTCAGGAAACTCAGAGAGAAGAGGGGGAGACCCCCGCAATACAAGCGCTTTGCTCACAAGGCAGTGAGCTCTTGGATGCACTGAGCACAGAGGGTGCGTGCAACAGGACAGGCTCACACACAGGCGGGACACAATGACACTGTTGATTGGCATCTTGCTCTCACACGGACCTTAATATGGGAGAATCCCCACGGGAGGAACTCTTTTTTTTTTTTTTTTTTTTTTTAAATCAATGTTTGAAATTACTTAGAAAATCTTGAGTGCCACCAATTGGTCAGGGAAGGCAAGGCCAAATGAAAGACGCAGAGAGGTAGGGTCCCAACCACAGAATTTCCTCAAAAGAGGAAACGTGAATTAATATATCAGCTGTGGTTTAACAATTAACGCCGGCATTGAATTCAACACTCACCCGAGATCGCTGTAAGCTGTGGACACATGCTTAAATCAACTCCTTTATTCTTAAATAACAATTCTGAGAAGTAGGGACTATGACGCCTCGCATTTTACCGCTGAAGAAATTGCGGCACAGAGAGGTTACTGAACTCGTCCCCCAAGGGCACGCAGCGAGCGGACGAGGAAGGGGGCACGGGAGGACAGGGCAGACAGGACACTCGCAAGCGGCGCCCTCTCCCCCAGGTGGGACAAAAGTATCATGATCACCCCCAGGGGAGGAGGAACTACCGTCGACACCTCCCTTCCCAGCCCCCCTTCCCCGCCCCCCAAATCGAAAAAATCCTGCAGAGTTTTCTCTGGCCCCGAGGGACGCAGGAATCCCAAGGCCTGTAGGCACCGGGGGGGGGGGGGTGTGCGGCGGCGGCCCAGCCCGCCCCGCCCGCAGCGAGGATTTAAGCAGCGGCCGTGAGCTGCGGGGTTGCCCGCCGAGGGTCCCCCTCTGACCCTTCCAGGCGGGCCCCGCGCCGGTCAGCTGGACACAGCTTTACACTCAAGGAACCTGCAGCGGGGGGACAAGAAGCGCCGACGTAGCATGACACGGGCAAGGACAAGGGGTCGCACTGGGCAGTGGCTCTCCGCCCTGCTCCGCCTCGTCTCGTCTGTCGAACAGAACCAAAGACAGGTGGTTGTGCCCCCTGTCCCCGGCTTGGACCTGCGGATCGCCTCGGCGCGCCGGCTCGCTGCCGACGCCACCTGCCGCCCAGGCCCAGTACTGCGCGGGGCTTCCCCAGAGCACAAAGCTCTCACCCGCGGGCCCGCTGGGAGCGCTCGGATCACCCCTCCTTTTCCCGCGGCCCCGCGGCTGGGTGGTGGGGGGGTCAGGTAACACAGGCCAAGTTTTCTCCCGACCCTGGCATCTGACTTGCAGCAGCCTATAGCTATCTACTAAATTTAGGAAGCCGGGGACAAGGTTGCTTTATCAACTTGCATATGAAATATAAAAACACCGAAATTTCTACTTCTTTTTCCATAGAACTTGAAAAAAACGGATCCCATAAGTTCACGTCAGACGGGTAATGTGCCGATATCGTAACAAGGTTTACAGGGTGGCACATGTCACACAGAGGCATGAACACCCAATCATCACGCTTATGAACTACAAAAGGATCAAGTCAGGATCATCACTAAAGGATTCTGAGGATGTCCCACTGACTTTAAAGAAAGGGTGACAGACTTATGCTTATATATTCGGCCTCAACAGTAAAATAGTGTATACTTTTAAAATATCTTCGATATTTTTCTTTTGTTTCTACCTTCGTAAATTAAAACAGAACCAAATTAGCGAGCGCATATATATATGCAAATTTCTCCGCCCCAACTCCACCTTTTGGTGGTAAGCTGGGTGTCTGTTGCTTTACGACAAGCCGGTCGTGAAATGACGGAGTGTTGCCCGAGTATTGGCGGACGCTAGCCATGTGCTTTGCGGCAGCGAGGCGAGCTGGGTCCGGATCCTAATAGGTAGAGCGGTACTGGAGGGTTTGGAGGCGCCCTTGGAGGTGCATGTGTCATGCCTTAAGGATTTATTTTTTAAAACTCGTAGGGTTTTTGTTTTCTTTGGTTTGTTTTTAATCTTTAGGAAGGCAAGGATAATTTATCTACTGTTGGGAGTCTGAGCTTCTGTTACTTCCAGAGAGGCTTCTTTCCGTTTCCTCCATCTTTTCCTTTACGCAGAGTGTACTCTCGCGGATTAGACTCGCACCCCCCAGTCCCCAAGTCTTGCAGTTTTATTTGGTTTTAGTTGCGTTCTTCGGGAGAATTCCAGCCCCCGGTTGATCTTTTTTTCTCCAGCAGATCCCCATCAGCGTCCCATCTTGGCTCTCTGGAGGAGACCGGCTCATCACTGCTGCCAGCTGAGGAATGGAGCAGGACAGCTCTCGGGAAAACCCATCGCGGGAAGACGCTTCCTTGCCGGGAGATCCGCCTTCCTCCGCCCTTGGACAGTCTTTATCCCAGGTTTTGCACCGTCTTACCAGCGAGGAGTCCCGACGGGGCAAGGCCAGAAGTGCAGCAATTCAGGACCTCGGTGCTCTAATAGAAGCGGCAGAATGTGATCAGTTATTTGAGGGGAGCGACACGTCGCTGCGCGGAATGCCCGAGATGCTGGGGCAGGTGGCAAAAGCCCTGGGGAAGTATGCAGCCCCACCCAAGGAGCAGGAAGGTAGAGCTCATGGCTACTCTGAAGTGGCTGAGAAGGGGGCAGCAGTTGGGGTACTGTTTCTTAAATTAATGGGGAAAATTGAGGCGGCCAAGAATTCCTTGCTTTGTCCTACGTGGAAGATAGGCCTACGTCACTTGGCAGGACCCGTCTATATTTTCGCCGTTACACACAGCTTGGAGCAACCATGGACCTGCCCAAGATCCCGTGACGTTGCTGGAGAGGTGCTCTCCTTACTCCTCCGAGTTACTCAGTGTGGTTCCGTGGCAGGATTTCTGCACGGAGAAAATGAAGATGAGAAAGGGAGATTTACTTTAGTAATGGAGCTTCTCAAACCAGATTTGAATAAGTGAGTATTTTTGTCAAAGGGGCCACTAACTCGAGCTTCATCCTAACGTTTTAGAATTGTTAGAGCTCAAAGGAACCTGAGTTTCTTCGATGGTAAGATAAAGGTGTCCTGATAATAGCGGGTCTCTTAAGACCCAGGAAGGTGGCGATTTTCTATAAATGACATTATTGGGTATTGGCAAGTTGGACATTAGAGCCCAGGTCTTCAGACTCCCATTTCCTGGTGCTCTTTCCGGTTCTCACAACTGCCCTGGACACTGGAAGTTCTGTCCCATTTATTTATACTCAAGTTTCTTAAGTTAGGTGAGGATAGGGATCTGGAGAGGATTTAAACTCAGAGTTTGAATTTAAAATTAGGGATGTTGAAACTCATCACTAGTTATTAGATAAGGAAGTGATGTTTGGGATGAAAAAAGCCCTTCAGATTGCTACTAGCTAAAATATTTTCTGTGAGTTCCACTTGCTACTTTATATGTTACTATTAGTAGGAGGAGAGTGATGAGAAAAAACTGTGTACATAACTGTCATTTTACCAGGAACTTGAAGTTTTGGGATAGGCTCGTACTTCTTTTTATTGCTTCTGAGTAGGACCGGGTCGGAGAGCCTTTCTGAACCTGTTTCATTTTTTTGTAATATAAAGGTATTATCTATTACACAGTTATTTTGAAGGTTGAGTAACGTGGTTAAGCCCGCTTTATAAGCTGTAAATTGCTTTTGTTCAAATCTCGATTCACTTGCTCCCTTGTTATACTTAAAATAATACTGAAGGTATTTCTTTTACTCCTCTCCTCCCCCACCTTTTTTAAAGATTTTACTTATTAGACAGAGACAGTGAGAGAGGGAACACAAGCAGGGAGAGTGGGAGAGGGAGAAGTAGGCTCCCCACTGAGCAGGGAGCCTGGTGGTGGGACTCGATCCCAGGACCCTGGGATCACGACCTGAGCCAAAGGCAGACGCTCAACTGACTGAGCCACCCAGACGCCCCACTCCTTTCTCTCTTCTTAACAGGTCTTCCCTGTAACCCCCCACACCATCACCACAGATTTTTTACAAGCTACTGTTCTAAATGCCTCCTTTTCATTGGATAAGCTTTAGACCTAGAGCCCTGGCTGATTGATTGTTAAATGTATTTAGTATTGGGTTTTTTGTTTTTTGCTCTTTTAGTGCAAGTTCTATAAGTTATTTTGATCCAAATCTTAAAATATATAACACCAAGAGTTACATGTGATGTATTCTTTTCAAGGACAAGAAAATGGTCTCTTTAGCTTGAAGAGGTTGATTTTCTTTGCTAGTTAACACCACGTCACTTTACTTAATGTGGTTTCACATTTCCATGTAGGGAATCCTGGAAGAATAACCCAGCCACCAGACATGTTTTCTCATGGACTCTGCAACAGGTCACCCGACCCTGGCTGAACCAACATCTGGAAAGGATACTTCCCCCATCACTGCTCATCTCGGATGACTATCAAACCGAGAACAAAATACTGGGTGTACACTGCCTCCATCACATTGTGCTGAATGTGGTAAGCAGCCTTGCACTGTATCATCTGTGTAGATGGGACGGGTTGAGTCATCATGATATCATTTTATCGTTGTCTTTTTATATCTTTTATTAACTTCTATTAATGTTGTTATGGCTACATTGACTTATTTATATATTTTTTCTTTGTATTTTCTTCCTGCCAACCTAGTAGATTATACCTCATAAGTAACATGTATAAGACACCTGGGCCATCATCCTGCATGTCAAACTGAATAACCAGACCTTGAGTTGACTCAGGTTGACTTCCAAGAAGCAAAAAAATCAGAAACTGAAAGAAGTTAAATCCAAATGTGCAAGCCATTATTATATGACTCAAGTAAACTTTTTTTTTTAACTGTGTATTACGGAGTTTTTAAAATATACACAGAAGTAGAGAGTGATATAATGAATCCTATGGCATGATCAATTCTGTGTATCCATACTTCAGTTTCAAAAATTACCAACATTGGGGCGGTGCCTGGGTAGCTCTGCCAGTTAAGTGTCTGCCTTTGGCTCAGGTCATGATCCTAGTGTTCTGGGATCAAGCCCCACATGGAGCTCCCTGCTCAGTGAGGCGTCTGCTTCTTCCTCTGCCCTTCCCTCCTGCTTGTGTGCACATGCGCTCTCTCACAAAAATAAGTAAAATCTGGGATACCTGAGTGGCTCAGTCAGTAAAGCGTCTGCCTTCAGCTCAGGTCATGATCCCAGGGTCCTGGGATCGAGTCCCTCATTGGGCTCCTTGCTCCAAGGGGAGCCTGCTTCTCTCTCTGCCCCTCCCCCTGCTCTCTTTGTCTTTGACAAATAAATAAAATCTTATATAAATAAAATATTTTTAAAAATTACCAACATTTTGCAATGTTCGGAAACTTTTAATTGGGTAATTTGTCTGCTTGCAGCCAGCTGCTGATTTGCTCCAGTATAACAGAGCCCAGGTCCTATACCATGCCCTTTTCAACCACCTCTACACACCAGAGTACAATCTCGTTCAGGTAATTGTACGATTTGTTTACTACTGTGAATCTCAGTTTTCAAATTTGAGTAGAAGTTGGTATTATATGAGTAAGAATAGTTGAGACACATTTTCCTCTTTTGGAAATTGAGGATGATGACTAAGTCATAGCCAACTTGAAAGTAAAGCAGTAGCAAATGAGTAGTGGAGATGTCTCAATACTAAGTAGGCATCCACATTTCTGAGTCTCCACAGAGCCAGTGTTTTGTCTCCATCTGGGTCAGTTTTATATCAGTTGAGGGCTGCTTTGTCTGAAGTTCTGTTTTTATTAACTTGTGTCCTTCTCTGCTTCTTTGTTTCAACACATACTTGAAACTCTTTGTATGTTGGGTATTACAGTGACATTCTTCCTTCCAAAAGACACTGAATATCTGCTGTGTGTGAGTAACCATCGTGGGTTCCAGGAGTGAATGGATCAGACAGAGCTTCTGGCTTTAAGAAACCCTTTGGAAAGACGTGTAAATAAATGAGTATTTATACATGTCTGTAGTACAGTGTGATAAATCTGCTTAGAAGAGGTTTGTGTGGGGCACCTGGGTGGCTCAGTGGGTTAAAGCCTCTGCCTTCGGCTCAGGTCATGATTCCAGGGTCCTGGGATCAAGCCCCACATCAGGCTCTCTGCTCAGCAGGGAGCCTGCTTCCCCCTCTCACTCCCTGCCTGCCTCTCTGCCTACTTGTAAGCTCTGTCTGTCAAATAAATAAAATCTTTAAAAAAAAAAGAAGAGGTTTGTGTAGAGTGCAGTGTGTGTCCAGCAAAGGGTGGCTAACCAGGTTCAGTGGTGTTGGGATGGTTTTGGGAGCGTTTGGGAAGGAATGATATTTGAAGGATGAACAGAAGTTTTTGAGGAGGGGCAAGAACATTCTAAAGACAGAAGAAACAAGTTATATAAACTCAGAGGTAGGAATAAGCTTTCTTCTATGCCTTTCCTCCCTTCCCCACGTCCCCATCCACCTTTCTTTTTAAATATTAATTTAAGTATTAAATTGAGAATCCAGGTACTGACAGTTAAGAAGTTTAGAGTTCTTTAGACAATGGTTTAAAAACAAAACTGAGGGGCGCGTGGATGGCTCAGCCGTTAGGCGTCTGCGTTCAGCTCAGGTCATGATCCCAGGGTCCTGGGATTGAACCCCGCATCGGGCTCCCTGCTCAGCGGGAAGCCTGCTTCTCCCTTTCACACTCCCTTTGCTCTCTCTCTCTGTCAAATAAATAAATAAAATCTTAAAAAACAAAACAAAACAAAACTAAGAGGAAAAACCAAAAATCCCAAGAGAGCTGGAAGGGAGTGCCTGCACACTGAAACTTCACATAGGGTAGTCCAGCTGGACACAGTTGAGGACCATTATAGATTCTTTCTAAGAGCAGTTTAATTGTGAGTACATGTAACTGCCAGTTAGGCTTAGAAACTTAGTGGCGATAGACTCCCACAATTTCGGTTAAAGTCCCAGCTGTACCCATAAGGTCCTGTTTCATAGTAAAGAGGAGTCTGGAAGAGAAGGTGTTAACTTGTTTGGAGATTATGTAAAACAAGCTTGAAAATATAAAGTAAAATACACTTCATGTATTACTTGTATCTTTCAGAATTCTGACACAGACTCCAAGGATGGATTGATAAAGTCGCAAGACCAGTCAGCGAATGTGAATGCAAATGGGCAAACAGTTCTTTTCTATTACTGCCTCCTAGGCTGTGCTCCTGTGTCTGCTGGATTTATTCCCCGTCCTGGAGAAAGGCCTGCACTGGAAAGGAGGTGCCGCTCGACCCACCACACACTGCGATGAGGTGCTGCGGTTGATCCTGACCCACATGGAGCCGGAACACCGCCTTCTCTTACGCAGGACCTATGCGAGAAACCTCCCAGCGTTTGTGAAGAGGTGAGTGCCTGGGCTGCTGGTCTGGCCTGCTCTTCAAGTTCATCTCCTTGGTGCCACCTTTTCTCTTTACTTTTTAGGTTGGGGATCCTAACTGTCCGTCACTTGAAGAGGCTGGAGCGAGTCATCATTAGTTATCTGGAGGTTTATGACGGGCCAGAGGAGGAGGCTAGATTGAAGATACTGGAAACTCTGAAACTTCTCATGCAGTGTGCATGGCCCAGGTAAAGCAGCCAAGCAGGCAGGTGCACCAAGAGGGACAGAGCTCCACCAGTTTTCTCTCCCAGGCTCGCCCATGTGTACTTTCAGTACAGAGTCTTAAGGACGTGCCTTGTATTTGAATATTTCCCATGCTTACACTTCTATTAGGTTTTGAACTGAGGAAGTCACATTGAAAAGGTAAAATATACCCATTGTTACTGCAGGGGTACATCTCTCTAGATTTTTTTTTTTTAATTTATTTATTTCTTTGACAGAGACAGATCACAAGTAGGCAGAGAGGCAGGCAGAGGGAGAGAGGGAAGCAGGCTCCCCACTGAGCAGAGAGCCCAATGCGGGGCTCGATCCCAGGACCCTGAGATCAGGACCTGAGCCGAAGGCAGAGGCTTTAAACCACTGAGCCACCCAGGCACCCAATCTCTCTAGATTTATAATGCATATTAGAATTTCAAAGGCCGCTTAGAAGTGCTACGGTAGACACACTTAACTTCGTTCACCTTAAGAGTTTTTTAAATCTGAAAGTAGAAAACTTCATTGCACATTACTGAACACTTGCCGAGCAGTAACCAGGATGAATGAATTAGGATGAATGAATCCTAATTGAGGATGTGATTGCTTAGAAGCATTCCAACTCCGGCTGGAGATTGGGGTCAGAACAAAAAACTGGAACCCAAACATGTTTTGTCAACAAACACTTTCTTGCTGGACAACAAAGTTCAATTCACCTAGAGTCCAGTGCTCCAACATCTGTATCTTTTCTGAACCGTAGTTTTTACTTTTAGTTACATCTGTAACTGGACTGCCTTTGTTCACTTCCGGTCTTTCTCCCCTACTGAACTATAAGCCCACTCTGGGATATGGAGTATACAGAAGTTTACTCAGTACCTGGTTATTAAATACACCAGTATCAGAAGAATGAATGGACTGGAACAGACTGAGTGGACGGATGAATGAAACCGAATCCAGTTAATGCTGCCCGGCCTTTAAAGAGCAGACTAAGCGCCCAAGTCGAGATTGGCAGGCCTAAGTGGGAAAGTTAGAAGATGATATCTTATGTGGAAGGAGGGGGGCTGGGGAGTGGGAAACAGCAGGTTTTATGTTGAGGACAGGTAGGAGAGCTGAGCAGCAAACAATGTAGGAAACCACTTAATATTTATTAGGTGAAGAGATGCAGACTGTTATTCTCCCAAACAGTTTAGTTTGCATATTTCCCACTACAAATTATTTTTCAGCTCTGATTAAGGCTTTTAAGGGTTTTTTATTATTAAAAGAAGTACATACAATGAACTTTTTAAAAGTGGACCCAGAAAAAAAAATAAGTGGACTCAGTGACATTAATTACCTTCACAATTTTGTACAATCATCACCACTATAGTTTTCCAGAACTTTTTTTTAATCAAGATAAAAACCTTCAGAAAGACTAGTAAGTTGAAGTAAATATGCTGGGCTTCAGTGACGGTAAGCCAGGATCTGAACTAAATGACAGAAGATTCCAATTGACATTGAGGTCCCAGGTCCCAGAAACCAAGCTTATTTCTCCCACTTTAACTTCCAGGCCCAAGACTGCATAAAAGTTTAAGTACTGTGGACCATTTCCTCTTTGGCCCAAAGTCTAAGCCCCTGGTAAGGGGAGATCCCACTTCTCCCTTTTCAGGAGGGATGACTTCTTTATAGTAGAACCAGGTTCTGGAAGGGAGCAAGGTATACTTACGCAGAGTGTGTGTATGAGTACATACTACGCTGCAGGGAAAAAAGGGGGCTTGAAGTTAAGAAATCTGGTATCTGGTCTCTAGTTCTGCTTCTAGCTCCATGGTCTTTAAGTCATTTAGGAAATGAAGGCCTAGATGGCCTTTGAAATCTGCTTTAATATCCTGATTTAGAGTATGAACGTAACTTTTTCTTTTTGATTCCAGAATTTCCTGTAGACTTGTGGTCTTGCTGAAGGCTCTCCTAAAACTGATATGCAATGTAGCAAGGGATCCAAATCTTACACCTGAGCCTGTTAAGAATGCCTTATTAGAGGAAGCCACAGATTGCCTGATTCTCCTGGACCGCTGTTCTCAAGGACAGGTGAAGGTAGGAGAGTCTGCATCTGGTCCTTAAGTAATTCCTGTAACTGTTCACATGCCTGACCGTCTGTAAATGAACATGGAAGGTTCAGATCCCCACCTTGGAGACCGCTACCCTTCAACAGGGGGTTGATTAACACCTTAGTCTTATTTTAAAGCTATTCAGAACTATTTAGACCAAAAGGCAAGTGGGTTAGGAGAGGTCTCTGGGGGAAAAGACAAAAAATATGCAAAATATTAAGTTTATAAAACTTAAGTTCTATTTTAGTCATCTGAATTTTTTTTTAAATGATGAAATAGTGAGCTGTAAGCCACCAAGGAGTAATATAAGTAGAGTGATTCAGATCCCAAAAATGTTTCTAGTTTTTCCGGGGCAACTGTATTTTTCCATATTCTTATTTATTCATATGGGAATTCTTCCTTTAGTTTCACATTCCACAAAAGTTAATTTTTCAGCGCTAAAGCACATAATAACTATGTGTGTATTTATATATATTTAATAAACTATTGCCTCATTTCTTCCCCCATTTAATCTTCCCCAGAAGTCTTCAATTTAAAGTTATAAAACAGCATGAGAAGAAATTCATATCCTAAAAATATTTAGAAATAGTATTTGTTGTTTTACTAGTTTATTCAAATAACTTTGTGTCGGTTTTCATGTCAGGCAGTTTTCGAGCCCTGAATCCGATCTAATTGGCATGGGCTGGTATTAACCCGCTTCTTCCTGAGCCAGCAGGACCCATGCACGCCAACACATTTTAACTAACGCCTGTTCCATGAACTGCTCTCTCTTCATTCATTCCTTGAGTATGGTACCAAGAAAGAAGAACCAAGGTAAAAGGAAAAGTAGCAAAAAAAAAAATCAAAGCCTATTTGGTTTCATGTTGCAGGGTCTCCTGGCCAAAATTCTCCAAAGCTGTGAAGACAGCAAGGTGCTGAACTGTATCAGAAAAGTGCAGCAGGTGTCTGAAGGCGCATCCTACGACAGAAATTAAATTTCTCGTACTTTTAAAGTAGGAAGGCTTTTCTTCTTGTTCCAACTGTGTAAACAGAATGATTTTTAAAAAAAGGTATTTTCATACTAAACATTATAACTTAGACCTTCTTTTTCCTACTTTTATTCCCACAGAAGTAGGGAAGAGAGAACAAGAAAAAAAATGAAATCTGGACATTTCTAAATAAAGTTGGGGGGTGGGGGGAGAACGCCAAGGAAACGGGTGGATAGCATTTAAAATTTAGAAATATTTACACCCACAAATTCATCTGTTAAGCTTCTTGGGCTCAAGCTGTTACTTCAAAGCATATGCCAATGCTATAAAAATACTCTGTTCACAACTTAAGACTTCCTTCACTTCCTCCCAGATTTCTTGCCCCATAGAAGTAGCATAAATATTAAAAACACAAATATTGTGTTCAATGCCATATGAAAGAGCAAAAACAGGAGGTGTGTACATGTTTATGGTAAAAGAAAGGAGGATGTTGAAAATATTCAGTCCTGTTCATAAATGCCTGGGGTGAAGTCACGTCGTTTTGGCCTTGGTTGCAGGCTCTGTCTCCTCCTCATACTCTATCTCCACATAGGCTCTCTTTCTCCGCAACGGTCCTTTCAAGGGTGTTTTGCCTTTATGTCTGGCATCAAGGGCCTTTTCTTCCTCCACAGAGGATTTATCATCCTGATCTTCATCACTGCTGGCATCCAGTTTATCCATATCCTGATATGGGGAGGAAAAGAAAAGAGAAAATGATAGATTTATGGCCCAGATTCCTTTCCCTGTACTCTTAATTTAGAACCAGAAAATTTATCTGCCAGTGTGTTCAGAAACCTTCTTTTCCCCGAAGGCCCAAAATCTCACCTCAAAATCACTTATGTCACTCTCGTCCACCTCATCATCTTCCACAAACTCTCTCTTGCCCACATCCTAAAATAAAACATAACTGTTAAGTTCAAAATACAGAATGAAAATTCCGCTTACATGTCCAGTACTGTTGTTTGATAAGTAAGTGTATAAACAACGGACGGATTCATGGTCTACTTACTAGGCTCAACCAAAATCTACTTACTTCCAAGCTCAGTACTTCTGATTTAAAAACATTTCAGGGACATCAATTCTCATGCCTAATACAAATTATTAGAAGTAAAACATCCTCATTTTAATTTGTTAGAAAAATCAGTTTATAGATAGAGCTTTACAAACATTATGTACATTTAATTAAACCTATTTTAATTTCAAAAATCAAAAAAGGGTTACTACCAGGAAAAGTACACCTATGAGCCTCTCTGAGTGTTCCATGTGATTAAGCAACTACTTGTTAAATCTGGCCTTTTCCTAAAAAATGCAATCATTCAAGTACCTCCCCCATATTAATAGTGAAACTAAATCCTATATAAATTTCAGTAGTTTTCTTAATGGTATATTCTATCAGCTAGGAAGGATTCTTCATTTGTCCCCTAGCAGGAAAAGTTTTAGAATTCCAATTAGCAAAACTGTCATTGTGTAGTTTGTTGGCTGAGTTAAAATTAACCTCACGATAGAAAAAAATGACCAAAAATTATTTTTGGTTAGGGGAATGAAAATGATATTCTGTCTCTCAAGTACATGTAAAGAGATCTAGTTCTACAGATTCCTGCTCGCTGAAGCAAAAATAAACAAGGCTTACTTCTTCATCTTCATCATCTTTTTCCTCAGAATCTGAAGAGTCACTGTCTGTCTCCTGCTGTTCCAGGGCCCTGTCGAAGGCGTGAATGGGGAAGTTGTAGATGTCGCCATACTGAAGAACAGAAACACACCGGCTTTAATGACATCTCAGTCTTACACTTGAAGTCCACGTCCAATAAGCATATTCCTCAGTGATCAAATGAGAATACTTAACTTGATTTGTAGTAGTATTTCTGTATTAATTTCAAACCTAGAATCAACAATGTCTTTAAAAACACATTTTAAATAATCAGTGGTTAAAGTCAAATGGGTAACTTCCATGAAGAATAGAAGCACATCACTGAAAACGTAGTAGTGTATAAAACCCATGGGTTAGAACACATGTAAAATAATAAGGGAAAAGTAAGTTTTATTCATTTTTGTCTTGTAAATGACACTAATTTTTAAAGAGAGAACTAAAAACTCATTTTAAAGAGCCTAAGATGACTAGGGTAGTGTGCAGGAGGATCAAGACTGCCTTTTATACAGAAATCTGGAACTGTTGCACTGTGAACAGGACTGGAAGTACGGTGCAGAGAGAAAGGTCTCTTACACTGAATGGAGTGTCAGGGGTGACCAGAACACATCATGCATTTGTGTCAACCAAATAAAATGGGGAAGCCAAGGCCTATATATTTGTTCTATTCCAAGAACAAAATTAAAGTGGAGATCTTTCCAGCATCTTCAAAAATAAAACACATTTCTGTTTCCCAGCATGATTATTATTGGTCTGAAAAACAATATTTATATCCCAAGGTTCCTAGCTTTCTCACCGTATCTTGTTTCAGTCTCTCCAGCAATTCCTTTTCAATAGCATTATCCAGCTGAGCTGCTATTAATGCCTTTTCCTGTAACAGAAAAATTTGAGTAAATCCATTTACTTCATTAATACTCATTTTTCAGTCTGTAGAAGTGGAAGAAACGGAATTTTTATTTTAAAAAATCACTTTTTCCCCACTCTTGCTATCACCAGGATTCATGCCTCTCCAGCCAGATATATTCCTGCTTTTAAACCTTGGGAACCTTTTAATTTTAAAAGTTCCAGTGGTTTTATAAATAGCATTCTGAATTAAATTCTAACAAAGCCTTTCATAGATCTACAAAGCATGCGGGTCTATATACATTTAAGTGTCTAGAAAATGAGCAATCCTGGGGCGCCTGGGTGGCTCAGTTTTGTCTGCCTTCAGCTCAGGGCATGATCCCAGGGTCCTGGGATCAGGCCCCGAACTGGCTCCCTGCTCAGCAGGGAGTCTGCTTCCTCCTCTCCCCTGCTTTTTCACCCTCTGTCAAATAAATAAAAAAACCAAAAAATGAGCAATCCTTAAACAGATTTTGTAAAAGCTGAGAAAGGGAAATAGAGACTTATACTTTTACTAAAACCATGCTAAATTCCATGTGACTGACAAAAATAGATTAAAAATATCTTCCTCCAGTGATCTCATAAAAAAACATACATAGTATCAACCTGTTGCACCCACAATCAAAACATAAAAATCTAAACTCAGTCTATCTTTCTCGCCTAAGTCTGCATTAGCAATATAAATATCATAAAAGATTTTAAAAATCTTACATACTGACGCTTTGTTGGAATGATGTACAGTGTGTAGGATAAAATACAGGGAGACTGGGGCACGTGATCAGTTACAAGGCTATCATGCACTGTTCGCTAAAGTGGGTGCTCACACCTCAAGGCTGATCCACTGACATGTAGGCAGAAAATAGATAAAATTGCTGTGTATGTACTTTTTCTTTAAAAATTAAGTGTTCTATTTATGAATACTAGCATTGATGCCTTAACTCTGGCCATAAAGCAAATAGCTGTGTGTGAGACAGGAAGATAACCAGAGGGAAAAATACTGTAGAGTCTGAACGTGGGAATCTCACTACTTTATTCACATGATTATAGCATGCATATGCAGTTGGAATTTTGCTTAAATGAATTTACAGATTATCGAACAGTTTGCAATACCATTGGAGATTATAAAGTTATGCTTATTTGTTTAGTACTTAAAAAGAGTTGTACAACTTAGAGTTACGTATTTTTCACAAAAAAATGTTCCAGATTTTCCAAGATGACAAATGACTGTAATATGTAATAGAAGCTTTAAAAAATAAATACACTTATTCTATTCTTTCAAGAGAAAAGCGTATTTTAATAGTCTAAAATGTTTTTAAACTTGTTCTGTGGATAGAACATTTGAAAAAGAAAAGTGATTATATCTATAAGTGACATTGTTAAAACCTACGTCTCCCACAAATGCAGCAAATCACACTCAAACAATCTGGAAACATAATTTTCCAGCACATTTAAAAATCTTCCAAACTGACATTTCTCAGAAGTCTTCAAACTTACTTGGTAGAAGGAGAACAACTTAATTTCCTCTGAAAGGCTTGCAAGAACAACTGTTTAGCCATCGGGGAAGAAGCAAACTCACTAGCTACATCTGAATAAAAACCTCTACAAAACTGCTGAAGAAGAATAAAAAATGTGGAGCCAGTACTTAACGCAAACCATCAACAATGCACTTTTTTTTTTTTTAGATTTTATTTATTTATTTGACAGAGATCACAAGTAGGCAGAGAGGCAGGCAGAGAGGCAGGCAGAGAGAGAGGGGAAGCAGGCTCCCCGCCGAGCAGAGAGCCTGATGCGGGGCTCGATCCCAGGACTCTGGGATCATGACCTGAGCCGAAGGCAGAGGCTTAACCCACTGAGCCACCCAGGTGCCCCAACAATGCACTTCTTGATGTGTCTCTGAGGTACCTATCACGAAAGCCCTTCATTAAAAACAAATTCCTTCTCAGCAAAGAACCAGACCTTCATTTCACTATATCAATAGTAGGTATGTCAGTTATATACCTATTAGTGCAAGTACACGTGTATAATATCATAAGTAATACAGGGGGCATATGTTCAAAGATTTCTTTGGTGCGGAATCAGAACAGTTCGGAGATGAATGTTATAATAGCTCTGAAGTCCAAAACTCTGTATAAGTAATGGGAACAAAAGCACCAAATTATTAGCGTGATTTCTTGATAGACCATGACAAATGATCAGGGAAATGTCTGTTGGTAGAGGGGAAGTATGCAGAGCAAATACCCAGAATAACTGAAAATTTGAACTTGTAAGGAAGAGCTAATTCCTAGGTCTTGAAAAGCAGAAGAAAAGTCAACTTGAATGAGGTACCAGTGACGTGGGACAGGCAGACTTGCTCTCTGTGACAAAGGCCGGTGATTGCTGACTAGATTTTTCCCAGGATAGCATGGTAGTACCACCAGTATATATTAATCTGGTAACAATGCCACCTAGTTAACCTCAAAGAAACAATCCCAGTCAATTCCTTATAACCAATTTCAAAATCCAAAACACTGAATTTAGTGGTCTAATAATGAACTGAACTGACAAGTCTCCTTAAAAAGTTTTCTGACATTCCATTTAGTGTGACTCTTTTTAGATTTCATTGCAGAGCTGGTGCATCAGATTAGAATGCTCAAACCCTGGGGACCCAAATTACTAATGAAAGAGGAGAAATAACCACTAACCCCACAGAAATACAAATGTCACAGAATAGTATAAAAACCTACATGCTGGGGCGCCTGGGTGGCACGGTGGGTTAAAGCCTCTGCCTTCAGTTCAAGTCATGATCCCAGAGTCCTGGGATCGAGCCCTGCATCGGGCTCTCTGATCGGCAGGGAGCCTGCTTCCTCCTCTCTCTCTGCCTGCCTCTCTGCCTACTTGTGATCTCTGTCAAATAAATAAATAAAATCTTAAAAAAAAAACAAAAAACAAAACCTATATACCAACATTTGGACAACTTAGTATGAAATGGATAAATTTCTAGAAATCTATAGCCCATCAAAACTAAAACAAGATGAAACAGAAAATTTGAACAGATGAATTACCAGCAATGAAACTGAAGAAATAATCAAAATGTTCCACAAAACTGAAGTCCAAGCCCAGATGGCTTCATAGGCAAATTCTATCAAACATTTAAAGAAGAGTTAATACCCATTCTGAAACTTTTCCAAAAACCGTAAGAGGAAGGAAAACTGCTAAATTCATTCTATGAGGCCAATAATACCCTGATACCAAAACCAGAAAAGACACCACAAAAAAAGAGAACTAAAGGCCAGTATCTCTCATGAATACCAATGCAAAAATCATCAAGATACTAGCAAACCGAATCCAACAATATATTAAAAAAAATCATATACCATGATCAAGTGGGATTTATTTCCAGGATGCGAGGGTGGTTCAATATTCACAAAACAATCAACGTGATAAATCACATCTTTCAGAGAAAGGATAAAGACCACAGGATCATTTCAACAGATGCAGTAAAAGCAGTTCACAGAGTACAATATCCTCTCTCTCTCTCTCTCTTTTTTTTTTTAAAGATTTTATTTGACAGAAATCACAAGTAGGCAGAGAGGCAGGTGCGGCAGGGGGGTGGGGTGGAGGTGGGGGAGCAGGACCCCTGCTGAGCTGAGAGCCTGATGCAGGGCTTGATCCCAGGACCCTAAGATCATGACCTGAGCTGAAGGCAGAGGCTTAAACCATTGAGCCACCCAGGCGCCCCACAACATTCATTCTTGATAAAAACTCTGCAAAGTAGGTCTAGAGGGGACACAACTCAACATAATACAGTCCTTATATGAAATATCTATAGCCAAAATCATCCTCAATGGGGAAAGAGCTTTTCCCCTATTGTCAAGAACTCAACAGGGATGTCCACTCACCACTTTTCTTCAACATAGTACTGAAAGTCCTACCACAGCAATCAGACAATACAAAGAAATACAAGGCTTCCAAACTGGTAAAGAAGAAATTAAACTGGGAAGACATTCCATTCCATGTTCAAGGGATGGAAGAGCAAATACTATTAAAATGTCCATAGTACCCAAAGCAATCCACACATTAAATGCAATCTCTATCAAAAACACCCTAAAATTTTTATGGAACCACAAAAAAACTTGAATAGGCAAAGCAAACTTGAAAAAGAAAAACAAAACTAGAGGTATCCCAGTTCCAGATTTGGTTATATTACAAAGTGGTAGTAATTAAAACACGATGGTACTGGCATAAAAAGAGACACATAAATCAATGGAACAGAAAACCCAGAAATAAACTCACAATTACATGGTCAATTAATCTTTCACAAAGGAGGAATGAATATACAATGGGAAAAAGACAGGATCTTCAACAAATAGTGTTGGGAAAACTGGACAAACACAGGCAAAAGAATGAAACAGGACCACTTCCTTTCAGCATATAAAAAAATAAACTCAAAATAGATTGAAGAGCTACATATGAGACCCAAAACCATAAAAATCCTTGAAGAGAGTACAGGGGGTCATCTCTCTGATATCCACCATAGCAACATTTTTCTAGATATGTGTCCTGAGACAAGGGAAATAAGGGCAAAAATAAACTATTGAGACGGTATCAAAATAAAGTTTGTGCACAGCAAAGGAAACAATCAACAAAACTAAAAGGCAACCTACTGAATGGGTGAAAGTATTTGCAAATGATGTATCTGAGAAAGGGTTAATATCCAAGATATATAAAGAAGTGATACAAAACTCAACACCCAAAATACAAATAATCGAATTTAAAAATGGATAGAAGACATGAACAAACATTTCTCCAAAGCAGACATCCAGATGGCTAACAGACACATGAAAGGATGCTCAACATCACTCTTCATCAGGGAAATGCAAATCAAAACTACAATGAGGTATAACTTCACACCTGTCAGAATGGCTAAAATCAACAACACAAGAAACTGCAGCAAATGTTGGTGAGGACATGGAGCAAAAGAAACCCTCCTGCACTGTTAGTGCGAATGCGAACTGGGGCAGCCACTGTCGAACAGTGCAGAGGCTCCTCAGAAAGTTAAAAATAGAACTACCCTATGAGCCAGGCATCGTATACTGGCTATTTACTCAAAAAATACCAGAACACTTTAATTCAAAGGGATGCACGCACCCGTTTCCTGCAGCATTATTCCCAACAGCCAAAGTATGGGAAGAGCCCAAGTGTCCACGGACCGATGAATGGATACAGAAGCGTATATGTATGTACAATGGAATAAATTACTCAGCCATAAAAAAAACAACATCTTGCCATCTGCAACGACACGGATAGAGTGTATAAGGCTAAATGAAATAAGTCAGAAAAGACAAATACCGTAGGTTTCACTCCTTATGTGGAGTTTAAGAAACAAAACAAGAAAAGGAAAAACAAGTCAAAAAGACAAACCAAGAAACAGACTCTTAACTATAGAAAACAGATGGTTACCAGAGGGGAGGTGGGTGGGAAGATGGGGGAAACAGGGATTGGGAATTAAAGAGGCTTACCATGCTGGGTCGGGGGGTCAGGGGTGGAGAGAAAAAGAGAGAGAAGAATGCTCAAACCCTGCTGAGAGGAGTACGTGATGTGTAAGAAAGGCAACATACCAAAGGTCTGATTTCCGAAACATTTAATTGCAAGAATTTCAGACAAGGTATTCCTTCTGTCCTCCGTCACGTATACGTCCCCAAGAACCCTTATTTTAACCTGCCTCGAAAGTCATAATCTTAAAATATGAATATCCGACATCTTACACAACTGATACAACAGTATTAGCCATTAGTGAACCCAAGGTCTGAACAGTTCATAGATAATAGTGACTGAATCTTTTTCATGATCCCTACTACACACCCCTACCCTCAGTGAGAATACAGAAGCTATGAATACCAAAAGGATATATTACCTCTCTTCTTTTTTCCCTCCGTTCCACTTTCTTACTCAAGGGAACAAGTTTCCTCCTATGGAAGATAAAACACATTATCAGAAAACCCAAGTGTACACTCTGTGTGTTCCTTTAAAAAAAAGAGAGAGAAGAGGGGTGCCTGGGTTACTTGGTTAGGTTAAGTGTCTGCCTTTGGCTCAGGTCATGATACCAGGGTCCTGGGATCGAGTCCCATGTGGGGCTCTTTGCTCAGCAGGGAGCCCGCTTCTCCCTCTCCCGGCTACTCTCCCTGCTCGTGCGCTCACGGGCTCGCTCTCTCCGACAAATAAATAAATAAAATCTTTAAAAAAGAATAAGAAAAAAGGATTGGAGTTGATTTTGTAGGACTCAGCTCCATCTAGACAAGATTATATATTTAACGATTTTCTAAGTATTTAATGCTAGAAAAAGTCAGACATTTTCACATGTGTTTTAATGTGTATTTCACTTTTTGTTTTCTGTAGGCATTCTGAGACTTCTGAGGGCATTCACTATGCCAAGATTAATGCTTCAGTTAACAAGGAAAAAGAATTTTCTTTAGAAAACTGCCATCTTTAGCTTTCTCTGTAGCTCACAATGAAAAATTATTAGGCTCCATCACTCCTTAGGAAAATATTCAATTAATTCTGCGGATTTCATATTATTTTTAAAAATTAGTTTTCAGTAAATTCAGAGTAAAGTTCTTTTATTCTTATTGATCCAAAATTTTTAGGTCATTACTAGAGGTCATTACTAGGTCATTACTAGAGATTTCATAATCTCTCATTTTCCTAACATGACCCATGGAAAGACAGACTTAAAAAATAAATATAATAAAAGAATCATCTAAATACTTACTGTCGCTTTAGTGTAAGTTTTCTAATTCGAATTAGGTACTGGGTGATCTTGGTGAATCTCTGCTTACACTTGTGTCGAATAAAACGGGGCCAGTAAATTAGATTTTCATCTATTTGCTCCAGTGCTTTCTCATAGTTTTTATGAAGCCGCACCTACCAAACAGAAAAAGAAAGCTTCAAGAGTAAGAGTAAATTATGAGGTCATCAATGTTATGATACCCATGGGGCCTAATGAGGTTGGCTTCAAAAGCTTAATCCAGGGGCTCCCAGGTGGCTCAGCTGGTGAAGCATTTGACTCCTGATTTTGGCTCAGGTCATGATCTCAGGGTCCTGGGATCAAGCCCTGTGTTGGGCTCTGTGCTCAATAGGGAGTCTGCTTCACCCACTCCCCACTTCCAGGATTGCACACACTCTCTCTCTCTCTCATAAACAAATAAATCTTAATTAAAAGTTTATTACAGCTATGGTCAAGGAAGACAAAAAAGCATGTAGCATTTTCGCTTTTTAATGACCATTATAATTTTTTGTCCCAAGTCTTACCCGTTCCCAGAGACGCCTAGGAAAAGCTGCTCGCTCTATAACCTTCATATACAAGTAGCACTGTCCTGCAGGATAAAGTAAATGCCATTAGTATTATTTACAGAGAGGCTAAGGAACATCCTTTTAAAAGCTGCTGACTAGTTCTCATGGAAGTTAAAACGAAGGACTTACCTTTCTCTTCTTTGATGGTGGCATACTGACTGTTTGCCAGAGGACAAGAGGACCGATTACATAGTCCAGTCAGGCTATATTCATTTCTGCAAAAACTCTGAGTCTTCGTTCTACAAAGGGAGGAAAAGAGCAAAAGTTATAAAATGGGCTACCAAGAGGGCAACTGAAGGAATCTTTGTTTAAGTTGCAAATCTAGACTCACCTTATTTTAAAGGAACAAAACTGCTTGTTTCCTAGTGTATCCCAGATAACCTACAAGACAAAGAAAAAACCCATTTCAGTTGCTCTGACCCAACAGATGGGAATATTAAGTCAAGAAAACAATGCGCTGGTTTACTGAGGAAGTCTCAAAAGAGTCTGAGGAACGAGAGGAAGAAATGCTTTGTAAAATAGTCTATTTTCTTTTTACACAGGTTCTTGTAGAAAAAGTAAATACAAATTGGCAATAACCATCACACCAAGACCCATAGATAAAATTTCATTAGAATTTTATGAATATTTTTTAATTTCTTCTATACACGTACTTTCCACCAACCAGTATGCCTATATCTTTAACAAAAATGAGATGTATATGTATTTCGTAACATTCCTTTTTTTTCTTAATATGTTCATTATCTATTGTAAAAGGCTGCAGAATACTAGATTGTTGGATATACGTACCATAATTTGATCTTATCTGGCAAAAAAAATAATCTACTGGGGTGCCTGGATGGCTCAGTGGGTTAAGGCCTCTGCCTTTGGCTCAGGTCATGGTCTCAGGGTCTTGGGATCAATCCCCACATCTGGCTCTCTGCTTAGGAGGGAAGCTGCTTCCTCCCACCCCCCACCGCCTGCCTCTCTGCCAACTTGTAATCTTTGTCTGTCAAATAAATAAATAAAATCTTAAAAAAAAAAAAGAAAATAATCTACTGCTATCTTCTACTAATGTGTTCTTTATTCTTTCAGCATTGATTGTACTACACTTGATCTTAGCCAAAAGGCCGAGAAGCGATCAGCATTGATTGTATGTTTAATTTATTAAGGCACTGATATCTCTAAGTCCTGACACACAGGAGGTACTCAAGTATTTGTTGAATCAAGGAAAGTAGAATCCTTAAACAGTTTTATCTATCTACTTGGGGGAAAGCACAAAGCAGCAGTCTAAGGGCCTCAAAAGAAGTTTATAAGAGCCTTCGAGTGAGCTGTGCTAAGGAACTGGGAAAGGCTTTAAAGAAGTTAAAGCAGTCAAAGCCCAAAACATAAACGTTAACAAACAGAATAACACTTTTGGAATGGTATAGGATGTGTGTTTGGTGGGGGATGGCAGGAAACAGGTGAGAGGAAATCAAACTGGGAAAATAGCTCATTCTAGTTTATGGCTTTACATATCATCTTAAGTTGATGACTCCCAAATTGTCATCTCCTGGTCAAACTTCTCTCCCCAGCGGAAGTATATACACATCCAACTGTCAACCTGACATCTCCACTTGGACGCTCGAGAGGCATGACACACATTAACAGCCAAATGAAGCTCTCAATTCCACATCTCTCAAAATACTGTTTTCCTTCCTGCTCTCCACAAATATAACCACCACTGAATCACTTGTCCAAATCCAAAACTCCTTTGATTTCTCCTTTCCCCTTTTCATTGAAGGGATCATGTTGTGTTTTCAGTTACACTGATAATATAGATCTCAAATTCATCCCCTTCTTTTCCTCTCTCCCATTACTACCTTGGTTGAAACAACTTTCAACATATTCTAATCTCCTTACTTTCATTCTTCCTCTCCTTCAAAAGCCTCTCACATAACTACACAATTTTTCACAAAATAAGTCAGATGTCATTTCCCATTAGAAGCCCTAAAAATACTTCCTACAAGACTCTATATGTTCTTGTCATGCAAGCATACCCAACTTCATTACCTCTCCCACTTCCCGCGATTCCTAAAGCACAGGTCACACTGGTATTCCTGAATATACTCCCCCTCTCTTACCTCCAGATCTTTGCATTTTAGGGTTCCCATTGTCTGGATTTTTGGCTTTTCCTTCAGCCCCTCAATGACGGCTCATTCTCATCTTTTAGATCTCAGCTCAAACGTTTTCCACTCAAGAAACCTTCCCAGATCAGCTCTGTCTTAAGTAATCTCTGCTAATTACTCACTTCATCAACCTTGGTCTTTCTTTCACAATATTATTACACAGTACAGTGGTTTTCAATTTGTTCACGTGTTTACCATCTGTCTCCCCCATCGGAGTGCTCCAGGAAAACAGAGGTCTTTTGTTCTCTTATTAAAAACGAAATCTCCAGTAATTACCACAGCGCTTGGCACACCATAAGCACTTTAATAGTTCTCATACATGTAACTAAATAACTGAATCGAGTATGCTTCCAAAAAATTCACGATTTAGGCAGATAATGAAGCAAATGTAAAAAAAAAAAAAGAAAACAAAACAAAAACCAAAAAAACCTTACACGGAAATAGCAGATTTAAAAGTAACATACATGTGGAAGAAAGGGATCCTTAAATTTCATATCCAAACTTGACCATACCATCCCCCACCTCCCCCCACCCGCGCCTGCCTCCCACGTCCACACCACAGGCAAGCCCCTCATTGCTGGGTATCACAGACTGGAAGCCAACCCTGTGGACTGAAGTGACGGTGTTCCACACCCTTCACCCAGATAAGGCTGCGGGCTGGGGATCCCGGGTAGACACGTGAGAGCCCCCACGCTCGGAAATCGTGGTTCTGGAAGCCTCGGTTCTGTAGCAACGAGGCTAATCGCATGGGCCAGCTGAGTATGTGGTCTCCGAGTCTCCTAAAGCAGGAGAACCCAGGTGGCAGAGAAACACGACACTCACATCATCCGATTGCATGGCGTCCGCGGTTCAGCGTGCAATGCCGGGCCAAATCTAGGGAGCAGCCATGCTTCTTCCGGAAAATCACTTCCGGAGAGCCTAGCCTCACCTATCGCGAGAGTTTTGACTTCTCGGGTTTGCCTAGCGCCTCTTGGCGGCGTAACTTTCGCGTGCACCTCCTCGTCCGCCGCTACGTCCCGTGCGTCTCCTCCAGCTCGCGCCGCCCGCGTCCTGTCCCGGGTCTCGCTTTGAGACTGTAAACGGGGTGAGCGGCCCCCAGCCACTCCGCCCTCCTGGGTGTGCCCTTGGCTTTAGCACGGCCTATGACAACGCATGAGGATTGGCTGGCCCACGCCGACGGCGAGCCCTGTCCCGGGAAAGCGCGGTCTCCCGCCCTTAGCTCCTAGCCGCCCGGCTGTGGGGCTCGAACTCGGGCCTTCTTCCGCTGAGTCCCTCGCTCCCGCACTCACTTCCCCTCACTTAACCCTGCAGACACGGTGGTTTGGTGTGGCATTGGGTCTTGACTTTTGAAACTCATGGATTAGATAACATTAAAAGCAGAAGAAATTTGGAGAATTAACAGAGTTGTCCCCTCTTTTTATTTTGACAGGAAAAAGAAGACGTTTAGGAGCTCGCACCGTTTTTCTAAAGAAAGGCCAGTTTCATATCGAGAGTATAAAAGGCACAATCTCGGAATAAGGGTGGGCACTTAATTTGCATATCACATTATAAAATAATTAAGTTTATCGTAAGTAATGTAATTTTGTTGCATGCAGATAAAAACTATGAATTAGAACCACCCGGTTGGGGGGGGGTGGCTGGGTGGTTCAGTCAGCTAGGCTGAGGCTTAACTCATGTTAACTCAGGACTCGGGTCATGATCTCAGGGTCCTGGGATCCAGCCCCTTTTGCTCGCCAGGGAGCTGGCTTCCGTGTTCTTTTTCCTTTTCCCTCCGCCCCTCCCCTCAGCTGGCTCTCTTCCCCTAAAAATAAATAAATACATCTTTTAAAAAAACAAAAAAGCCCCTTGGAAACCATTGATTTGGCCCTGGTTTTTGGAGCCAAACTTAGGTTATAAAAACCAACTGCTCTTTGCAAAGTATTTTGGGGTAAGTCACCCTTTAGCAAACTATCCCACTTGAAAAATGAGGGCATATAAGAACTGGAGGCATGTTAAATGCATAGTTTACATTGCTTCATAAAAAATTGTGATCGTTCTCACTCACCTGCTTGCTTTCCCTGGTTTAACGACCTAGAGGGCAGTCATCGCACATACACATGCCCTTTTATGTTAATAAAATCAAGTTTAGAATAATGTGGAAGAGGAGTGCCTGGCTGGCTTAATAGTGGAGCACGGGACTCTTGATCTCCAGGTAGTGAGTTCAGCCGTAACTTGGGCATAGAGATTACTTAAAAAGTAAGTAAAAAGATGAAGCTTCTTAAGAAATAATAAAGTGGAAGAAATCAAAAGCTCGACAATAATCACCACATGTACCACGCCACACTCCCCAAATTGTTTTAAGTAGGGGAAGTGATGTATTTTTCAGTTAGACTTAGAATAATACTCCTTCCCTGCTCACCACCAACAGGTGAATCCAGTAAATAATTTTTTAAAGTGATTTATTATTGACCTATATTAGTTTCAGTAGTACAAAATAATGATCGATATATGTGTATGCTGAGATGATCACCTCAGTGAGTCCAGTTAACATCTGTCACTATATAATTGCAATTTTTTTCTAATGATAAGATTACTCTCTTAGCAACTTTTTTTTTTTTTTTTTTTTAATTTACTTACTCATTTGCCAGAGACCAGACAAGCAGAGGGAGCAGCAGGCAGAGGGAGAGGTAGGCTCTGCACCAAGGCTGAGCCAGGAGCCTGATGTGATACTCAGCCCCAGGACCCTGGAATCATGACGTCAGCTGAAGGCAGACATTTAAGCAACTGAGCCACCCAGGCGTTGCTCTTAGCAACTTTCAAATATGTAGTACATACTTTCTTTTTTTTAACTGTAATCACGATCTGCACATTAAATACCTATGACATTTTTAAAAAGGATTTTTAAAATTTATCTTAGAATGCACTCGTATCTGTGCATGCAAGAGAGTGAGAGAGAGAAGGGGGTCCAGGGGGAGGGGGAGAGAGAGAATCTGAAGCCCACTCAGCGCTGAGTTCGGAGCCCAGGGCTTGATCTTATGACCCTGAGATTATGACGGGAGCTGAAATCGAGAGCCAGATGCTTAACCCACTGAGCCACTCAGGTGCCCCACTGTGACATTTTTGTAACTAGAAGGGTGTGCCTTTTGACTGCCTTCACCCATTTCCCCCCTCCCCCAAACATTCTGTTTTCTATTTCTATGAGCTCTGTTGTCTTTCTGGTTTTATTTTTATTTTTAAAAAGATTTATTTATGTATTTGAGTGCAGAGGGAAAGAATCTTTTTTTTTTTTTTTTTTTAAAGATTTTATTTATTTATTTCACAGAGAGAGATCACAAGTAGGCAGAGAGGCAGGCAGAGAGAGAGATAGAGGAGGAAGCGGGTTCTCTGCGGAGCAGAGAGCCCGATGCGGGACTCGATCCCAGGACCCTGAGATCATGACCTGAGCCGAAGGCAGAGGCTTAACCCACTGAGCCACCCAGGCGCCCCAGAGGGAAAGAATCTTGAAGCAGACTCTCCACTGGGTGTGGAACCCAAGGTGGGGCTCAGTGTGGGGCTGGACCTCATGATCCAGAGATCACGACCTGAGCTGAAACCAAGATTAAGACACTTAAGTGATTGAGCCACCCCGGTGCCCCTGTTTTTGTTTTTGTTTTTTTAGTTTTTATTCTACATGGGAGTGAGATCATATGGTATTTGTCCTTTTCTGTCTGACTCAGTTCACTTAGCATAATGCCTCTAGGTCCATCACAACACAAATGGCAAGATTGCATTTAAAAAAAATTTTTTTATAAAGGTTTTTTTTTTTTTTGGTATTTATTTATTTGACAGTCAGAAATCACAAGTAGAGAGAGGCAGGCAGAGAGGGTGGGGGAAGCAGGCTTCCCGCGGAGCAGCAAGCCCGATGTAGGGCTTGATCCCAGGACCATGAGATCATGACCTGAGCTGAAGGCAGAGGCTCAACCCCCTGAGTCACCCAGGCGCCCCAAGATTCCATTTTTAATGACTGAATAATATTCCATTTTTCTTATCCACTCATCAGTTGGTAGACATTTAGGTTCTTACCATATCTTTGGGTGTTGTAAATTATGCTGCAATGAATGTGCGGGTGCATGCCATTAACCCTTCAACAACATGGGTTTGAATTGTGTGGATCCACTTATATGTGAATTTCTTTTTTCAATAAATAAAGTATGTAAAATGTAAAAGTATGTAAAAATACTGTAAATGTATTTTTTTCTTAGGATTTTTAACATTTTTTCCCCTAGCTTAGTTTATAGTAAGAATACAGTAGATGATACATATGCCAACTATGTAACGGGTGGAGGGTTGGTGCGCCCCTAACTCCCACATTGTTCAAAAGTCAACTGTAGGGGTGCCTAGGTGGCTCAGTGGGTTAAAGCCTCTGCCTTAGGCTCAGGTCATGATCCCAGGGTCCTGGGATCGAGCCCCGCATCGGGCTCTCTGCTCAGCAGGGAGCTTGCTTCCCTTCCTCCCTCTCTGCCTGCCTCTCTGCCTGCTTGTGATCTCTGCCTGTCAAATAAATAAAATCTTAAAAAAAAAAAGTTAAAAAAGAAGTCAACTGTGTATCTTTTTTTGGAGTTAATATTTCATTTTCTTCAGATAAATACAAAGAATTGGAATTACTGGGTCATAGGGCAGTACTATTTTTTTTATTTTTTGAGGAACCTCCACACTGTTTACCATAGTGGCTGCACCAGTTTGCATTCCCACCAGTAGTGCACGGGGAGTCTTTTTTCTTCACAACCTAACCAACACTTTGGTTTCTTATCTTTTTGATTCTGGTCTTTCTAACTGGTAATGGCGTGATGTCTCATTGTAGTTTTGATTTTTATTTCCCGAGCGATCAGTGATGTTGAACATTTTTTCATGTGTCCCAACATTTTTTTCATGTTGGCCATCTGGATGTCTCCTTTGGAAAACTGTCTATTCAGGTCCTCTGCCCGTTTTTTAATTGGATTGTTTGGTTTTTGGTGTTGAGTTGCATACGTTCTTTATATATTTTGGATATTAACCCCTTTTTGGACATACCATTGGCAAATATCTTCTGCATTTACTAGGTTCCCTTTTTGTTTTGTTGATGATTTCCTTTGATATGCAAAGCTTTTTATTTTGATATCCCAGTCTTTATTTTCTGCTTTTGTTTCCCTTGCCTTGGGAGACATCTCCAAAAATGTGTTGCTAAGGGCAGTGTCCAAGTGTCCAAATGTTTTCTTTCAGGAGTTTTATGGTTTTGGGTCTCATATTTAGGTCTTCAATGCATTTCAAGTTTCTTTTTGTGTATGATGTAAGAAAGTGGTCCATCTTTATTGTTTTGTATGTAGCTGTCCAGTTTTCCCAACACCATATATTGATACAACTGTCTTTGCCCCATGTTATTTTCTTGCCTCCTTTGTCACAAATTAATTGACCATATAGGAGTGGGGTTTATTTCTAGGCTTCCTATCCTGTTCCATTGATCTATGTGGCTATTTTTATGCTAATACCATACTGTTTTGATTACAATAGCTTTTATATCTTGAAATCTGGGATTGTGATATCTCCAGTTTCGATCTTCTCAAGATTGCTTTGGATACTCCAGGTCTTTTGTGCTTCCACACGAATTTTGGGGTGGATGGATGTAGTAATATAGGATTGTTGTGTTAATCTGCATTTCTCTGATGACAAAAGAAGTTAAGCATCTTTTCACATACTTACTGGCCAGATTCTTCTTTGATGGAGTGCTGTGTAAGTCTTTGGTCCCTTCCTTCCCAGAGGAGATTTTTATTAAGTTGCTTTTTTTGATTCTTTCTTACCACTTTATAGGCATTCTTGGCTATATCCTTTGGATATGAATTCTTTCTTAAATCTATTGCCAATATTTTCTACTCTGGCTTGTTTTCCCTTCTATCAATAGTGTCGTTGATGAACAGAATCTACTTTCAATGATACCAATTTATCAATCTTTTCCTTTGTGCTTGGTGTTCCTTGAAGTTGACACCGTTATTATCAACCTGTTTTTACAGAGAAGTCAATTGAGGTTCTTGGCACTGGAACTCCAGAGGCCAGGACTACAGTGCCGCAGGCCTACGGCAGCGATGACTCCGCTTCCTGCGAGTGTTCCCCACATGTAACATGGCTCAGTCGCTGTCTCCTCATATTTTGAGCCCTGGATGCCTCACTTGCCTCAACCTAGCCCTGGCCCTACCAAGGTCTTGAATTACCTCCCTACATGTATCACCGCTCTGCAGGCTAGAGCAAAATAATTCTAATTGGGTTCTCCGAGTTTGGAATTCAGGAGCTTGAACTAAGTTTTATTTCATTGGCAAATGGTCATCCTGCTCCAGCTACGAAACACGGTACCTGATGAAAGGTACTGAGGTCCCCGCTTACCGTGTTCTCAGTTTTCCTGAATAGGTGACTGAATTCGCTTCAGTCCTAGCAGAGTCTGAGACGCAGACGGTGTCCCATGACTTACTTAGGAGAATTTCAGGAGCCTCCCAGGAACTTTCAAGAAGTTGTGGTGACTCGCAAGTGTGGGGAGGGTCAGATGCTCCTGGGAACCCCCGAGGACTGGATGCTAAGCTGGGCGCCGGCTAAAACCTGGATTAAGGATCGCTGGGCCTGGGCGCGCGGAGAGTTATCCCGCCCTTTCCCGAACCTCCTTTCCGAGTCTTCGCCCCAGCTCAGGCGGGGCGCAAACTGAAAGTGGAAAACCGCGGGGCTGCCGGCGGCCCTGCGAGCCTCCTACCCCGGGACGAGGTGAGTGGGAGGCTCTGGGTCTTTTCTGTCTGGAGTGATGCTTGGTGGGGACTGGGTCTCCACGGCGAGAAACCAAAGGAGACTTCCTGGGGCGCACAGAAGCTGGGAAGCTGCCCGCCTGACTCCCAGCCGCTGCACACCTCCTCTTTGTGCCCAGAAGGGAGTGTGTGTCCGAGAAAGACGGAGTTGCGCGCTGAAAAAGAAGCCAAGTGTGTTTTGGGAAACCTTGGGCAGCGCTTTCCAGAGACACCGCCTGAGATTTAAACCCATCAGGGGCTGGAAAAGCACAGGTGGGAGGTGCGGGATGCACCGGGGTCCCCGCAGCAGCCGGGAAAGGCCCGCGGGTCCCCGCCGCCGGCCACTGGGGGGATTGCACGTCCCTTCCCTCCGCCACGATCTTCCCAGCCCGGCCAGTTCCAGAACATCACTCTGCCCTGGTGTGTGGCGAATTGCATCCTTCTGCCCCACATCCTCGCTGAGAATCACGTGTTGCTGGAATGGTGTGCTGAAGTGGTAGCGATTCTGACCTCCCCGCTATAGTGGGCCATGCGTATTTCGTGGAGAAAATGCCACGGGGGGAGCCGGCAGAACGGCAGGCTTTCGTTATCCATACGCAGTCCATTTCTTCGTTATTCTTGCACCCGATTAGAACTCATTTTGTGTAAGATGTAGAAATAACATCGATGTGGTTTTCATTTTCTGGGCATCTTTTAACGATTCTTGAATATGTAGCGAATGTCACGCAAAATGACTGTTTTCCTTAACATCACAGCTCCCAACAGACTGCCCTCTAATCTCTGCCTCATCTCCCTAAAACCCGTGGCGTGACTTGGCTGGTTAATTTCATTTGCGGAGTGCCTACGCTCTGGCTGGTACAGGGCAAGTTGGTCTTCAGAACCTCATTCGCCTTGCATGCCCTTCCTTTCCTCAACAGGGGACAACCAGAAGCTCATGACCAATCTTGGGCTTGCTCGTGATGTCACACTACAACTAGGGCATTGTTTCTGGTCCATCCCGTGGTCTCTCAAAGGGAGGGCTTTCAGATGGGTCCCGGCTATCCGCATTGAATAAGCAACCCAGGCTTTTGCACACTGAAGTGGCAGATCCACCAATCTAGAAGCACCCTCACTTCAATTTCAGAACTTTCTCTTCTTTCCTGCAAGCCACAGGCAATGTCCTCGCGTCAGAGGTTCATTAACATCTATCTGCTCCATTTTTGAAACTGCTGTAGTAACTCTTCCTTTGCTGGCTTCCTGCTAGATGGCAGTGTGTAACAGTGAATTAAACACACAGCCTTAACTGTTACTGTTATTATGGCTCATCTTTTATTCTTCATTAAAAAAAAAAAAACGGTTTATCCTACAAACAGTACATTTAAAAAAATTAAAACTAGGGTTAAATATAGAAAATAAACAAGAACATAGTTTGGACAAACAGTAATGTTATTTGCATATGTGTTAAGTGTTGCCCAGATGCAGACTTTTCTAACCCATGTTTAAATGCTTTCTAAATGTGGAATGTAAAGTGTTGATTTCCATGGGAATGCAATACCTAATTCAATTACTGGCATTTTCCTATAAACATTATACTGTTTCTGAACATGCATTGTTAAACGTTAAAAAATATATACATATATGAGTCTGTCTTTATTTACAGTGTTTTTAAGATGTTTATTTCTTGGAGAATAAAATTTGAGTTTTCAAAAGTTAGTGCGGAATTACTAAAAAGCAGAATGAAGGTAAAGTAACGCTAAACTTGTTATACAGAAATATTTCTTTATATTTACAGAACTCTTGGTTTATAATGACTCAAATGGTGTTGATCAATGTCTCTTTACTGGAGCAGGCTTTCTACTATGGAGAGTTTTTGCTCTCGGGCAGTATTTGTGGGATCAGAAAGCTTCATTTTGGAACCCCAGGAGATCCCCTGGTCTAGCCTTTAGTCTTTGGGCACGTGAAGTGTTAGCCCCATTGTGTTAGTGTTATCTAACATGTGCCTCACTCATGATTACTTAAGTGGGCAAAGCAGATGAGGGATTTCAATTCAGAGCTTTTGCCAGGTAGGAAGATTGTTACATCGTAGCCAAAAAAACTCTTCTTGGAGAAGGAACAGTTACTAAGAAGACCTTAGAAGGAGAAAGATGAGAAAATCTTGCCCTTCAAGAGCTGGCTAAGTTCTTGGTGAGATACAGAATCTTCACAGTTTTGTGCCCTCACCTCCATTTAAAAAAAAAAAATCTGTTCCCTTTGAATGCTTCTATTTGGGGCTGCATATCAGTCTTTTCTGTATTTTGCTTTTTTTTTTTTTTTTTGGTCTTAAATGTTTTAATTTAATTTCTGCATTAAGTAGCACACTAAATGAAGTTATATAATTACTGCATAATTTGAATGCTTCAGCATGTCCAGAATTTAAGCGTTAAGAATGGCATCACCTTCGGTTCTACAATAGAGATGTGAAGGTCTCAGGCTGCAAATTCTCCCCCGCTCCCCATCCTTAATTACCAGCCTGGCCTCACGTGACTGCCAGTATCCCTTTATCTCTCCTTACTTATCTGTCTCACCTGAAATGTGTGCTTGGTAGAAGAGGATGGCCTTCTCAGATAGTCTGCAACCCTAAGCTCTCTAGTAAAAATAAACGCTAAGCAAAATACAAAGTCTTTTTTAAAAGAGTGAGGAAAATAAGCACCGATAAATGTCAATAAAGAAAATTGAAAAAAAAAAAAGGAAAGAAAATTGGACGAGGGGTGCCTGGGTGACAGGGTGTTAAAGCCTCTGCCTTTGGCTCAAGTCATGATCCCAGAGTCCTGGGATTGAGTCCAGCATTGGGCTCTCTGCTCCGCAGGGAACCTGCTTCCCTCTCTCTCTCTGCCTGCCTCTCTGCCTACTTGTTATCTCTGTCTGTCAAATAAATACATAAAATCTTAAAAAAAAAGAAAAGAAAATTGGATGAAAGTGGAAACGAACCACCATGCCATGTTCACCAGTTGCCCAAGGAACAGGTAGCTTTAGCAAATTAAGTATGTCAGCTTGTTAGTGTTCAACTAGTGTTTTATATATATCCAATAAAGCAACTTTAGAAAGGTTCCTGAAATCTGCCAGCTCCCTACATTCTTTCTGCTGCTGTGATAGAAACAAGCACGATATGGATCTAGATCTCCCAACTTGGCATTGGGAGGGGTAAGGCTGGCCAAAGCAGGGGGCCTGGAGAGTCTAGTAGAATGGCTTAGGGATAGTGAAGGTGGTGTGGTTGTGCTAGGCAGGGGTTAGGGCACAGAACAGGAAGCTACATTCCAGCAATAGTCGGAACAAAGGCTGTGCCTGGCGGAAGCTGGAGAAATAGGGCAAGATCCAGGGAATCTTGTTCTTGGAGCTAATACATTTGATCTTTATCTTGAAATCTGTGGGAAGCCACTGATGGATTGTAATCGGAGGAGAGAGATCACATTTACATCCCAGAAACAACCCTACAGCCAAGTGGTGAGTGCAAGGGGTCAGACTGGTAGGAACACCAGTTGTCAGGTTTTGGAGAGACCAAACAGGAATGAAAGAGGAGTGTTGATGAGAACAGGTAGCTGAAGGGAGCGGCTGAAAAGCTTCTGGAGAGTTGTCCAAAGCCCTCAGACCTTCCCACCTGCCTGCCATCATCTGTCTTTCTCAGGACAGCCATATTTAAGGGTTGTTGTGAGGATTTACACATAATAAAATGAAAACATACTTTGGGAGAGTCAAGCCTACTTGAGAGATTGCACCTGAGTGGGTATAATTTAAGCTTGGTAATTAGATACGGTCCTTTTAAAGATGCTCCCTGGTCTAACCTTAAGCTCTCTTTATTTTTTTTTTTTTAAGATTGTGTTTATTTATTTGAGAGAGAGTGAGAGAGATCAGGAGAGGGGAGAAGGTCAGACGGAGAAGCAGACTCCCCACGGAGCTGGGAGCCTGATGCAGGACGAGATCGAGGACTCTGGGATCATGACCTGAGCTGAAGGCAGTGGCTTAACCAACTGAGCCATCCAGCTGTCCCTTAAGCTCTCTTTAGACAGTCAGTTGCTTATTAAGTCCATCGACGCACAGGTGCCTAGACGAGAGATGATCAAAGGAGTCTTCCCAGGGCTCCCAGCCCTGGCCTCACCTCTTTCCCCTGCCATGAGGACAGGGAGGGAGAGGCAGAGACACATGAAGTATCAGGGTCAGAAAACCCCATGCGTCTCCCAGGGTTACCTTCTCATTTTATACTCAGGGCAGAAATCATCTTCTGGGTCCCATTTCTGAGATCCTTAACCCATACCTTGGACTGGCACTGCAAGGCTGAAATTTGAAGCTGGCATCCTCAGACTGCTAATTTGCTCTAAGATCCCTTCTCTGTCCATTTTAATTCAAAACAAAGTGGAGAAAGTTGAACTTATTTTAGGGTGAAGGTCTTGCTGGTTTTGATGGACTAGCGCCTGCAGGAGTGTGGGCTGGTCACGCTCAGCTTCAGACCCCGCTCTGGGCAGCAGATGGCCGGCCCCAGGCAGTGCACACGAGCCAAAAAATGCATTTCAGAAGCTCAGCTCTAGGGTCAAGAGGGTTGGTTAGCGAGCATCCGTTTCAGATGTTACCTGCCATGCTTGTCTGAACAGGTACACATTGCTTCATCTGGGAAAGGAGCGTTCTGGGGCATCCTCTGGCGGACTCCGAGGTTCACCCTGCAGGCAGTGGTGAAACAGGAGGGAGCTTTCCTCCTGGAGTCCCATTGCGTGGCGCTTACTGACTTTCGCCACGCTCTCTGCAAGCGCATCTGTCCCACCAGTGGGGGGACTGGTGACTGGATGACAAGCTCCTTGGTAATTGATACCATAAATTAGATTGATGTGCCCCAAGGTCTGGTTGATGGCTGCATGCTATAAATCGTAATACCGTCTATACTAACCTAGGCTCTGTTCTTTAGAATAGTAGCAGGCTCGGTCCCTGAGACCTCACTATACCTCTGGCTTTAGGAGTAAAACTAAATTGCGAATTTTTGGATGAAAGTCAATGTGTTACCTTAAATTCCTCTGTCATAGTTCATACGGTCATGTAAAGACTCAAAATGGCCCTACCTAGGAAGGGCGCTAGGACAGCATTGTGATAGCTGTAAAAATACCCCAAACTAGGTCCTCCCCATTTTCACCCTATCTTTTGTTTTCCTTTATTACTGGCCCTCCTGGACTCCTAACAAGCGGTCACTATTTCCCCCATCTCTTTCCTTTCCCATGAGCCTGGAGACAAGCGACCTGATTTCTAGACCCACTTCAACCTATAAAAGCTATGATTTTGTGCAAAGCACTTAAACTTGCTGAGGCTTGGTTTCCTTATTCATGGGAGCTGAGACTAAAACCTGCCTCCCTTACTTTACAAGGTGGCTATCCATAAGATTGAGTGGAGTGATATATGGTAAAATCTTCTGAAGATGATAGAGTTTTGTACCCACTTAAGGTGGTAATAATTCATTACCTAATCTGGATTACATTAATTATAGCTATAATAAATTGCTTTTGCATATAAAACAGAAATTGGATCGTCTTCCTGTAACGCAAGGGAAAGAAATAATGACAGTTAACGTTTATTCTTTACTGTGATGAAACTGAAGCTTAGAAAGATTTAGTAACTTGTCCAAATTTGTATTCAATATAAATGACAGAGCCAGGATTGAAACCCTAAGTGCTAGCTCCACAATTTAGGTAGTTAAGATACTAGCATCACCTGAGTAGAAGGGAAGGCAGTTTTCAGGTTCTTACAGATTTTTGTAATTTTTTCTCTGGTTATACCAGCTCACCGAGAGCGATTGTATACAGGTTTTTCTCTGGTGAAGGCACATAATCTGTGTTAGTATTATTGGGTGTGAATTTTATAGTCTTAAGTGTCAAAAATATAAAAGAATACGTGAACCTCAGAGTCTGACTAGTTTCTGGTTGTCGTACTTACCAAAGTTGTAGTGTTGGGTAAGTTAATTTACTTTCTTCAAATTGGGTTTTCTCATCCTTAAAAATGAGGACAGCAATTTTTTCTTCATAGAGTTGTGGGAGGATTGAATGATCTTATGCATGCTGAGCACTGAGGAAGGGCCTCGCTTACAAGAGGTCACTCAACAAATATTAGTGATCTCCTTTTCTTTGCCAAAGAGAGTGTTTCTCCTTTTGAAGTTCCAGTGGCTGAGGCAGCAACATACCTTATATGAATTCAGCTTTGTTTTACACTTAAAAGTATAATAAGAATGATAGTGAATATTTAAAAATAAGTTATCCAGTAATTATTGGACATTTACGTGCCACACTGTGAAACAAGTGTTTTAGTACTCTTATCTCATATATAATTCTCAATAACCTTCTGATTAGGCACACTTATTATCTACATTTTGGAAAATGAGACTTTTTGAAAGATTTAAAAAAATCTTTAAAAATAAATTTAAAATTTTTTATTTTTATTTTTTATTTATTTTTTAAAGACTGTATTTATTTATTTATTTTTAAAATATTTTATTTATTTATTTGAGAGAGACACAGTGAGAGAGAGCATGAGCGAGGAGAAGGTCAGAGAGAGAAGCAGACTCCCCGTGGAGCTGGGAGCCCGATGAGGGACTCGATCCCGGGACTCCGGGGTCATGACCTGAGCCGAAGGCAGTCGTCCAACCAACTGAGCCACCCAGGCGTCCCAAAGATTGTATTTATTTATTTGACAGAGATCACAGGTAGGCAGAGAGGCAGGCCGAGAGAGAGAGGGAAGCAGGCTCCCCACCAAGCAGAGAACCCGATGCGAGGCTTGATCCCAGGACTCCAAGATCATGACCTGAGCCGAAGACAGAGGCTTTAACCCACTGAGCTACCCAGGCGCCCCACAAATTTTTATTTATTTTTAAATATTTTATTTATTTATTTGACACAGAGAGAGAGCACGAGTCTCCCATCCAAGTACTAACCAGGCCCGACCCTGCTTAGCTTCCGAGATCAGACGAGATCGGGCATGTTCAGGGTGGTATAGCCGTAGACAAGAGAGAGCACAAGTGAGTACAAGCAGGGGGAATAGCAGGCAGAGGGAGAGGGAGAAGCAGGCTCCTCGAAGAGCAGGGGATGTGGGATTCCCTCCCAGGATCCCCGGATCGTGACCTGAGCTGAAGGCAGATGCTTAACTGAGCCCCCCAGGTGCCTGAGATTTTGAGAGGATGGTTAGACCAGCTGGACAGTTGAGATTTGAATCCTGGCAGGCTGAGTCTAGAGCTGTTCTCTTAGTTACTGTGGGTTGCAGAAGTTTCATGGGGAAAAGAGGAAAAACCCACCATCGGTGATGTCTGAAACCAAGATTCATTTTTTTTGCCGAGGGACTTAGCCTGGACTTAAAAGTAAATCAGGATAGATGCACGAGAGGGGAGTCCCCCTTAAAGGCCGATATTTTTCACCAGAATTCCACATCATTTTTATATTTCTCATTATATCTTTGATGCTGTATCTGGGAGATGTACAATCAGATCTTAGAACCAGATGTTTGGGGTACTGTAAAGCAGCGTTGGGAATGTTGATCCTTGGGGCACCTGGGTGGCTCAGTGGGTTAAGCCTCTGCCTTCGGCTCAGGTCCTGATCTCAGGGTCCTGGGATCGAGCCCCGTATCGGACTCTCTGCTCAGCAGGGAGCCTGCTTCTCCCTCTCGCTCTGCCTGCCTCTCTGTCTACTTGTGATCTCTGTCTCTCTGTCAAATAAAGAAATATAATCTTTAAAAAAAAAAAAGAATGTTGATCCTTGCTCTGTTCTATAACTCCACTGGGTCATTTGACCAAGGTTTTGGCTGCACAGAGCCTTAGGAATAAAAAGAGCATTCTTTGGAACTGTTTAGTTCATTTTTTTTTTTAAGATTCTATTTATTTATTTGACAGACAGATCACAAGCAGGCAGAGAGGCAGGCAGAGAGAGGAGGAAGCAGGCTCCCCGCTGAGCAGAGAGCCCGATGCGGGGCTCAATCCCAGGACCCTGGGATCATGACCTGAGCCGAAGGCAGCCGCTTAACCCACCGAGCCGCCCAGGCGCCCCTGTTTAGTTCATTTTTAAAGCTTTTTGAAAAAATCATGTATTTCAGACAGATGGAAATCTTATTTCAGAACTTCCAGAGAATCATATTGTTCGCGCAACCCACTGCTTTGTTACACTTGCCACAGGAGACTGAACAAATGCATCAAAATTCCTTCTCTTGTGGTGGAAGAAGTTGTTTTCCTTAGGGAAAGTGTGGGTCAGTTGATCGTGATTTATTTTCAAACCAAGCCTGAAACTTTTATTTATTTTCTCCCTAATTTTTATAGGAGTGGGTGGGTAATCTTGGTAATTTTTTTGGTCTTTTTTATTTTTAGAGAGAGAGCTGATGCACGGGGGAGGTAGAGGAAGAGAGAGAATCTTTTTTTTTTTAAAAAGATTTTATTTATTTATTTATTTATTTATTTATTTATATAACAGAGAGATAGAGAGAGAGCACAAGTAGGCAGAGCAGCAGGCAGAGGGAGAGGGAGAAGCAGCGTCCCTGCTGAGCAGGGAGCCCCATACAGGGCTTAATCCCAGGACCCTGGGATCATGACCTGAGCTGAAGGCAGACGTGTAACCTACTGAGCCACCCAGGCGCCACGGAAGAGTGAAAATCTTAAGCAAACTCTGCACTCAGCAGGGAGCCCAACCCAGGGCTTGGTCTCACAGCCCTGAGATGGTGACCTGAGCGGAAACCAAGAGTCAGAAGCTTAACCAACCTAGCCACCCAGATATCCCAAATGTGGTAATTTCTATTCCACTTTTCTACGCCTTTGAAACCTAAGCAGAATAAAGTGACTACATGTATGTGACTTGTGGAATTCAATCTTCTGATGGCAGAGAAAATTAAGTGGAAACAGAATTTTAGACTCAGGACATAGTTGTAGACCTGCCACGGCCCTTTAAGGGGGTGTGTGACCTTGGCCAAGTCACTTTACCTCTCTGATTTTGGTTTCCTTATCCAGGAGTGAGGTATCTAGGTTCCCGAAGGTTCCTTTTAGTTTTAAATTGTGAGGTTTCTGTGTGATAACCCTGAAAGACTAATGTGTATTAAATTTTCTGCACTATGGCTACAAAATAATTCGTTTGTTACAGAATTTTTGGATGCCTTCTGGTTTGAAGACTCCAGCTGCTCTGATGATAGCTTAAGAAGACTGCATGCTGTTCCCTCTCGATGCCAAGCCAGGCCTGCGCAGAACCTCGGATCTCAGTCCTTCATGGAGACCAGGTCCCAGCAGGAATGACAGTGGAAGAAATTGGAACCCAGATGGTTCCTCCGCGTGAAGCTGTCTTGGGCTGTGGGCCGGCTCGAGAACACCTGGTCACCAGGCTAGCCCTCTGTCAGTCACCCAGGGCCGGGCAGCATGGTGTGGATTCAGAGGAGGAAGCTTTTGGCATCTTGCCTATGCATCATGGCCACCGTCTTTCTGCTTGTCACACTCCAGGTAGCAAGAATTGGGTTGCTTGGTGTCGATTCCTGAGCCATTCCGCCCATGCCCACCCTCCACCCACCCCTGTTCTCTCCAAGGACTTTACTCTTCACTTAATCTCTCAGAATTGGGGGGTTCTCTGTCTAAGGCAGGGGAAATACTTTTTTTTTGTCAATAGATAAAACTGAGGTTTAGTGAGTGGGTGTGTCAGGTAGAAACGAAATCAGTGAGTACGGGATCAATTCGTGACTCTTATAGGGTCCTGGTTCTAGAAGAAGAGAAAGTAGAGCTCCATCTGTCTTACTGGGTCAAATTTAGATGGCTTTCTCAAAGCCCCATGTCGCAATGACTTCTGAAAGATGGCATTCTTGAAGAAGCTGTGTGTATTCTAAGAATAAGGTCATCCATTCTGTGGAACACAAGCATCCGTGTTAATACATTTGCCATTCTTGACATATCACTCAACCAAGGACTGAGTGTGGGTGGTTTTTTGTTTTGTTTCTTTAAGATTTTATTTATTTTATTTTTTAAAGATTTTATTTATTTATTTGAGACAGAGAGAGAATGAGAGGGAGAAAGCATGAGAGGAGAGACGTCGGTGGGAAAAGCAGACTCTCTCGTGAGTAGGTAGCCTGATGTGGTACTCGATCCCGGGACTCCAGGATCATGACCTGAGCCAAAGGCAATTGCTTAGCCAACTGGGCCACCCAGGTGCCTGATTTTATTTATTTATCAGAGAGAGAGGGCACGGGCAGAGGGAGCTGCAGGCAGGGGGATAAGCAGGCTCCCCGCTGAGCAGGGAGCCCTGATGTGGGACTCGATCCCAGGACCCCGAGATCATGACTTGAGCTGAAGGCAGAGGCTTAACTCACTGAGCCTCCCAGGTTCCCCTGCATGTGGGTGTTTGAACTGCAGCATTTTCTAGTCTTCTCATCTTGCATTTAGTCGGTGATTCTGAAGTTCATTACTGATTTCAAATTAAAATAAAAATGACACAGCGATGGAAAAAATATAGATACGAATCCACATATAGTGTAGACCCGTTCAAGCACCGACTGTCCAACTGGAAATTCAAAACACTTTTAAAGATTATTTATGGCTGTGCACAGTTCAGGTGTGGGGTTGATGGAAACAGAGGTGTTCTCTGAGCTTTTTCCTCTCGATCAAGATTGAATGAGATAATGCATATAAAAGCACTTTGGCAGATGGGCTGGCGCTGGACTTCTACCCCCTTCTGCTGCCAGATCGGGATCCTGGCTGGAGGAAATACTTGACCTCCCCTCGTCTGTCTTGTGGGTGTCCATGACCTGCTTGTGCAGGAGGGGCTGGAGTTCTCTCCTCCCTGTGGGAAGTTATGAGAGCTTTGATCCTACTAGACAATTACTTTGGCACCTTTTCCAGTTATGAGGAATGGCTGTGTCAAAGCTAAGCACTTTTCTTTTTTTTAAGATTTTATTTTATTTATTTGACAGAGGGAGAGAGAGAGATCACAAGGAGGCAGAGAGGCAGGCAGAGGGGGAGGGAGAATCAGGCTCCCTGCCAAGCAGAGAGTCCGGATGCGGGGCTCAATCCCAAGACCCTGAGATCACGACCTGAGCTGAGGCAGAGGCTTCTGCCTGAGCCACCCAAGCGCCCCTTTTTTCTTTTTTCTTAAGATTTTTTTTAAATTTATGTATTTGAGAGAGTGAGAGAGAGAGAATGAGCAGGGGGAGGGGCAGAGGGAGAGGGAGAAGCAGACTTCGCTCTGAACAAGGAGCTCATCTCAGGGCTCAAACTCAGGACCCCAGGATCATGACCTGAGCCAAAGGCTGACGTTTACCTGACTGAGCCACGGAGGGGCCCCTAAGAGCTTTTCTTTTGATGTCACAAGACATTGCCATGTTTTTGTTAAGCCTGTCATTTCTGAGCTTCCATCACTCGTGGGGAACCACTGTCCCTCTGTGTCCGCTCTGCCTGCCCTGCGCTCTAGACTTCTGTTACCGATGGCCTAGCTGTCCAGTGACCCAGACCATCCTGAAAGAAATAAATGTGGCTTTACAGGGAGGGGAGCCCAGTATTTGTAGTAGACTTCACTTGGTGCCAGAGTAGAAATTATTAGACATAGAAGACCTGTGTTAGGACTCCTTTAACTGTAATAAAAAGAAACCAGTTGGCAATTTATGATGAATTCTCCCTAGAATGCAGTCTCGAGTAAGAGCCAGATAATAGCCTGACTCTCATGGGATTCATTAAGAGAGAAAACTGTTGGGGCACCTGGGTGGCTCAGTGGGTTAAGTCTCTGCCTTCTGCTCAGGTCATGATCTCAGGGTCCTGGGATGGAGCCCTGCATTGGGCTCCCTGCTCAGCGGGAGCCTGCTCCCCACCCCTCTGCCTGACTCTTGGTCTACTTGTGATCTCTCTCTCTCTGTCTCTGTCAAATGAATAAATAAAATCTTTAAAAAAAAAAGGGAGAAAACTATTTCCAGGTAGTCTATATGCCTATTAAATGCAGAAATGTAGCTGGCATGTGTTTAGTAGAAGGAAGCGTGCTTATTGGTAGACATTTTGTCAGCACCCCAGTCTCTGGAACTTGTGGGTATGTAAATTTACATGGCAGAAGGGCCCTTGCAGATGGGATTAGGTGAGATACTTCCAGATGAGGAGATTATCCAGAATTATCCATGTGAGCCAGTGTCCTCACATGAGTCTTTAGAAGCTAAGAGTCTTCCGTGGCTGTGGTCAGACAGAGATGTGACAATGGAATAAGCATCAGAGGGGAGCAACATTGCTGGACTTGATGATGGAGAAGATGCGGTGAGCCAAGAGTGATGTGTGGCTCGAAAAGATAGGGAGCAAGAAAATGCCATCTCCAGAGCTTCCAGAGAAGACTGTGGTCCTGCTAACACCTTGCTTTTAGCCTAGTGAGACCAAGGTCAGCCTTCTCACCTCCAGAACTAGGCAATAATAAATGCATTGGTTACTTTCTTCTTCTTTCTTTTTTTTAAAATGTATTTATCCAGTTTAGAGAGACAGCAGCGGGGGAGCCAGAGGGAGAAAGAATCTCAAGCAGACTCCTCACTGAACGCGGAGCCCCATGTGGGGCTCGATCCCATGATCCTGAGATCAGGACCCTGAGGTCATGACCCCAGTGGAAATCAAGAGTGAGACGCTGAACCAAGTCAGCCACCCAGATGCCCCAATAAGTGTGTTGTTTTCCATTGCTGAGTTCATGGTAATTTGTTCTAGCTGCAGTAGAAAACTAATACGCAGCTTCATCATCAAGATGAACGGGGGGCACGCGAGAGGTGACGAGACAGTCTGATTCTGCAATACTTGTGTTCTCCTTCAGGTTGTGGTCGAGCTGGGGAAATTTGAAAGGAAGAAGTTTAAAATTTCCAGTTTGCAAAATGGACAGGCAAAAGTGGAAGAGGAACCTGCAGGTCTCTATCCGTTCCCCGGGAGAGAAGCACGGATCTTGACTAGGAAAACCCAACGGGACACTGAGAGCTACCCCATCATGCTTTGGTGGTCCCCACTGACTGGGGAGACTGGAAGGCTCGGCCAGTGCGGGGCAGATACGTGTTTCTTCACCATCAACAGGACCTTCCTACATCATCCCATGACCAAAGCCTTCCTCTTCTATGGTAAGTGGGGCATTTGCCTGTCTCCTATCGCTTGCTGACATCCTGCTGACTTTCTGCTCGCCTCCCAAGGAAGAGAAGGTGGCGCTACCCTTGAACACACTGTGACACGCCTGACGTCCTTTGCACTTGCTCCACGTAAGGCCTGAGCTTTTAGCAGATGCGATAAATAAACAAGCTTGACCAACATAAAGGTGGTTGGCCAGCTGCTTGGCAATTCTGGAAGAGAAGGGATGTTTCCTCTCACCCTTTCACAGTTAGATTCTGTGCTTACCAAATTTGGTATTTAGAGAACTGGGTATTGATTCTGTTGTTGGGATCCATTTAGAATGTCACTCGTGATAATAGCCAGGAGATTCTGATCACCATAGCAAGGGTTTAATTGGACATTAGCTAAGCACAGTGTTCTTTTATTTCATTAGATTAATCAGCAATAAAAATAAAAATATTGCTCAGCTTTGGCTGAACAATATCGAGAGTAAGTTGGTGTTCATCGCTTCCTGAGGCTGATTATATGTCCTGCTGGGATTGGGGGCAGCCAGACCCAGCGAGGGGAATTAGCAAACTGCCAGCAGTGGCGGGAGATTCAGAGCTTCTGGGTGACGAGTGGAGGGGGCAAAGTGGTACACGTGAGCAGACTTGACCGAATACAGGCAAGGTCAATCAGTTGGGAAGTCCATGAAAGCCAATCTGCTTTAGAGTGGTGTGGATGTGTATCTGTATTTATGTGTGTGTGTCTGTGTGTGTGTAAGAGAGAGAGAGAAAGGAGAGAGAGAGGGAGACTTCACATTCTTCCTCTAGAGACAGGGCTGGAGTCTCTGCCTGAAACCAGTAGGAGAGTTTGGTCTCCCCTTGCTGTAGGCGAGAAGCAGCCATCACATCACTGCTGTACCCCCTTGCCACTTGGATCTGTTGATCTCAATAGGGAGACATTTCTTTGAGAGTATCTGGTGCTACTCAGGGCAAACATGCTACAGGGCAAGGGTCATCTTAGTATATGACGTGGCTCACTGAGACGGCATAATGATGTCAGCACTGAATACTAATCTATCTAAGATGATGCAACTATTGGGGAAGGCTACAGGGATGAGGAATTGAGTGCGGCGGGCAGGGGCAAGGGAGAGTTAAATATACATCTTCTGTAGGAAGATTCAATATATACTGTCGAAAACTGAAAAGTCAAGAAGTAAAATCTAAGTCTGTTTTTTGGGCATACTGGAGGTCTGTGTGCATGTATGACATGTTAAAAAGTTTTGTTTAGGGGCACCTGGGTGGCTCAGTGGGTTGAAGCCTCTGCCTTCGGCTCAGGTCATGATCCCAGGGTCCTGGGATCGAGCCCCGCATCGGGCTCTCTGCTCGGCAGGGAGCCTGCTTCCTCCTCTTTCTCTGCCTGCCTCTCTGCCTACTTGTGATCTCTCTCTGTCAAATAAATAAATAAATAAAATCCTAAAAAAAAAAATTTTTTTTTTAAAGTTTCGTTTAGGGGTTTCTGGGTGGTTCAGTTGGTTGGGCATCTGCCTTTGGCTTGGTCATGATCCTGGAGTCTGGGGGTTGAGCCCCGCATTAGGCTCCCTGCTCAGTGGGAGATTCTGCTTCTCCCTCTCCGGTGGCCTCTTTCCCTGCTCGTGCTTGGTCTCTTTCACTTACTCTCTCTTTCTCAAATAAATAAAATTTTGAAAAAGATAAGTTTTGTTTAAAAGGCCACCACCGTGATATGACCACTTTGGATAATGGTCTGGCAATATCCAGTCAATGTAAATTCATACCAGATCATCCCACTGCTAGGTATGAAGCCTCACAGAATGTCACACATGCACATGGATTGCTTACAGTAGCGTTGTTTGTCCTAAGCAAGGTTCTTTTTTTTTTTTTTTAAGATTTTATTTATTTGCGAGAGAGAGACACACGGTGAGAGAGAGAATACAAGCAGGGGGAGTGGGAGAGGGAGAAGCAGGCTCCCCGCTGAGCAGGGAGCCCGATGGGGGGCTCGATTCCAGGACCCTGGAACCATGATCCGAGCAGAAGGCAGAGGCTTAATGACTGAGCCACCCAGGCGCCCCCTAAGTAAGGTTCTTAAAATCGCCTAAATGTCCAACAAGAGAAAAGTGGTCAAATGAAGTGTGATATATAGAAATTCAGTGTGACACTACGCAACAGTGGAAATGGACACCCAATGCCAATAGGACCTTGGAAACCATGTAAGAGGAAAAGCAAGTTAGAGAGCTGTGACAGAAAGTTAATACATTCGGTCTCCCCGAGATTCCTGACCTGCTCCGGTCTTGAGTGCTTGCCCTTTTTGCTGGGTACACAGGTCCTGTGCTGGCTCCCCATTGTTCTGGGGGTTCCCTGTGCCTTATTCTTGTGTTGGCTTCCCTTCTCCTCCTCCTTCCACTCCCCCTCCTCCTACCCCTCTTAAAAAGATTTATTTTTTAGAGAGAACATGGGGGAAAGGTTGGGGGCGTGAGAGAGAGAATCCCAAGCAGACTCCCCACTGAGCGGGCCTCAATCTCATGACCCTGAGATCAGAACCTGAGAGGAAATCAGGAGTCCAACACTTAACCGACTAAGCCCCACAGGCACCCCTCCTGTTTCTTTTAGGGCTTATTTTTCTCTTTCTTGGTTTATATTTTTGTTTCAGTATTTTCTGAAGATAAGTTTTCAGAGACTTTGTATGTGTGAAAATGTGTTCCTTTTACTCTCGCCTTCATTTGTGGTTTGGCTTAGCATAGAATTCTAGGTAAGAAATGCTTTTCTTTCTGAATTAAAAAAAAAGATTTTATTTATTTATTTGACAGAGAGAGAGAGAATCACAAGTAGGCAGAGAGGCAGGCCGGCCGAGAGAGAGGGGGAAGCAGGCTCCCTGCTGAGCAGAGAGCCCGATGTGGGGCTCAATGTGGGGCTCAATGCAGGGCTCCATCCCAGGACCCTGAGATCATGACCTGAGGCGCGGAAGGCAGAGGCTTAACCCACTGAGCCACCCAGGCGCCCCTTCTTTCTGAATTTGAAAGACATTTTCCCGCTGTCTTCTAGCTTCTGCTGTTGTTGCTTGGGAAGCCAAAGCTATTTTAATTCCTCCTCCTTTGTATTCTGTTCCCCTCTTCCCTCTCTGGAAAAATATAGAATATTCTCTTTTCACTGGTTTCAAAACTTAGTATGATGCTTTGCTGTGGGCCTATTTTCCTTTTATTGAGGTGGATACTAAAATATCGGATTTCCTGGAAGCCTACAGTATTTAGTATTTAGCTCAGTGACCTATCCAGGACTCACAGATCTATAGGTTCATGCACTTAATTTATGAGCACACCAAGACTCTATTCTTTTCTCAAGGATGGACTCACCTCCAACCCAGTTTCCAGGAGATGGTTGCGTCAACAGAAATGCTTCTGGCTTCATCTTCCTCTCTCGGGTTTTGTTACTCTCCAGCTCTGGAAACCATCTATGACTCTCATAGAGAGTTAAATATATGCCATTTTTACTATCCTGGCATTCAAGGCTCTGAAATCTGAATCCAGCCTGTCTTCTAAACTTAACCACTGGGATTCTATCCACTAAACCCTAGGTTCAAAAATCAAACTGCGATAGTCGTCATTTTAGGCAGAAACCACAAATGCACTAATTTACTGCCACTGTTTACTCAGTTTCTGAGTCCTATGTTGTCCTTTCTCTATTTTTCCTGTCAGAGACTCTCCCGAGTACCCACCATTTGTTTGGAAACATGGATGAATAATGGAGCGTCTGATGTCACAGATTATTATTTTGAGACAAAGACATTACCTGACCGTGATGCAGTTCTAAGTGGCATATATCTCACAGCAGAAGTGTCAGTAAATCCTGTGGAATTTCAAAGAAGGGCGAGAGAACATATGACTGGAGGGGTCAGGAAAGGCTTTATAAGACCTCTTTCATAAAAGAGGAGAAATCCGAAATTTTGAGAGAAAATGGCATTGGATTGTGTTGAGATTGGAGGACATTTCATGAATGTGGGACAGCATGAATGTGAGCAAAGAAGTGGAAAGTGATGGGTAATATCTGAGGTACAACAAGGCTGTAGCATAGTTCTGGGTAAGAGAGAAGTGGAGATTGAATGGTACATTGGGACCAGAACGTTGGAGAACCTTGAACGTTGGCTTTAGATTTTGGATCATTTTGGAGAATGGTCTTAGGGAGCCCCTGAGAATTGAATGACCTTTTAAAAACCAACTCAGATATTAACATCTGTGAACCCTTCCGGATTCCCTCCCATCAGAGGCAGCCTCTACTGTGTGCCAAGCGCAATGCCAATCCTGAGGAATAAAGAATAGAAATAAGGTAACGAAGGCATTTTGTTTTGTTCTGTATGATCTTCTCTTCTTTCATGGAGTGGAAAGTTCTGGTTGATAGGGCAACATCAGTTCATCTTTGTACCTCCTCAACCCTTAAGTCTAGCACCTTTTCTGTGGTAGGTGTTCAGGTAATCTTCAACAAGACCTCAAGCCAAAGAGGATGCAGGGTCTAAACTTCTCCTCATCCACATGATAAGACGGAGGCTATGAAAGGTGAGGGATGTCCTGAGATGACACCGGGGTTAGCAGCGGAGTGGGACTCAGAGCCAACGTGTCCTGACGCCTGACCCGTCCATCACTATTGTCAGCACCATATTTGAATGTACGCTCATGAGTATAATTAGATCTGGATATTTGGATTTGGGAATTACTTAAGATGTATGGTTTTTAACTGGCAGAATTAGAGATTCGGTTCATTAAGAAGGTCTGTTGAGCAAGACGGAATGAAGACACCACACGTTTCTGTCTGAGGGCTCCACAAACTCTAAGTAGGTCACTCACAACTGCACATGGGACCCTGCTGCGGCAGGATTGGAAAAGAGAAAGCAGGGAAATGGTGCGCATGTCAAAAGCTTCCCTAATTTAGTGAAATAGAAACTCAGAGGGTTATATAACCTTGAAGCTATTGTAAACCAGAATATTTTTGAGTTTGCTTGTTTCCTTGGCAGGCTACTTTCTTTTTCTTCTTCCTAGGTATGAGTCACTTACTTAATACGAACACAGTGACTGCTGTGTCTGGTTTAAGCCTCTTGAGAAGTGCAAGGCTTCAGCTTCATTAACAATTCTCTGAAACAAATATATAAAGCAGTCACAAGTGAATAAAGTGTTTTGTTTTTTTTTAACCCAAAATCCAAGGGTTAGGGGAGTCTTTGAAGCTGTCACTGTAGTGATTTCAAAACACAACTCTGGGCTTTGAGACAGTTCTCTAGAAAGATGTCTCTCCTGGAGGAGTGGTTGGAGTCATCCTGGACAAGAATGGGCTTAGTTAGAGCCGGGAACTGCTTCTGTTTTTGGTGAGCTTCTAAATAGAGGTTTTAGGGGCACCTGGGTGGCTCAGTGGGTTAAGCCTCTGCCTTCGGCTCAGGTCATGATCCCAGGGTCCTGGGATCGAGCCCCGCATTGGGCTCTCTGCTCAGCAGGGAGCCTGCTTCCTCCTCTCTCTGCCTGCCTTTCTGCCTACTTGCAATCTCTCTCTCTCTCTGTCAAATAAATAAATAAAATCTTTAAAAAAAATAAAATAAATAGGGGTTTTAGTAAACAGAAGCACAGGGAGATAAAGAAACAAGGAGGCTTCTGAAATATTTACCCCTTTAGGGATGTGGAGATGAGCACATCTTGATGCAGTCTGGGGGTTATGAAGAGAAGAACATCATCAGGTTGGGCCTCCTGGAAGGACAGCTACAGTCCAGCTCTCAGGAACTGAGCGCTGACTGCTTGCTGGGAGCTCCAATACCTTGCAGCCGGCTCCATGTTTCCCCTCTGGCTCCCTTGAACGTGATCTCCCTGCCTTCCCCAAACAGCCTCGTAGGTGGGGATTCTATCTCTTTTTCTTGAAGAGGGAAGTAAAGCACAGCATGAGAAGGCTTGTCTTCAGTTACCTGTGTGGGTAGTAGGAGCCAGAACTTTCCCCTCATGAACAAGGGTGAGATAATAGAGTCCAAATTATATTTCCAACCTCGGAGAAGACTGAGAGTAAAGGAGTCATCAGAAATAGGTGGTGTCATTCTAGAAGATTTCTTGAAGAACTGGAGTTACAAGGAAGGTCTTTAGCAGAGGACGAGTGTGGAGCGCCTCACAGGTACGAGCAAAGCAACAGAAATCAGCATTCTCGCTCACTCTGTGCCCGACACGTTCGGGAACAGGGGGTTCTGGTATTGAAAAGGGCTCCTGAGTGAGAAAGCGTTTCTGCTATAAGCATCTACAGCTTACCATTTCCTAGAGTGTTGTAATGAAAGACATTTAGGACGAATGATAGCAAACACAGTAGATGCTTTCCTTGTTTCAAGGGACACTTTGGGGTTTCACTGCCATTATCAGTGCCCGCTCTGCCAGGCACCAAAGAGATACTCTCTGTGTATTCTCTTATTTAAAATCATCATAACACTGTGTAGTTGCCTGGGTATTATTACCGTTTTAGAGATGGGGAAACAGGCTCAGAGAATGTGAGTGACCTGCCCAAGTTCACACAGATGGGAAGTGCCTGGTCACATACCCAAACCAGAATATCTGATTTACAACTCATACTCTGTTTATCACTGTTTTACCACACTGTCTACACCATAGGCCGTGAGCCTGTACACCACATCCAGCATCTTTCTCCTTTGGAAATGCTAGCTCATCAGTGAACCCTGTTACCAGCCATCTCCCCATCTTCCGGGTTTCGTGCAAAGGTTTACTGGTTTGGAAGGCAGCTATGCTCACCACTATACCACCAACGCTGCACAGCCCCGAAGGTTTACTAGTTTGTTTACTCCTCCCCCTTCAGATATTTCTTCCATTCATTCATTCATTCATTCATTCATTTGTCATTCATTCAAAGCCTGATGATGACCAAGCATGAGTTATAGAATGAGATCAACACATGTGGGTGTCTCACTGCCCTTTAAAACCTTATTCGGGAAGCGAATTTTCACCTTCCCCTAGTTGGAAACTCTGGCAGATCTCTAGCCTTGTGCTCCCTGTTAGGCAGTGGAGGATTTTATGGACACTTTCCATTGAAAGTGCGGTTTCAAGCTTACTAAGTGGCGTGTTCAGTCCCAGGTAGAATCCTTTCTGGACTCTGAGTGCACCTGGGGTAATGTTTGTTGCGTTCGTCAGCTTGGAGCTCTTTTCATGCCCCAAGCCCACTCCCCTGGGAAAGGCGCTTGTGTTCTTTCTGTTCTCTGCCCTCTGCTTGCTCCTTCTCCCCTGATCACCAGCTGCTTTTGGGAGCCTGGTGGCGTTACAGTGAAGACAGGGAGGAGAATTAAGGAGATAGGACATTTTTTACTTGGCTGTGTGGCTGCATGTCTCCTGAACCAAGCCCATGTTTCGAGCTGGTGTCCTTGAGTGGGTCGGGCAGAGGACGAAGTATACTTTTTTCTATTCTGGGGCATTTTCATGGCATTTGGAGTTTGCCTGTTGGACTTTCACAGTTTCCCTTCTCAGTAAGCTGCATCTCCTCTCTGTGCAGTCAGACAGCGTCCCAGTTCCTGGCATCCTGTAAAACATACCCAGCTTCTTTCTGCTGAGGTCTCTTTGTTCCTTGTAGGCTCTCATCAGAGGACCCAAGGCTGCCCACCGGCTCCCCACGAGTGTCAGGGGAAGTATCACCCACCTCTTGCCTTCACTGGCTTTGGGATCATGGGCAGCTACAGTCCCCTTACCTTCTAGATTTTCCTAGCGAGATGGGTTGGGGGAGCCCAACCCTGGCCCACAGTCCTCCTGCGCCTCCTCAGGCTTGCGGTAGGCACTAGTCTTCTGTGTCTAAGTTGCAAGAACATATTACATACTTCAGAGTTTTCCAGGCAGCCCCATGGAAACGGGGTTCAGAGCAGGGCACGAGTGTTCATCGTACATACACTTCAGTGAGTGTCCCCCCACAGGTTCCTCTCTCTCCTCCCTTTCTGTATTCTCGACCTTGTTGTGGAATCCAAGAATCCTAAAACGGGTTCACCTTCATTCCATGCGTAAATTCAGCGAGCGGGGCCAAGGACGGGTTCTGTCTCACAGTCACTTTGTATCTCGATCAGTGTGTCCGATCGGTTCTATCCTGACATGAAGTCATACGGGGTTTCTGCAGAGTGGCACCGATTGCCAGGCCCCTTGCCAGACCCTGGAGAAGCACAGAAGACAGATAAGCTTTCCATGATTATATCACGGTTGATGTACTAACAACCTGGATTTCCTTCTATGGCTATAACCCACGTCTGAGTGACACATCCATGAACCCCGCTCAGGACTAGAGATTTCTGCTGATCTCATCCCTTACATGTTCGTTCTTAGTAATTTTTGTCTCCAGAGGCTGATCTTCTCTTGGGCCCTGTGCACTGAATTAGTGGGTAATTGTTCTTAATAGCATGGCAGGTTAAGACTTATTTGGGAGATGGGAAGGAAATGGACTTAATTGGACTGTGTGGGCAGTAATGAAGTTGAACATGAAAAGAACCTCATAATAACTGGGTGAAAGATTGTATGTTATGTACAGTGTATGTATACAGATGTATATATGTTTATATCTGTGTGCATATATATATATATATATCTTTGCTATCTTTGCTGGAATCAGACCTCGTATTTTATTTATTTATTTTTTAAAAGATTTTATTTATTTGGAGAGAGAGAGCACTTTCACAAGCAGGGGGAGACACAGAGGGAGAGGGAGAGAGAGAGAATCTCAAGCAGACTCCCCGCTGGGCATAGAGCCTGTCATGGGGCTTGATCTCACGACCCTGAGATCATGACCTGAGCAGAAACCAAGACTTGGGCGCTCAACCAACTGAGCACCCAGGTGCCCCAAACCTCTTATTTAATTTTTTAATTTTTTAATTTTTTTAAAAGATGTTATTTATTTATTTGTCAGAGAGGGAGGGAGAGACAGAGAGAGAACAAGCAGAGGGAGCAGCAGGCAGAGGGAGAAGTGGGCTCCCTGCTGAGCAAGGAGCCTGATGTGGGGCTTGATCCCAGGACCCTGAGATCATGACCTGAGCCGAAACCAAGACTTGGGCGCTCAACTAACTGAGCCCCTCAGGTGCCCCAAACCTCTTATTTTAAATAGATGTCTTATGTTTACTTACATAATTATTTGTGTGGTACTTTACAAAGGGTGAACCCAGTGGCCGGGCTCTGCTCAGTTAGAATTCCAGGTCCTTACTGTGGCCTCTGTGACTGAGGGGTCTGCCCTGCTGGGTTCTTCGGGCTCTCCATGCTCTCTCCTCTCTACCCAGGGCTGCTCGCAGTCCCTCCGCACACTGGGGGGAGCCTTGCCAGCCTCAGAACCTGTCACTTGCTCTTTCTGTCCCTGGGATGTGCTCCCCTGGCTTGTTCCTTCCACCGGCCAGTGTCTGTGCGTGATGCTTCCTCAGAGGCCTCTTTCCCCATCTTCTTCTGAAAGTAGCGCTCCCCTCCCACGCCTCTCCCGGTACCATCTACACTGGCCCGACTTCATTTTCTCTTCGTGACACCCATCACCCCCGAAGTTCACTTACTCTTCTGGGGCAAACATCCATGATCTCCCCACACTGGAATCTAAGTACGGGAAGACAAGGAACTTTGTTGTCTTCTGGGCTGTCATCCTACATCCTACAACAGTGCCTGGCCCCCGGCAGGCTTCAGGGAGCCTCGGTGAATGAATGAGTTCGTGAAACTGGCCTGATGTCCTCATGTAGAGATGGGGAGGAAATGAGAATGTTGGTGTTTTTTCTTTTAAGATTTATCCATTTGGAAACAAGATGAAACCAGAGAGGGAGACAAACCATAAGAGACTCTTAATCTCAGGAAACAAATTGACGGTTGCTGGAGAGGAGGGGGTGGAGGGTTGGGGTGGCTGGGTGATGGACATTGGGGAGGGTATGTGTTATGGTGAGTGCTGTGAATTGTGTAACACTGATGAATCACAGACCTGAACCCCTGAAACAAAGAATACATTATATGTTAATAAAAAAGGATTAAAAAAATTTTTCCGAACAACAACAACAACAAAAAGATATTTCCATTTATTTTAGAGAGAGAGAGTGTGCATGTGTGCACAGGAAGGCAGGGAGGGACAGGGAGAGAGAATCCTCAAGCAGACTCCCCACGAGGGCAGAACCTGATGGTGGGGCTCCGTCTCATGTCGCAGGAGATCAGGACTTGAGCTGAATCTGAGAGTCCCGCTCAACCTACCGAGCCACCCAGGAGCCCCAGAGAACGTTGGTATTTTTATCTTCACTGGGTCTTGAGATATTATATAACTTACCCACGCTGTGCCTGGCATTCTTTTTGAATGTGTTCATTAGACCCTATGATTAGCACACTGTTTTATTTAAATTATGTTATGTCAAATTTTTTTGTGTCCACGGCTGAATTAAACTTTCTGGTACAAAGCTTCTTGCAAAGAAACAGCAAAATCTGTCCTCATTTTTAGTCCCTAGAAGCAATCACTTGCAGCTGTTTTAGCTATTTTCTTAAGGCCATGTTACTTCCTAATTTTGTAATCAGGAGGTAGTGAGTGCATTCATTCTGGCTGCGTGCAGATTGGGACGCACAGGGGGAAGCCACACTCCCGGTCCTGCCCTGCCCTGGGTCAGCGTGGTGGCTTGGGGGACCGGTGTGCTGTACCTTTTATCATGTCAGGTATGATTGATTCTTCCTGTAATTAGATGAGATCTGGCAGCCAGGGTTAACAGCAAGGGAAGAGCTGTCATGAGAACAGAAGTGTTCAGGTGTTCAGGTGTCAAGGTCATTGGTTGGAATGTGAAAGAACCACAGTCTCTGCTCACTTGGGCTTTTTCAGTGGGAGTTGTGACCGTTCTCTCTCTCTCTCTCTTTTTTTCTTTTCTTTTTTTCTGGATCGTTCATGTAATATAATGTGTGGGACATCCTTTCAACTCCTGTCCAATTTGTTTGCATCTCTAAAAAGTTTCTTCAATTAATGCTGGAACAGTGGAGAACCAAACCCAAGTTCTCTGATTTAGATTTCTAAAACTTGAGAGTTTAGGACCTTACTTATTCTGCTGTAGATGAGTGGTTTCCAAACCCAGCTCACCCCTAAGGTGACAGGTGAACAAGAAAAGAAAACCCTAACTCCCTGCACTCTACTTCCAACATACTCAGAATCTCTTGGGCTGAAGACCTGTCACCTGCCACCTGTGTGGTCACGTTGGCTCAGGAGGCATTTTACAGGGCTTCGGGAAGGTGTGGGAAGAGTTGGCCCGAGATTTGAAAACAAACGAAAACAAATTATCAAGAAAGAAAATGTAATAACACACTGGTTTGGCTCAGCAGTAAATAATGCTTATTCCTACAATAATGAAAGCACTGGATATATCTTAATAAAAAAATGAATGAGGGGTCAGAAGAGAGGTGGGTGAGGGGATGGGTTAAGTAGGTGATGGGCATGAAAGATGGCACTTGAGACGGGCACCGGGTGTTGTAGGGAAGTGTGCAATCTACTGTACACCTGAAACTAACATGACATGAATTGGAATAAAAACTTTATTTAAAAAAAAACAAAAACGGGGGGCGCCTGGGTGGCTCAGTGGTTAGGGCCTCTGCCTTCGGCTCGTGTCGTGATCTTGGGGTCCTGGGATCGAGTCCCGCGTCGGGCTCTCTGCTCGGCAGGGAGCCTGCCTCCTCCTCCTGTCTCTCTCTGCCTGCCTCTCTGTCTACTTGTGATCTGTCAAAAAAAAAAAAAAAATCTTAAAAAAAAAACAAAAACGGAAGAGGAGGGAAGACAAGTATGTAGGGGAAAGGTGATCCAGGGGAAGGGTGATCTAGGCAAGTTCAAGCTTCCCTCCGTAGTGGGAAGATAGTAGGTATTATCCAAAACTGAGGAGTCAAGCCCGAGCATGTTAAGCATGTTATTTGGATGTCTCTGAAGTGTGAGTAAAGAAGAAGCACCTGAAAGAATAGGTGTGGTGACTTCTGGCGTGTGGAAAGGGGGTGGGGGTGTGGGACAGGATCCTGCTACCTGGTGTTGATGGCCTGAGAAAAGACCGATCTCACCTTTAAAGCCATATGCAAGTATTAATTTGGTATAAATAAACATTTAATTAACAAGGATATTTTGTCTCCAGGGATATAGTTAAGTGCAAGGACAGTAGGAACAGTTATTAATAAATTATCCAATTCCTAGACTTTTCTGGCTTTCTTGGGATACCTTTGGGAAGAGTGTTAATTATGTAGAGGCATTAATATTTCTTCTAGCTAAGGCATTCATTCCCTGCCATGAAAACAAAGTTACATATTACTATTAGTTGATTTTCAATCTCTCCCCATAAAATGGTAAATCAATGGAATCTTGCTAGATTTCATTTGGTGTAAGGACAAAGGCTTTAGTGAGCCTCATAATGTTTAGTTTTGAAGGTTGTTCCAGCAGGATGGGAATCCTCTTAGCCTTGTTTCTGACCTAGCCTCTTGCTTCTTTTTTAACCCTCTCTGTTCTTTTGGGAGGGTTTGGTTATATAAATATTAGAGGAAGAGCAAAAGGGCTGAAAACCTGAAAGCATTTCTCAGACTAACCTTACAAATCTGGAAGGAGGTGCGGAATTAAGTAGGGCCAGAGTCCAGTACTTTCCTTCTGACTGGTGTGAGGAGGTGGTAGACAGATCTCATGACAGCAGCTTCAGCAATTTGGGCCAGTTCTTGGTGGATTCTCTGACACCGGGAAGCTCTCTGAGACAAGCTGGCGGTTCCCGTCTGCAGAGCAGATAACCAGGGCTCATCGGCACCCCCAAATAAAACCATGCCGCTCTCACTGACATGTTCTCTTCACTCTTAAAAATTAAAACAAAACAAAACAAAACCACTTAAACTGAAGAGAGTACGGCAGACGCTTTATTTTCACCGATGTGGTCCACCCCCTCTAGATCGTTCTAGGGCGTCGATCGAGCGTCCGGGCCTTTGAGAGAGGGGGTGCTGGGGAAAGTCCAATTCTGCGGGACAAGAACGGCCAGCGTCCGTCTCTCAGCTGGCTCCATGCTCTCTACTTGTTGAACAAGCTGGAGATCTCTTGAACTATTAAAAACTTGTGTATTCGTGAAAAAGTGACCTCTGTGAAGGAAGCCAAATGCTAGTGCTGATGAGGAGAGTGAAGACAAATTAGCGTTCTAAGAAACAGTGGTTACTGGGCAGAAGATAGCTGTCTAAGTAGATCAAAGAGTAGAGCATTGGACTGATTTATGGTTTGGATCTGTGTGTAATAGTCCACCTGATTCCGTGTTTTGAGGACATTGTGTGCTACTGGATTTATAGTTCGGGAGAGTTTGAGAATGTGTCAGGATGTATGCCCTGCTGATGTCAGGGTCTGCTCCTCGTTCATTTATACAGGACACTTTTTTTTTTTTTTTTTTAATTCATGAGAGAGAGGCAGAGGCAGAGGGTGAAGCAGGCTTCCCGCAGAGCGGGGAGCCCAATGTGGGACTTGATGCCAGGACCCTGGGATCATGACCTGAGCGGAAGGCAGACACTTAACTGACTGAGCCACTCAGGTGCCCCACTTAAGAAACCTTTATTATGGGGCACCTGGGTGGCTCAGTGGGTTAAAGCCTCTGCCTTTGGCTCAGGTCATTATCCCGGGGTCCTGGAATCGAGCCCCGCATCGGGCTTTCTGCTTGGCGGGAGGCCTGCCTCCCCCCCCCCCGCCTGCCTCTCTGCCTACTTGTGATCTCTGTCTGCCAAATAAATAAAAAAATCTTTAACAACAACAACAACAACAACAACAAAATGAATCCTTTATTATAGGCGCAGTCCTGGGTTGGGTGCTGGGGTTTATAGCCGTGAACACAGCGGGCTCTGCCCTGGGGAACTATGAAATATGTAAATAGGATTGCTACCAGCTAGGGATGAGTGTTTTGACTTTAGACAAGAGTAATTGGGGAGGCCTCTATGAGGGCATAGCATTTGAGCCTGAGAACTGAAAGATGGGAGGAGGCGCACCTGTGTCCCAAGTGGAGGGAATTAATATCAGGTGGAGGGAGCAGCTGATGGATAGGAGAGGGGGAGGGAGCGTCAGAAAGAAGGCTGTTGTGGCAGGAGCACGAGGGGTGTGAAGGGAGAGCATAGGAGATGGGAGCGGAGGGGCAGACAGATGCCTGTGATGAAGGGCTCCAAGAGACAGGGTGGGAGGTCTGGATATAGTCTAAGTGCAATGGGAAAACACCGGAAGGTTTCAGGCAGAGTTGCTGTGATCTGATTTCAGTTTTATTCTGTTCCGACTGATGTTTTAAAAAGATCCCTGATGGCTTCTCCATGGAGAATGGATTGGACCGTGAAGGTGGAAGCAAGACACAGTTTCATTAAAGAAGTGAAAATCAGGAGCGCCTGGGTGGCTCAGTCATTAAGCGTCTGCCTTCCGCTCGGGTCGGGATCCCGGGGTCCTGGGATTGAGCACTGCGTCGGGCTCCTTGCTTCTCCCTCTCCAGGTCCCCCTGCTCGTGTTCCCACTCTCGCTGTCTCTCTCTCTGTCAAATAAATAAAATCCTAAAAAAAAAAGAAAGTGAAAATCCTGGTGCTCTGGATTAGGGTGGGAGGTAGTGGAGAAAGAAATGGGTGGACTGGAGATGTGATTTGAAAATAGAATGGATGTCTCGATGTCTTAGCGGTATCTATTTTCATATATGCAGTGCCCAAAGAGATAAATTAACTGTGCTTATTCTTTTAACTCCTCAGCCTTTCAAATGCTTAGTTCAACCTCACGTTACCAACTTACCACAACCGTGAAGCATAAACAGCGTAAATGCCACTGTTCATTTCCTTCCTGCTGGGTAAAAACAGTAGGTCATAAATTATTGATCATCAAATATTTTGCTTCCCCGGGCACATAAATATTTAATCCTCAAGGTTATTGACATGTGCCTATTTTACTTTCCTGAGTACAGACATCTAAATTTGATATCCAGATCATTGGTAACTGTATTTTTTTAGTTGCATGGGAACAGCTGTGTGCAAACCCTGTTAATTTCCAGCCGAAAACACTGACATTTGTTTACTGATGAAGCAGTTAGCATTTAGTTAGAAGATCTAGCAGAGAAACACCCATTTCTTATGGGTCCTTCTGCACTCTACCCCCTCCCCACCCCCACTCCCCCCACAAGTCTTTTGAGTCCCTTGGAAACGTTAAAAGAAAAATACAGTGTTTTCTTTTCCATTCTAGACCAAATCAACATCTCTGGAAATGAGGTCCAAGACTCTGTTCTTTATTAGACTTCCCAAGAAGTAATGATGTAGCTAGTCTTGGGGGTGGGGGGGCGGGTACTGGGAACAGCTCTGAGATGGTCTCTTAGGGAGCTTCCACTGCTAATGTTTTATGACTTAATATAAAATCTCTAAGTTCTAGCATGAGAATTTATAGATGTATCTTTGGTTTTATATCCTGTTGTTGCTTATGTAGGCTTATGATTTATTTCATGCTTTGGTCTTTGCTAACAGAATATCCAATTATAACGTTACGCCTTCAGGAAAATAAAATCCTCTCTAAGACATCTGCCTTGTGACAGTTTCCAAGAATGTCTCTTGTTGAAATTGGAAAACTGTTCGTAGCTGGACGTGTGAATTTTGACAATTCTTTCATGGGCGTTATGCAATGAGGGCATTCTTTCGGCCACATGGGCACAATTTGGTCTTTGAGGAACACTTTGTTGTTGGACTAATAGAGCATCTGGTGATGTCTGAAGGCGTCAGAACCAGGGGCCTCTGCTTAGAAGATACTTATGGCTTAGCTGATGCTGAGCAAAAGCTTGGATCCAGGAGGGATGAGACAGTCTTCTACTGTCCCCACTCAGCAGCACGCAGAGCCCGAACGCACATTCCCTGGGGGAGAACTGTGCCTGCGGTCATGAAACTCTGCCGCTCTGGAGGCCGAGAAGCTTCAGGACCCAGCTGTCTGCTGCAGTGCACGTGTTAGAGCGGTCCCAGTGGATTCCCCTCTGGTCAGCGGCTGGAAAGCTCCTGGTTTTTCCGGCCTTGATACCTGATGGGCTAGGGTGGCCCATCTTCTATTTACTTTCAAGGCAGCTAAGCTCTAGTGTTTCCTTTCATTCGTGACATCAGGCAATCTGTGAGCTTGCTAGCTCAGTCATCTTGCGGTCTGAAGCGAAGTGGCCTATTTTCAACCTCTCGATTCAGTTTTCCAAACAGTCCCTGGTTTGGGTCAGCAGTGTGTGGAGAGGAATTGAAAGCAGAGAGGTGACACGAGCATCTACGCTATTTGTGGCCGCCACTTTACTTCTGCTTTTGCTCCTCCTGCCAGCGTGACCCCCTCGGCCAGTGCTCTGTCTTCATATTGACCTTGGTGCACAGGACACCATGCGGCCCATACAGGTGGGAGATGTTGTCAGTCACAGTGTATGAAATGGTGATTGGTAACTGGTGGGCATGCCCGGGGTGGTGAGTTTTGGCACATGGGAGAGATTTGCTCAGCTTTAGTACGAACTGGGTTATTTCTTTTCCATTTTAGTTAAGGTCAAGTGTTTTTCCTCCTTGTTGCCTATACTCATCATTCCTCTCCCTAATTTACCAGCCAACATGTTTGTTGTTGTCCCCTCCTCCTCCTCAATTGCTTGGCACATTTTTCTTTTTTTTTTTAAGATTTTATTTATTTGACAGAGAGAGATCACAAGTACGTGGAGAGGCAGACCAAGAGAGAGGGGGAAGCAGGCTCCCTGAGTGGGGAGCCTGATGTGGGGCGCGATCCCAGGATTCCCGAGATCATGACCTGAGCCGAAGGCCGAGGCTCAACCCACTCAGCCACCCAGACGCCCCGTGCTTGGCACATTTCTGTCATGAGTGAGAGAAAGCATATATCCACTTTGTAATGCCCATCATGCTCTATTTTATATCACGTTACTTCTTGGAACAAAGAAGCTGAAAGTTGTTTTATATTAGCTAGACTATTCCGAAATACTCAGACTGATAGAACTTCTCTCGTCACCCACAAAGGCAGGTCTTGTTGTACAGATTTCCTGTCTTTGCAGAAGTAATGGTGGCCTGTTTTGGGCAGAGAGAGCCACACCATAACCAAACTATATACCTCCAAATTGCTTGAGAAACTCTGTGGTATAATGGAAAGAACTGTGTTCAGACAGTCAGAACAGGGCTGACTTGTTAGATGTGTGACATTAGCACTGTTTCTGAACCTCATTAAGTTTCTTCTCTCATTTATAATATGAGGATAATTCCAATTTCTGTAGAGTATTTGAGGAGTTTTGAGATAATTCATGTAAAGTGCAAAACATTGCTAGAGGCATGGTCGATGCTTAATAAGACATCAGAGACTTATTAATACCGAAAGTTAGCATAATGATTATGTTCCTGATATTCTTTTATTATCCTTTTAATGTCCATGGGATCTGTGGTGATGTCCCCTCTTCATTTCATTTTTTTTTAAAGATTTTATTTATTTATTTGAGAGAGAGAGACAGTGAGAGAGGGAACACAGCAGGGAGAGTGGGAGAGGGAGAAGCAGGCTTCCTGCAGAGCAGGGAGTCCAATGTGGGACTCCATCCCAGGACCTTGAGATCATGACCAGAGTCGAAGATAGACACTGAATGACTGAGCCTCCCAGGTGCTCCCTCCTTTTTCATTTCTGATAAATAATTTTGTATTCTGTTTGTCTTAGCCTAACCAGAGGCTTATTGGTTTTACAGATCTTTTTCAAAGAAAATAGTTTTGGTTCTGTTGATTTTTCCCTATTGATTTCTTGTTTTCACGTTCATTGATTTCTGCTCTAATTTTTATTATTTCTTTGCTTCTGCTTATTATAGATTTAATTTGCTTTTCTTTTTATAGTTTCATAAACTTTCATAAGTCTCCACTTTATGTTATTGATTTTAGATCTTTCTTCTTTTTGAATATATGCTTTCTATGCTATAAATTTACCTCTAAGGGATGCCTGAGTGGCTCAGATGGTTAAGCATCTGATTCTTGGTTTCGGCTCAGGTCATGATCTCAGAGGCCTGGGATAGAGCTTTCTATCAGGCTCCACACTCAGCGGGGACTCTCCTTGTCCCTCTCTTCTCCTTCTGCCCCCTCCCTGCTTATGCTCCTTCTCTCTCTCTCAAATAAATAAGTATCCTTAAAAAAAATTTTCTTCTAAGCACTGTTTTCTCTATATCCCACAAGTTTTGATAAGTTGCATTTTCATTTTCATGTAGTTCAAAAATGTCTACATTTCTCTTGCGTTTTTCTTTGACTGATGTGTTACTAGAAGTGTGATGTTTAACCTGCACATATTTGGAGATTTTCCAGTTATCTTTCTGTTCTTGATTTCTAGTTTCATTCCATTGTGGTCTGAGAGTAGACACTGTATGATTTCTATTTTTTAAAATTGTTAAGGTGTGTTTTATGGCCAGAGTATAGTCTGTCTTGATAAATGTTGCACGTGAACTTGAGAGGAGTGTGTATTCTGCTGGTGTTGGACACAGTAGGGCATAGATGTCCATTATATTCAGTTGGTGGATGGTGTTTAGTTCAAGTATGTTTGCTGATTTTCCACCTGCCAGATCTGTCCATTTCCAATAGAAGGGCGTTGAAGTCTCCAACTGTAATAATGAAGTCATGGTTTCCTCCCTGCAGTTCTATTGATTTTGCCTCATGTAGTTTGACAGTCTCTTGTTAAGTGTATGTATGTTTAGGATAGCTGTCATGTTTATATTCAGATGAGCTAATGTAAAGTCCAGGAGAAATGATAATAAGATTATAATAGATTTAATAGTAGACTGGGGCACCTAGATGCTCAGTTAAACATCCGACTCTTGATCTCAGCTCAAGTCTTGATCTCAGGGTCGTGAATTCAAGCCCTGGGTTGGGTTCCACACTGGGCGTAGGGCCTACTTTAAAAAAATTAAATAAAAAAATAAAAATAAATAAAAATAAAAGTAGACTAACAAAGATGGTTTTGGGGTAAAGAAGTTACTGTCTTCTTGGGGCACCTGGGTGGCTCAGTGGGTTAAAGCCTCTGCCTTTGGCTCAGGTCATGATCCCAGGGTCCTGGGATCCAGCCCCACATCGGGCTCTCTGCTAGGTGGGGAGCCTGCTTCCCTTCCTCTCTCTCTGCCTCTCTCTCTGCCTACTTGTGATCTCTCTCTCTCTCTCTGTCAAATAAATAAACAAAAATCTTAAAAAAAAAAAAAAAGAAGTTACTGTCTTCTTTGTTGGTCCAGGGACTCCATTCACTTTGGGAGAGGGTTGGACTGTTACAGAAGAAAAGTTTGATACTCCTATGTAACTTTGATGTTCAACTTTTCTTATTTCCTGTTACTTCTTTTCCTTTCCGAGGTCAGACTGCTCTCTTGAGGGGATTTTCCACATGTCTTTAGTTCCCACTCTACCATAGTAGAAACTAAGACTACAGTACTCAGCTCAGACTTCTCCTCTTGATAAGGTGGCCCTTCCAGTCATGACAGCTTGGTCACAGGCCTTGTTTCTCCATGGCAGAAGGAAGAGGAGAAAGCCTCATGTTTTCTAGCCCTTGGTGTTATGGGGCATGAACACAGGGAGAAGAAGAGGAAGGTAGATACCAACATTTTGTATTTGCCCTTGCCAACCGCAAACCCTGCCTTCAGGTCACATTTTGAAGTAGAAATGTTAGAAATACCTTGATATGGGGCACTTGGGGGCCGCAGTCAGTTGAGTGTCTGCCTTTTGTTATGGTCATGGTCCCAGTGTTCTGGGATCCAGCCCCATGTCCTCGGGCTCTAGGCTCAGCGGGGGAGCCTGCTTCTCCCTCTCCCTCTGCTGGTGGCTCTGCCTGCTTGTGTGTGCTCCTGCTCTCTCTCTCTGTCAAATAAATGAATCACATCTTAAAAAGTAAAGGAAAGAAATACCTCAGCAAGTTGAGGAACACACAAAGGCAGGTGGGTCCTGAGCTAAAATGTGGGGTTCAGCATAGTTCATTGTTCAGACTGGTGTGGCCAGGCAGGGCCTTCTGGTGTGTTCTCTAAAGCTTGTGTGTTCTTGTGTTGGATGTCTGCTGAGCGTGAAGGTACAGAAGGTCCACTGGCCAAGGCCAGAGGTGAGCACCTGGCCCTGTGTGGCAAAGCGTGTGCACAGACTTACATCCAGATGATCGTACACCTCGTCTGGGGCCAGTGTCCTCTGCAGTTAATGCCCTCTGCCTCTCTGTCTCTCTCTTTTTTTCTAAGATTTTAATCATTTATTTTGAGAGAGAGCGAAAGTGAGAGAAATCACAGAGGGAGAGGGAGAAGCAGACTCCCTGCTGAACGGAGAGCCTGATGTGGGACTCGATCCCAGGACCCTGAGATCATGACTCAAGCCAAAGGCAAATGCCTAACCGACTGAGACATGCAGGCACCCCTGCCCTCTGCCTCTCTTAAAAGTGACCCAATTGTACCAGAAATGACGTGGTTGTCCTCAGAGAGGTATACTGTGAGCAGTGAGTGGGGCCAAGCCTTCAATGGAGCACCCCAGGCCCTGGCGGGACATCCCCTCCCCCCAGGACCAGACCACCCATTACAGGTGCCACCCTCAGTGGCAGAAGCAGCAGGATGTCACCTCGGAGGTCAGAGAAATCGGAGGACACCACACAGTCCCAGGGCTTCCTCTCCACTGTCACACAGGGTCACAGAAGAGAGAGAGAGAATGAGGTAGAAGCTGAGAAACCAGACAGATTTTTTTCCTCCAGAGAATGAATAGCACAACTGTTGGGAGGTTTTGCATCAGATTGCGTTGTACCTATCGTTTTGTACTCGTGCCCAGCAGATGGGCACTTAGGAGCAGCCCTGAATTAGTTACACGGAAGGTGCATTTCATTTCTTCTCTGACACATCTGAATTGCACTTACATGAGTACATTTTACAACCCAGTCACTGAACAATTAATTACCTTTTTCTGCAGCTTCTTTGCATTTTTGCAGGGCTTTCTTTTCTGAGGTCTTTCAAGCTGCTAAGACAGGATCCCTATAAAACTCATAGTGAGTGCTTGAAACTTTTCTAAGAATATTTAGCCCCAAAATGGGATAGACACAGTCCCCATTTTCCACTGTGTCACGTTTTCCTACCCATTCAGGCCTGGCTACAGAAGTAGAAAAGACTTCCTGTGTGCTTGGAGTTCACCTTATATCTGCAATCCCTAGAGGTGATATTCAGGAATCCATTGTAGTATTTATAATTGGCAAATATTTATAGGTAGTCTGTTTTTAAAATTTTTAAATTGAGGTATGGCATTCATAAATTTCACCAATCTTAAGCCTTTGTTTTTGGTTCTTTGTTTTGTTTTGTTTTGAGAGAGAGAAAGAGCGAGCAAGCAGGGGCGGGGTGGGGGGGGCAGAGGGAGACCAAGAGAGAGAATCTTAAGCAGGCTCTAGGCCCAGCACAGAGCCCAGTGCGGGGCTCAAGGTCACGACCCTGAGATCATGACCTGAGCCAAAGTCAAGAGTTGGACGCTTAACTGACTGAGCCACCCAGGCGCCCCATCTTAAGCCATAGTTTTAAAATTACTGGTCAGCTTTATGAATCGGTCAGTTTCTATGCAGTGTTTCTTAAACAATTTCCTTCTGTGTCGGGCAACAGGGTGAGTTAAGGCAGTCTCTGCCACTCCCTGACTTGTTCGTCTGCTTAGAGGAAGCTTGAATGTGAAGGATTAATTCAGAACTCACAGAGTTGCACTTAATTTCCTAAAATCCAATAAAGTGAATTTTGTGGGCTCTCTCTAAAATGTCTCATCCGATGAGAGGGGGGCCTGGTGCTGCCCATGATCCCACCTTCCCTTTCTCTCCTGCCAACCTCAACCAGCCTGAGCTCCCCTGAGCGGGGAGGGTCGATGTTATCCATTTCCCCTGGAGAGACAAAGGTCATGTTAGCAAATCTATGTAGACCGTAAACAGCCCCCTTACTCACCTTCTCAGCACCTTTTATCGTTTCCCCTTTCTGACCTAAATCCTCTAAGAACCGTGTCAAGGCCAGCTCTGCCTTCTCCCTCCTCCCTTCCCTCATTCCCAGCCCCCTGCTCCTGCCACCACCCTCCCCTGAAACAGCCCTTGCTAAATTGTCCGTGATATCCCTGCTGCCAGATCCTTCACATTGCTAAGGAAGATGAAGGCATTTTCTGGTCCTCATCCTGTTTGACTTCTCAACAACGCTGGACATCATTAATGAGGTCTTCCTTCCCTAAGTGTCCTCTCCTCTTTGCTTCCCCATTTCGGCACTTCTGGGTTTCTCCTCTGCCCTTGCAAGGACCCCCTTCTCTGGCTGGCCATTAAATGTCAGAATTCACCAACTGGATCTGCTTCCTTCTCTGATTCTCACTCTAGATTCTGCCCACGGGCCTGTGGTTTACAGTCGCATCAGTCTAAATGCCTCCTTCTTACAACAACATACGATCTACAACAAAAACGTATATTGCCCTATCTGTAATTTACAGGAAAATCATTTGTTGGGTGGGCGTTTCGATACATGTGTGCTCCTGGTCATGTGGAAGGCAGAATGAAGTCTCTGTATGCTTGTGCCTCTGTGTCGAAGCAGTGACCGCAAACGTGGTTATTCCATATGGGGCGTCCGCAGTGTAGACCGACAGAGGAGTGTTGACCTGGTGCTAGGTTGCTGGGAGCAGTGATGTGATTTTCTTAAGATGGGGAGTAGCTCTGGGTAAATACTGAAGAGCAGTCCACTCTTCCCTTAATTTACATGGTCCCTACATGCCTAGAAGATTCCATGTAAATTGAAACGAGGCAGGACATACAACCCTTGGTGTTTATACAGAAGATAAAGAGAATTAAAAACAGGGTTTTCGGGGTGCCTGGGTGGCTCAGTGGGTTGAAGCCTCTGCCTATGGCTTGGGTCGTGGTCCCAGGGTCCTGGGATTGAGCTCTGCATCGGGCTTTCTGCTCAGCGGGGAGCCTGCTTCTGTTCCTCTCTCTCTGTCTGCCTGCCTCTCTGCCTACTTGTGATCTCTGTCAGGTGGATAAATAAAATCTAAAAAACAACAACAACAGGGTTTTCACTTTCATGACATGTGGGTCATGGGATGTTTCTTCTCTGTGAACTGTGCTGTGCTTTTCAAGGCGTCTCGTGTTTTGGGGTCCCCTCCCATCGAGTGGCAGTAGCAATCCCAAGTCACTGTGGGACACCTGTCCCCATCTCTCCACCCTGAAAAGTTCCAGAAATCTCCCTGGGGGTCCTCCTCAGTGGTGGAGAACCACTGCCCTCGGGTCACACTGTAGCCCCTGTGCAGGCAGTGCACGCGTGTGTCTTTCCTCCAGCCCTCTATTCCGACCTTGACCCCTAAGTAACCTGCCATCTGCTTGGTACCCATTTTATGGGGCCCAAAGTCGCCTCCACACTCCGATAACGGCTGCAGTGTCTGTTTGTGCAGGTCGGGAAACCAGGCCTCCCTTGGAGACTTCCTCCCGCTTACCCTCCACGGGTGTCCGACTCACCACAAAATTCTTTTGTTTTTATTTCCTAAATACTGAAACTATTTTCTAGATTTATCTTTTCTCCACTCTCCCGGGCTCTACCTTAACATTTTACTCCAGGCTGCCACAACCACTTCCGTGGCCCCCACAGCAGCCTCGGGCTCATGATCCAGCTGCTTCCACTCAACTTCTTCTCCGCCCCTCAGGCCACACCGGTTTCCCGAGGCCCCTTGTGTTACCGCGTTCCCTCCACAGACTGAACGCATGTGGCCTCCTTTCCGGAATGTTCTTCCTCCTTCTTCCTTCTGCACGTTACGGCCGTTCTTCAGTGCCCGCTGTGTCGCTACCTCCAGAAAGCCGTCCTTGACCTCTCTGACAAGGTCAGGTCCCTCACCACAGGCACTCACTGTATTTCCTAAACCCACGTTTGAGTCTGGCATTACTTTCACTTCTGAGTTGATTAATGACTGCCTTTTTCATTGACCTGTGAGCTCCTCAAGAGCAGGGACATCTTCTGATTTTGCTCACTACTGTGTCTCCGATACCTGCCACAGTGCCCCACACGTAGTAGGTCCTCAATAAATCCCGAGCCTTCCTAAATCTTGGGAGTTGTTTTTTTTTTTTTTTTTTGGCCAGAGCGTGACCTGCTCCATTTTGTGATGACAGGGGGCAGCAGAGAGCCACCAGAGGAGAGGTTAGAAAATCAGTCCTCAGGCTTTTTAACCAGGAGTGGGGAAAGGGAGGGAAGCGCGTCCAAGTGGACACGGAGAAGTAAAAGAACAGAATTCGCAGAAGAAAAATGGAGCCAGAGCCAGGAAATTGGAGTTAGGTGGAGGGGGTTGGAAAGGAATCTCTGATGTGATGTGGGCAGCGGTCTTTGGCGGGTCCTATCGCTTCTCCCCAGGCCTTGGCTGGGATTGGAAAGACTCCTTCCACCAGAAGGCCATAATGATGCCATAGGGAGGGAAGGAAGGGAGGTGCCAGTTTCTTCTTGTGGGCACAGCTTTGTTTTGAAAGCTTCGGGCTCCGCAGGTGGTAACAGTTCTGTCCCTTGAGTGGGGTATGGGACTGCCTGGAGGGGCTTGTGGGGTGCTGGAAAGAAGGGGAGGAAACTAACATTTCCCTAGTTACCTTCTCTCTGTGTTACAGGCACAAAATAGTCCTAGAAGGTCAATATTTTCCTCATTGGAAAGGCGAGGTGCTGTGGCTCAGAGGGTTACAACAGCACACTCCATGTCATACTCATGGGGCTAAACTGAGTTTTTAGCCCTAACCTCCTTGACTCTGAAACCCGTGTTCTCTCTCAGACACTCTGGTGCCTTCTGAAAGATTTTGGTCATGGCTGTTTTTTTTTTTTTTTTTTAAACTTCTGTTTCTAAAGAGAATTACACACTTCCAATTTTGTGCCATATTGGTTAGACTCAAAACTTACCCTAGAAACTATTATCCCTGTTTATGGGCTTGTTGGCTCTTGGGAAACGAAATGTACCACAAATATAAAATATATTGCTTCTTCAGTGGGCAGCTAATAATCCCTAATTGCTGACAAAGACTCAGAATTTGAAATGTGCAGGGTTTTTTTGTGCCATGTCTGTAAGGATCAAAAATTGCGAGAACGCTCATCCTGATTTTGTGTTGAAGGATACAAACTAACTGTGAGGTTTCGTTAGTCACACTGTTAATGAAGGGAAGGCTCGTGGAGGAAATAGGACCCTGCTCACGCATCAAGAGCCAGAATTAAAATGACCTTAGAGCTAGTTAAACAATTTCTCACCTGAGATTTAACTACCAGAGATGGAAAATTCGGGTGGAAGTTTCCACTTCGCCGTGGAACACAGGCCACGCTAGTGTAGATATGGAAGCCAGTGTGACCTGAGCACCCTCATCCAAGCCCGTCTCTCTGGGATTAGCAAAGCCAAGTGTGCCGCAGGGCTGAGGAGTAATGGTGCAGGGAGAGAATGTTCCAAGTCCGGGGAGCCACGGGGATCTTTCCCTGTTACCTGGTAGCAGAGGAAGAACATCATGGAACTGAATGTACATCAACATTTTGGCAGGGAGACATGTGTGATTTTATCAACTAGTAAATACCTAGGAAGAAAATGTAAAGAAAGGAGTGTGGTGAAAAGTGGATTTGTTTGTTTGTTTGTTTGTTTGTTTTTCCTTTTAGGAGGGAATGGAAGGCATCAAGGTGGACCTTTGGTCTTAGATGCTATCATCTGTGTTGCCTTGTCCATATTCGTTAAATAATTTGGTTCAAGCAGTTGTTAGTCACCATGATTGCTTTCCTCTGTGCCTACTTCATCCCTTCAGATGGCCCACAGACAGCAGAATGCGTTCTGAGACCAGGCATGCACCAGACTCAGTGTTTTTCGAGCATCTATGTGTCCAGCTTCCTATGTCCAACTGTGTCTGATTCTGTAGGCGTAAACCCTCAGGGAATCATGGAGATGAAACGCAGATGGGTTTCGTCTCCCCAACTGAATAAACAGCTGTTTAGAACTTAGAACACATTTCCCCCCTTTGTCATGACCAGGTTCCAAGGCCCTTCCATCAAAATCTTTTGAATCCATAATGAAGCCATACTATAAAACTAATGATCCAAGCCTGAATTCTTGGACCTCAAACTGGGAGGCTGACACTTGAAGAGGTCAGTGAATGTCTAGCTTATGAAATGTAAGATGCTTTCCCATGCGGTGACGCTAGAGGGCAGTGTATACAGTGAAATCTCATAATGGAGCAGACAGCTGAATTCTTACTAATTCCAGCGAGGCTTTTTTTAATGTTCAAATATCACTCCTTAATTCTGTTCCTTTCGTTGCATCAACAGAGGGGAAAAGACACTGGAATTCTATGCCATCATAACAAAAAAATATTAAGGGGATTAAGAATTTTGTGAATGTGATTTTTATCAAAGTTAAAATTAGTTAAATTTTGGTTAACTATGGTTAACCTTAGCTTAAAAAATCAAGTAGTAGCAAAAAGCTTTTTCTTTTTAAATTTGGATTTAAAAATAAAACAGTCCTGGGGCACCTGGGTGGCTCAGTGGGTTAAGCCTCTGCCTTTGACTCAGGTTATGATTTCAGGGTCCTGGGATTGAGCTCCGCATCGGGCTCTCTGCTCAGCAGGGAGCCTGCTTCCCTCCCTCTCTCTCTGCCTGCCTCTCTGCCTGCTTTTGATCTCTCTCTCTCTGTCAAATAAATAAATAAATAAAATCTTAAAAAGCAAAAACAGAAACAAAACAGTCCTCTTCCCCTATCCTCTGTATCTTTTTTTCCTGGAATTCTAAATAATACGTGCTTACTTGTATTTCTGGATACAGACAGTTATGAGGTTTTTTTTTTTTTTTAAAGATTTTATTCATTTACTTGATAGAGAGATCACAAGTAGGCATAGAGACAGGCAGACAGAGAAGTGGGAAAGCAGGCTCCCTGCCAAGCAGAGAGCCCAACTCAGGCCTCGATCCCAGGACCCCGAGATCATGACCGGAGCCAAAGACAGAGGCCCAACCCACTGAGCCACCCATGCGCCCTATGAGGTTATTTTTAATGAATTACCCCAGACACTCATATTTACTCTCCCCCGACCCCCGGATCTATCTAACATAGTAAAATTTTCTTTCATAAGACATTATTGTTTACTGTGTCATTGTTACGATTTCAGGTTTTCATCATGGCGCTCTCGCCCAGCTTCCACAACCATCCGCCTTGTCTCCTTTGTGTCTGATTATCTCTACATTCCTCCTCCCTCTCCTAATTATGTGAAACAATTCTTAAACGTCACATCATCTCACCAGCATGGTTTACATTATCATGAGGATGAAACATGGCTCCACATGGGGCCAGTGATTACATTTCCTTTTCTGAGACTTGATTTACCTGAGCTAATAATGGTCTTTAAAAAATTGTCTAGGTTGGGGTGCCTGGGTGGCTCAGTGGGTTAAGCCACTGCTTTCGGCTCAGGTCATGATCTCAGAGTCCTGGGATCGAGCCCCACATCGGGCTCTCTGCTCAGCAGGGAGCCTGCTTCCTCCTTTCTGCCTGCCTCTCTGCCTGCTTGTGATCTCAGTCTGTCAAATAAATAAATAAAATCTTTAAAAAAAAATTGCCTAGGTTTTCTGAATTACTTCCCATTAACTTTAACTTTATTTTAGCAGTATTTTATCAGCTATATCCACTGGTTGTGTGTGGATATGGCATTTTTATGTGTGAGTGTATAAGATACATTTTAGGTACATAAATAGAGTTTAAGTGAAGTGGTCTTATGTATCAGGTAATCTGTCGGTTTTACTTCAACCCCCAGGGAACGTTTGTTCTGCTGTTCCCTCCTGCTTTAAACTGGACTTGTCTCTGGGTGCTGGTGTGGCTCATTCAGTTGAGTGTCTGCCTTCTGCTCAGGTCCTGATCTCGGCGTCCTGGGATCAAGTCCGTGTCCCCGCTCCCTGCTCAGCTGCAAGCCTGCTTCTCCCTCTGCCCCTCCCTCTTGCTTGTGTTGTGATCTCTCACTCTCTCTGACAAATAAGTAAATAAAATCTTAAAAAAAAAAACAACAAAAAAAACTGGACTTGTTACTCTCATTAGTCCTGCTGAGTGTTCTCATCCCAGGGCTTCAAATATCCTGAGGAATGATTTTTTTTTTCCCCCGTTTTATAAAGGATTCCCTATTTCCTAGATCTGTTTTCAGCTTTCTTGATCTACTCCTTAGAGTGGCCACAGCCCATTTCCTAACCATTTCCTGAGGTGGGTACGAGGGTACTTTGGAATTCCAGGCTTAACATCTTCCCTCAGGCTTTTGAAGGGTTTGCTCCATTGTCCTCTAGAAGTCTGATGTCCTCGTGATTCCTGCTCCTTTGGCAGTGAACCTTGTGACCAGGCACTCAGGCCAGTTTGACTAAGGGACCTCGGATTGCCGATTTGGGTTAGGGACTCTACAGCTGTGCATCTTTGAGGCGAAGCTACCATAAGTACAAACGGAAGAATGTGGGCATCCGGAGTTGGCTTCATCTTTATATCAAGGTATGACTCTCTGGGTCTGGTAGTGTTTTGCTTCTCATTCCTTTACAGATAACCAGTTTTCTGTAAATTTTGATGACCTGCATTGGTGTAGATTTTTTTCTTTCATGGGACTGGCACTTAGTACCCTTTTTGGTCTGGAAGCTCGTGTCATTCTGTTCTGAAAATGTGTCTCATACCATTGGTCATCTTTTCTGATCTCTCTGTTCTTTCTCTCCTTTCTTTCAAGATTTTATTCATTTGCCTGACAGAGAGAGAGAGAGCACAAGCAGGAGGAGTGGCAGCGGGAGAGGAAGAAGCAGACTCCCGCTGAGTAAGGAGCCCATCTGGGGACTTGATTCCGGAACCCTGAGATCATGACCTGAGCTGAAGGTAGATGCTTAACCAACTGAGCCACCCAGGCGCCCCTCTCATGTCTATTTTCGAAACTACTATGAAGTGGAGCGTGGGTCTCCTAGATTCTGTACGTTTTAAATTTTTTCTTTTTCCTATCGCTGAGTCATTCTGTTCTGCTTTCGGGAGATTTCTGTTTGATGTTCTAACTATCCCGTTACACTTAAAAGTTTTGTTATGCTGCTTTTAATTTTATTTCTTTCTTATGCTGTTTCTGTTTTATGGATGCACTGATGTAACTAACTAGTGTGGTGAACATGGGCCATTTCTCGGGAGCTGCTCAGTTTCTGAGGGGAAGTGTTTGAGTGACATAAAGCTAGCCGTCCACATTCTGGGAGCTGGTAGAAATAGGTCCTGGGGCTCTACCTCCCCACTCCGCATTTTCCTCAGATCCTCCTTATTATAGCTCCGAATGCCACTCCCCTCTATTGTGCCTGATGTGAGCAAGTGTGAACACTCTCATTTCGAGAATATGGGCAGAACGGGTCTGCAGTGGCCTGGCAGGGGTGTGTGTTGGTCACAGGCTCAGTGAGAGAGAGAGGGAACCTGGACTTCTCCTGCTCCATCATTAGATTCTTCAGTAATCCCAGTCTTTCTGTCCCTCACCCCCACCTTCCACAGTCCAGTGGTGGCTGCCCAGTCATGGGTTTGAAGCCCCCTGGGCTCGGGAAGCTTCCCCCTAACCCACCCCCTCACCTCCTGCCAAGCACCTTCCTCCATGTGTCCCCTGCTCCACATTTAAATCCCCCACCTGACTCAGCCTTTTCTCCCAATTTTTTGCCCTTGTAGGTTTGTAACTGTTGTTTGTTTGTTTGTTTCTGGTCAGTTTAGTGGGATTTGAGGATGGGGAAGAGGTGATCTTGTGTTTAGCTGGGTCAGAGAGCAGTTACCGTAGTGAGCCAGGCCCTGAGCTCTGTTTTGCTTACTCTGCCCACGAGTTGAGGTGTTGCTAAAGAAAAGATTATTCGGCGCACCTGGGTGGCTCAGTTGGTGAAGTATCTGGCTCTTGACTTTGGCTCAGGTCATGATCTCAGGGTTGTGAGATGGAGCCCCACGTCAGGCTTCATGCTCAGTGGGGGTTGGGGGCGGGGGATGGGGTGGGTGCTGGAGCTTCTCTCTCTCTCCCCCTCTGCCCCTCTCCCAACGTTCTCTCACAAATAAATAATTCTTTTTTTTTGGGAGAAAAGATTATGCATGATGCTTCTGCTCAAGGTGGTAAGGAAGACCTGATTCAAGGGAGTACATGCTTTATTCGAGATGTGGGGACCATGGCAATGGGGACTTGTGGTGAAAGAGATTGGGCTCCACTCCAGATACAGCCTGAGCGAGTGGGAATTTACAGCCCAGGGAACAGGTGGGTGTCCATGAAAGGAAAATTCCGAACATGAAATGGCAGGGTGAGGAGAGTTCTGGGTCTGCCAAGTGAACAGGGTTCTTGCTGAGGGCTGGCCGGGGTGATCACACCATCTGGGGGATGGGGGAGGATGAGGAACCCAGTCAGACATCAAGGGTGATCGATCTGGAGGATCCCGCTGGAGGGATTCTTGCTAAAACTGGGCAACGCAGGGACAAACCCAGACGCTGAGAGGTCAGAGCCTGGTTTCCAAAGCGCTCAGTGGAGCACAATTAAAATCCAGTCAAGGCAAGACTCTGTCAGTGTCCAAGTCTACTTTGGGAGAATTATTTTTTTTTTTATAGGAGAAAGAAATCAGGTAAGGTGTTGTTTGGGAATAAAGAAGGGAGAATATAGCTAAACTAAGGAAGATTTGTTTTATTTGATTTTGGTTGATAGCTACGGAGCTTATGCCCTTTGAAGGAAAGATACTTGCTAAATATGTCAGGTTATTCTATTTAGCTCGTTTTATTTTTATTATTTTTATTATTTTTAAATTTTTTAAAAAAGATTTTATTTATTTATTTGACAGAGATCACAAGTAATCAGAGAGGCAGACAGAGAGAGGGCAAGGGAAGCAGGCTCCCCGCTGAGCAGAGAGCCCGACGTGGGGCTCGATCCCAAGACCCTGGGATCATGACCTGAGCCGAAGGCAAAGGCTTAACCCACTGAGCCACCCAGGAGCCCCTATTTAGCTCATTTTAGAGCGTGCGATCTACTTATGGTATATATACATTGATGGCGTGTATTCGATTGGCTGATTCCACGTATTGGATTGATTCCACCGATTACATGTGTGAGAACCCACTTTCCATTGATGGTTCTGTTCTGGCAAAGTGTCCTGATGTCTTTCCACACATCGTTGGGGCATCGCTCACTGCAATTCTCCCTGCCTTATTTGATGCAATTGGTACGTTTGCCTGAGCAGAGCAAGACAGAGATGGTGGTGGAGAAGAGAGATGTTTTTTATTTTCTTTTGTTTCTTTTTTTTTTTTTTAATTTTTTTTTTTTTTTTTAAGATTTTATTTATGTATTTGACAGATAGAGATCACAAGTAGGCAGAGAGAGGAGGAAGCAGGCTCCCTGCCGAGCAGAGAGCCCGATGCGGGGCTCGATCCCAGGACCCTGGGATCATGACCTGAGCCGAAGGCAGAGGCTTTAACCCACTGAGCCACCCAGGCGCCCCTGAGAAGAGAGATGTTTGATAGTTTCCCAAGATACGTGTGCCGGCACCTTTTTTTTTTTTTTTTTTCCTCCAAAATAAATATAAATGAAGAAACAAATGAATACATAGAATAAACAAAGCTATTGGGGTTTTGTACACCTAGGAAGTGAAATGTTTCTTGTTCTGTGCTTCTCCACTCCCTGTGCATGACCCTTTACTCCTGTGTCTTTGTGCACCAGGGTCTCCGAAGACGGCAAAGCCAAGGTGTGATGTGTGGTGTGAGAGGCTAGAGAGTACTTCCCAGTGGTTAGGTTGAGGGGCTCGGCGGCTGCAGCCTGGCCCGCGAATCAGGCCCAGGATGTTCAGTCTGGCCTGGCGTGGCTCTGTAGTTGGAGGGGATTGGCCGACTCAAGCCGCAGCTCTCACTGTATCATCACCGTTGCTGAGGGTCCGTTGTTGACGCCTTTGTGAGGGTTGCACTGGCTCCCTGTTTATTCCCAGGGCTTCGCTTTTGTTTTCTTTGGCCCTGAAATCTAATGCCTCTTAAGACATTTTGAGACCCTTTTCAAAAAGGTGACTTGGTAATCTTGATCTCAAAGGTTGTAAGTCTCACTCCTGGTGAGGATTTTGCTGTCCCGCTTGTTTAGAGGAAAGAACTTGAAAATGTTCATTAAATAAGGATGGGCCTTCCCCCCAATGCGTTGTTACTTAGTCAGTACGCCTCTATTAACTGCGTCAAAATGGGCTGTGTTCCCGGCAGGGTGTGTGCAAGATTTTTGACTTTTGTGGTCCAAGCAGTGAACGAGAACTCAGGAACTGTCAGATGCCTATCCTGAGCCCAGACATTGAAAGCCCTGGCAGGTATAATGAAGAGTTTCTGAGATTCAGAGCTCTGCCGCTGCCCAGGAAAATTCACAGGTGCTTTATTTAGGGCCGGTCCTAAGATGGTGTTCCAGACGACTCTGTCTTCATGTGGCCTGTTGTTCTCAATCCAAAATGAAGATGTTTCCTTAAAGACTCTTTTTCTTATTAACTAATGGTCCTAGACAATTTTTCATTTTGAGAGAGAGAGAGAGAAAAAGAGAGAGAGAGAGAGCCATTCAGTAAAGTCGAAACCAGCCCATCCTCTTCAGCGTATCTACTAAGAAACAGATTAATAGAAAACAAAAATATTACTCTGTGGTTCATTTTGGCCCCATTCCAGCTGCGCTGTAGATGAAAACTACTGAGCATTTCCCCGTCTCGCCCCTTCATCCTGATTCTGTGTTATTCTATCTTAATTTTCTTATGTACCTTGGATCCGTGGATGTGCTAGTTTTCTCATTACGTCATTCACCAGTTCTAATCCTCTGATTCCTTTCATGCAAGCTCCAGGATATCTCTGTGGTGCCATTACTTTTCCTGAGCACTAGCTCCAAGTTACTGTGGGAGGATTTATTTTCAAGCCTTGGCACCTGAATGGCCGGGACCAGAATACCCAGCGGCTAGCCCCTGCTCCTTATTAGACAGGGGGGTTGGCGGGATGGTAGGAAGCCAGAGTGAAGTGGCTTCTCGGGGTGGGGATCAGGAACAGGCGGTTGGCCTGAAGGATCTGGTTTGGGCAGATGGCACTGCGTCGGACCACCCCCACCCCCCATGCCAGCTCAGCTTTTGAGCTGCAGAAGGAGGAATTGGCCCTGATGCTTTGCTGGACCAGGATCTCGGCTATGTACTGGACCTCATTACGTACCATCAGATGGGAGAGTCAACCCAATAACTTTCCATTTCCCAGTCGGGAAATAATTCTGAGAAGATGTTTGGCTCTATTGGCTCTGTGCAAGAGCTGCTTTACTGGGCTAACAGGAACCAGCAGACGTTTGGCACATGGAAGTGTACAAGCATGCATATACCCAAAGGCTCATGAGTCTTAACTTAGTCTTTGCCAAATATGTACCCGGTGGGAGAGTCTGGATTTTCACTTGAGAAATTTCCAGTGTTAAGTTCATGGACACTTCCCTACAGGCCTTTTTGAAGACTGATCTGCTCTCGCTCTCACAGTCACCACTAGGAGGCAGCACCCTTCCCCCCTGCGGGTGCTACCTGCTGTCTCAGGCCTGCTTAGCAACGGAGCTGATTCCATCATTTCCCGCCTGGCAGGCCAACTATTTGCAGTGCATACCAATCCTCTGGGCAGCGTTAGAGTCACAGAAAAGGCAGGAAACGGAAAAGTGATCGTTTCCTTGGATCAGGGCGAGATAACACTCTAAAAATCAAATATTCAAGGACTATTTCCCTAGCAAAGGGTCACTTAATGATACATGGAAGGACATCTGTTTGGGACTTCTGGTCCCCTCCTGGATACTTGGGTCCTGGAAGCGTGTGCCCCTGTTCCCTAGTATGCAGCCAACTCTCCGACATTTCCCTGAAGTGAGTAAATAAGGCCCCAAGGTCAGAACGGAGACTACCTCCTGAACCAAAGCCACTTCACACGTTTTTGTGAGATTAGGTTCCCGCTGCTGGGATTATCTCTGTACCAGAAGCTGTTTGTGTTGGACGCCCCGAAATGTGCACCGCCTCCCTCTCTACCCACTATGCTTCTGGTCCGCCAGTCGTTTGATGAGTTTATAGTTGTAACAAGGATAAAACATCGTAAAAGGGCACAACAGTAGCTGTGCTTTCCTTTTGATTATTTCCAGAGAAGGAATCTGTACAGTTCCTGCGATAGATGACTGCACACATTCCGAGTGAATTTTGAGTGTATTTTACATGAGGGGCAATGCCCTGCGCCCTCAGCATCCTCCAGGCAGAGAGCTCAAAGTGACCCCAGCACGCATCTGCCCCACGCCCCCGAAATCTCTCTGACAGCATCCTTGAAACATACTGTGCCCATCTCTCCTGACTCTTTTGGTTATAGTGGAAGATCTCACGCTTACTATTTATGTTATTTTATTTTAATTAATTTATTTTTTAAAGACGTATTGGTTTATTTTAGAGGGAGTGAGCACAAGCGGGAGGGACAGAGGGAGAGGGAGAGAGAATCGCAAGCTGACTCCCCTCTGAGCGGGAAGCACTACTCAGGGCTGGATCTCAGAACTGTGAGATCATGACCTGAGCCGAAACTAAGAGTCAGTTGGTGCTTAACTGATTGAGACCCCCAGGCACCCCTCACTCTTATTTTTAAAATCAACTCCCGAAAGACGGAGTTTACATATCGTTAAGTGCGCACATTTTAGGTCAGCCGTTGGTGAGTTTTGACAAATGTAGGAATCCAGATACAGAGCATTTAGTCACTCCAGAAGGTTCCCTTGTGCTCCTGTTCCTCAGCCTCCCCTTACTCCCCACTCACCGCCTCCCCAGGAAACCACTGATCTGATTTCTGTCACCATAGGTTAATTTTGCTTGTTTAGTGGCTTTATGTATTGAATTGCACACTAAACACTCTCTTTTGTCTGCCTTCTGTCACACAGCGTATTTTCCAGATTTCTCTATTTTCCAATCAAGAAGAGACGAAACTCCAATTTTTAACCCCTAATGTACATGACAAGGAAAAGACTTGGCTGAGTTTGGTCCCTGCCTCTTCTGCCCTGGTGGAGCCTGGAAGGGTGGGCTGGGGGTTGTTTTCCTTTGATAGGATTGTGGCCCTGGGGGGATTACCAACTGTCCTGCATTGCCCTGGGCTCAGCGAGTTCCTCAAGTACAGGATTTTCAGTGGTAAGACCCAGCAGGTCCCAGGCAGATGGGAGGTTGGTCACCCTAACCCCCTCTGGTAGGTACTCTGTTGGGGTTAATGTAGAGCATGAAATTAGCCATAATACCTGGCCTGCTGAAGGGCAACTTGGAGGCAGCTGGGGCGACTGAAGCTTTCAGAGAAGGATGAAGAGCTTCGAAACGCGGAGGCTGGTGTGACCACTCTGCCCTAGGAATGCTGTGGGGAGTTGCCTTCCCCCAAGCTTTCTTAGCCCAAACAGCTGGCCTGTGATCTCAGAGCTGTATGCCTTGTCCCTTAGTCTCTGTTTAGCAGAACTCGGAGAACACGAAGATTAGCAGATCCTATTTTTCCAGTAAACAGATCCTCCTAGTTCCAGTAAGACCCCTTGTCACACATCACGTGCTTGAGAAACAGTGATAAGGGTTTGTGAGTCTCCTGCAGGATAAATAAGGCGAGAGCAGAGCAGAGCAATGGGTCTTCATCTCTGACCGTTGACCTCCTTGCCTTCTCCTCTCTTTCACAGCAAAGTTTGGAGTGATCTTTCATCTGCTAGTACAGGGATTGCTGGCCATTCCCAGCAATATATATATGTAATGTGTGTTATATGTATATAATATGTATATAATACATGTTATATGCAACATATTTCATATAATACGTTATGTGTGTAACGTATAATATATATTGTGTAAATGGCATATATAGAGTAGTGCTCTAAAGCATCCAGGGTATGAGCTTTGGAACAGTAGAGAAAGGGCAAGAAAAATGGATGTTTTATGTTTCTTCACAGTGAGGCTTTCAGTGACAAGGCGCCCAACTTGGGGAGAGTCCCTCTGGAAAACCAACTGTGGGGGTGGCTGAGACTTGCATCAGTCGAAATCAGTTGACTTCAACGAATGAGTTTTTTCTAATACTTTGGTTACCTAATTTATTCAGGTCATACTGTGTTTTATTACTGTTCTATTTTCCAGAATACTATTTAAAGAGCACTGACATTTAAAAGTTTAAATGTAATCAGGATTACAAGGTATGTATTTGAAAGCACCAAGATTAGCTAGTCATCATTATTGTGTCAAGGTGCTTGGTTTGATGGACTCCCGGCTTGATTATTTTGATGTGCTTAATTTAAAAAACCCACCCAGTTTTCCAGCTGAATTACAAGGCAGTGCTCTAGCAGGGCTTCTCTGAGGATGTGTGCTTCTGTGTCATTTACATCTGAAGTAATTACTTAGCTGGATGTTAGCACAACATACTCACCTGTTGATGTTCGAGTAACTCGTAATCTGCCAGCTTTCCTTTTGGGGTGGATAAAATGCCTGGCGGTTAACTGTGCCATATAATTTTCCACATAAATTCTGAAATATGATACCCTTAAAAAAGCATGCAGGCTTCCAAGGGTAGTATTTTCTCAGTAGCACCGGGGATATTAGGGAGTTTGTGAGGACACTTGCGAGCTTTTATGTATCCTACAAAGTTTGCGAGATTGTTTTTAATGCTTCTTTTCAGAGAGGTGCCTTGTTTTTCCTGTTAATTTTTTGATCTTTTAAAAATAACAAAAGTAGGGGCGTCTGGGTGGCTCAGTCAGTTAAGTGTCTGCCTTCAGCTCAGGTCATGATGGGATCAGGCCCTGCATGGGGCTCCCTGCTCAGCGGAAAGTCTGCTTCTCCTTCTTCTTCTGCCTGCCCCTCCCCCTGTTTGTTCTCTCTCTTTCAAATAAATAAATAAATAAATAAATAAATAAATAAATCTTTTTAAAAATACATAAAATTACACAAGTAATGCATTAATATATCACTAAAAACAGTAAAGAAGTGAAAAATAAAATTTCACCTTTACTTTCACAATCCCTGTCCCAGTCAGATTAATGGCTATCCTACTAGAATTTTAATGTATAATCGAATTCAGCCTGTAGTTCTCTGTAGTTTTTTTTTTTCTTACACTGAGTCATATCATAGATATATATTGTTTTTTCCACTTAAACATATGTTTTAAAATTTTTTTCAGGTTAGAATATATCAGTTTACTTCATTATTTTTTAAGCTATGTTGATTCAGTAGTGTAATGGCACCTAAATTCATTTAATTAATCATCCCCCTGTCCATGGTTAAGTTACTGCTGTTTTTTTTGTCATGTTCCTATAAACTTACTTCTTTGTCTCTTCATATGTGTTATTATTTCTCCAAATATCTGAGAATGGAGTTGCTGTGTCAGTGGATAAATTAAATTAAGATTTTGCTACATACTGCCAAATTGGCCTCAAAAAGGCTGTACCTTCCTCCTCAAAGTTTGAATTCTTTTTACATGTGAAAAATTTGAGACAAAACAGAAAGGGATAATTGAATTTTTCAAGCTCAAACTGCAAATTGGGAATTTGCTCTGCTTTTAATAAAATCTTATTTATTGCTTACTTATATATTTGACTTGTATAAAACTCAGAAAAACCTGCCACTTGATTATTGATTTATCATCAAGTTATAATTTCATGGACTTCACATGCATTCAGGTTTAGAATGAATTTTAATGTTTTCCATTACTGACTGCTAAGAGGTCTCCATGTCACAGACACTGAAGGAAATGTGGTCTTCACGGAACGTCAAGACATTACCTCTACCTACAAGGTCTTCCACACCAAAGCTCACGTTAAGAGTCTAGTTCCTTAGCAGTTCCTTAACATCCCTTTTCCCACTTTTATAACTCACTAATTCCTTCTCAAATCATTGACTCTGTCAAGAGAAAAAAATATTTTTTTTGCAAAGAATTAGTAACCCGATGCCAAAGTGTTGCTAAGAATTCACATTCTTTTTTATGAGGTGGGAGTATCACTAACTAGTCCACCCTGAGGTCTTATCATAAGTAACTAAAATAAAACCACTACACCTGTCAGAGTAAATGAGGCAGGAGAGTGTTTCCAAGGTGAAGTAGGGGATTTTCTTTTCAATTCATTTCACCCACTTCTCTCTAACTTAACATGTCCCTTTATGGTTGTGGAAACCTATCGGCCTCATCGGGTGGAGATCAAGTCATGAAATCGAACAGCTAGGAATGTGAAATGAAATCCCTATTTTGTGATAGGACTGAAAAAATTTGCAGATGACATATATTTGAAGGGCTTTTGAGGCTTTGATTTAATTCTAAGACTTATTTAGAATTCTTACCGGTTCTGCATTTGAGTTCCATCCCTCTGGCATACGCTTGCCGTTTGCACCACTTTCTACTTTTACTTCTTGCTCTTTCTTTACCTCTTCCTGCCAAAGTAAACGAAGGCCTGACTTCTGCAAAATAAGATCCGAAAATGCATTTGTTTATTTTCCAAATATCTTTGAGTATGTACTAAATCCTGGGCATGATGTTAAGTTCTGCAGGCAGAGATTAACAAGGCATGGGTCCGGAAAGGTCTCCGTGTCTGGTGGGGGGCTACATGGGGGCACCCCTAATTGCAGTTGAGGACAATGAATGCTGGAGTCCAGACCAAAAGCCACGAGATAACTGAATAGTTATGGACACGAGGAGGTGGGCAACTTGGAAAGCTCTTCTTTGAACAGTCTTCATCTCCTGGAAGTCCACTGGCAGTAGCAACGTAGTTAGGGAAAGAGTGGGAAAGATCTCATCGGACTCACTGCTTCTCAGTACACCAGCATACACACTTCCTAAACATTAGTCCCAGACTACTGCCAATGACATTCAACTGCATTAGGCTGTAAATATCCAAAACCCGACCAAAAGAGGCTTTGCAATCAAGTCATTAATTTATTCAATGAGCTGGAAATCTAGGGCAGGCGGACCTGTTTTGTTCAGCAGCCCAGCATGTCATGGGGTCATTTTCCCACACAGTCTGTCATTTCCCACACTGTCATTTTCCCACACGGTCATCAGCCATGTGGCTGGTGGCAGCCGAAAGCCTGTGACTTCACCTACCTGAACACGTCCAACAACCCACAAACTCTGAATGATGGTATCCCTCCCTGAGCACGTCTCGTGCTTCTGTTCTGTGCACCTGCTCCTTGCTGGTGACCTGCTCACAGGGCCTGCAGCTTGGGACGGCAGGGATCACTGAGCCGTGAGGCAAGGCGCCTTGCACACGAGGCTTCCCTGGTTAGGTTTAGAGTTCCCGAGGAAGTTTTCATTTCCGATTTTGGGGTTCTGTTCTTTGAGCCATAGTTTCTACAGGATAGGGTGTTTGGCAACAGATTTCATCTTTCTTTGAGTATGAGTAATAGAGCATAAATGTCACTGTAAATTCTTTTTTTTTTTTCATCAAGACATGGGTAGTGATTGGACTCAAGTGTTGTAATAAGTGTGTTCTTATTTGACTCTTTCATGTTCTGACACACTGATACACTTCAATGAACTCAAACACCCCCTGACATTAAATATTGCTTTTCTTTGGGAATATGGGTGATATTTCTACTCCTCTTCCATCTCCCCTCTACTCTCTGTTTGTTCTTTTATTTATAAAAAAGAATTTATTTGAGAGAGAGAGAGCAAGCGAGAGAGGGCACAAGGAGGGAGGGGGCAGAGGGAAAGGGAGAAGCAGACTCTCTGCTGAGCGGGGAGCCTGACATGGGGCTTGATCCCAGGACCCATGCCCCAAGCCGAAGGCAGAGGTTTAAGTGACTGCTCCACTCAGGCGCCTCTCTCCTCCTTTTATTTATTTATTTTTTTAGCACAGGAAAATTTCTTGTATCAAGCATATATTTACTACAAGTTTGATGAAAAACTTAAATAAAATAAATATTAGAGGAAAATGTTTAGGTCCTTTGCCGTTTTACTCTTTTTGACTGTCTTAGTGAGAGAGAGGTGGATCTCACCTGTTAATAGTATTAAACCGGGACCCATAAAATATAATTTATACATCGTACCCCTAAGGGCTCCTAACGTGGACCTAAAATTCTTGACCCAGTTTGTTGTTTTCTTGGTGTTTCCGTGATGAGACACGTACATCAGAAAGCCAAGCTAGGAGTATGTTAGGCATGATGAACTTTGGAGAGCAGTGCTTTCTTCTGCACTGTTTCTCTCTTGGGGAGAGAAACTCTAAGATGATTAAATGGAGTGGGACACTGGAGGTTTTGAGAGTGAGGAGAGTTTATTTCCCTAGGTCCTAGCTTCCCACTAAGGTCAAATGTGGCCCAAATGCTAAGAGGAATGCAACGATTTGGCAGTCCCATATCCACCAGGCGGTTAGACTTGCTTTGGAAAAAAGCACTAGGTTGTCTTGATCTTTGGTTTCAGAGGATGTAATTAACTTGGAGGTTGATTGCTGTACTGAGGACTGACTTCTGTCGAATGTCCTCCAGCTGAGAGCCTAAGGACAGACTCATGGACGGTGTGCACTGAAGTCTTAGTTGCTATTGAAGATGTCAGCGGGAACAAGTGATTTGGGACGCAATTCACCCAACTCAAGAAAACAGCTATTTCGTACCTCAGCGTTCAGAGTTCAGCTTTTGACCCATAAAGTAGAACAGTGGGGAGAGGACTGAAGTGACTACATTCACACGCTAAATGGGGTAATGCTATGTCATCATGAAAAAGAACTGGGCAGGTCCGCTTTCACGGACAAGGAAATAGCATCATGCAGGTTTCATGGATCCTGCCAGGCTCACGCAGTGTATATAGTGTGTTTTCACTTATGTAAAAAAGATCTACTTTGTTCTAAAAAGCGTTTGCCTGTTCAGATTTTGACATCTCAACAATCACCATGTATCTTGTAGTTGGTGGTGTCCCTTCAGTCACCGTCAGCAACAGGAGGGATGTGGTTGCGACAGGTTATGTGGCTGTGAACTGGGACCGTTTGAGGAAAACGAATGTAAGCCAAGTTAATGTCTGAAAACTTTCTTTCTTATTTTTTTTTAGAGAGGGGAGAGAAAGGAGGGGCAGATGGACGGAGACAATCTCAAGTAGGCTCCATGCCCATGGAGCCTGAACCAGGGCTCGATCTCACAACCCTGAAATCCTGACTTGAGCCATAATCAAGACAGACATTTAACCAACTGAACCACTCAGGTGCCTCTAATTTTTTTTTTTTTTTTTTTTTTTTTTTAAAGATTTTACTTATTTAGTGGTGCCTGGGTGGCTCAGTCAGTTAAGCCACTGCCTTTGGCTCAGGTCATGATCCCAGGGTCCTGGGATCGAGTCCTGCATCGGGCTCTCTGCTCAACAGGGAGCCTGCTTCTCCCTCTGCCTCTGCCTGCCACTCTGCCTGCTTGTGATCTCTCTCTCTCTCTCTGACAAATAAATAAATAAAATAAAATAAAAAAGATTTTACTTATTTATCTTATAGAGAGAGAGAGAGAGAGAGAAAGAGAGCTCAAACAGGGGGAGGGCCAGAGGGAGAGAGAGAGGGAATCTAGAGCAGACTTCCTCCTGAGCATGGAGCCCAACTCAGGGTTCAATCTCATGACTCTGAGATCATGACCTGAGCGAAATCAAGAGTTGGACACTTAACAGACTGAGCCACGCAGGCACCCCAGTCTGAAAACTTTCTTCTGGTAATGCCAAGAAAGCATTGGCATCAAAACTTGGGGGATGGGGTCAGTGGTTTGGAAGAAAATCCCAGAGATGAGGTGCTGCATACTTTTAAGCAACGTTATATGGCTAACAGCCTTGATGGCCCAGAGCGAAACATTGTGTAGAAAACCACAGACATCAAAGATTCAAAAATAGTTCAAAGAGTTGGATTCTGTATCTGAAGACATTTTGGATACTTTAACCAATATAACATGTATTTTTCTAAGTTTTCAGAAGAGTGATAAATGACAAAAATCGATAAGCAAATCTAAAAGAGCTCTTTTAATCAGTATAAATAAAAATTCTAAGAAAGCACTAGAGCATAGTTTAATTGGAAATAATTTTCTTAGTGACACAAAAAACAATAGTACATCTTACAATTGATTTTTCCTAGATGTAGTTAAATGTGGTATTTCCCCTCCTTCCCTCCCCTTTCCTTCCTTCCTTTTTGCTTCCATCTATGTATTTCTTTTTTTTTAAATGCTGAACATACAAGAAACTATTAACGGAGGGAAGGGACCTGGGTTTCTGGTACATGGGACAGGGAGACAGTTCTCCTATAGAATCTTCTGTTTATTTTAGTCTTTATCAAAGCTACAGATACTCCAGGTTTGAGTCACAAGTGGTCAGCTCTTTAGGTGACCACTTAAGGCTTGTACCTGATGACTCTTTTGGTTGTTACACCCAGATCTCAAAATAACATGGTAGCATTCCTCTTTAATGATTTTTCAGCATTAGGCATTATTAACTCTCTGTCTTGGAAGATGAGGGTTTATTCTTTTACCGTCTCCTACTCACTCACTCACCCTTCTTGAATCTCCGCCGTCCACTTATGTTATCAGATTGGCTAGATCAGTATTCACCCTACAGTTTTACGGCTGTGCAAATGATATTTGTAGATGAACCATCTAGCTCACTGATGACTTGTTTGCCCTGAGTTAATAATTGAGTCTTATTTATTTTTTTAATTGCTTTTTTTTTTTTTAAATGTACTTATAAGCAGTGCAGCCCCAAACTCTGACCAGCGAGAAATAATTAGTCCGTTCTTTCTCCTGCTATGGCTATTTGACTGCTGCTACTCTACTTTGAATTTCAGCTAATGGCTTAATATTTACATTCATAATCATGAGATCCCTGGAGCTTATTTTATTCATCTTTGAAGCCCCAGAGTTCCCAGTTTAATGCTTTCCAAATAGCAGGACTCGGTAAAACCTCGCTTTATAGGAGTGGCCCTGCTTCTCCGAGTCAGTGGTTTTGTCTCCATCAGAATCAGAATGCGAGCCCCAGAGACACCCTAATGTGGCTTTTAATAACGAAGAATAAATTCTTCACGTGCCTTGAGAGAGATCACGAACCCTGATCCAGGGTTAAGTAGCCTTGCCATGGAAGGATCAAGTGAGGGCTTCAGCAGAACATTCTAGAACTCTTTGAAGTGGTTTCGTCAGCAAGCCCTGGGTGACACCACAGCTCCTGTCTCCCTGGGGGCGGGAGGGCAGTGGCTCAGGCTGTCCTGCAGACTGTCACTCTGCTCTGCTTCCTTCTTCCTCTTCTCTCCCGTCCTAATTATTACCGTGGGAGAAATGGAATTCCCTTTTGCGTTTAGGGTTAGACGCTGTCAGAGGTACAGTTTGCTGTTAAGCTTATCGCAGGCAGAAGGAGTAGGGAGGTAGCAATGGTAAGAAGAGTTCTCTCAAACCCTGGAAGTCGTTTGAGCTTCATGAAGCAAATGATTTAATCTGAGGCAGGAAATGAGAACACACTTGGTGAGGCCGCTGGGTTTGGCCAGCTGAGGCGATTAGCAATATGGGTGATTTATGAGCCATGGTGTTTCGCCCATTGTTTCTTGAGCTTTAACATCTTTTAGCCACAGAGACTTTCATTTCCGACAGGTAAAAGGCTCCGTACTTAGATCTTTAAGCAGTAAGAAAGTCTTCATCTCTTTCGTACATTCAAGGTCAAGAAACACAGTGGAGAAGATTTGGAGTTGGTGACCAAATGTAGAGTTTGGTCAAATGCAGTTGTACAGGAGGCCTTCACTTTTCGTCACCCTCCTTGTTAGCTCCACAGTGATCACTACTCCGTATGTTTTAGTTAGCAGCTTAGAGAACGAGATGGTACGACACCATACCTGAAGGAGCCACGTGCTTTTGGTTTCGAATAATCGGATCCTTCCTCTCGCCAAGGGAGCCTCCTTTTCTGATTTTGTATTTTCCCTTCTTAAACGGGAGGCTTGCAGTTTTTTTCTCCTTCCCCATTCTCACCAGATGGACTGAGAGAGAAATAAATGGAGACGGAGAACTAGAAGCCCGGGATGGTGATAACAAGGGGGTGAGAATTGTGAAGGAACATAGTATTTTTAGGAAAATCAGGAGTTTAGGGAGCAAGAAAAAAAAACCTGCCACAGAACCTGGAATAATAAATTACTGTTAGATGGAAGTCTTAAGATTTTGAAATGGGCTTCTGTGTTCATCACAGTTTGATAGGGAAAAAGAAATTGTTCTAGGTGTTTCAGACAGTGGGAATTTACTATGGGGATTGGTTGTGGAGGCTTTGAAGGGCCAGTGGAGCAAAAGAAGGGAGGGCAAGTTACGCACAATGAATAACGGGAGAGCGCTGCCCTCCCTGGGCTGGAGAAGCTCAGGGGGAGATTGGTTTACCCAGAGTGCAGGATGAAGGTCTCTGAGGCTCCGCTGTTGAAGGTGAGCAGAAACCTGTGAGCTGACACCCCCAGGTCGTTGCTACTGCCTCTGTGGCTGGTGTCTCCCCTACAGCTGCCATGGTCATGTTCCCAGGTGCTTCTGCTCTCTGTGCCACAGGGGAAGCCTTTAGGCTCCTTCTTGCCCTTCTACTTCCTAGTCCCCCTACAGTGCCCCATTGGCAGGACCTAAATGCAAGCCAGTCATCAAGGGATCCTGAGAGATGAAGTTTGCAGGGTCTCTGCCCCCTTCACTGACTCGGAATGGCGCCGAGAAACTAACAAGCCAGCAACTAACATGACCTCCTTTTAGAAAAAAGAGCTCAGGTTCCTCTGTGCTTGAACCCTGCTGAGCTGAGAGTACTATAATCTTGGGAAAAACCCATTGTAATACTAAGTCCAGTGTTTGAATTCCCAAAAGAATGTATGGTCTGTTGGGGGACATTGGTGTATTTGGAAGAAACTAGTCTGTCCTGGAGAGAGGGTCTTTGCTTAAATTCTCTGCTTTCAAGGGGCACAGGGGTGGCTCAGTTGGTTGTCTGACTCCTGATTTCAGCTCAGGTCATGATCTCAGGATTGTGAGATCGAGTCCCACCTTGGGCTCTGCTTTCTTCGGGAACTCTGCTTGGAATTCTCTCTCTCCCTCTCCCTCTACCCTTCCACCCCCCCAACCATTTGGGTGCACCCTCTCTCTCAAAAATAAATAAATAAAAAAAATCTTTAAATTCTTTGCTTCCGTGAGAGATTTATATAAAGCATTGACTCATGGATCTATTTTGGTTGAAATGGTTTAAAAAATTAAAAAATTTTAATCTTCATATACACGATGTTTTATTCTTTTTTTTTTTTTTAAGATTTTATTTATTTATTTGACAGAGATCACAAGCAGGCAGAGGCAGGCAGAGAGAGAGGAGGAAGCAGTCTCCCCGCTGAGCAGAGAGCCAGATGCGGGGCTCGATCCTAGGACCCTGGGATCATGACCCGAGCTGAAGGCAGAGGCTTTAACCCACTGAGCCACCCAGGTGCCCCACGATGTTTTATTCTTATAGGAATTTGTAATTGGTATGTTTCAAGTCACTCCAAGAAAAAAATGCACGTAAAAACCAACTTTGTCCAATCACATATAGTGTTGGTCCAGCATGCAAAAGTTTTAGGGACTGCTTAGGTCTCTGGGCCATGTGCTCTGGCGGACAGTTCCTTTATACATTCTGGAGTTGTGTGTTGGAGTTAAGAAAACTGAAATACCTGTGACGTAGAGTTTCTGTAAGTTTCTCCTTGGCCCCTTGCAGTAAGCGTTCCAATCCAGTCCAGAGATTATGGTTAACTGAGTTCTGTGCACCTGAGATGTATTTTAAAAGGGAAAAAGCAAAGAAAAGGTTATACTCAAAGACAGAGCACCTAGCTTACTCTTAAAGGCTCAAACCAACCTTGGTGGTGATATCAGTGGAGAAAAAGAAGACATGAGAAGGACTGGGCTTTAGGGGAAGGTGGCTAGGTTAGTCAGGGCATGGTAATTGGTGATGTTCTCTGGGCTATCCAAGTTGGATATTTCTAGCTTGCTGTTAGATATCTGGCTGAAGTTCAGGGCAACAGTCTGGAGAGAGTATACATTTAGGATCTATCAGTAGATCTGCTGGAGGCAGGCCAAGGACTTGGACATCAGGTGTGGGGATGAGGGACCTGGTGAGATATCGAGGGTGGGCAGGGGATTAGCAGCAAACCAACATGGCAGGATTCTTTGCTGAATCTGGGCTCCGCAGGCCAAGGGCAGGACAGCAGGCCACGGTGAGGCATGGTGAGAGGAGGACTCAGACGAGCCTGACGGAATTTGGTCAGAGAGGGAGTTTTTGTCAGGACATAACTTGGACTCATGTGTTGAGGTGTCCATGTCCATGTCACAGGGTCTCTCATGGTTTTGTTTCAGAGCAGAGGGTGGAAGGGAAAGGGGTCGAGACACCCCTGCACTCTAGCTGGGAACTCTGAATACCCGGAGAGCTTCAATTTGAACGTGGCCTGCTAGACTCAGTTTCCTTTGCAAGGCTCTGAAGGTTGACACCGGCAGGGCTGGGGCAGAGCTTGTCTGGTGGGCACTCTCCTCTGAGGGACTCAGGAGCTTTTGGAGCCCCCTGGACAGTGGGGGAAGGCAAGACCTGGGACAGGCCCGGGGTGAACCTCCGCCCTCCCGCGAAAGAGGAAGGGAAAATGGTGTCTCACCCGGGGTGGTGCTGAGTGAGTGGAAGGCAAGGTTTGGGGAATGAGGTGAGGCTGTCAGCAAGTGCAGGAGAACCTCGCCCTTCTCTTTCTACCCTGTGCCAGGCCCCAACGAGAATCACAACTTAGAGCAGAAAACCATGTCGATTTTGAATATATATTCTCCACATTTGGTGTGAACTGCGTCTTTGCACATTAAAACAAACAAACCAACAAATCCATGAATGTGTACAGGGTAAGGTGGAAAGATAAACCGTTCAACACTTGTTAGGGTGACTTAGAGCTGTTGAGTGTTGGGGCGGATGGTCCTTGGGACCCTGTCTTCTTGCCTCAGGCGCTGCACCGCCAGGAAGGGGCTGCAGAGTTACCGACATAGAGCACAGGCCCAGGAAGGGGGCGTGAGAAATTTCCAGGCCCAGGGGGTAGAGTGAACAGATGCCTAACTGAACAGGCATAACTGAGGGAGGGCTCCATGAAGCAAAATTGATTAAGGGGCAGGCAGAAGGTCTCATGAAGAGAGATGGTGGAGAAGAAGGGAGAATACAGGTCTAGAAGTTAGTATGAGAGCGTTTTGAGTCCAGTAGCCTGCCCATGACCCCCAACTTGGCAGGAACCCGGCCACCTACAGAGGCGCCTGTATGGTGTGAGTGGGCCTCCACGGCCTGTGGTTAGAATTTCTCCTGAGGGTGCCTGGGTGTCTCATTCGTTAAGCATCTGCCTTCAGTTCAGGTCATGATCCCAGGATCCTGGGATCGAATCCTTCATTTGGCTCCCTGCTCTGTGGGAAGCCTGCTTCTCCCTCTCCTGCTTCCCCTGCTTGTGTTCCCTCTCTTGCAGTGTCTCTCTCTGACAAATAAATAAAATCTTAAAAAAAAAAAAAAGAATTTCTCCTGGGGTGATCGGGGTCTTTCCCAGCAGCCAGCACCATTCCTTACCATTTTCAGTTAACACACAGAACCTTAGAGAAAATAAATGACCTGATGGGGATTGTGTGGGTATGTTGAGAAAATTCATGTGACATGGGATTTAAAAAGAACCATGAACCACGCAAATTCTGGATGGTAATATATGGCCTAAATTGTTTTCCCCCCAAAGTTTTAGTTTCCTTTACTGGGGTATTCTTTTTTTTTTTTTTTTTTTTAAAGATTTTATCTATTTATTTGAGAGAGAGAGAGATCACAAGCAGGCAGAGAGGCAGGCAGTGAGAGAGGGGGAAGCAGGGAGCCCAATGCGGAGCTCAATCTCAGGACCCTGGATCATGACCTGAGCTGAAGGCAGATGCTTAACGAGGTGCCCCTCTACTCAGGTATTCTTTGTGTGGTACACAGTTTTAGGACAGAATTCTTTTTAAAATCAAGGATTATTTCTGGAGGACATTTTGGGGTGGGGGGCGTTTTTCTTTTCCTGAGGAAGGCATGTGTCTTCCTGGGTGGGCTGGGTTTAAGCTGGGTCACATTTTGGTAGGTGTGCCTGGGAGTGCCAGGAGCAAGTCATTCAAAAGAATCAGCATTGCAGCAGGGACCAGTGATCTTTCTGGTCCTTTAGCACCAGGCTTTTTGAAAATTCTGGTCCCAACCAGGGATTTTGGGTTCCAGATAAATGACTCCAACTTTGTTAGTAAAGTGGGGTGACTAATACATGTTGCCTTCTGTTTTCACTAGTCTGGGTGGGAATAATAAAAAAGGAATCTATGCCCTTGCAGAAGAAAAGGAGCCCACAAACCTATCATAAAGTATTGTCGCTCTTCTGCTCGTCTGCCGCTTCAAATTCCGTCTCCGCAGTTAGCAATCTGGCACCCTTTGCCGGCATTAATTTTATTCCATTTGTATTCAAGTCGCAGTTCCCTTTACAGTGCACGTTAGTGCTTAAGATCTTGTGCGTCAGCTGTTATGTCAAGGGACAAATGAATTTGTCAGTATTCAGTAAACACAAAATCACCCTGAGAAATGAACGTTTGAATCCAAAGTTGTTACATGTAAGAGCGGGTGAAGATGACTGTGGAAACGAGTGAACGGATCGCCTGCAAGTTAGTCACATTTTTTAGGGATTTTCCATAGTGTCATTGACTTTTATTTCTTTCAGTGTTCCAACTCTTGTTATCATGGGCAGTGCCCTGGAGCTGGAGGGAGCAAAATCACTCAATTGTCTCTTGAGCCACATACAGAAATTGTCCCGTATCGTCACTCATATTCTAGACCACAATCCCCTCAGTGGAGAACAGTGTGGGTTCCTGAACAGAGCTGAAGCTAGGAGCGCCAACCCTGGACACAGTCAAAAACCTGAGTTTAACTTTGGACCCCCAAAGCTTAACTACTAATAGCCTTCCTGATAATATCAGTAGTCAGTTAATACATATTTTGTATATGTGTTATATACTATATTCTTGCAATAAAGTTAACTAAAAAAAGAAAATGTTATTAAGAAAAACATAAAAGAAAATACATTTACGGTACTGTATTCTGTATTTATTGAAAAAAAAAAAAAAAACCACATGTAAGTGGACCCCTGAAGTTCAGGTCTGTGTTATGCAAAGGTCAACTGTATTTTAGGTCTGTTATGGTTCTCATGTCACTGTTCTCTGGTGCTGACAATCTGAAACTGTAGGTTTCACTGGGCAAAATGCCATATTTTTTTAAATCTTTCCCAGAAAATTTTGGTTTGGAAGAATCTGATTAAAAAAACCCCATTTTAATGTGATTTTGGGTGTGTCTGTGTGTCTGTGTGTGTTATGCGTGCATCGTGGGGAAGTAACTAGGAAATACTTTTTAAGGTAACAAATGGAAGATGTTTCTGGAAAGTTAGGTCTTTTTGACTTGCCTCTCTGTTAAAGAGGCATTCCCCCACTTTAAGATGGCCCCCCTCCTACAAACTAAACAGAATTCAGAGGAATGTGCTAGAACCTTACACTCTCATTTTTAAAAAAGCTCTGTTCTTTTTTAGAGCATGAATATAAATAAACTTTTCTTGCTTAGATCTGCAGGCTTCTCTTCCTGCTATAGATTGCATATGCCACGGACCCTATGCTCTTCTCCCCTTCCTTCCAACATCGAGGTTCCAGAAACAACTTGGCTGAAGGTATAATGAGCCGATAAGATTTCATCTCCTAGTTCTAATGAATGAAGGGCTCATGGCTCAAATTGGTACCAGGTGCGAGGCCCATTCACGTTATTAAACACAATCTGAGTGGACCTAGAAACTGGCTGCAGACAGGTCTACACATAGCCATTTTTGGTGCCTGTTTTGCTTCACTGATATGGATGAGCAGAGATGGAAGTCAGGCCCTCTCCATTCTCCGAAGCACAGGAGGCGGGTGTTGTCTTGCTGTTTCTCTGCTCCGCGTCTTGGCTCTTTGCAGCGGCATATCCAGGGTGAGGCAAATGAAAAATCACCCACGTGCCATACAGTAGCAGCAGACAGCCACTGGGGTCCGAGTCCCTTGCTCAAGACACCTGTGCCCGGCCCTGCCATTAATTCTAGACCCACTTTTGTTTTACTCAATACTCCTCCTATCTTATCTTTTAATTTTTTAAGATTATTTATTTATTTATTTGACAGGCAGAGATCACAAGTAGGCAGAGAGGCAGGCAGAGAGAGAGGAGAAAGCAGACTCCCTGCTAATCAGAGAGCCCGATGTGGGTCTCAATTCCAGGACTCTGGGGTCATGACCTGAGCTGAAGGCAGAGGCTTAACCCACTAAGCCACCTGGGTATCTGTCCCAACCCTCCTATCTTAATCTTATGTCTTGATCCTTGCCCCTGACGCCTGTGGACTCTAGTTCTTTCTTTCCCGGGCAAACAGCCTTGATTCTTGTTCTGCCTCCAGTGGAAACTTTCTGTTCTAACTCAAGCGGGTAGGTTCCCATTCCCATCCTTGGCCAGTTAAAGCAGCAACCACTTCCTGCGATAAATTGCCTTGCTCCTCAAATTCGCTTCTCTTTCATGTCTTCACGTTTGTCTGTGAACCTTTCTGACCACCTAACTTGATATGCCATTCCATTTTGGGCATGTAGATGAGCGTTCTAATTTTTTTTTTTTTAAGATTTTATTTATGTATTTTTCAGGCAGAGATCACAAGTAGGCAGAGAGGCAGGCAGAGAAAGAGAGAGGAGGAAGCAGCCTGATGCGGGGCTCGATCCCAGGACCCTGAAATCATGACCTGAGCTGAAGGCAGAGGCTTTAACCCACTGAGCCACCCAGGTGCCCCGATACAACCATTTTTATAAATGTTCGTCTTTTATTCCTGTTCACTGAGAATAAAAGCCTGGTATTGAGACAGTAGTACTTTGTCCAGCAACTTCCCTGGGCTCAGTAGATGTCCTGCAACATAATCTTAATTCTGTCTTTGTTTAAAAGCTTTTCTTGATTAATTGATTTCTCATTGATATACTGTTGGCACCAAAGAGTACATATTTATTTGAGACAGTGTGCACTGGCATGAAATAATTAATTGCTATGAATTTTACCAGAGAATATGTTTTATTCGATGGGAAGCATCTATTTGCACTACCCTCCCCCACCGCCGCCCCCAATGAATGTTGGAAAATGGAGTCTTTTTTTTTTTTTCTTGGCCATTTCCGTACATTTGAAAACTCAGAACTTAAAAACTCTAATCGTGGGCCACGAAATCATCAGTGTCAGAAACACAGAAATTTGGTGTCCCATCCTGTGGTATTGTCTTAATCATTTCTCTGTTCTAGGCATAACTCCTTCCTGATCGAGTCTCCATCCACACTGTCAGGAAACAACTTGCTCCCCATATCCGTCACTTCTGTCTGCCCATGATCGTGTTTCAGAGGTTTCCCAATTAATCCTGTGGAGGCTAGAATCACTCATAATTATAATCCTGTTATGCCTTCTTCATTTCTTGATGTGCTGGTTAATTCATGTCCATCCTGCGGCTGTCTGTAGCATAATGCTGTTATCAGCCGTTTTGTCTTTAAAAAGCCTCTTGTCTACAATTTTGATGATGATTGATTCACTGCACTTTGTTGAAATCGATCATTTTGGGTGAAAAAAAAAATCTATCTTGCATATTTGTTCTGGCGACTTTTGCATGATTTCCCTTTTTCTTCGGGGCATCAGTCTGCCAAACTGGTTGCTTTCCCCTTTTCTGGCTTCCTTTCTCCTGCTCTTTTCTTTTTTGAAGAACCATCTTCTCTTTATTTCTCCTGTGCTCTCTTAGACAACACGTCTGGGAAGAAAAGCCAATTGCTAGAGGCAGTGGAATGAATTCTCCCTTTAGAACCAGGCTAGACACTCCCATTTCTCTGAACATAAAATCAGAAGGAGGGTCCCTCTCTTTGGTGCTCCTCTCCCTGAGCAGTTTCTAGGGTGACAGTGTCATGACTGACTGCCAGGCATTTTGCAACCACTGTGACATGCTTCTTTGTAGCCTCGGACTTCTCCGTATTCTCATCTTACCAGGTAGACTCCAAGTCGGACACTAAAATTCTCTTGTACATACTAATATTTTCTTTTCTTCTTCTAGGCACTGACTTTAATATAAATAGTTTACCTCTGCCTCGGAAAGCCCATCACGACTGGGCCCTTTTTCACGAAGAGTCTCCGAAAAACAATTACAAGCTCTTCCACGAGCCAGTCATCACCTTGTTCAACTACACTGCCACGTTCAGCCGGCATTCCCACTTGCCCCTGACCACCCAGTACTTGGAGGGCGTAGAAGTCCTAAAGTCACTCCGATACCTGGTCCCCTTGAGGTCCAAAAACAACCTTCGAAGCAGACTTGCTCCGCTGGTGTACGTCCAGTCAGACTGTGACCCGCCGTCAGACAGGGACAGCTATGTCCGAGAGCTGATGACTTACATCGAGGTCGATTCCTACGGGGAGTGTTTACGAAACAAAGATCTCCCTCAGCAGCTGAAAAACCCAGCCGCTATGGATGCCGATGGCTTTTACAGGATCATTGCACAGTACAAGTTTATCCTTGCTTTCGAGAATGCGGTGTGTGACGACTACATCACTGAGAAGTTCTGGAGACCCCTGAAGCTGGGGGTGGTCCCTGTGTACTACGGGTCCCCCAGCATTGCAGACTGGCTCCCGAGTAATAGAAGTGCTATTCTTGTATCGGAATTTGCTCACCCTAGAGATCTGGCAAGTTACATCAGACAGCTGGACCACGACGACAGCCTGTACGAGGCCTACATAGAGTGGAAGCTGAAGGGTGAGGTCTCCAATCGGCGACTTCTCGCAGCGCTCAGGGAACGGAAATGGGGTGTGCAAGATGTCCGCCAGGACAACTACATCGATGCCTTCGAGTGTATGGTGTGTAGCAAGGTGTGGGATAACATCCGGCTTCGGGAAAAGGTGAGAAAATCGAGGTTTGGCAAAGAGGCGCTGGGAGGGCCATCTTGATGGTCTCTGCCATTGTGCATCCTTCTGTCCTAACCATTCCGTACAGCTCCTCATTCCCGTTCCAGAGCCCAGGCGCTGCAGGGAGGTGACTGTTTCATTACCCTCCTGGGAGGACTGTCATGAGGTTTACGAGTCATGTCCTTCTTCTCGAAGGCCCCTTTCTGGTTTCTTGGAGAACACTGTGCTGCAGGTGCTTGCTGGGCAGTGGAGAAGCAGGCTGCAGAGGTGGGAAGAAGAATAAAAAAGTTGGAAGTTCTGAATCTTACCCACATGGTCAATCTTTTAACTTTTCTATCACTGCTCTGGTTTCTGCTAAGACCCTTACACGCTTGCTTCACAGGTGCTGCTTTGAAACTTATATTCAGGGACGCCTGGTGGCTCAGTTGGTTAAGCATCTGCCTTCGGCTCAGGTCATGATCCCGGGGTCCTGGGATTGAGTCCCTTCATGGTGCTTCCTGCTCAGGGGGAGCCTGCTTCTTCCTCTCCCTCTGCTCTTCCCCCGCTTGTGCTCTCTCCCTCTCTCTCTCTGCCAAATAAGTAAATAAAATCTTGGAAAAAAAAAAAAAAGAAACTTACTTTCCTTTCACATATGCAGTCAGTTAACATCTCTCTCATTCTTGCTCTTTATCTTTCTAGCACACACAGGCTTATTAATACAGAGAAAATGTTCAAATAATGATGGATAACACTTAAAAGATTTCTTTTTCTTAAATTATTCTAAAGAAATTTCTGGGGCCTCTGGGTAGTTCAGTTGGTTAAACGTCTGACACTTGATCTCCACTCAGATGTTGATCTCAGGGTCATGAGTTCAAGCCCCGCATCACAGCCTGCTTAAAAAAAAAAATACAAATGGGGCACCTGGGTGGCTCAGTGGGTTAAAGCCTCTGCCTTCGGCTCAGGTCATGATCCTGGGGTCCTGGGATCGAGCCCCTCATCGGGCTCTCTGCTCAGTAGGGAGCCTGCTTCCTCCTCTCTTTCTGCCTGCCTTTCTGCCTACTTGTGATCGCTCTGTCAAATAAATAAATAAAATCTTTAAAAAATAAAATAAAAATAAAAAAAAGAAGGAAAGAAATTTCTTAGTAATGTCTTCAAATTTCTTAATTCTCTTAACATTTGGTTATTTACTTACTTTACTTATTTTTGCCAGGAATGACCCCACTTTGTATATAACTAAATTTGTTAAAAGGTAGTTTACTGAAAGAAAAAGAAAGATTAGTTTCAATTACTTTTGAAATTAAAAAAAAAAACCAGGATTGCCCACGTGTACTACTTGGCCATCATCCATCATTCTCTTGCCTGACTCCCATATACACATAACGTTTATCTACATTCTCTGAAGGCAAACAATTTTTATTAAATATTGAAATGTGTTTTTGTTTTTTGTTTTTTGTTTTTTTTTTGGCTAGCATATTAATTTCAGGCCAGACAAAAGCCTACGCAGTATGTGGAATTATTTTTGTGTATTGTATGTATACTATACAAGGCTTTCATATGCTAAATAGATGTTTATTTAGATGACTTAAAAGTGTTTGCAAGATCCTTTTCCTCATTTCAATTATTATAAAAATTTAAGTTACTTTACTGGTTTTATATAACAAATTTTTATTCATAAAATCATTTGTTTTAAGCCAAGTGTGTTGGTCAGTGGCACAAACACTAAATTTGACATCATTTTTCTCAGACACATCCTGATTTCCAGTGACTTCCTTTCTGACCTAATTATAAGGCCACAGTACAGCAAAAATCAAAATCCACACACTGCAAAAAACATGAGAGAAGGTAGAGACCACATCAATTGTCCATGCTATCCCCATTATTTCTTCTGAAACTCTACCAAAGCAGAAAACAGAATGTCTGAGGGTGATGATTGCCTGGGCTACGTATCACCATCCTTGCCAGGCTTAGGGATTGTAGTCATAGAAAACCCGAGAACTACACAAACCCTCACTGCTTCTGCACCTCACAGACGGCCTGTTGGAATGATTGCTGGGGACTGGAAAAGAGTGTAGGAGCTGGTAGCTAGCTTTTTAAAAATCATAGGAGAGTACATAAATTCCTGCATTTCCAGAGAGAAACTGACTGTGGCGTTTCAGAGTGCCAGAAGGTGGTGTGATTGAATGTCTTCTCTTTGGAGTCTTTGAAGAGAAAGAGAGGGAAAGGGTTGTCCTCTGACGAGCTCCTGTTCCTCCCAGAGGGGTGGTCAGTGAAGATGATTAAAGGGCTTTGCTTGCATTTCAGTGATTGTGCTACAATTCTTAAATGGTGATGTCCTCATTACTGAAAAGCAGAATGAAGTATATTGTGAAAGTAAGTTAAAGGGTTTTCGACCAGTTCTTTTTACTTGCATTTATTCATTGGTTTTACAAGATGTGTTAGAGCTTACATACGGCAGGTTTCTTCACGTTTTCTCCTTCAGCCAAAGAAAAGCTGGAAGAAATAATTTGTTTGCCTCTAACTCTGATCATTTTTTGTCTTGTGGTTGATAATAATTTATCATTGTATTTAGATGTAGGAAATACTATAAGAATATCAAATGCATTTCCCCTTTCTCTACTCTCCTCCTTCCCTGCTCTCCCTCCACACAGACCTAGGGAATTATCTGTTGCTGTGTAAACAATATTTTCACAGACTTATTGTCTTAAAACAACACACATTTGTCATCTCACAGTCTCTGTGGGTTACGTAGCTCATGGCTTAGGTGGGTCCGCTGGAAGCCTGGTTTCGAAGGATCTGTCAGGGCTGGAGGTTCATTGGGAGGCTCAACTGGGGACAGGTCTGTTCTAAGCTCACGTTTGTTGCCAGATTCAATTTCTTGAGGCTGTAGGACTGAGGGCTTCAGCTTCTTAGTTTTCGGAGGCTGGAGGCTGCCCTCAGCCTTTAGAGGCCACTTGTAGTTCCTTTCATAGGGGCTTCCCCAACATGGCTGCCTGATTCCTCAAAGCCAGCAAGGGAGAGAGAGTCCAGCAAGACCGGCATATGTTACCATGTATACATGATCACATACATTTTCTCACCCTTGCTGTATTTTATGGCCTAGAAGCAAGTGACAATTAACATGCACACGCGGGTGGGAAGGATTAGAAAGGTGTGAATACTAGCAGGCGGGAATGCTGGGGGCCATCTGTAGTCTGTCCACCACACAGTCTGAATCCGAGTATGCCTGTGCTCTGCGTTGTACACTTTATTTATGTAGGGAAAAGTCTTTCAATATTAATTTTGTCAGTTACAGAATATTTATTGATGAACGATCCTCTCCTCAAAAAGGCTATCATAGGAGATACAACATGGAATCATTATAGATACAACTTTACACAATTGGGATAAACTTTTAAAAAATTAGCTTTGAGGTATAATTGATATAGAATAAACTGTACATATTTAAACTGTGTATTTATTGTGGCATAGACTTGTGAAACCATCATCACAATCAAGATAAGAAACATTTCTATCCTCCTCAAGAGTTTCCACATGTCCTTTTCTAATCCATCCCTCTGACCCCTTCCTTGGGCAACCATACATCTGCTTTTTGTCACTTTTGTGAGAGAACCTAAGTCAGTTTTCTAAAATTCTATTAAATGGAATCATGTTGTGATTCTCTTTTGTGCCTGGCTTCTTTCACTCCACGTCATAACATTGACCGTCATCCACAACACAGCATGTATCAATAATTTCTCTTTATTGTTGAAGTTTGCATGTACCAAAATGTCCTTATCCATTCACCTGCTGATGGACATTTGAGTTGTTTCCAGTTTCTGGCAGTTACAAATAAAGCTGCTAAGTCTTTGTATGAAAATAGGCTTTCATATCTCTTCTGTAAATAGCTCCTAGGTATTTACAAAAAAAAATTGCAAAGATGTACGTTTCACGTTTTGAGAAATTACCAAACCGTTTTCCAGAGTTACTCTATCTTACCTTCTCACCAGCATTGTATGTGAGTTCCATTCATTAACAGTTGGTGTCGTCAGTCTTAGTTTTTACTATTGTGGTGGGAGCATACTGATATTTCATTGTGAGTTAATTTGTGTATCTCTAGTAACTAATGATTTTGAGTATCTTTTAAGGACTTATTTGCCATCGATGTCTGGTGATATGTCTCTTCAGATCTTCCCTCATTTAAAAAAAATTGAGTTGTTAATCTTGAGTTCTAAGAATCCTTTATACAGCAAATGTTTTCTTTCAGTTTGGGGGTTGTTTTTCCATTTTCTTTTTCTTTTTCTTTTCTTTCTTTCTTTTTTTTTTTTTTTTTTAAAGATTTTATTTATAAAATCAAATAGGGGACACAGCACAAACAGCAGGCAGAAGGAGAGAGAGAAGCAGCCTCCCTGGGAGCTTGACATGGGACTGGGATCATGACCTGAGCTGAAGGCAGACACTTAACCCAACTGAACCACCTGGGCACCTTGTTTTTCCATTTCTTAACAGTATCTTTTGAAGTGTGTAGTTTTTAATTTTGATGAAGTCCCGCTCATCATTTTTTTCTTTCATTCTTTGGTTTTTGTGTCCTGTTTGAAAATCTTTGTGTCACTCAGGGTCACTAAGATATGCTTCTCTTATTCTAGACATTTTGTCCCGCAAGACACTTAGGTCTATAGTCTAATTACAGTTAATTTTTGTGAGGCAGCACGTTGTAAGAGTTGAGGTTTGTTTATTTGGATATTCAACAGTATTGGCACTGTTTACTGGAAAGATTTTTTTTTTCATGATTGAATTACCTTGGCTTTTTTTTTCAAAACTCAATTAGTCTTATATATGGGATAATTTTTAGACTGGTAAATATGCCTATATTTAAGTACTGTAGCTTCATAATAAGTTTTGAAATGAGATAGTGTCAATCTTCCAACTTGGTTCTTTTTCAAAATTATTTTCATCATTTTAGGTCTTTTGCTTTTCCATATTAATTTTAAAGTCCCTTTGCCAATTTATATGAGAATGTTTGATAGCATTTTCACTGGGATTGTGTTGAATGTATGTATTAATTTGGGGGAGAATTGACAATATTGAGACATTTAATCCATAAGAATGATAGATCTATCCATATATTTAGGTTTTCTTTAATTTCTCTATACATTATTGTATACAGGTTTTTTATAACTCTGGTCAAATTTATCCCTAAGTAGCTCACATTTTTTAATGCTATAATAAATGCTATTTTATTTTTATTTTTGTTTTTAAATTTTTAAAAAAGATTTTATTTATTTATTTGACAGACAGAGATCACAAGTTGGCAGAGAGCCCGATGTGGGGCTCCATCCCAGGACCCTGAGATCATGACCTGAGCCAAAGGCAGAGGCTTAACCTACTGAGCCACCCAGGCGCCCCAATGCTATTTTTTAATTAAAAACTTTATTTTCTGATTGTTTGTTGCTAGTAGATAGAAGTAAAATTGATTTTGTATGTTGACTTTGTAGACTACAACCTTATTAATTACACTGATTAATTCTGTATCTTTTTAATAGATTTCTTAGGATTTTTTTTACATATATGATCATATCATTTACCAAAAAAAGATGATATTACCCAGACTTTCAATCTATTTGCCTTTTTTTAAAATTAATTTTTAATTTTTTTATAAACATATAATGTATTATTAGCCCCAGCGGTACAGGTCTGTGAATCACCAGGTTTACATACTTCACAGCACTCACCATTCTATTTGCCTTTTATTTCTTCTCTTTTTTCCCCTTACTGCGCAGAAACCTTCATTAAAATTTTGAATAGTACTGTTGGGACCATATGTCTTCACCTTGTTCCATGTCATAAAGAGAAAACATTGTTTTTCATTATTGTTTACGATGTTAACTGTAGGACTTTGGTGGATACCCTTTATCAAATTGAGAAAGTTTCTTTCTGTTCTTACTTTTATGAGGATTTTTATCATGAGTGGACATGGAATTGTCAAATGATTTTCTGTATCCATTGAGATGATCATATGGTTTTTCTTTTTTAGTTTATTTAATGGTGAGTTATAGTGATGATTTTTGGAGATTAAACTGACTTTGATTTGTGAGCTAAACTTCACTTGGTTATAGTGTATTATCCTTATTATTTATTGTTGGATTTGAATTGCTAAAAATTTTTGTTAGGTATTTTTGCTTCTATATTCATGAGGTATACTGTTCCATATTTTTCCTCCTAATGCCTTGGCTAGTTTTCTTGTATGGTAATGCTGGTCTCATGTTCCCGTTTCTTGTGTTTTCTGAAAGAGTTTGTGTAGAATTGGTATCATTTTTTTTCTTACATATTTTGCTGAATTTACCAGTAAGTTGTCAAACACCTAGGTGTTTTTTTGTTTTTTGTTTCTTCTGTGGAAGGTTTTAAAATATAAATTGAATTGTTTTTAATAGATATAAAGCTACTCCTGTTATTCATTTCTTTTTGAGTGAACTTTGGTAGATTGCGTCTTCTAAGGAATGTTTTTTTCATTTTACCCAAGTTGTGAAGTTGACGGACATACCATTATTAGTATTCCTTTATTCTTTTAATGTCTGTAATATCTATATGTTACCTCCGTTATGTTTGATATTAGTTTGTGTCTGTTTTATGGTTAATCTAAATAGAGGTTTATCCATTTTGTTGATCTATTCAAATAATTAACTTTTGATTTCGTTGATTTTTTAAAATTTTGCTTTATATCTTTTGTTTTGTTTTGTTTTTTAAACTTTCTTGTATTATGTTATGTCACCGTACAATACATCATTAGTTTTTGATGTAGTGTTCCAAGATTCATTGTTTATGTATAAGATCCAGTGCTCCACGCAATACGTGCCCTTCTTAATACCTGTCACTGGGCTCACCCACCCGCCTTACTCCCCTCGCCTCTAAAGCCTCAGTTTATTTCTCAGAGTCCACAATCTCTTATGGTTCATCTCTCCCTCCGATTTAACCCCCTTCGCTTTTCCTTTCCTTCTCCTAATATTTTGCTTCATATCTTAATGATTTCTGTTCTTTATTATTTTAATTATTATTAATTTGGACTTAATTTGCTCTTCTCAAATTTAAGGTAGAAACTTGGGTCATTGATTTTAAACCTTCATACTTTTATTTATTTTTTATTTTTTTATTTTTTTAAAGATTTTATTTATTTATTTGACAGACAGAGATCACAGGCAGGCAGACAGGCAGGCAGAGAGAGGAAGGAAAGCAGGCTCCCTGCCGAGCAGAGAGCCTGATGCAGGGCTCGATCCCAGGACCCCGGGATCAAGACCCGAGCTGAAGGCAGAGGCCTTAACCCACTGAGCCACCCAGGTGCCCCACCTTCATACTTTTATAATATACATGTTTAATGCTATAAAATTGCCTCTAATCACTGCTTGCGCTATCTCCTACAAATTTAGATTATTATGTTAATGTTGATTCAGTTTAAAATATTTTCAGTCTTCTGTTCTGCTCCTAATTTTCCTCCTGGGCAACTGGTGAATGTCCATGGGAAAGAGCTTTAGAGTGGGTTTGAATTCTTCTTTTCTATCTGGGGCTCCTAGGGATTCTAAACCAGCATGGTAACTCCTACTTCACCTCTAAAAATTTGTTAAAAATTTAACTGATTTCTTATTACCTCTTTGTATGATGACCACCTCTTTCTCCATGTTGTGTCAAAGGTTAAACAGATCATGTATCCATCTCTCCTTAAAGGGTCTTGTCATGAAATTCAGTTTTCTTTGTTGCCGGGTGATTTCAGTTCCCTGAGGGGCTCAAGAAAAGTTATGAATTTATAGATTGTTTGACTTTGTCCTTATTGTTGGAATAGGAGCCATGTCCTCTTTGGAAGCAAAATATTTGCTAATCATACTTTAGAAATAGCTTGTTTTTCTGCCCAGAACCCCAGCTGGAAAGTCAATTTGGGAGGCTGAAATTTATTTAGTTACTTCTAAAATGTCATAACTATTTCATCAAACACACTTCCTTCAGGTCATACTCTGAAATATTTCTACAAGAACACTGGAGTTAAGAGTCCATTTCATGGAGATTCTTTTCCTTGTGATATTATTTCAGACGTAACTTTGTGGTACACTGTTGAATGGACCCTTGCGTGGGCAGGCAAGGAAACAGAGTATTGTTACTGGCTTTCTCATATAAACAGTTATGCAAGGTCAGGGTTGGGAAGGCCATCCAATGGCATGTGGTCAGTATGGCTACCAGATGACTCACGTATCATGAACAAGTCATCTGCTAATGATCTTGGAACATTTCCAATGTTGGCATCTTCATTATTTCTTAAGGCAGCCTATTTTATCTTTTCTTAGTTTTGACAGTTATATCGTTCTTTGTTTTGAACTGGCACTTTCCCTTCTCTAGTCCATTCTTAGCTACCTGCCTCTGACTCTTTACTTCAGTGGGTTATAATGTGAGATGGTAATGTGAGTGGGTTATAATGTTTCATGGTAATCACTTTGGGTCCTCCTCACTTGATTCTGTTCTGCTCTTGCTTCAGATACAATCTCTACCTAGCCATGAACTCTGGCCAAAGTGGCTGGAGTTGAGCCTATTTTTGGTTTTCTGAAAAAAACCAAAAAAACAAAAAAAAAAAACTTTTTTGTATTATTTTATATTATTGTTCAGACTTCCCAGATTTTAAGTCTTAGCATTTCCTAGTGGTTTGTTATTTAGATTTGTGTTCTGGTTCTCTGTGCTCAGTGTTGTCTTGGTAAAGAAACTTTGCACTAGTTCCAGGCCCTTGGAAGCCAAGCTCCATAATCATTTGTCAGTGGTCCCCAAAAGCAGGGAGGATTTGGGCAACTGTGTCCTTGTCCCTCTTCTAAACACGTTAATTCACTCTTCTACTTAGAGTCCATTCAGTTGCTTGAAGAAAGCTTTATATGCATCCTAGGTCATCTCTTTTTCAGGCTACACCCTAATATCTTCTTAGATGCTTCTAATGGGAGGTTTAACAAAGAGAGAATAAATTGATCCAACTGTAGGTAGATACCCAAATTATTGTATTTCCAAATTGATTTTCCTACTCTGCTTTCTAAATTCCTGATGAAGATTCTAATTATTACAAATCCAACCCATTTAAATCCTAATATCTTCACGTTAAAAATATTTTTTTGAAAAAGATATATATGCATGAGTTTAAACTATTAAATTTAATTAATTTTAAACTGAACTTAAATTTAAAACTAATTTATTAAACTAATAAATTTAATATTAAAACTATATTAAATAATTATGCAAAGTTAGTTTAAAAAAAAAGAGCAGTCTTTTATTTTCCCCTTTTCCCCTTCCCCTGTAGAATCTCTTACCATCACATTTAGCTAATTATTTTGGTACTTATTCATTGTTTCTAAATAAAATGCTTATACACTCACTTTTTTTTTTTTTTTTTTTTTTGATGTTTAGTGTTTCTGTGATCATGACTGTGCACCTGCTATTCTGGGACAAGCCATGTAGTGTACTGTGATTTATCTTCCTCGCCTGGACAGATCTTTGTTTCTCTCTCGTTTGCCATCTTGTTTGATTATTTTTCTATGGATGTACCACTCATTCAATCCTTGTTGATTGTTTAATTCTCCTTTGAAGATGTTCAGATCTACCAGGCATCCAGTTCATTTCGTCTTGCTGAAAAAAATCACTCACAGAGCCTTCTGAGCCTCGCCAGCATGCTGGCTGCCCTCGCCACCTCGAGTGCCTGAGAGCTCCCTTCCGCAGCACTTGGGGATTTTCCTTTCTTATCTTTTTCTGACAGATCTCTTGTATGCTGTTCTCTGTTTTCCTTAGTTTTGCCTCTTAGTTGGATCCTACCCTCGTACAGCTTCCCGAGAAGGGATATGCGAGGAAGTCTGAAACGTCTTCATTCTACTCTATTTAAGCAATAGTTTGGCTGAGTGTAAACTCTCCATTTTCCTTGGAATTGGGAGGCAGTTTGCGTCGCTTTCTAAAAGACTTTTAGTTTTGAAATGATTTTACATTGACAGAAGAGTTACAAAGATCATACAGAGTTCCTCTATAGCCAGCACCTGGCCTCCCTATTGTTGACATTGTACATCACCATGGTACATTTGTCAACACTTACGAAATTAATGCTGGCCCACAGCTCTTAACTGACCTGCAGACTTTAGTCATATTTCACCAATTTTTCCACTAACATCCTTTGTTATCCTTTGTTCCAGGATCAAATCCAAGATACCAAATTGAAATTAGCTCTCATGTCTCCCTAGTCTCTTCCAAACGGTGATCAGCCGTTTGGTTTCCTTATTTTTACAAACTTTGATACTTTGGAAGAGCACTGGTCAATATTTGTGTGGACTGTCCCTCCATGGATTTGTCTGATGTCTTCTCATGTTAAAACATAGGTTATGGATTTGGGGGACTATTACCGCAAGGGTGAAAGGGCCTTTCTCTTCACACTGTATCAGAGGACACATCATATCAATGTGAACTATTACCGGTGATGTTAACTTTGATCATTTGGTTGAGGTGAAATCTGCTAGGTTTTCTCTGTGAGCTTACTCGTTTAACCTTTCCATTAAGCGAGTCACTAAGTCCCGGCCATGTTCAAAGGGCAAGGAAGTTATCTCCACCTTCTTGAGGAATATCAAATCTTTTGTGGATTTATGTCAAATCCACCACAAAAATGAATAAATATGTGGGGGGAAGTATTTTGAGGCTACGCAAGTATTCTTTTCCTCCTTAAAGTTTTACTCACTAATGTTCACATTCATCAGTTAGTCTTACCATTGCCTTTTAGCTTCAGTGTTACTGTCAAGAGATGTAAACCATCCTAACTGCTGATCCTCAGAATTAGACGATTCCTTTCTGGGAGCTCGTAGAATCTCTTCCTTCTTTCCTGTGTTCTGGAATTTCATAAAGATGCTTGGCAGGAGACTGTTTGTGTTATTATGGAGTGAAGATATTTGCTGTAAAAGGAAAAGTATATGTTGGGTTCTGTTTCTCTTGAGGCAGGAACCCAAGACTTTGTGCTTTCTTAAATTTTTCATTCTTTTTTCCTTTCTCTCAACACAGGGTTTACCACCCAAAAGATGGCAGGCCGACGTGATGCACCTGAGTTGCCCGGAGCCTGCGGTGTTTGCTTTCTCACCTCTGGCTCCTCCCCGGAGCTCTTTGTGGGAGATGTGGATACCAAGCTTTGAGCAATCCAAGAAGGAAGCCCAGGCACTAAGGTGGCTGGTTGATAGGAATAAAAATTTTTCAGCTCAAGAGTTTTGGGCCCTGGTTTTCAAGGACTAATTTCCAGAAGGATCAGAATGATATAGACTAGTGCTCTCCTGAGGTTCATTTTCTAGGTTGCCTTAATACATGAGTATCATAGCTACTTGGCTGACTATCCTTTAGGATAAGGAGTACTTGCTGCAGTACTCATAATGAGCCCTCTCAGATAATGGATGTGAATTACCCTTAGGGGTCACCTCTGTATTTTTTATACTAAAAAAGTAAATATTTCTTATGGTCACCTTCCACTGACATGTCTGGACCGATGTACCTGCTGCCTTTTGTGGACATTCAGCTAATGTGGAGTGAATGTTTCCCTCCCTGCATGGGAGGCAGAGGGTAGATCTGTGGATTCTTGATACTCACCTCACAGTCTGCAGTTTATTAGTGTCTGGCAAGCCCAGGGTCCTGATGCTGAAGCATGAACATGAAATGCATTAGAACTTGGCAATGAGAGATTCCATCTGTTGGTTTCCAGGGATGTAAGTGAGTAATAAAAGCTGTGTGCATTTTATCCGCTTTTTCTCTTCAAGTCAGAAGAACGTATGCCTGTCTGCCTTCTCCTTACTCTTACTACCTCTTTCTTTCCATCTTGCCCTGCTCCCGCCCCCACCCCCTTCCGCCCCCGAAGTGGAATATCTTACGAAGATGTGCCTCCTCCTTGTTTGTTTTGAACAGTGAGATGTTCTCAATGGTCCCTTCTCCTGCAGAGCAGAATAATGATCTTGAGATCGGACACCCTGTACCCTCTGATCAATGTGAGAAGGGAAGTGGGTGGCCCCCCGGAACTCCAGTTGTGTTGAAGGTGATTTGTCTTCTCTTAGGCTGATGTACAGCCTGTAGTAATGGGCAGCCCGCTCTGGTAGGTGAGCCTTCCTGTCATTTCTGATCCCGGCACAGAGAAGTTGTGGCTGTCCTGTCAGGAGCACCTATTGGAACATGATAGACAAGGAGACATCGCTGGCTGGTGTTTTCTCCCCATATGGAGGTGGGGAGGCTGTTAGAAGATCCTAAAGCCTGTTGCCACCAGATGTGTCCTGGCTTTGGTGCTCTTTACTGTGGAAAGATATCAGCTCCTGAGGACAGGAAGGGTCTCTGATTCTTATGTCCCTGACATGGCATGTGGGTGAAACTCAAGATGGCTCCTGTGGTGCCAGCTCTCTCTTGACCCCAGGGCAGTGCCTTCATGAGCCAGCCGTGCCCAGTCTCTTCCATGAGGAGCTCTCTCCCTGGCTGTGTGCAGGGGTAAGGAGGACACTGGGTTCATTCATTCAGGAGCAAGAAAATTCACATTGCTGGATGGGATGCGGTTCTGTGATGGGTTTTTCTCAATCCCAGCACTGCCATTAATTGAACATGATTCAGTACAACTCTCTTAACTTCCCCGGCCCTTCGTTTTTGTACCTAAAAAGAAGCGATTGAGCTGGTCATTGAAGCTCTTCTCTGTGTAATGTTCTTTGTTTATCAAAATTAAGAAGTTTCATTTTGTAGATGTTTTTACTCAGGCAGTAGTAAATCATTAAGTGCCACTTCATGGTTTTCAAGAAGAAAGCTCTTTGAAGGAAGAGGTACACTTCTTGGGTCGTATTAGGGGTAGAAAGTAGGTGATCTCTGCCGTTTTTTTTTTTCTTTTCTTTTTTTTTTTTTTAGTTTTATTTATTTATTTGACAGAGAGATCACAAGTAGGCAGAGAGGCAGGCGGAGAGAGGAGGAAGCAGGCTCCCCGCTGAGCAGAGAGCCCGATGAAGGGCTCAATCCCAGGACCCTGAGATCATGACCTGAGCCGAAGGCAGAGGCTTTAACCCACTGAGCCACCCAGGCGCCCTGCCATTTTTTTTCTGATAATGTCCAAAGGGAAAGCATAGGTAAGGGGGATTGTGTGTTACACACCAGATTTTAAATTGTATATTAAATGAGTTTTGTTGTCGTACCCTTAATAAAAAGCCCAGGATGTGATTTGTGCATCTGGTGGGGTATTATCCAGTAGATCCAGTCCTCCATAAAAGCCTTAAACAAATCCCCAGTGCTCATATGCTTCTCGTATGTTTTAAGCCTCAACATTGCATGTAGTTATGTTCTACTCGGTTTTTCATTAAGACTCTGTAGACAAAATTCTGCCTGGACTTTTCTGAAGTAGCCCTGAACAAATTGAGTGAAATGAAATAATTGGTTGTTTAATGGGGCATCAACTTCTTGTGGGGGAAGAAGATGGAGGAGAGGGAATTCCATGGGATTGAAAATGAGGTATGTTTCAGAGAAAATAAATTAAAAGTTCTTTGGGACTCTTGGAGTACACATAGATTTGAGACTTTATTCACATGCATCTTCTGTAATAGGATTTTTATTAATAAGACAGTACCCCTATCTGTGATAATTGCTGTCATGGAGAGAGAGGCGTGGCCCCAAGGTAGAAGGATTCTTATCTGTAAATAGGGAGCTGTGTGGTTTTGAGTTCTGTGTAGGTCCCCTCAGTGACATTGTGTCCGTTGAGCCCATCAGACCACACCTTTCTCTTTACCTCACTCTCCCCACTTGTGAAATATGATTAAGAGAGAGTCCTCTCTCACTGGGATGCCGTGAGGAATGGCTCATGGCTGTGGAAGACTTGTTGTAACATTCTGTTTAGGGCATCAGCGCATTTTGCTTGGGTTGCTTTTGGAGACCTAGTCTCTAAGTGATATGACAAGGTGGATAGAAACCTTTTCATAAATGTTGAAGAAAGGGCTCACTTATGCTAGTCAATAGTCTTCACATCTTCACCTGAAAATGAGATCAGTTTGATCCTGTAGCAGTGACAAAATTTCAGAACCTGATCGTGGACTGGCTTTGTTGCTGTTAAGAGCTAGAGTCCAGTAACTAGAGTATCCATTGAGATTCTTGTCATTATTAGTAACAAATTGAATGCAGTGTTGTAGGCGCTACTGGGAAGTAGAAGACATAAGCAAAAATGAACGTCCTTGCTTTGAGTCACACATTGTAGATTACACATAGGAGAACAAGCCTAATATCTACAGAACACTGTATGAATCCCAGCACGGCACAGACCTGAAATTGAAATGCCCAGTGTTATACTGTGCATTAAAAAAATAACCCATTAGTGTAGCTCATAATTCCTGCTAAGGATGACAAGGCATTAGGGGGACTCCAAAGGAGAGTTAGTTTTCAGTGAATGATATTATCTGAAGCATCATGGGTACAACTCTACATAAATAACATATGTCTTTCTTGGAATCTTCAAAGTATAAAATGTAAAAGTTCACAGGCCAAGAATAATGGTGGTTAGTTTATGTTTCAAATAATTGTGCAATTCTGAATGTTCTGTAAAGCACTTTCTTACCCTTCTTTAGGGAGTGTCTTTGTTTTCATTTTTATTGTTGCCATTATTGATAGTTGTCTTTACTGTGATAATTGTCTTTACTTTTTTTTAAAGATTTTATTTATCTATTTGACAGAGAGAGAGAGAGAGGGAACACAAGTAGGGGGAGTGGGAGAGAGAGAAGAGAGAGACAGAGAAGAGAGAGCCCCCCCCCCCCCCCCCCCCCCCCCACCCCCCGCCGAGCAGGGAGCCCGATGTAGGGCTCGATCCCAGGACCCTGGGATCACGACCGGAGCCAAAGGCAGACACTCAACTACTGAGCCACCCAGGCGCCCCTTTACTGCATAATTCTAATGTCACCTTTATCTTTTATTTTCTTCTGATTACAGAAATAAAAATGCTTACAATACTTGGAAAATTGAACTATGAACTATGACTTCAGAATAAGGAGAGCAGGTTTTAGTCCCTACTCTCCAGTATACCGTCTAAAGATGATATCTTGGGGGCACCTGGTTGGCTCGGTCAGTTAAGTGTGAGACTCTTAATTTCAGCTCAGCTCCTGATCTCATGGTCATGGTCATGGGATCGAGTCCTGTGTTGGGCTCTGCACTCAAGGTGGAGTCTGCTGGAGGTTCTTCCTCTCCCCCTCTCTCTGCCCCTCCCTCTCATGCCCTCTCTGTCTCTCTCAAATAAATAACTAAATCTTTAAACAAAAAGAAAGGTGGTACCTTGGCCAAGTTATTTGGCCCTTCTAAGTAAGCTTCCGTTTGTTCACCAGGAAAAGCTCGCTATGTATCTAACCACACTGTGAGGTTGTGACGTGTAAATAAGTCAGTGTTCATACTTCACTCTATAAATGCTAGCTGTTGCTGTTCCAGCTCTCCATGGTCATCACCCTTTGTTTGTGGTGACCTTGACTGAGATTTGCACACAATGAAAGAATGGCTAATGATAGTACCAGTGATGGTGTTCCTTTTAGTTCTCCACTTAGTTATCTGATAGCTATTTTGTTATGAGGTAGGCATTGGGCTGTACATCTTAGCCAGTGTGAGTCAGACATGGGGGAGAGTATGTGGGGTTCTGGGTAAGGCTCTGTGATACCAGGATGTCATGAAAGCCAGGTACTGAGGATAATGCTCAGATTGTACTGTCCCTCCCCTCCGTGGGATTTTTGGTGGAGTTTTACGCAAAGCTCCTAACAGTGTAGTGGGAATCACACAACCTTTTTATAGTACCTGTGCAAACCCAACTAAACCCAGTGCAGTGATCTCTGGCAAAAGCCTTTCAGTTTTGCAGTTTTCAGTCTTGGGAGGAGCCTGTTCAGTCTACTCAGACTAGGAGAGAGAGGAGGGGGAGGTGGCCAGGTCTAGAGGTCCTGCCCCTTACTAAGTAATAAGTTTACTTACTAACTGAAAATCAAAAAAGAAGAAAAGAACAGAAGCCTGCTTAGGACTTCTCCTGGGAGACAAGCCCCGTTTTGCTCTTCATATTTATTGATGCAAGAACAACGCTTAGGAGCCTACTTTTAAGTCACATAACCTCTCTGGTTGATCAGTATCGGGGCCTAACCCATTAAATTAGTGACCCTGGTGGTGGGAATCATTCAGTAGAAGGGCACGAGGCAGAGGTGTGGGGAGGAAAAGGAGTGACCCTCCATGATTTTTATCTTCTCAACTCATTGGGCTTAACACCCAAGCTGGGGCTGTGTCTCTAAGGGGGTGTGACCAGTCATGATCCACAGAAACCACCTTTTACCTTCCTGAGGCTTCTTCCTAAATACCTATCCTTGCTCCTTTGGGTCCCCCTGGAACCACTTCCACGAGCGGTTGAGCTATCTGGAACTTCTGAAATGAATCAGAGTTGCACACTGATTAATGTTTCCAAGGGTATTCTGAACATTAGGTCAGACTTTTTTGCCCTATTTCATTTCTCATGCAAACTAGGGCCACATCATCCAACCTAGCTTACCAGAGGAGGTGATAATGCCAGCCCAAATGGGCCATTATGGATAGTTGGAATTTTGCTGTCACAAACTCCTTAATTAAAAAACAAAAACCAATTGGCAATTTAAAAAACTTAAAGACTATTAGGGTAGGTAGGGGGTGATATTAAGGGTTTTGAAGCAAGGGCAGTATCTTTTTGCAGGAGACTTTGAAATCAGCCTAACAAAACTCGCTTCTTATAGAGTAAACACGGCTATGGGCACTCATCTAGTGAGTCACACAGGGAAAAAAAAAATATGCCAGTTTTATTTTAAAATGTCCTTGATGAAACAATAAAAATGATTTATTTTATTAAACCTTGATCTTTGAGTCCATGTCTTTTTATTACTCTGTGAGACAAAATGGGGAGTACACATGTCATTTTTGTATACCAAAGCACAGTAAAAATAGCAAGGAAAACCACTTGTGTGATTGTTTGGGTTGTGAGTTGATCTAGCAGCTTTTTCATGTAATGCTGTTTTTACTCAAAAAGGCATCTAGCAAACTACAGATATCCAGATTTGGGTTTGTCAGTCGTCTTCATGAAAACAAAATGAGCTTGTCACTTTAAGAACAGTAATAGAAGTTGTTGCTAATGATAACATTTCAACTTTCAAGTGAGAGTTGGGATTTTGGAAAACTAATTTCCACCACTTTAAGCATCAGTTTATCTGATACTTAGAAACTGTCCTGATGCAATTGGTGGTGATATTAACAAGTGATGCTTTTGACATTGAGTGAAAACAGAGGCAATGGTGTGTAAGCGTGTGTTTAGTTTATTAGTTTGTTTTTATAATTCTAAGAAAGGAAGAGAGGGTATCAAATACTGGAGAGAGGGAGCAATCTTTCTTTAAATTAAAAAATTTTTTTTTTTTTTTTAGTTGAAGTCTTCCATTAGTGGAAATGGAACTTCTAGTGGGAGTTTTTTTTTTTTTTAAGATTTTATTTATTTATCTGACAGACAGAGATCACAAGTAGGCAAAGCAGCAGGCGGAGAGAGGGGGAAGCAGGCTCCCTGCCGAGCAGAGAGCATGAAGTGGGGCTTGATCCCAGGATCCCGAGACCACAACCCAAGCCGAAGGCAGAGGCCCAACCCACTGAGCCACCCAGGTGCCCCTAGTGGGAGACTTTTTAAAATTATTGATTGCCTCCCTGAAAACTGGGGTAAGATAAAAGGTAATGAGAGCTTTCATTGAGGGAAAAGACGCTTTTGTTTTTTTAATTGTGAAACAAGAAAAAAATGGATTAATGAACAAGAAAAATATTTTTAAAATATATCCAAATTATCATTATTTGGGTGACTCAGAATGTCAGTCTGCCTGGAATTTATTAATGTACTTAATGCACTTTTATTGAGCACTTACTATGTGCCAGGAATTATCCTGGGCCAGGGGACCCAGTAGTGAATAGAACGGACAAAACACATGTTACCATACAGCTGACCTTCTGATTCTAGTAGCGGAAGGAGAACGGAAATGTGTTAGCAGAATGTAAACCATTTTCTTTCTTTCTTTATTTTATAAGCCCCGTGGGATGGAATTTACCTCCTGACTCCATACCACCACAGCTGAAACATGAGATGGGATATAAATGGGTTCTATCGATAAGAGTGTATTAGACATGCTATATTGACAAGATGTGTTAAAAGTGCTACGACTTTAAATTTAAAATGAGTTGGCAAGTCTAGAAGCAAATCCTTTCTCCCTTCTTTCCTCCATTGTTTTATTCTTGTTCCCTAGAAGAGGAGGCATTTCTTCTGTCAACATTGGGTGATTTCTGGCAAGAATAAGAACTGTGACTGGGGATTGGCAATAAAGATGGCGGGCCCACTGGGCAAGCCACTCTGCTCTGTGGAAACTGCATCTGTTCACCTTAAGTCCAGGGGTTGGGGCCAGTCAGCATTTACTTAGTCTTAGCACCTGGAAAAGTTTTATCTTACAAGCTGTTCTCAGTCATCCTGTGTATGGTTCACACACCATTAATAAGAGGACTCACTTCACCACTGAAATGATATTATCTGCTAGTCTGAGAGAATGCGGGTCACTTCGGTGAGCATCTTTCAGGAGTGAAGTATAATCACAGATGTCTTCTATTTCCTGCTTTCATGGTCCAAGGTCCCAGCCTTGGTGTGAAGTCAGCCTGGAGGTGATGGGGCAGGAACAATGAAAAAGAAACCTGTGATGTCCCGGGCTTATTTGTTTGCTTGTTGATTTTTGTTGTAGCTCTAGGACGCCACTGAAAATACATTTTGGTCATCTTTATTCAGAAACATGATGCAGCTCCTGTGCCCTTCAGCAGCGTAGGCATGTTTTCCAGAAAGAATGTGACAATAGGTTGGTGGCCTTATGTATCATTGTCCAAACTGGGACCCTTCTGAGAGTGAAAGGGGGAGCTGTGATTTAAGCCAGGACAATCGACCCAAACTGGGTTGTGTGGAATATAGGGGGCAACAGCTGTCTTAGCACCACTGTCTTCCAAAACAGTCCCTGAGCGTGGGGTGCTCGGGTGAGGAAAACATTACTAGTGTTTTTTAGGGACAGGCACTGCTGGATATTGTCCTGTGTAATGGCACTTAGTTGTTACAGTAACCATTTGAGATAGATCGTTTTCTCTCCTGCTCTTATAGCACAAAATACAGTAAAACTCCATTTAACCAGGGTGGGGTGACATTTTAAACGTGTTTAAATGGACAGAAGCCGGGGCGCCTGAGTGGCTCAGTGGGTTAATCCTCTGCCTTCAGCTCAGGTCATGGTCTCAGGGTCCTGAGATCAAGCCCCACATCGGGCTCTCTGCTCACCAAAGAGCCTGCTTCCCCGCCCCCCGCCTGTCTCTCCGTCTACTTGTGATCTCTGTCTGTCAAATAAATAAATAAAATCTTTAAAAAATAAAATAAAAATAAAAAAAGAAGGAAAGAAATTTCCCTTTTTCTTTTAATTAATTAATTCATTAATTAACTTATGCCATTTGAAAATAGTTGTGAACTAGATGTCATCCAAACCGGTAAGGAAGAAGGAAACTTTCACTATTTGCAGATGACATGAAAACCTTAAGGACTCCACCAAAGTAACTACTAGAATTGATAAATGAATTCAGTAGTCACAGAATACAAAACCAATGTGCAGAAATCTCTCATGTTCCTATACACTAATAATGAAACAGTATAAAGAGTATAATCCTAAGTAGGAAGTAGAAAAAAAGGGGGGGGGGAACAAGCCCATTTGCAATTTCACCAAAAATAAGATACCTAGCAATGCAGCTTGTGATCCAAAGAGGCGAAAGACGTGTGTTCTGAAAACTGTATGACACTGATGAAAAAAATTCAAGATGACACAAAGAAATGGAAAGAAATTCATGCTCATGGATTGAAAGAACACATATTATGAAAATGTCTATACTACCTAAAGCAATCTACAGATTTAATAAAATCCCTATCAAATACCAACGGTAAGTTTCGCAGAACTAAGAACTAAGAACCCTAAAATTGATATGGAACTGCAGAAGACCCTGTATAGCCAGAGCAGTTTTGAAGAAGAGACACAAAGCTGGAGGCATCACAAGTCCAGACTTCTAATTATATTACAGAGCTATAGTACTCAAAACAGTATGGTGCTGGCACAAAAACAGACACACAGATCAATGGAACAGCATAGAAACCTGGAAATAAACCCACAAATACACGTCCCGTTAGTATTCGACAAAGCAGGAAAGAATATCCAATGGGAAAAAGGCAGTCCCTTCAGGAAATGGTGTTGGGAAAACTGGTCAGCTACGTGTACAGGAATGAACCTGGACCACTTTCTTACACCATTCACAAAAATAAATTCAAAAAGAATTAAAGACCTAAGCATAAAACCTGAAACAATAAAAATCCTAGAAGAGAGCATAGGCAGTAAGATCTCTGACATCAGGCATAGCAACGTTTTTCTAGATAGGTCTCCTGAAGCAAAGGAAACAAAAGTAAAAGTAAACTTTCATGACTACCCCAAATAAAAAGCTTCTGCCCAGCAAAGGAAACAATAAAACTAAGAGGCAGCCTGTAGAATGGGAGGAGATATTTGCAAGTGATATATCTGATAAAGGGTTATTATCAAAAGTATATAAAGAACTTGTAAAACTCAATACCCAAAAAACAAATAATCCAATTAAAATGGGCAGAAGACATGAACACACATTTCTCCAAAGAAGGCCATCCAGATGGCCAACAGACCCATGAAACGATGCTTAACATCACTGTTCATCAGGGAAATACAAATCAAAACTACAAGGAAATACGACTTCACACCTGTCAGAATGGCTAAAATCAACACAAGAAACAAGTGTTGGAGAGGATGTGGAAAAAGGGGAACCCTCTTGCACTATTGGTGGGAATGCAAATGGGTGTAGCCACTTTGGAAAGTAGTATGGAGGTTTCTAAAAAAATAAAAAGTAGAACTACCCTATGATTCCAGTGATTGAGCTACATGGTAATGACCCCCAAAATACAAAAACACTAATTCAAAGGGATACATGCACTCCAGTGTTCATAGCAGCATTATTTACAACAGTCTAACTATGGAGGTAGCCCAGCTGTGTATTGATAGATGGACAGATAAAGAAAATGCAGTATATATATACAGTGGAATATTATTCAGCTACAAAAAATGAAATCTTGCCATCTGCAATGAATGGATGGAGCCAGAGAGTATAATTCTAAGTGAAATAAGTCAGTCAGAGAAAGACAAATACCATGTGATTTCACTCATATGGTAAAAAAAGAGAAAAGTTAAGAAACAGACTCTTAACTACTGAGAACAAACTGATGGGTCCTAGAGGGGAGGTGGAGGAGGGAGATGGTAAACGAGGTGACAGGGATTAAGGAGTGCACCTGTGATGAACACCAGCTGATGCAGGGAATTAGCAAATCACCATATTGTATACCTGAAACGAATATTACACTGTATGTTAACTATACTGGAATTAAATTTAAAAAGAGAAAGTTGCAAACATCACCCCCCCCCGCCATCTGCTATGAAGGACATTCTTCTAAATAACCACAAGCCCATGACCAAATCCAAGAAATCAAACACTGATACAATAATATTATTTATCTATCTATCCATTTTTAAAGATTTTATTTATTTGTCAGAGAGAGAGAGCACAAGCAGGGGGACCAGCAGGCAGAGGGAGAAGCAGACTCCCTGCTGAGCAAGGAGCCCGACGCTGGACTCAATTCCAGGACTCTGGGATCATGACCTGCGCCTAAGGCAGGCATTCAACTGCCTGAGGCACCCAGGCATCCCCAATAATATTATTTAATACACAGTCCATATTCACTGTTTCCCAGCTGCACAAATGATGAGTTATTACAGCTGTTTCTCTTTTCTGTTCCATGATGCAATTGAGAATCATATATTGCCTTTATTTCTTATATATCTTTTTAAAAAGGGATTTTTATTTATTCATGTGAGAGAGACAGAGAGCACAGAGGAAGAGCAAGAGGGAGGAGTGGACTCCCTGCTGGGGAGAGAGCCCGATGTGGGGCTTGATCCCAGGACCCTGAGATCATGACCTGAGTTGAAGGCAGACACTTAACCAACTGAGCCACCCAGGCGCCCCTCTTTCTTATATACCTTTAATCTCTTTTTGTTTGGAGAGTTGTCTTATTTTGTTTTGTTTTGTTTTGCTTTGTTTTTGGTCTTTTGTGACACTGACATTTTTAAAGAGTCAGGACCACCTGTCTTGTAGAATATTCTGTCATCTGGATTTATCTGATTGCTTTCTCATGATTAGATTCATAGACCTCCCCCACTTTTGAACTTCAACATCATTACAATATCTCTGATGCACTGAAGAGACCCTAAGTCCCCTACCAGAGAAGACACCAACACCTCCCTCCCCAAGTACAGATTCACTATATTAGAAAGGGAACCTGGGTCAGGGACTCGGTCTTGACAACCAGGTCTAGAGGATGGTTAGTGTTTTGTAGTGAGGTGTGTGCATGTGTGTGTGTGTGTGTGTGTGTGCTGTGTGTATGATGAGATTGAGAGAATGAAGAAAGGAGGAAGTGGAGGAGGGGGAAGAAAACTAACAAGGTATTTATTATTATTATTATTATTATTGTTTGAAGACTAATTTTTTAAAAATATTTTATTTATTCATTTGAGAGAGTAAGAGAGCAAGAGAGCACAAGCAGGGGGAGAGGCAGACTCCCTACTGTGCAGGGAGCCCAATGTGGGGCTCAATCCCAGGACCCTGAGACTGTGACCTGAGCCAAAGGCAGACTCTTAACCATCTGAGCTACCCAGGCGCCCCACTAACATGGTATCTAAAGAGAAAAAAATGGGAGCAAAAGCAGTCATGGGGGAAGAGAATGAAATCTTATAGTGTACAAATTAATTTTTCTACTTTTTTCTCTTTAAGACAATTATAAACAAGAACAACCCCTTGTGCTAATAGGCACTTATAGTTCTTAGATTTATTAGAATAATTAGAAAGGGAGATAAAACCCTTTTTGAGATAAGAAAGATGGAAGCTCACATTTAAAAAAATATGTGATTTGGGGGCACCTGGGTGGCTGAGTGGGTTAAGCCTCTGCCTTCGGCTCAGGTCATGATCTCAGGGTCCTGGGATCGAGCCCGCATAGGGCTCTCTGCTCAGCGGGGAGCCTGCTTCCCCCTTCCCGCCTGCCTCTCTGCCTACTTGTGATCTTTCTCTCAACACCCCAGATAAACTTTATAATAAGAGGCTTTTACATTTTCAAAATGTAAGAGAGAGTGGCAGTGGCAAGGGACAGGGGGGTAGGGCAACGAAGTGACAAATCCACTTTGCCGGAAGATGTGGAATGGCGTCAGGCTGGCGAGGCCCGGTTGTCCGACGAGGCTGACGTGCATGGCCGTAGTCCCAGAGAAAAGACTTGCTATGGGTTTCTTGACAGAGGCCAATATCTCAGCGATAGTTTCAGGAAATCCCGAAACAGGAAATACGATGTTGCAAGCGTTGGGCTTTAGGGACAGACTCATGAGAGAGATAAATTTCAATAACCTAAAAATTGCGCGGTGACTTCTTGGCTTGTGAGGACATGTGGCTGAGCCAAGGTGAAGCCACCCTTCCCCCCTCCATCTGCAGCTGGCTCAGGTGCCCACGGTTTTCATCTACCAAGCTACATTCCTCAGCTCGATGTGGGACCTCCCCTCAGTCACACGATCCCTTAGCAAAAGAAGGGTCATCCACGAAGGGCATGGAAAACAAGGAGAAAACAACCCCCGATCTGTGTGGAATAGAAAGAATCTGTTTTGGCGGGATTGGGAGGGGGGGCGGGTGTGGAGCTCAGGGTGTAAACAGTCTGATCTCAGCGTTGGCAGCCTCTGAAATGACCTTGGAAAAGACCTTGTGTCGACTCAGTCAGAACCTCCTGACAAAATATTTGAGTTCAGCCAAACGTTTGGATGTTTCTGACAGTTGCTTGTTTGCCCTCATAGAGGGACGGTTTTCACTGCCCTGCTTCGATGGGACTCAGAAAAGCTGTTGTGAAGGGGCGCCTGGGTGGCTCAGTCGGCTAAGCATCTGCCTTCAGCTCACCTCATGATTGGGGGTCCTGGGATCGAGCCCCAGTCGGAATCCCTGCTCAGCGGAGCATATGCTTCTCTTTCTCCCTCTGCTCCTCTCCCTGGCTGTGTTCTCTCTCTCTCTCTCAAATAAATCAAATATTTTAAAGAAAGAAAGAAAGAAAAGCAAGCAAGCAAGCAAGCTGTTGTGAAAGCAGCCCTTCCTATCCCTAATCCTTCCTTTCCCAGCACCCTACAGATTATGGGGGAACCTTAGACATTGCAGATATACTGAGCTATTGTATGACTCACATATTTCCTAGAATACGGTCGAGTTGGATTTAGATGAATTTGGAGATGACTAGAGAGTGACTCTGGAGACTGCGAACCTGAATGCATCCGCCAGGATCTACAAAGCTTTTAAAATGTTGTTCTCCTCACGTGTGCGTGCTGCTTCCCAATTAAGCAGGGAACTAGGTGTCCAGGCGTGCCCAACTTCTGCCATGTTTACATGTATCACACGCTTCTTCAGGGCACTGCCCAGTGGGATCATTGATTAATCTGAGGTAGTCATTAATTGTTTGATGTCTGGTATATGGAAGGATTGGACGGTCTCAGGGCAAATCTAATTTGAGAATAGCCAGGGGTGAGTGGCAGATTCGCTTTCTCTCATCTCCCACTGACTCCAGACATTCAAAGTGAGTTTGGCAATTAGCTAAGAAAGAAAGGAGCGACCTGTGGTTTTTCCCAACGGGGGATTTCATTGTCCATTTGGGTCCCTTTGTTTACTGTGTCTCAAAGAAACCATGACAACCATATTTGTCTCTGTTTCCTCTCCCCTGGTTCCATCTGTTCAATATTCACCAATGAGGTCAGCTTTCCATCTCTTTTATTTTTCGCTATACGTGGAAGTACACTTACGTGAGCTCATTTTTTTTTAAAGTAAAAGAAAATAAAAATGGAGAGGTGGTGCTTGACTTGATAAATTGTGAAACACCTTCTCTACACTTCCTCTTTCTTAATTCTCACTGGCATGTGACAGGTTCATTTATTTGACTTGCCAGGAAATGCTGGTTGCAATGTGCAGAGAAGAGCCATCCCAGGAAAACAAAGCGAAATCCAACCCCGCTCTGTAGGGGTACGACTGTGGGATGAAAAACCCCTCCTCTCTTAGTCATAGTGGTGTACAGCTACATCTAAACTTTTCCCTTTCTGCTAACAAAATCTCAGGCAGTGGCGGCCAGGAACACCTCTCTCCTTCCTCAGAAAGCGGGTTTGTCTTCTTTTTTAAGGCTTTTACAAGCTTGTAGGGTCACGTGGAGCTTTGACGGGTGTGAAACACAGAAAGCAGTAACTAAAGAGAAAGAAAGACGGGGACCGACCTGAATGGGACACTGAGTGTAAGGACCTATTTAGCCAGAGCGACTCCATTTTGGGTAAATAGCCATTTTGTTGTTTGTGCAGTAAACTTAAGTTGACTCTCTCCCGCAGAGAAACTTACTTAGAAACAAGTCCGGGAAACCAGTAAAATGTAGTCGGCTAGTTTCTGATTATAGAGCCCAGAATACAAGGACGAGTCAGGCCAGATGAAGACATCTAATCAGTACGAAGTCCTGTTTGTTAACAGTGAGAAGGTCTTGCCCAAACCTAAATGACTCCATCTTGGGAAGGATGACGATCTTATTATTCACACGGAATGTGTTAACTGACTAAGCCTCCCCAGAAAGTACTGTTTGTAACTGTCCTAGTACGGAGTAATCTTGAATAACATGTCACCAGACCAGATGAAACTAGGCTAGCCAATCAACAAGAGACACACAAACCCGGTGGGTTGAGATACCAAGACACGGGCTGCAGTTTCACCCGATAAAAGGTAGCCTGTAAGATTGGGAGGTGGTCGCCCTCTTCGGAGACAGCCCTGGCCAGTCAGCCTGACTTCTAATGCTTGGCAAAGAATAGAGCTTTGCATAACTTTCACTTTGTCTCAGTCTCGTTTCGTTGAATAACGACCTAACACCGAGGGGACTCCTTTTGTGCTGTAGGACGACCTTTGACAATTGTAGAAGTTCCGAGGAACTTTTACGATCAAGTAGCCTAAGACAGAGCCATCCCCGGCTCAGGACTCCTGGCTGTGTCTAGCTTTGCCTTTGCTATGAACTACCTTTGTGACCTTGAGCGAAGCCTTTCACCTCAGTGTGAACTCCAGTTCCTTCCTATGTAAAGTGAGTTGTATTGCAGGACACATAAGCCTCTGAAGAGCCTTGAAATGGTACTATTCCGACTGATGGCTGAACAGTAACACTGGCTGACAGTTTTGCTACTTTTTCTCTCATACCCCTTAGATACAATTCTAGCCTTGGCCCTCTTCATTTTTTTATCTATTTATTTGACAGAGAGAGCAGCAGAGGGAGAGGGGAGAAGCAGACTCCTGAGCCGAGCTGGGAGCCCGATGCAGGACTCGATTCCAGGACGCTGGGATCATGACTTGAGCCGAAGGCAGATGCTTAACGGGCCGAGCCACCCAGGTGCCCCTCTCAGCCCTCTTCAAATCTCACTCTATACCTTCTTTTATCTATCCTGTCCACATTTACAACCACCATGAATATATTTATGATTCACAACATTAAAAAGATTTTATACTGCATTATCATTATATGAAATGCAGTGCACCCATTTCAAGTTCAATGAGTTATTTTATATATACATGTATATATATGTATATGTGTGTGTATATATATATGTGTATATATATATATATATATATATATATATATATATATATATATATCTGAGTATCCACCACTACAATCAAGGCACAGAATGTTTTTTATCACCCTAATAAATCCCCTAGCTCTCCTTTGCATTCCATCCTTCCCCATTCCTGGCCCTACCACATCACTAATCTGCTTTTTGGCACCAGACATTTTTTTCTCCCTCCTTAAAGCCGTGCTTCTAATCATGATCAAATATGCATGTGCAGCTCCCGCTGGGAAATGTGACTTAGATGCATCACAGGGCCCTTGACCTTTACAAAATGGAAATCAAGATCTTTCCCCATAAATCTGTCTAATCACCAAAATTGTACATCTGAGAATCAGCAATGTTCCTTCCTTGGCTTCTCTTTCTGATTTAATCCATCCCACTTAATAATCTACTCCTTTAATGTAGTCACATCTATCCCTTCCTTCTGTCACTGTTTCCCGTGAAGACCTCACCAACGACAGTCTAGTCCCATCAAGTTCAGAAGCTTCATGGATCTCTTCTAAGGTCATGCCCTGCATCCTTCTACCACCCAGCTCAGATGACCTTTGTATAAACTTTCACTAATAGATTTATATGGTGTGAACTTTATATTCCACTCACTTCAGGGCCTTTTTCTCAATAAAACTTTTCTCTTGTAAATCAGATATTCCATAACTTAATATCTTTTAATAACCACTCATCCCCTTTGGGATAAAGACCCTGGTATAACCCTTACCTGACGTCCAAGGCTCACCTTTTACTCCCCCCACCCAAGCCCATTACCTCACCCTAGGCTCTGCTCAACCAAACTAATTATATGTTGCTTGAACACTCCATGGTTTCTTCCCACCGAACACCTTTGTAGACACTCTTTCATCTCCTCTGCCTGGAATATCAGCTTGATGAATTCCTATTTACCCTTTAAGACTCAGCTCAAATTATTCCCTCTGTGAAGCCTTCTTTAATACTCTCAAAGGTTGTTAGTTACACTCTCCTCTTTCATTACACATTGTATATTTCTCCTTTATAAGCACCAAGATTACATTCCAATGTGGAGGAGGGAGCAGTACAATCCAACCCCTGGAGTCATCTTAACGGACTGATAGGTTGAGCTCATGGGAACATACTCACATGTGTGCATCTATACACAGCAGCAGGGAATGAAGAGGAACACATTTTTAAAGATTGATTGATATAAGAGAGAGTGACAGCATGAGTGGGGGGAGGGGCAAAGGAAGAAGGAGAGGGGCAGCAGACTCCCTGCTGAGCACAGAGCCCAACACCGGGCTCTACCTCCCTACTGGGAGACCATGACCTGAGCCGAAACCAAGAATCGGCCTCTTAACCGACTGAGCCAGCCAGGTGCCCTGAAGAAGAACACTTTTGATACTCTTTGACTTTTGGTTCAAGTTTACATTCTAGCGCAGGAAGAGTGGTTTTTTTTTTTTTTAAGATTTATTTATTATTTATTTGACAGAGATCACAAGTAGGCAGAGAGGCAGGCAGAGAGAGAGAGAGAAGGGGAAGCAGGCTCCCCGCTGAGCAGAGAGCCTGATGCGGGGCTCGATCCCAGGACCCGGGGATCATGACCTGAGCCGAAGGCAGAGGCTTTAACCCACTGAGCCACCCAGGCGCCCCTCAGGAAGAGTTTTAACGAAGAGTTGTAGCTTTGTGAGTGACTCCTCTCCAGATTTCATTAGGTTTTTCTCCAGTTTCTTTCACTGATCTGGGACTTGGTTTGTTCATTGTCTTCTGTTCCCCACTCAAGGGCCTGCTTCCTCTCTGCAGGTGTACATCCTTGAGCACTCTGCCAGTCCTTGGCTGAATGCCACCCAAGGAGAGGCATCCTCAATGTTCTGGGCTATGTAACATCTGCAGTCCCACAGGCATTTTCTGTACATGGTCTTGCTAAAATATCATCTGCCTCCTGTTACCTTCTTTTATCCTAGTCTGGTATGCTTCTGACATCATGAGGAGAAAATCGAGATGGGAAAAAACCTCTCCTGCGATGTCTATAAAAGGACTTCTTGTAATTTTTATCATCTGTTTACATGTTTGCCTCTTATAAGCTGAGTTTCTTGGAGATCAGGTAGTGTTTTTTTCTCTAGTGCCCAGCAAAATCAATGACTGAATGAATCTTATGATGAACTTGAATCCTGCCTGTATTTCTAATACAAAGGTAATGCTTTTATATTTACATAGCATGTTCTGCCTTAACAAATACCTGCTCATGAGTAAATGAAAATATGTTTGAATATCAACAACTATGTTTGAATTTGAAATATTTCCATTTAGGGGCATGGGTGGCTCTGTGGGTTAAAGCCTCTGCCTTCGGCTCAGGTCATGATCCCAGGGTCCTGGTATCGAGTCCCACATCAGGCTCTCTGCTCCATGGGGAGCCTGCTTCCTCCTCTCTCTCTGCCTCTCTGCCTACTTGTGATCTCTGTCTGTCAAATAAATAAATAAAATCTTAAAAAAAAAAGAAATATTTCCATTTAAAATTAACAATAAGCATAGGCAATATTTTCATGTGCTGATACCTCTAATTCAATGCATTCTATTTTAGAATAGAAATTAAAGCCAAGCCTGGATAATTCATTTGGATAATTAATTTTCCAAGTCTTACTGGTGATGGTAGACATATAGATATGTAAGATCAAGCAGTATCTGAAGAACTTAGGGTACTTTGAGAGAGAAGAAAAGAAACAATTAGAAAATGCTACTACACGATATACACTTTTTTCTTTAGCATGTACAAAAGAGAAAGTATGTGTCAGTTTAGAGTGCTGGTTGCAGAGATCAAGGTAGGGCTGTTTGTTTTCCTCTGGGAGTGTAAGAGCCTGGATGGGTTCTCTTGTTTTTTTCTGCACAGAAGGTGACAGGCCCAGGAGAAGGAACACCTGGAAATCACCTGGCTTTTGATAAACATTTGTTGAAGAATACGTTGTCTTAAGTGTCAGAAAGTTGGGTAAAATATTCAAGAAGTCCTTTGGAGATTATATATGCCTTCAAAATGCCTATAAGTGTACTGTAATTTCAGAAAAATCATGCTCCCTAGTCAGGGGCTAAAATCTCTTGGAGATTTTCTCTGACTAACCTACCTCATGATGGCTCTTTGCGTGCTTGAACTATAACATCCATGTGGGCTGTCTAATATTCTCTATATTTATATGATGTGTGACTACACCATACTTCAGGATAATTTCCAAATTTTATTTCACCTACTAGATTATCTTGTCTTAGGGCTTCATGTCCTTTCTCTGCATTCTCCCTCTTTTTTTTTTAAAGATTTTAATTATTTGGCAGAGAGTGACACAGTGAGAGAGAAAACAGAAACAGGGGAAAGAACCAGGCTTCCTGGCAGGCAGGGAGCCCGATGCAGGGCTCGATCCCAGGACCCTGGGATCATGCTCTGAGCCAAAGGTGGACACTCAGCAACTGAGCCGCCCAGGTGGTCCCTTTCTCTGCATTCTCTATAGCTCAGTACATATCTACTATGTTCTGAACATTTTTACATGTGGCTATGATGTGACTAGAGTCTCTTTATAAAGTGAAAATATTGTCATTATGATTTTTAAATTTTTTAAAAGATTTTATTTATTTATCAGACCGAGAGCACAGGCAGGGGGAGTAGGAGGCAGAGGGAGAGGGAGAAGCAGGCTCCCCACTGAGCAGGGAGCCAGATGCAGGGCTCAATCCCAGGACCCCAGGATCATGACCTGAACCAAAGGCAGACGCTTAACCGACTGAGCCACCCAGGCACCCCTGTCATTCTGATTTTTACAGAAGGGAAAACGGATATAGACTTATACAATTTACCTAGCAAGTAAATGGCAGCGTCCAGATTTAGGTCAAAGTTCATGACCATTCCTCAATATACCTTTTTTCAAGGAACACAATTATTTCAAAAAACGTTCTAAGAGATCCTTTAGCCGACAAAATAAAATAAACCGGCAGTGTTTCTTGGTCATGGAATTAGTGTATCTTTCATGTCACCTGACGGTTATGACTAGTCCATGTTGGTTTTTCATGGAGTGTGTAATCCACTGCTTTGAACTGCTGCCTAACAGAGGTGGGTTTCTTGGCTGACAGGTTGAGCCAAACCCTCAGATGATAGACCTTGATGGTCATCTGTTGATCTAGAAGTTTAGTCAAAACAGCAAGGTAAGTACACCGGAAAGGAAATGCAGCTCATGAGTAAGCAATGTGAGTGCCTCTCACAGAGTTTTCTTTTTTCCTCTCCCCTGCGCCAAGGGATGGGCTATTATTGTTAAAAAATGTAATAAATACCAAGTTCTGATCGCTAATTATTATCATCTTTCCTCTTTTCATTCCCCACTGTTCCCCCTGCCGTTGTGATGGTCTCTCCTCCAGGCACTCAAAAATTTCATCCCTCAAAGATGAAATATAAAAACCTATTAAAATGTGCCACATATGGCGATTCATTGCCAGAAGAAAATCACCCAGAAACTTGCTTTTAGACCTATCTTTTAAGTGATGTAAATCCAATTTATCTCACACTTAAGCTTCTTTGAATTCTAGTGTCCCAATCACACTATGGTAGCAATTTCTCCCTTCTTCAGGGTAATTTAGTAAAATAGACAGAATTACCCCATTTCCCTATTTTTAATTGCATCTCTTTAAAATAGGTAGCTATCAGCAGAGTCTTCTTTCCTGAACCAAGTGCAAATGTGTTGTTTTTTTTTTTTTCCAATTTTTTAGTATTATTAGCCCCAGGGGTACAGGTCTGTGACTCGCCAGGCTTACACACTTCACAGCACTCACCATAGCACATACCCTCCCCAATGTCCACAACCCAACCACCCTGCAAATGTGTTTTTAATACAAACTGTATCAGTCCGTAAGAAATCTACTGGAGCAACAAATGCTCATGAAATATAGACCCTATGGGCTCCCTCGTGAGTCCCAATTGCATTAGGGCAATTTCACATTCAATCTCTATTTTGATGCTTCTTACATTCAGCTCAGTTTATTCCTGGGACCCATCGAGGATTGTCACAATTATCCAAAAGTCATAAAAGAAGGCCGTCAACGACATCATCTGTAGGCACAAAGTAACTCATTCACGCATGAAGGTAAACTGGAAGGTAAATTGCTAACTTCCACTGAGCAGCAGATTTGCAGATTGTCTCTGGGATAATTTGCTAACTGGTATCTCGGGTTGTTTTCTGTCCTTTTGATGTGCGCCTCAGCTCCCTAAAGCTCCTTAGGTTTTAGCTGGAACGTCCACGCTTGTGGCTGTGAAGCAGAGCTAATCTGCTTTTCTGCATCACAACCTTCATTTGTGTTTTTGTTTTGCCTCAGCAAGTGAAGGAAAAGGATCAAGGCATTAATCTCTCACTCCATTAGAAGGATGCATTTCCACTTTCATCCAATTAGCTGCTGTAATTTGAAGCTTTGCGGGCCTGCTGATAAGGTGGGAGGCTGGCAGCCGTGAGGCTTTCAGAAGCAACACGGTGAGCTGTTATCCCAAGTTTCACTGAAAAGATCAAATATCAGGTCTGCTCACCCCAGCCTGATCCGCAAATCCTTATATAGTCGTCAACCATAGATAGGTGGTTACTCGGGGAGGTTACCCGAGGCTTCGCACAGAGGTTCTGTAAGGTCTGAAGGCACATGGAACCGGAGCAGCCAGTAACGAGTTCAAATTTCTAGTGTAGCTTGTTCTCAGGGGCAAAGGGTTTAGGCAGCTGTCCTCTTTCCCTCTTTTAAAACATAGCAGTATCCCGGAGTTTTTCATCTGACTCCTTTTGTTCATTTGTACTGATTTCTGGCATTAACAGGGCAAAGGAACTGATAGGCACAGTGGTATCTGTTATTTCTGGAAGCCTGAAGCGACTCCTGTAAATTCCCAGCACAGTGAGGGGCGGATTTGCATAGGCAAAAGGGCCTGGAGGTCCTAACACCCCATCTTTATGTCTCTCAACCACTTCCTGCAGTACGAGGGAAGAACACATGTACTTCTGGAAATAAGGCCAGATATTCTCTGAAAACTTTAGCCTGACCATGAAGATGATGAACATGAAAAGGAATTCTGCTTCAAATTTTGAAGGGGGACATTTTCTCTTCTAGAATGATCTCCCATTTTTCCTGGGACAATTCCTACATCAAAAAAACTGTGAGCAGTAACTGCACAAGGAAAATTCCTTCCACGAAGAGAAAACTCATGTACTTGGAATATCTAGTCAGTTACTTCTGAGAGCAAAGATGGGCTTAGCAAGATGGAGAGGTCTGAAAATAAACTTGGGGTCTAGATCTCTCTTATTTTACTTCCACAGTTTCCTCATCAGTAAAATAAAAGGGTAGTATACTCGGAAATTGCGAATACCTCTTCTGGTTTTAGCATTCTATGGTTGGTGAGGCAGCATATTTCAATTTAGGACTGGCAAATATTGTTTGTGTATTGCCATTCTTGCTGGTTATATTGATGGCATACACCTCTAATTAATTGCGAAAACGGTTCCTGCTGACCTTGGACTTCCAAGGCCTTAAAATCCTTCTCAAGATAGACAAGCAGCCACTATCCATGAGATGAAGACAAAACTTAAATGCCATTCCAGAGATAATGAACAGAGATACAATGACAAGACAAAGGAATGGACAGAGATCTGGTCTTGTGTCTGATTTTACACTTCTGTGTAACCTTTGAGAAGTCCACTAAATACCTTAAAATTAAATTTGATATAGCTTTTGTATGAAAGTAAGTTTTCATTTCTCTGGGATAAATGCCCGGAAGTGCAACTGCTGCTTCATTTTGTAAGAATTTTTCAGAGTGGGGTAACTTTTCCATCAAATGCATATGAGTCATCCCATTTTTTCCGCATCTTCACCAGCATTTAGTGTTCTCACTATTTTACATTTTAACCATCCTGAGAGGTGTGTAGTGACAACTCATGGTGGCTTTAATTGCATTTCCCTAATGCCTAATAATGGTGAAGATCTTTTCATGGTCTTTTTTTGCCTTCTGCGTATTTTCCATGAAATGTCTCTTCATGTCTTTAGCCCATATTCCAATTGGATTTTTTCCTTATTTACTGTTGAGTTTTGACAGTTGTTTACATTTTTTTAGATACCAGTCTTTTGTTGGATAAGTAGTTTGCCAAAATTTTCTCCTACTCCGTAGCGTGTCTTTTCATCCTTTTAACAGGAGATTTGCAAAGCAAAGTTTTTGATTTTGAATTTATCCTTTTATGACTTTATTTTTATGTATTTATTTGAAAAGCATTTAAATTTTTAAAACTGAAGCATAGGTGACATACCGTGTTAATTTCAGGTATATAATATAGCAATTTTATATTTATGTACGTTACAAAATAATCACCGTGATAAGTCTGGTTACCATCTGTCACAATGCCAACTTATTGCGACATTATTGACTGTATTCCTTATGCTATACTTTATATCCTTGTGACTTATTTATTTTATAACTGTAAGTTTGTACCTCTTAATCCCTTCACCTATTTCACCATTCCCCCACCCCTTCCCTCTCTCAGCTTCCGGTTTGTTCTTTGTATTTGTGAGTCTGTTTCTGTTTTGTTTTGTTGGTTTATTTTGCTTGTTTGTTTTTTGTTTCTTTTTCTTTTGTTAATATATAATGTATTATTTGCTTCAGGGGTACAGATCTGTGAATCATTAGGCTTACACACTTCACAGCACACCATAGCACATACCCTCCCCAATGTCCATAACCAGCCACCATATCCGTACCTCCCACCCCTCAGCAACCCTCAGTTTGTTTCCTGAGATTAAGTGTCTCTTACAGTTTTTCTCCCTCCCCAGTCCCATCTTGTTTCATATTTTTCCTCCCTTCCCCCAAACAACCTCTGCCCTGCATCTCAACTTCCTCATATCAGAGAGATCATATGATAATTGTCTTTTTCTGATTGACTTATTTCGCTCAGCATAATACCCTCTAGTTCCATCCATGTCGTTGCAAATGGCAAGATTTCATTTTTTGATGGCTGCATAGTATCTATCTATCTATCTATCTATCTAGCACTTCTTTATCCATTCATCTGTTGATGGACATCTAGGTTCTTTCCATAGTTTGGCTATTGTGGACATTGCTGCTATAAACATTTGGGTGCACGTGCCCCTTCGGATCACTACATTTGTTTCTTTGGGGTAAATACCCAGTAGGGTGATTGCTGGGTTGTAGGGTAGCTCTATTTTCAACTTTTTGAGGAATCTCCATGCTATTTTCCAGAGTGGCTGCACCAGCTTGCATTCCCACCAACAGTGTAGGAGGGTTTCCCTTTCTCCACATCCTCGCCAATATCTGTTGTTTCCTGACTTGATAATTTTAACCATTCTTTTTTTTTTAAAATTTCTTTTCAGCGTAACAGAATTCATTGTTTATGTACCACACCCAGTGCTCCATGCAATACGTGCCCTCCAAAATACCCACCACCTGGCTCCCCCAAGCTCCCACCCCCGCCCCTTCAAAACCCTCAGATTGTTTTTCAGAGTCCATAGTCTCTCATGGTTCATCTCCCCTTCCAATTTCCCTCAATTCCCTTCTCCTCTCCATCTCCCTATGTCCTCCATGTTATTTGTTATGCTCCACAAATAAGTGACACCATATGATAATTGACTCTCTCTGCTTGACTTATTTCATTCAGCATAGTCTCTTTCAGTCCCGTCCACATTGATACAAAAGTTGGATATTCATCCTTTCTGATGGAGGCATAATACTCCATAGTGTATATGGACCACATCTTCCTTATCCATTCGTCCATTGAAGGGCATCTTGGTTCTTTCCACAGTTTGGCGACTGTGGCCATTGCTGCTATAAACATTGGGGTACAGATGGCTCTTCTTTTCACTACATCTGTATCTTTGGGGTAAATACCCAGTAGTGCAATTGCAGGGTCATAGGGAAGCTCTATTTTTTATTTCTTAAGGAATTTTAGCCATTCTGAGTAGTGTGAGGTGATTTGTATTTTCCTGATGCCAAGTGATGTTGAGACTTTTTTCATGTGTCTGTTGGCCATTTGGGGTCTTCTTAGGAGAAATGTATGTTCATGTCTTCTGCCCATTTCTTGGTTGGATTATTTGTTCTTTGGGTATTGAGTTAGATAAGTTCTTTATAGATTTTGGATACTAGCCCTTTATCTGATATGTCATTTGTAAATATCTTTTCCCATTCTGTTGGTTGTCTTTCAGTTTTGTTGACTGTTTCCTTTGCTGTGCAAAAGCTTTTGATCTTGATGAAGTCCCAATAGTTCATTTTTGCCCTTGATTCCCTTGCCTTTGGCAATGGTTCTAGGAAGAAGTTGTTGTGGCTGAGGTCGAAGAGGTTGCTGCCTGTGTTCTCCTCAAGGATTTTGATGGATTCCTGTCTCACATTGAGGTCTTTCATCCATTTGGAGTCTATTTTTGTGTGTGGTATAAGGAAATGGTCCAATTTCATTCTTTTGCATGCAGCTGTCCCAATTTCCCCCAACACCATTTGTTGAAGAGACCATCTTTTTTCCATTGGACATTCTTTCCTGCTTTGTCGAAGATTAGTTGACCATAGAGTTAAGGGTCCATTTCTGGGCTCTCTATTCTGTTCCCTAGATCTATGTGTTTGTTTTTGTGCCAGTACCATACTGTCTTATGATTACAGCTTTGTAATAGAGCTTGACATCTGGAATTGTGATGGCGCTAACTTTGGTTTCTTTTTCAACATTCCTTGGGCTTTTGGGGTCTTTTCTGGTTCCATGTACATTTTAGGATTATTTGTTCCATTTCTTTGAAAAAAAATTGATGGTATTTTGATAGGGATTGCATTAAATGTATAGATTGCTTTAGGTAGCATAGACATTTTCACAATATTTGTCCTTCTAATCCATAAGCATGTAATGTTTTTCCATTTCTTTGTGTCTTCCTCAATTTCTTTCATGAGTACTCTATAGTTTTCTGATTACAGACTCTTTTCCTCTTCGATTAGGTTTATTCCTAGGTATCTTATGGTTATGGGTGCAATTGTAAATGGATTGAGTCCTTAATTTCTCTTTCTTCTGTCTTGTTGTTGGTGTATACAAATGCAACTGATTTCTGTGCATTGATTTTATATCCTGACACTTTACTGAACTCCTGTATCAGTTCTAGCAGTTTTGGAATGGGTTTTCCACAGAAAGTATCATATCATCTGCCAAGAGTGAGAGTTTGACTTCTTTGCCTATTCAGATGCCTTTTATTTCTTTTTGTTGTCTGATTCCTGAGGCGAGGACCTCTAGTATTATGTTGAATGGCAGTGGTGATAGTGGACAACCCTGCCGTATTTCTGACCTTAGGGGACAAGCTCTCAGCTTTTCCCCATTGAGAATGAAATTCACTGTGGATTTTTCATGGATGGCTTTGATGATATTGAGGTATTGATAACCCTACACTGTGAAGAGTTTTGATCAAGAAAGGATGCTGTACTTTATCAAATGCTTTTTCAGCATCTATTGAGAATATCATATGGTTCTCGTTCTTTCTTTTATTTCTTTTATTTTTTAAAGATTTTATTTATTTATTTCACTGACAGAGATTACAAGTAGGCAGAGAGGCAGGCAGAAAGAGGAGGAAGCAGGCTCCCTGCTGAGCAGACAGCCCGAGATGCGGGGCTTGATACCAGGACTCTGGGAACATGATCTGAGCCGAAGGTAGAGGCTTTTAATCCACTGAGCCACCCAGGCGCCCCTTGTTCTTTCTTTTATTAATGTATCGTATCACATTGATTGATTTGTGGATGTTAGACTAAACTTGCATCCCAGGAATAAGTCCCACTTTGTTGTGGTGAATATTCCTTTTAATGATCCTAGTGGCTAGTATTTTGGTGAGAATTTTTGCATCTGTGTTCATCAAGGATATTGGTCCGTAATTCTCCTTTTTGATGGGGTCTTTGTCTGGTTTTGGGATCAAGGTAATGCTGGCCTTATGAAGTGAGTTTGGTAGTTTTCTTTCCATTTCTATTTTTTGGAACAGTTTCAGGAGAATAGGTATTAATTCTTCTTTAAATGTTTGGTAGAATTCCCCTAGGAAGCTGTCTGGCCCTGGGCTCTTGTTTGTTGTGAGATTTTTGATTACTGCTTCAATTTCTTTGCTGTTCAGGTTTTCTATTTCTTCCTGGTTTAGTTTTGGTTTTGTACGTCTAGGAATACCTCCATTTGTTCCAGATTGTCAAATTTGCTGACGTATAGTTGCTCATAATATGTTCTTATAATTGTTTGTATTTCTTTGGTGTTGGTTGTGATCTCTCCTCTTTTATTCATGATTTTATTAATTTTGGTCCTTTCTCTTTTCTTTTTGATAAGTCTGTCCATGGGTTTATCAATCTTATTAATTCTTTCAAGGAACCAGATCATAGTTTCGTTGATTTGTTCTGCTGTTTTGGTTTCTATTCATTGGTTTCTGCTCTGCTTTTTATTATTTCTCTTCTCCTGCTGAGTTTAGGCTTTCTTTGCTGCTCTTTGCCCAGTTCTTATAGGTGTAGGGTTAGGTTGTGTAGTTGAGACTTTTCTTGTTTCTTGAGAAAGGCTTGTTTTACTATATACTTTCTTCTCAGGACCACCTTTGCTGTGTCCCAAAGATTATGAACAGTTGTGTTTTCATTTTCATGTGTTTTCATGAATTTTTTAAATTTTTCTTTAATTTTCTGGTTCACCCATTCATTCTTTAGTAGGATGCTCTTTAGCCTCCATGTATTTGAGTTCTTTCCAACTTTTCTCTTGTGGTTGAGTTCTAGTTTCAAAGCATTGTGGTCTGAAAATATGCGGGGAATGATCCCAATATTTTGGTACCAGTTGGGACCTGATTTGTAACCCAGGATGTGATCTCTTCTGGAGAATGTTCCATGTGCAGTAGAGAAGAATGTGTATTCTGTTGCTTTGGGATTGAATGTTCTGAATATATCTGTGATATATTCTGATCCAGTGTGGTCCAATGTGTTGTTTAAAGCCTTTATTTCCTTGTTGATCTTTTGCTTAGATGATCTGTCCATTTCAGTGAGGGGGTTGTTAAAGTCCTCTACTATTACTGTATTATTGTAGATGTTTGTATAATTGGGGGCTCCCATGGTAGGAGCATAGATATTTAAAATTGTTAGATCTTCTTGTTGGATAGACCCTTTAAGTGTGATATAGTATCCTTCCTCATCCTTTATTATAGTCTTTGATTTAAAATCTAATTTATCTGATATAATGACTGCCAACCCAGCTTTCTTTTGATGTCCATTAGCATGGTAAAATGTTTTCCAACCCCTCCCTTTAAATCTGGAGGTGTCTTTGGGTCTGAAATGAATTTCTTGCAGACAGCATATCAATGGGTCTTGTTTTATATCCATTCTGATACCCTGTGTCTTTTGATTGGGGCCTTTAGCCCATTTACGTTCAGGGTAACTATTGAAAGATATGAATTTAGTGTATTGTATTTCCTGTAAGATGACTCTTACTATATATTGTCTCTGTTCCTTTCTGATCTGTTACTTTTAGGGTTTCTCTCTATTTCCTATAGGGCTGGTTTGGTGCTTGCAAATTCTTTTAGTTTTTGTTTACCCTGGAAGCTTTTTAATCTCTCCTTCTATTTTTAATGACAACCTAGCTGGATATAGTATTCTTGGCTGCATATTTTTCTGCTCTGAATATATTATGCCAGTCCTTTCTGGCCTGCCAGGTCTCTGTGGATAGGTCTGCTGTTAATCTAATATTTCTACCATTTTATGTTACATACCTTTTGTCCCGAGCTGCTTTCAGGATTTTCTCTTTGTCACTGAGACTTGTAAGTTTTACTATTAGATGATGGGGTGTTGATCTATTTTTATTGATTTTGAATGGGATTCTCTGTGCCTCCTGGATTTTGATGCTTGTTCCCTTTGCCAAATTAGGGAAATTCTCGGCTATAATTTGCTCCAATATATCTTCTGCCCATGTCTCTCTCTCTTCTTCTTCTGGGATCCCAATTATTCTAATATTGTTTCGTCTTATGGTATCACTCATCTCTCAAATTCTCCACTCCTGGTCCAGTAGTTGTTTGTCTCTCTTTTGCTCAGCTTCTTTTTCCCCCATCATTTGGTCTTCTCCATCACTAATTCTCTCTTCTGCTATAAATCTCTTCTGATTTATCCTAGCAATAAGAGCCTCCATTTTTTATTGTACCCCATTAATAGCTTTTTTAATTTCAACTTGGTTAGATTTTAGTTTCTTTCTCTAGAGAGGGATTCTCTAGTATCTTCAATGCTTTTTTCAAGCTCAGCTAGCACTTTGATAATCGTCATTCTGAATTCTAGTTCTGACATCTTACTAATGTCTGTATTAATTAGGTCCCTAGCCGTTGGTACTGCTTCTTGTTCTTTTTTTTTTTTTTTTTTTTTTTTTTTTTTTGAGGAGAGTTTTTTTGCTTTGTCGTTTTATCCAGATAAGAATAGATGAATGAGAGAACAAAATGCTAAAAGTGTAGCCACGGCCCGGGAAAAAAATATACACTAACCAAATCAGAAGAGAAACGAAACCAGGGGGAGAAGAAAGGAGGGGGAAAAGAGAAAGAAAGAAAAGAAAAGCTTGTGTATGTGTATATATATATATATACACATACACACACAAATAAGGGCAAAGAGGATGAGGGGATGGAATATGACTCTAGAGAAGAAAATTTAAAAAGATTCTATAATAGGAATTGATGAGATAAGAAGTTGGATTAAAAAAACAGATAGAATGTGATCAGGCTGGAGACTAGAAAAGAGCCATGTGCTAGATTTAGGGTATACTTTGATCTTTTAGAAGAAACTGTATCCCAAAATTTTAATGAAGGAAAAACCTATATGTCTAAAAAAAAATAAGTTTAAATACAATGAAGGGATAGAATATGACTATAACAATGAAAATTTCAAAATATTTTTTAGAAAGGCATTGTTAAGATGAAATAGTTAAAAAGGATTAAAATAGGAAAGAGGAAAAATTAAAAAAAGAATAAGAAAAAAATAAAACTAAAAAAATTTAACTTTGAAAGACTAAAGAATCATGGTAAAAGAGCCATGAATTCTATGTGTTGCTTTCCCTCAGCTCTGGAGTTTGGCAGTTCTCATTGATCAGTGAGCTTGGTCTTGGCTGGACGTTCTTGCTGATCCTTTGGGGCAGGGGCCTGTTGCAGTGATTCTCAAATGTCTTTGCCGGAGGTGGAATTGCACCACCCTTGCCAGTGGCTGGGCTAAGTAATATGTTCGGGTTCCCTCTTGGGAGCTTTTGTTCCCTGAATGCTTTCCGTAGAGCTCTGGAGGAGGAGAATGAATATGGCGGCCTCCTAATCTCCGTTCGGTAGGAGCTGAGAGCTCGGGGCCCCACTCCTCAGTGTGCCCTCAGAGGCAAGCAGTCAATCCCTCCGGTTTCCCTGGTTTCTGGCCACGCTCTGTGCTCTCCTATCCTGTGACTGAGCATTTCTATCTCTGGCTCACGGCCCTGTTTGGAGTCTCCAACCCAGCCAATTCCTGCAGCACTTCTGCACCGCTCCTCCCAGAAGGTGAGTCTCCCCGGATCTGCCATTTGTGAGGTCTCTGCTCGAAGATTAGTGGCCCGACTGTGTTGTGAATCACAGTTTAAGGTACCCCAAGCTGAAAACCCTCTCCTCGGCTCTGTCTCTGCAGCTGGCTTTCTCGCTTTGATACCTGGCAGCTCTGCTGCACTCAGACACCCCTTGTCTTTTTGTGACCCAGCGGGTCCTGAGACCACACTGTCCCTGCAAGGGCTCCACCCCCCACTGAGCCTCTGCAGTGATGTCCCTCACTGGAGCTGACTTCTAAAAGTTCCGATTTTGTGCTCTGCTGGCTCTTCCCCCACTGTTTATCTTCCCATATGTTGCATTGGATTCACTTTTCTACACGTCCTACCTTCCAGAAAGGTATTCACTTATACAAGTGAAATCATATGTTATTTCTCCTTCTCTGACATCTATCTGTCTTTTTCACTTAGCATAATACCCTCTAGATCCATCCATGTTGTCACAAATGGTAAGATTTCATTTTTTTATGGCTGAGTAATATTTATTTATATATACCTCACACACACATTCATCTATCAATGGACACTTAGGTTGCCTTCATATCTTGTCTATTTTACAAGTAAACCTCAGAGATTCTGTGAGTTTGGTTCCAGACTATTGCAATAAACTGAGTCAAGTGAATCTTTTGGCTTCCCAGTGCATATGAAAGTTATGTTTACACCATACTGTAGTCTATTAAGTGTGTGAGAACATTATATCTAAAAAAAATAATGGACATATGCCTTAAATAAAAAATGCTTCATTGCTAAAAATGCTAACTCTCATCTGAGCTTTTGGTGGGTCATAGTATTTTTGCTGGTGGAGGGTCTTGCTTCGATGCTGATAGCTGCTGACTGATCTGGTTGCTGAAGGTTGGAGTGGCCGTGGTAATGTCTCAAAAGGAAACAACAGTGAAATGTGCCGCATCATTTGACTTTCTGCAGCACGTGGTGTTGTTCAATAGCATTTTACCCAGAGTAGAACTTTAAAAATTAGAGGCAATTTTCTCAAATGCTGCCACTGCTTTATCAACCAAGTTTATGTAGTATTCTATATCCTTTGTTTTCATTTCAATAATCCTTACAGCACCTTCATCAGGAATACATCCCATCTCAAGAAACCACTTTTTTGCTCATCTGTATGATGCAACTCCTTGGGGAGCCTGGGTGGCTCAGTTTGTTAAGTGTCTGACTTTGGCTCAGGTCATGATCTCATGGTCCTGAGATCAAGCCCCACATCAGACTTCCTGTTCAGTGGGGAGTCTGCGTGTCCCTCTCTCTCTGTTCCTCCCCTGTTTGTGCTCTCTTTCAAATAAATATATGAAATCTTAAAAAAAAAAGATGCAATTTCTCATCCATCAAAATTTTATCATGAGATTATAGCTATTTAGTCCCATCTTCTGGCTCCACTTCTAATTTTAGTTCGCTTGCTATTTCAACCACATCTATACCTACTTCCTCTACTGAAGTCTTGAATTCCTCCAAGTCATCCATGAGGGTTGGAATCAACTTCTTCCAAACACTTGTTAATGTTGATATTTTGACCTCTTCTCATGAATCACAAGTTCTTAATTGCCATCTAAAATGATGAATCCTTTCTGGAACCTACTCAATTTATGTGGCTCAGATTCATCACAGGAATCATGATGTGTGGCAGCTGTAGTCTTACAAAAAGTATTTCTTAAATAATGAGACTTTAAATTTGAAATTACTTCTTGATCTATGGGCTACAGAATAGATGTTGGATATTTACCCAGAAGTGAAATTACTGGATCATGTGGTAATTTTTTGTTTAATTTTTTGAGGAACCATCATACTGTTTTCCATGAGAGCTGTACCATTTTGCATTCCTATCAGCAATGCTCAAGGATCCCAATTTCTCCACATCTTCAACTGACAGTTTGTTTTTTGAGAATAGCTATCCTAAGGATATGGAGTTATATCTCATTTTGGTTTTGATCTGCACTTCCCTAATGATTAGTAATGTTCAGCATCTTCTTACATGCTTACCTGTCATCTAGACATCTTCTTTGAAGAAATACCTATTTAAGTCCTTTGCCAATTTTAGAGTTGAATTGCTTGTTTTTATTGTTAAAGTTGTTGGACTTGTTAAAATAATTTCTGGACATTAATTCCTTATCAGATATATGATAAGTTCATGTGAAAATTCCAAGTTTGTTCTTCTTTTTTCAAGGTTGTTTTTGGCTATTTGGGTCCTTTGAGACTCCATATGAATTTTAGGATGGATTTTCCTATTTATGTGAAAAATATCACTTGGATTTCTATAGTTTTTTGTTTGTTTGTTTGTTTGTTTGTTTTTGCTATAGGGATTGTATAGAATCTGTAGGTTGCTTTGTGTAGTACTGACGTTTTCATATTGTCAAGTCTTCCAATCTATGAACAGGGGATATATTTCTATTTATTTGTGTTTTTACTTTCTTTCAGCAGTATTTTGTGGCTTTCAGTGCATAAGTCTTTCATCTCCTTTATTAAGTTTTTACTAAGTACTATATTATTTTTGATATTATTGTAAGTGGAGTTGTTTTCTTAGATTCCTTCCTAAATTGTCCATTGTTAGTGTTTATAAATAGAACTGACTTTTGCATGTTGATTTTGTATCTTGTGACCTGACTAGATTTGTTTATTACTGAATTCTAACAATTTTCCTATTTGAGAAATATTTAGGGTTCTCTACAATAAAGTCATGTTATCTTTGACAGAGATAATTTTACTTTTTCCTTCCCAATTTGGATGCCTTTGTTTCTTTTTCTTGTCTAATTGCTCTAAAAACAAAACAAAACAAAACAAACCCAGATAGAATTTCCAATGTTATGTTGAACAGAAGTGGCAAAAGTGGGGAGTTGTTTCTGATCATAGAGAAAAATCTTTTAACCCTTCACCACTGAGTTTGATGTTAGCTGTGGGTTTTTCATATGTGGTTTTTATTATGTTGAGGTGATTCCCTTCTATTTCTAACTTATTGGGTATTGTTTTTAATAACGAAAGGATGTTGAGTTTTGTCAAAGACTTTTTCTGCATCAGTTGAGTTTTTTTTCCTCTCCATATTTCTGGTAATGTAGTATATTATTTTGATTGATATTCAAATGTTGAACCATCTTTATATTCCAGGGAAAAATCACCCTTGGTCATGGTATATAATCCTTTCAATGTGCTGTTGCATTCTGTTTGCTAATATTTTGTTGGGAATTTTTACATCAATATTCATCAGAGATACTGGCCTTTAGTTTTCTTTTTTTGTTGTATCTTTGTCTGGCTTGGTGTAGGGGTAATGCTAGTCTTATAGAATGTATCTGGAAGTATTCCTTCCTCTTCAATTTATGGAAGAGTTTGAGAAAGGTTGGCGTTAACTTTTCTTTAACTATTTCATAGAATTTACAAATGAAGCCCTCTGATCTAGGGCTTTTCTTTTCTCCTTGAGAGGTTTTGATTATTAATTCAATCTTCTTATTAGTTATAAAGTACTATGGGCTGAATTGTGTCCCAGCAAAAGTGGTATATTGAAGCCCTAACACACAATACCTGAGAATGTGACTGTATTTGGAGATAGGGCCATTAATGTGGTAATTAAGTTAAAATGGGGTTGTCAGTGTGCAGTGTAACTGTTGTCTTTATAATAAGAGATTAGGACACACAGAGAGGCACCACATACATGTGTGCACAGAGAAAAGAACATGTGTAAGACCCATACTGTGAAGAAAATACCTGGTCTATGGTATTTTGTTATGGCAACCCTAGCAAACTAAACCTTGGGTCTGTTCAGATTTTTTATTTATTCATGATTCATGTATGTATACATTCATGTATATTTCTGGGAATTCATCCGTTTCATCTAGTTTACCCAGATAAATAAATAATTGCTCATAGTGCTCTTTTTACTCCTTTTTCTTCTGTAAAATTGATAATAATATTCCCTCTTTCATTTCTGACTTTAGTCTCTGTGGTTTTTGACTAGAGTACAAGTGTCATTGTCTCACAGAATTCCGTCTTGCTAGGCTATCCCTTTTATGGTCCTTTGATATTTTCTAGTTGCCTGTTTCTTCAGCTCCAAGTCTGTGTACATTAGGGAGAAAAGAAAAAAAAAAAAAGCACACAGGGAGCTCTCCAGAGTGTCATTTCTTGGGTGCCAAATTCCCTAGCACATCCACCTTTCCATTTTTCAAGTTTTTTCTTTCTTATTTTTAGGAGAGCTTCAGACTTTAACTTCTTCAAAGTCTTCTAATGTTTTTTTTGTTTTGTTTTGTTTTTGATTCTCTTTTAATAATGAGAAAGGTTTTTCATTGTATTTTTCAGAAGAAGTATGGAAAGGTCCTTCTACTCCACCTTCCTGGATATAGAAGTCTCAGTTTATATAGCGACTTGAGAAATATGAAGACTGGACTAGATTATCTCTAAAATCCCTTCCTGGCCTGTTGATTTTCAGATAGATTTTCTGATTTGAAAATGGCTAAACCCTAAGTAAACAAACATCGTCATTTACATAGATTAGGACTCACTGCTCACATCAAAACAAAAGCAGAGTCTCCATCATTCTACTCTGCCTTTGGAGAAACTTTAGGTTTCCCCAAAGCTTTCCATAGGAAGAGCCCTTTTTTATTGTTGTTTGTTTGTTTTTTTTTGTTAGGAGTGGAGTTTAAGGGTTAACTGTTTCCTGTTTTCTCTCTCTCTCTCTCTCTCTCTCTCTCAGTAAACATGCTTTGGGGGCTGAATACTTTTGTTGACTTTCTAACCTTCTAGTTAGCTTATTGTCAAATAGGGGCCTAACCACTGGCAGTAGAGGTTCTGGAGAAAGCAGCCCCAGCAGGAATTTGTCTTCTCCACCCTCCTTTCCTCTTTGGCAACCCTGTCATTGCTTTAGCCGCCTGCCTTTGTCCCTTCAGCGTCCCTGCTAAGGTCCACTGTTGAGCAGGACAACTTGTTTAGTTATTTTCTCCCATCAGGAGTTTTCTAGCTATATTCTATTGTGATTGCATGATTTCATCGGCCAGTTTTTGTTGACGTGGTCAAGAGCTGGCATAGACCTTTTTTAGGTCTAAATTCCTGAGTATCCTCCCAGAGTCCCTTTCTGTGTTATCCTCAAACCTCCCTGTCCCGCAGGCTCAGTGGTGTACTAGAGCTGGTGCTGACTGACACATGGGAGCAAACGGTTACATTTTTAGGAATTTTGTGAGCTGGCTGTTAAACACAGTCACTATTAAAAATTAAATTTTGTTAACTTACAATAAATAAATTATTTAAAAACAAATTCTAAAACATGCAGAATTTGTCACTTCTTAATTCTTTTACTCCGGTTTTCTTTTTTTTTCCTAGGATTTATTTATTTATTTATTTGACAGAGAGAGAGAGAGAGAGATCACAAGTAGGCAGAGAGGCAGGCAGACAGAGGGGGAAGGAGGCTCCCCACTGAGCAGAAAGCCTGACATGGGGCTTGATCCCAGGACCCTGAGATCATGACCTGAGCTGAAAGCAGAGGCTTAACCCTCTGAGCCACCCAGGTGCCCCTACTCCAGTTTTCTATTACCTATATTCATGAGGTTATTTACATCTATTTTGCCTGTAGGCAGAAATATTGTAGAATGGTATGCTACTCTGTATTCTCCACCTAAAAGGCAGTGATATCCCACTGGTAGTTTGAAACTGGTCATGGTGAGAGTATTAGAACATGAAAGTTGGAAAATGTCACACTCTGGGGCTGGTTTTGTTGTTTTTCTGACCACGTAGACTTAAGAAAATGATGGGGAAAAGTTATTAATGCAGATTAAACTCCTGTCTGTAGTTGTTACATTATAAATAATCCAAAAATTGAACAAAATCTTCCGATCTTTAAAACTGTCATCCCCCAAGAAGTGATCCTCATGTCACTGACTGAGTGCTGGGCTAACATATGTTTATGCTGTCTCACTCTTTTATTCGTTAATGTAAACAAAAGTATCATCTGATGTTCACGCCAGAACTACATTCATGCCACCAAGGACATGAATGGCTTTTTGCTAAACAGCATACTTGACAAATATGTATTCATGGGCTGTTTCTGTCAAAACATGGCTGGATTGCACTTATAGGTTAGCAACCAATACAAGAGTGTGGCGAAAACAAGCAAAAGGATTCTGTGAGAATCAACTTATACACAGAATTCACAATAAAATGTATTGTAAATTGCATTATTGCTCATAAATCATGTGCTGCATATTTCACCTATGTTTTTATATATTTTTATAAATATAAATAAATATATATTTTTAACCTGGAGAGCCAGTTGTTAAATATTTATCCTCATACCACCATATAGACCCTGTATTATTGATCATAAATCATGTGCTGCATATTTCATCTATGTCTTTGTATATTTTTATAAATATAAATAAATATAAATATATATAAAATTTTATATATATGTGTGTGTGTGTGTGTGTGTGTGTGTGTATTTTAAACTGGAGAGCCATTTATTCTCATACCATCATATACACCCTGATTCTTTTCAAGGAACTTCAGACACCTTATTTTGAAGTTCCCTTTACAACCAGAAGTTGCACTTTCGGCAAAGTTTTAAGTGTGAAAAAGTTTGTTTACTGGACTCAAGTATTCTCAAAGCCTCCGTTGTAGTCCACCAATTTACCAGCAGGTGTCACTGTGGTGTAGGGTCACAGTCTGAAGGGCTCCAGGTTGAGCTTCCTAGAGGAGTGTTGTTCAATTGCTTCCAGTTAAGTTACTCACTGAGGAGCTCCTATAATCTCTTTATGGAAAGATAAGTCACATCCAAGTTCTCTGAAAACAGGCAGCACAGTCACAGAGGCATAATCTGCTAGTTCTGTTTGTTGGCTTGTTGTGTATTTTTAACTCCGCTGCTATGTTTATGTTCAGGAGGCCTTAAAATACGCTCTGTTTAGCTCTAGAACTGTATACAGCCTAGCTATTCAAAGTGTGGCTCATGAACCAGCATTGTAGGTGTCACCTGGGAGCCCGTTAGAAATGCAGACTCTCAGGCCCATCCCAAACCTGCTGAATAAGAATGTGCATTGTAATAAGGGGATCCTTTTGCACATTCGGGGGAGGAGGGAAGCACCAGGGTAGGGGGCCCATATTTTGGGAGTTACCATGTGTGGCTAAGAACCAGATGGAAAAATAACTTGCAGCCTCATTGGTCAAGAGAATGAAGTTAGTGGGAATGAGAGGGACGCTTCCCGAGGGAGATGTCTGATAATGGCCTTAGTGCATGTTGGGCTGCCTAACTTTTTTCCTTTTTCATTCTGGAAAGAACTTTTCTGGGTCTTTCGCCATATAGCCTGACCCAGCTAACGCCTCCATGTTATCTCTTGCCACCTCCCTTCCATACTCTGTATTTCAGGCATCCTAACTTACCTCCCAACATGACCTTCTGATTCTGTCACTCCACTGCTTTCGGTGGCTTCCTCCAGCTTCTAGAACACAGACCAGAGTCTCTGCCATCTTTTACAAGCGCTTCTCGGATCTGGTCCTGACTCACTTTGCCAGCTTCCTCTTCAGTCCCTCTCCCCTTCTTAGCTTCAACGCTTGGCTCCACTGGCCTTTTTGCCTCAGATGCACTCCACTTCCTCTCAGTTTTGGGCCTTGCCCCATTCTGTGTCATCTCCCTGGATTGTTCTACCCCAACTCATCTATTGCCAGACTGATCGTTTCTTTAAAGAACTTAGGAAGTCTATTCTAACCCCCTTAGGGCATTAAAGTCCTTTGTTATAGGATCCTCTCATAAATTGCATTGTCATTTCATAGCTTATCACACTTGTGATGACTTTTTCAGAGGTCTCTTTCCTCTGGCAGATTCTTCCTATCCAAACCGACATATTTCCTCCTGCAGTGGCCTTCAGCACCCTATATGGCCTGCCGCACCAATCCTTGATCTCTCTGCTTTCACCATCTCCTCTGGCTCCTTCCTCTTCCCTCCCCACATGCTCCTGCTCCCCAGCCATGCCAAGCACTTCCTGCCCTGGGTCTCTGTACTAGCTGACCTTTGGATTCTGGCCCATTCCTCACTGTTTTCAGGCCTTTAGGTCTTCGGGCCCAACCTTAGCTGTACTTCTAGAGGCTGACTGAATGGTAGGTGTGGTCCTTTGCTTTGGTTTCAGTCTTGTACTGCATCTGCCTTTTGGTGGATTATTTTGTGGTCCACTGACAAAAGAAAATAGCTGACCCCTCTGGCGCATAATTGACAAAGGTGTGACTCCGGGTGAAATTCCCTTCTTCTGGAACACCAGGTGGCTAAGGTTCACTTCTACACAAGCTCACACCTGAGGATGAAGTAGAAGAGAATAGAGAAAAGGTCACCATCTCCTTTGGAAAATAAAGAACAAAGAAGACTTGGGAAATGGGGGATTTAATGGTAGTGAGGATTGTTTGTTATTTTTTGGCCTCTCTATCTTTGAGAGTCTGAGAAGTGGCGAAGGGCCCTTCCTTCGTCATTACTCACGAGTTGACAAAAATAATATTAGGGGAGAAACTAAAATGAAGCCAGACAATCCAAGCTGTTCTATCTCTTAGCGTGACAACAAAATTGTAGCTTAGAGAATAAATGTGTGTCTCCATTCTTTCCTTCATTCAGCTCCCTGCTTCCAGAGCACTCGCTCAACGCAATATCTTGCGTTTGGGTCCACAATCTTATTTTTCTCAAGCCAACTACAACACTTAAACACTCCAAACCTTGATCCCCCGACGAATTCATCCTTCAAAGCTTTCAAGTTAAACTGTCTGCTCCTACGGGAAACCTTCCATGATTCATTCCCTACAAAGAATTCCTCACTCTCCCTATGTTGATGCGCACGGTTTTATTCACACTATTTCATTTAATCCGTAGCTAATGCAATTGAACAAATATTTGTGAAGTGTCTAAACTGTTCTGGGAAGTATGCTAGCTGCTGGGATTATAAATGTGAAAAACCACAGCGCCTCCTCCAAGAGGGTTTAAAATTGGTCTGGGAAGTCCACTCTGGATGGACAAGAGAGGAAGCAAGTCACAGAAGGAGAGACGTGGGATATCACAGCGTGTCTGGGAAAGCAGTCCCTGGTTTGGAATGAACAGAGCACAGTTTAAAAGGAAGGGAGGAAGAGGGAGCATGGTGGGAGACAGAGAGAGAAGAGGCAACAACAATAACATTAACTACAGGGGTGCTCTTGTGGCTTGGTCCGTTAAGCCTCTGCCTTCAACCCAGGTCACGATCTTAGGGTCTTGGGATCAAGCCCCGCACTGGGCTCTGTGCTCATTGGAGGGTCTGCTTCTCCCTGCCCCTCTGCCTCTCCCCCTGACTCATGTTCTCTCTCTCTCTCTTGCTCACTCACTCTCTCAAATGAATAAGTAAAATCTTAAAAAAAATATTAACTACAACTGTATTTATTTGTCAGACACCAAGCCAAGTAGTTCCTGGTAGCACAGAGATGTTAAGTTCCCTGTGCAACACCACACAGCTTAGTAGTGGTAGAGCCAGGATATGATGTATGTTTGAGAACTTGAATCTTACTATAGGTGGCCAATGAGCATTTATTAGACACCTTTAAGGCGGGAGACATCCTTTTAGTTAACGCATGTGTCTGTCTTCCCTACTGGTTTGTGATTTTGTCTGAGGGATGGAGATTTTTATATTTACCCTTGCCAGTCCCCTGTGTTGGAGAGAGCTTGGAATGAAGCCGCCATAATGGACTTGTACTTCCTTGTCCCTGTTATCATCACCTTCCTGAAAGCAATACCTTTCTCTCTAGGCTTAGAGCTCTCTGTCATCTCTAAACCCCAAGGTCTTCTCATCTCTTCCCTTTAGTGTTAAGTATTTGCTGGTGAGGTGATTTATAAGGTAGAAATGATTGTTATTCTTTTATACTCCCTTAGGTGATGCTTTTGCCTAAGTGAATCTTTGGACAGAAAGCAACAGAAATGTTCTTTGAAGAGTAAAGACCCATTTATAAGAAATACTGAAGGTCTAGTGTTATATTGATGGCCGACTAGAAACATTAAATCTTACCAGAACACCTCATTATGAACACTCACAATTCTTGGCTGCACAGATTTACTTAAGAGTGAAATGAAAATGAGGGGTGTTGTCTTGTAGCACTGGAGACTCCAAGTCACATGATATGATGAAAGGGACAATCAGCCTAGTGTCCCCTTTGCAGTATCAAGGAGTTGTGTTATAGACACAGTTATGGGTCCAGTAGCAGAATGAGAACAAGGAGAATAAGAAAAGATTCCCAGCTTTCCCAATTCTACATAAAGATAGCTGCCTCTCTTTTAATAGACCTTCTGAGAATTAGATGTTGTCTAGGAAAGTTATACTGTTGTTTTGCTTTCGGGAAATCCTACTTCCAAAAATTACTCCTAGGCCCTCTAATTGTCCTGCGTTTCAAATTTTCCCACAGACAAGTATGACTGATGGATACCAATACATTTTCCCCATCTTTTCCATTCTGAAATGCTTACTTATTTCTCACATCTTCTCTGTGTGATTCCTAGAGATGGGAAAGGAAAGAAACTGACTGGGAAAGAGAGGATACTCGACACAGAAATTTGAGTTTTAGTACATTGCTTGAAAAGTGCTGACAGATGTCAGCGGGTGCGCGTTTGCTGGGAATTGTGTGCATGGCTTAATGGTCGTTGAAAAAGTCTAATATATTAGTGTTATTGTGTCTAGTAGGCATGATGCAAAATACCTGAGTGTTAAGCAAAATATCGAAATTATCTTAATAATAGGTTAATGAGCAAGTTGAACAGTAAGAATAAAGAAGTGTAAAGGATTTGTGCTGATGGATAGATGCTTGGCCAGTACCCCTTCCTCCGAGAAGTGCTCCCCTCTCCCTTGCTCCCCATGTCTCTGTGGAGGCCTCCTCTGCCATGTGCCAGGTGGCATTTTCTTTCTCTGATAGATTTGAGGGGGGGTACCCGATGCAGGACAGCCAAGCAGGGCTCCAGTTTCCCTGCCCATGGTAATGGGCTCACGTTTGGGCAAAGGACCCACAAGAGGCAAAAGGTTGTGGCTTCTGTTTGCCAAGGAAGGCTGGGGCAGATTTTTGGATCAGACCTTACCCAGCGCCTGAAGGTGATCAAGACAGACAGGTACCTCTGCTGAGGGGCTGTTGGCTCATGAATTGTCTTCTCCAGAGGACCTGTGCCCAGAGACCCCTCACATCGCAAGCTGTCCAGAACTCTCCCAAGGAACCACCCACGTGTGGAAGACAATGGCCAGAGCAGCAGGCTTCTTCTTCCCCTTATGCCCGCCTCTTTCCCTGTGCACCCTATTCTGAGATTTTTGAATAAGTGAGCTGCTTTGTTGTGCTTACAGACAATTCAGAAGAAAAACCTCGCTGGATAACTTCTCAGGTTCTAACCGCTTCATGATTCCATGGCGAGAGTTAAGTGTGGGCACAGCGAGGAGCCCCCAGGAAATCTTGTATCAGCCGTGACTCACTCTGAGTTGGTGAGATGGCTCTGGAGGGGGCGGCCCTTCTCCGGCAGGCTGCCCTGGAAATTCTGATTCACCAAGAAACATCAGAAACAAGGAAGCTGTCTTCAATGAGGTTATCAGCTCCCCATCCACTTGGGAGATAAGAAAACAAAACTGCGACTTTTCCCAGAAAAGAATTAAAAGGGTAAATGAGAAGAGTGTTTTCTACTTTCAGCTGTCACCTTCAGTGAGCTGCTAAGATTGTCTTATTGAGTGGTCTCTGCTTATTAATAGAAGGAGCAAAGAGAGAAAAATGGAGTTAATGTTACAATAAAGGCATGACAGAGCCTCCGGTTTCCAGGATCGGCTTGAAATGAATTAAAGCCAAATTATACCAACAAATCTGTCATGCTGCCCTGAAAACAGGAAGTCTAGGTTGGGCCAATAGGAATTAGTCACGGCACACGCTGGCGAACCCTACCAGATCAGGAATGAAAAATGTGCTTCGTCTGCAAAAATTAACTTTTGGAATTTGGACAGTGTTTTCCATTACCCTCTTTCTTTTCTCCAAAGGCCAGTCATCAAATAATGCTTGGCTTACTTCTGCTTCTGCTGCACCATTAAGTGTGTGAGTTTGTATGGGAAATGGAATCCCGACTAGATGTGTACCCTGAGATAAGTGATCTCATCTCTCTGGGCCCGAGTTTTATCCTCTGAAGAACAAACACAAAAACCCCCAAAACGAGGTTGGCATCTCGTGGCTCTGGGACTTTAATCGTTGGAGGGATTAGGGAATAATGTATTGGACATTCATTGTGCGCTGTTGAAGTGTTCAGTGCTGTGCTGAGAAACGGTGAAACAAAATGAAGAAGATTCAGTATTTTATTTATTTATTTTAAAAGATTTTTATCTATTTATTTGACAAGAGAGAGACAGTGAGAGATGGAACACAAGCAGGGGGAGTGGGAGAGGGAGAAACGGGCTTCCTGCTCAGCCGAGAAGATCGAGAAGTGGGGCTTGATCCCAGGACCCTGGGATCATGACCTGAGCTGAGAGCGGACACCTCACGACTGAGCCACCCAGGCGCCCCGGATTCAGTCTTTTAAAGACTTTCCAGTGCCTGCAGGGAGATGCATGTTCAGAAAAATGTATTATAAAAACAGTAACACGGGCAACAGAGGTGTGTATATGTATGTATAAGGCACTTTTTTTTTTTTTCGGCCCCAGAATTATAGCCAAGGCCCAAATCTGGACAAAGACCCTACATGCAGCACATTCCAAAGAAACTCTTGTGTTAAAGAGGCCAGCACTGCCTCCCTGGGGCATGTCGGGAGGGCCCGAGCTACGCTTGCCCTATCTGCACCTACCCCTGTCAGGAGAAGGGAACAGGAAGGCAGAGAAGTCTTGGCTGAGTGAACAGTGAGTGCTCCAGGGGAAAGACTATTGCCTTTCATCCCTAAAGCCAACAGAGTGGGGTTCTTAGAGAATTTCTTATAAAGACTGGGGGTGACTGCAAGACCTGGAGGTTGGCCTCCCATTCCTTGGATGGGGGTATGCTGAACCATCAACCTTCTGGAAGCACCCCGATGCTCCTGTACACAGCGAACGTCTTAAGGGTTATTGGAGGAGTTTGCTGAAGTCCTAGGGCGGGGCCTACACTGTCCTTTTTAGTCCCAGAATCTTACATGTGCCCTGAGGTTTGTGAACATACTTAAACCAAGACGGTTCAGATCCAACGATTTCTGAGGATGAATGGCCTACTGGAATGGGCTGCGCTAACAGGCTTGAACAGATCATAGTATCAGGTGTTTGTGAAAAAGATGGGACAAGCTGTGTGTCATTCTGGTTCTCATAGGCCTTGGAGGTCATAGAAGAGGACTCCAACGTCCAGAGGCTGTCAGAGTCCTGGTGGCCCTACAGGAAGTGCACCGGGTTTAACTGAGAAGCAGCACTGTGGCTGGCCTGTGAGCCGAACAACACACGGTGGCACCTGGAGACACAGCCGGGATGTGTGGAGATTGGTGGCACCCTTCTGGGAGAAGAAGGGTTGGAAGTTATGGAGGGTTGGGTTAAACCCAGTCTTTTTTCCTAAGAATACTACCATACCACTGACTTAGAAGCCACCAGCACTGGTGGAGCTAGATTGAACCTGAATGGGTCTGGGGAAAGTCCCTTACCATGCGAGGACTTTCTGCCTCCACGGTCCCTTCTTCCTTCTCTCAACACCAGAGGAACATCCGGCCAGAGAGAGAAGAAGCAGGGGTTTTAGATCCAAATCAAGAGATTTTCTGGCACCTAGCAGGTAATAAAAATTCACTGAATCTGCTTCACATTGTTAAAGGAGCTATTGCCCATTGGGGAAGAAGGAACCAAGGTAGCAGAGTAGCTGAAGGTAGTTACAGGGTAAAAACAAAACAGTTTCATATTCATACCTTAGGAAGCTGAGAAACTTTAAAAATTAAGTTGAAACATCATGGTGGTGAGGCTAACCCTGCTTGGGAACATTCAAGCCCTCATTGTCAACTGGAGGAGATGGACTCCATCAACTTTACGACCTAGCATAATTGATAGGTGAGAGAAGTACAGGTAAGACGCTGGGGGAAAATGGAGCCAGACCAGGTGAATTCTGGTTGGAGGTGGGCTGCTACTCCGATGAGATGATATTTGAGTTGAAGATGAGAAATTTGAGAGGATGAAAAGGTGGGCATTTTAGATACTAGGACCAGAACCAAGGGGATACCACATGAAGTGTGTGAGTAGTCAGTGATGGCCGGAATGGAGAAAGGGAGGAGGGGAGTGGGGGAACTGGGATAGAATTCAAGGCCTTCCCAATATGGCTCGACCCTCTTTTTCAGCTTTTTTTTAAAAAAGATTTATTTTATTTTAAGATTTGGTGTATTTATTTAAGAGAGAGAGAGAGAGAGAGAGAGTGTGTGTGTGTGTGTGTGCACATGAGCCAGGGAAGGAGCAGAGGGATAGGACAGGCAGACTCCATGCTGAACATGGAGCCTGATGCGGGGCTCGATCTCGTGACCTTGAGATCACGAGTCTGACGCTTAACCAACTGAGCCACCCAGGTGCCCCCCCTCCTTTTCAGTTTTAAGGATTATAGATGTCATACTTGCAGACAAATAAAAGCCACTGAAGTGTTTGATAACATATTTTAGAATGCTTTAATGATTATACTCCGGCAATATTACAGGGGCAGAGTTAGAAGACAAAGAGACCAGGGAAAGCAGGGGCATTTAGCAGTTTCACTCAGAAGCAAGGAGTGTCTGAGACAGAGTGTGACAATGAGGAGGAAAATCAGGCAGCAGCCTGCAGTTATCTGAACATGACTGGAAGGTGGTAAGAGCCAAGTGAGAAGGAGCCATCATGCGTGATGTCCAGCTTGGCCTGTTAACATAGGTGACCCTGCTGTGAATCATGGGATGGGAAACAGATTCGTGGAGGAGGAAGGAGGGAGGGAAAATAACAATAATTAACACTTATTAAGTATCCACTATGTATGGGCACTTTTCTGAGTAGTTTATGCATCCAGAGTCATTTAACCCTTACCACAACTTTAGCAATAGATACTATGTTACAGAAGAGATAAGATAAACTTGGTTTCACATGTGTCAAGTTGGAGGTGCTTATTTGACAATCAGTATAGTAGGCTTTCGGGGATCTTGAATTTAGGCGGTGAGTTGTGTCTGGACACTTGAGAGAATCCCATAGATCATAATCCTTGCATCCTGAAAGCGTGTCCTTTTAGAACACTGCGACAGACCCTGTGAAACTGTGAAGTCTACCACTAAAAGAACAGGGAGGAGAGGAGTGTGGCAGAGACAGCTAGCTGCTCACATAACTCATGTCCTCTTCTTCTAGGGTACCCAGTTAGGTGACATCTCCCAGCCTCTCTTGCAGCTAGGTGTGGCTGAGTTCTACCTGGAGGAATGCATGAGTGGAATCGATGTGACCATGGCCCATGCAAGCTTTCACATGGGTTTTTCCATGGTATTTTCCCCTTTCTCCAGCTGACTTGGATGGAAGGGTCCAGGGAGACTGTGGCCATCATCTATATTTGACAAAGCCTCCATCAGTCCCATCATCACCAATGGTCCTTGGCTGCTAGGTAAACAAGAAATACATGTCTATTGGTACTCGAGTGATTACAGATTCTGGAATCTCCTTGTTACAGGGGTTACTACCCTAACCAAAGCACAGAGGCATGCAAAAGTGACTAAGAAACACTAAAGAGGGACAAAAACTCTTCTATGCTTATGTCGAATTCATACTTATTTTACAAGGATGTGTATGCATAGGTTAGATTTGTAGAATAAGTCAATAAAGTGACTTCACTTATTATAACATTTCTCACAAATCAAGTGAAGACTAAGTCCTGGGGTGACTTTAAAAAAAAAAACTGTTTTCCCCAAATCCATCGCCAGTCTTTAGATTTGGGCTGCTTTGATTCTTGATGTAGGAGCAAGTCTGCAGTGAAACCTCACATCACATGCTGCGGGGCAAGCTCTCTTCCAGGCATCTGACTTGCACGTGTTCTGCTCTGTACAGTATATCAGAGTTCCCTTTCTCTGCAGGCACAGCACAAAGGGAAGGTCAATCAGCACATAATTGTAGGAACATTGCTGTGTTGAAAGCAGACTTCATTACCCTTTGTGAATGCTACCTGATATCGACTGAGGCATCGTAAGGAGGAAAAAATTTAATGCATCCTGCATGCTTTGCAATGCAATGTATTATGATGACTGTGGAGGATGGATTAGAACTTTGGTTGACAACACAGCACGTTTAACAACAGCATTTTGCACAGGAACATTGTAATGGGAATTGCAGACACCAAGCACGCCGTCCAAATCATCAGGACACACATTTCAGGCATTTTCTAGGACCATCTGCTAAGTCCTGATTCAAACACATGCCTTACTGTACATTCCTTCTCAAGCCGCTGCAACTTTTAACTCTGTGAGTTTGTGTGCAAGCGCGTGCATGCCCTCACAAGCAGGGGGCCCACGGAGACTGGACAGGGAAACTAATGTCCCAGGGGCCACTAAATAGGCCTCGCCCACTTGTAAAACTGGCATCCTCAGCATTAAGATAAGATTGGGTAGTGAAATGCTTAACTGTCCTTTAAACAAAACAAAGGCTCACATATCAGGAAAAGGCACCTTAACAGTAAGACCTAAATCGCAGTGAGCTCCGAAGGAGACAATAAGGAACTGAACGCACCCCCATCGTCAAGCACGGCGGAGACAGCCAGTCTCGTAAATTTCACGTCAACTTAGTTTGGCCTCTAAACCAAATCGGCCTTAATGCTATTTGTAGATATAGATTGCTGTCTTTTTCATTACTGTTATCAAATGATGCATTTGCGGCTCAGCTCCGAGCTCCTTGACCCATTAAGTGGATTAGAGTGCCTGTTGCCTTTGTGTTTTGGCTTTTGCTTTATCCTCAGATATTCTACCCTCCTATACTACCTGGATACTCTATTCACATTATTATGTATGACATGCACAGACACATGCCTGCAATCCCAATTAGCCCGACGACCCTAGCCCTTTCGTATTTTAAGAGGGCTGTGTTCAAATCTCTTATCAGAGTCATCAATCCTTCCCAGTAGCCACTGCAGCAGCTGAAATCCTCTGAGAAATGGAATGTCACAAGCCCAGCTCAGGGCTTCTTGTAGAGCTATAGTCAGCAAATTGCGGATCATGCTCCCTATTAAGCTCCTGGCTGGTGCATCGTTGTAGATTCCCTTTCAGGAGCCGCTATGCCCTCACCCTGTCTCTGTCTCATGCATGATAATCACAAGCCCACAGGAGCTGCAGCAGCAGCAGCAGCAGCAAAAAATAAAATAAAATAAAAAAATCTCTGGACAAGACCTGATGCTGTTATTACCATGAAAATAGATGCTCTTGTACATTTGAGAAAAAGTTAAAGGGGGGCGGGGATAAAAGAGGGAGACAAAGACCAAGGATTTGTTCCTGACTCTTGAAGCCAAAGGATACTGCTACCCAAGTTTGCTGAGTCACAATCAGCCTCCACGACTGGCTGAAGATTGAGGGTCCACCATATGCGATGTACACTGCTGGGCACTGGAGATGCAGCTCTGAGCAGGATGGGCGCTCTCAGCAGCAGTGGGTTCAAGGAGACATGTACTTAAGCAAGTAATCTTAATAAAATATAACAGCAGTTGCTGTGATATGTGCACTTAAGTAAGCATTCAGAAGGGGCTCCTAATGTGTTCTAGGGTAATGGGGGTTCTGGGTCCAGTTCCAATGTGGTGGTGGCAGTGGGGGAATTTCCCACTTACTTCCAAGCAATTCTTAGACACCAGTTGGGTGTCCTACAGTTTAACTCAATTCTGACACTATTTACCTGGAGAGCGAGCATCAAGAACCCACAGCATCAGTCCTATGAGATTAATGCCTCCCCCCACCCTCCCTTTTTTCATATGCCAATCACAAGTCCAGGTTGTCATCTGTGCTTCTGACTGATTGGCTATAGACTGGGGGTCCCAGACCTCCTCCTTGGATTTGATAAATTTGTTAGAGTGGCTCAAGGACACCAGAGAAACATTTTACTTACTAGGTTACCGGTTTATTATAAAAGGATGTAACTCAGAAACAGCCAGATGGAAGAGATGCATAGGACAAGGTATGGGGAAGGGGCATGGGGTTGCATGCCCTCCCTGGGTCCTGCCATTCCCCCAGCAGCTCTCTTCATTAACCGACTTGGAGCTTTCTGACACGTGACGTTTTGGGTTTTTTATAGAGGCTTTATTACATAGGTATGATTGATTAAATAATTGGACATTGGTGATTGATTCAACCTCTAGTTCCTCTCCCATCTCCAGAGGTCAGGAGGTAGCACTGAAAGTTCCAACCTTCTAATCACATGGTTGACTATGGTCAACCCCATCTTTAGGTATGGTCCAAAAGTCATGTCATTAGTGTAACAAAAGACAACTTTATTCCTCTCATCGGGAAATTCCAAGGATTTCTGTGTCAGAAACAGGTCAAAGATAAAACATCTTTTTCTTTTTTTTCCAGTTCTATTGAGAAATATGGACATCTATCACTGTATAAGTTTAAGGTATATAACATGATGGTTTAATTTATATATATTGTGAAATCATCACCACATTGGTTCAGCTAGCATCCATCTTCTCTTATAGATACAATAAAAAAGAAAAGGAAGAAAAAAAGAATCAAGGGAAAAAAATTTCTCCTTGTGATGAGGATTATTAGGATTTACTCTCATACCTATTTCCCTATAGATCTTATGGCAGTGTTAGCTGTTACATCCAACATGATGGAGTCAATATGTTGTATATTACATCTCTAGTACTTATAACAGGGGGTTGGACCTCTTGACCAACTTCCTCCAATTTCCCCTCCCCTGCCTCCTGCTTCTGGTAACCACAAGTCTGATCTTTTTTTATTTTGAGTTTGTTTTGCCATATTTCGTTTTTTAGATTCCACATATAAATGAAATGATACAGTATTTGCCTTTCTCTGACTATTTCACTTAGCATAATACCTTCAAGATCCATCCATGTTGTCACAAATGGTAGGATTTCTTTGTTTTTTTTTTTTTTAATGGCCAAGTAATATTCCCTTGTCTATATATGCACCACAGCTTCCTTATTCATTCATCAACTGATAGGTACTTAGGCTATTTTCATATCTTGTTGTCATAAATATGCTGCTCTGAACATGGGGGTATAGGTATTTTTTCATGTTAGTGTTTTTGTTACCTTCGGATATATTTCTAGAAGTAGGATTACTGGATCATATCATAGTTCTATTTTTATGTTTTCAGGATCTTTCATACTGTTTTTCATAGTGGCAGTACCAATTTATAATCCCACCGTGTACAGCATTCTTTTTTCTCCCTATCCATGCTAGCATTTGTTATCTCTATCTTTTTGATGATGGCTTTTCTAACAAGGCATGAAGTAGTATCTCACTGTGGTGAGGTGATAGCTCAATATTTTTTATTTTGTGATTGTCATTTCTTGACAGTTCCTTATCAATGGGATTACCACTTGGGTGCTGCAGGTAAGAATTTGGTCTACCAAGATCCATGTGCTGGTTGTTGCAAGCCCCCTCCCTGCTTTCTGTCACAATCAGGTTCTTCATGGTCAAACCCCATAGATTTCCCTTGCAGTTCCTATGGTAAGAGATTTGTAGGGGCTTCCACAAAGTGACCCACAAAGGTGGGGGTGGTGCTGATTGTCCTTCCTGGGTTCCCTTTTTCCTGCTGGGTTCCCTTTTTCCCATAGAGAGAGGAATCAGAGGCTTAGAAGAGACTTCTCCATGGTGCTACACTGGCCTGGGTGAGGGACAACATGGTTAAAAATGCAGCAGCATTTCTTATTCTTCTAATGCAGTGTGTCTTGGTGTCTGAGGTACAGGGGGTGCTTCAGCTTCATCCCTGTGTTATAGAATTCTCCCAGTGCTGTCTTGTTCTTGGATAGATGTCAGTTGTTCTTCTTGTGATGAGGAATAAAGTCAGGAATGACCTATGCTGCCATCTTGGTAATGTCATTCCTATATTTGGAATCATAATATCACATGGACAGTCAAGGAAAGCTTCCTTGAGAAACTGACATTTGGGCTGAGACATGGCAGAGGAGAAAGTCTATTTCCTTAGGAGACCTCCATGTCTTTGGATAATAAGAGATACTTGTAGCTTATCTCCAAAATGGCCATCATCAATTCCTTTCCTCCTTCACAGACATGCATTTCCTCATTGAGAAGTGGAGTCTATTTCTTTCACCCTTTAATCTGGGCTGATTTTAGTAACTTGGACTGATATCGTAATATTGAAGAAGAGATGTTCTGGAATTTTCAACAACATCTTTGGAGAAATCCAGTGATCCCTGAGGCCACCCTGCTGTGAGACGCTATAATGGTGTGCAGATATCTTAGAGGTGAGGTTGAGATGTCATGGAGTTGGAGATAAGAGAGAGAGGTAGAGAAATAGAGATAAACAGAGACAAGAGGAGAGACCAGGTAACACCATGGCTCCAGATGTGTGTGAAGAAGCCATCTTGAAGGTGATTCACCAGCCCCAGCTGTCCCACCTGCTGCCTGACATACAAGAGCATACTTACATATGCACCTGTATATAGGCCCCTACCCTTCAATCCAACCTCATCCTATGATTCATTCTTGACCAGGAAAATGTAGCAGAAGTGATATGTATAATTTCTGAGGCTAGAAGCCTTGAAGCTTTTGCCTGGGCCTCTTGTAATGCTTACTTGTCTTACTCTCCCTTTTGAAACCCAGCTGCCATGATATAGGAAGCCCAAGCCCTATGGAGGCCACATGCAGGCACTTTGGCCACTCTGGCTTAAAGGCCCAGGTGAGCTCCCAGCCCATAGCCAGTACCAACTGCCAGCCACATGAGTGAGCCATGTTGGTCTTTAGCCCAGTCAAGTCTCAGATGATAACATACCCATCTGATATGATAGATCCGAAGTGAGCATTGCCTAGCTTGGTCCAATTAACCCCAGAAGTATGAAAGGTAATAACTGTTTTAAGCTGCTACATTTTGGGACAGTTTATTTGTAGCAATAGATAACTGGAAGAGAAACCATTGCAACTGGTATTTAATTTGGAAAAATCCATTATAAAACCTAATGTATCAGAAGAATTTAGACTGGGTCAACTCCCCTAAAATTTGAAAAATTAAAATGTAGCATGCCAAGTCTGAAAGGCAAATGTACTCTCTTGGGCTATTAGGAAATCATTTGCAAATTATAAATTATCATTGATCATGATCTTATTTTGATCTACTTCAACTTTGGGTGATATCTTCCCCATAAATCATTTTGAGAAGTGAAGATATTGAAGTTGCAGCATAAGGAGGGGTATAATCCTACCACTAGACAAACAAAACAAAACAAAACAAAAACCTCCAATGCCTCTCTTCCCTATGTGTTAGTAACAAGGCATCAGTCAATCCACCAACAAATAAAAGTTTAAAGACACCCTATGTATGACATATATATGGCACAGTCCCTGTTCTTAGGTTCCCCAAGCATTTCATAATAAAGTCTTTCTAGGGAGTGGGTAGGAAAACATAAAGTCCTGAGCAGGAAGAAACTGTATAGCCTATCAGTGTCTTGGCACCTGGTAGTGTCTTACTAATTCTATTGAATAAATCATGTGGGAACTCAGTGCCAAATACTGGTTAACAACCCAAGTCCAGGAGCGGGTTTACCTTCTGCAGCTCTTAAAGATGATATAAGCCTCAGAGGCCTGCCTATAAGTCTGAGGGTTCTTCAGTCAGTGGCAGGATCAGGGAGGTCAGAATTGGGAATATTTTATATATGTGTGTGTATATATTATATAATTTATGTATTTTTAATATAATCATACATTTATACACACATGTAAATAAGTATGTGTATGTGTATGTATGTATAAAATCTTGCTCCCCTCTTACTCTTCTTCCTTTTATGCAAGGTAATGTGTTAGACATTATAGCGTTTATATAAATGTTGGTTTCTGGCCTGAGGTCTTGAGTATACCTAAGATTCTGACTTATTCAATCCTCCCTTTTTTTAAAAAACTGAGAGAAATAGTATACTGTGGAGTAGTGTAAACTTCAGAGGAAAAGATCTTTAATAAATATTAAACAGCATGAAATAAAATAAGCCTAGGTACTTTATTGCGCTGTGGAATTGGTACATGGAAACTAAGACATAGAGACATAGGAGCTGCTCCCAAATAGAGGTAGATGAGAAATTTATGTCCAGATCATCCAAAAATCCAACTCCCCAACTCTTGTGACCTTTTGCCTGGAATTCTACCAGTAGAGGCATTTGTTGGGATTAGCATTTTATATTCATCAGCCATTTGTTCACAAATAGATTGCACAAAAGTAGTAATGGAACCGCTGGGAAATCAACAGAGAGTGAGATCATAAACACAAGGGAGGCGGCTGGTGTGAGGATAAAGAATGGAGAGATGAGGGGCACCGGGGTGGGTCAGCCAGTTAAGTATCTGACTCTTGATTCAGCTCAGGTCATGATCTCAGGGTTGTGAGACTGAGCCCCGCTTTGGGCACCATGCTGGGTGTGGAGCCTGCTTGGGATTCTCTCTCTCCCTCTCACTCTGCCCTCTGTCTCCCTCTCCAAAAAAATTTAAAAATTAAAAAAAAAAAAAAGAAAGAAAGAATGGAGAGGTGAGGCTGCAGCATTGGGGGTCTGTTGGGAAAATGAAGATTCTCCCTAGGAACTCCAGTCTGGGACTGTGGGTGCTAGGGCAGCATGGTGGGAGGAGGGAGAAGACATCAAACGCCTGCTATACACATTTTCTCTAACATTGCCTTCCACTGGAGGATCAGAAGGATAATTAAATGAATCCCTCAAGAGAGGAACATAGGCCAGGGGGATGGAATGGTGGGAGACGCAGGGAGAGAAGACTCACTGCTCTACTTTAATCCTCATTGCCGTTTCTCACATTTGCCAACATGCCTAAATTTTGCTTTAATAAGATGGTTTTTAAAATCTGCCTGGGGGGCACCTTGGTGGCTGGGTTGGTTAAGTGTCTGCCTTCAGCTCAGGTCATGATCCAGGCTCCTGGGATGGAAGCAAGCCGGGAGCTTGCTTCTCCCTCTGCCTGCCACTTCTCCTGCTTGTGTGCTCTCTCTCTCTCTGTCAAGTAAATAAATAAAATCTTTACAAAAATAAAGTAAAATCTGCTCAACAGTTTTATATTATTTTCATTTGCTGACCACAGCTGTAATCTCAGAGAGGAGATGCTCTCCCTTCATGGCCATGGTTTTTCTGTGCTTTCCGAGGCAGAAAAGACAGAAACTAGTCTTGCAAAGAGAAACTTAAAAAAAGTCTCCTGAACCCACCATTGCCACCAGCTTCATAGGAGTAGCAAAGCGACTTCTCGACAGCCTCTCTGATCCCCATAACAACCCATTTCCCCCAATACATAGTGCATTGGTGACAGGAAATATGGATGAACAAGGCTGCCCTCTGAGCATCACTGCCTTATTAGCCCTGGCCCTGCTTCCAGGTAGATGGACATGTTCTTGACATATGGCAGCAAAGATAGTAATCCACCTCCATCTACATAACTAGACAGTATCAGGAAAATCCAAAGATGCATGAAAATTAGGAACCTAATCTCTATCCAACTATAATCTATACACTACTTTCAAGAAAAATAGGAGATGTTCCTGGATTCAAGTGATCCACCATAAAGGCAGTGTCAAAGGAGAGAAGGGACTATATTTGTTAGGATTGGGGGGAACCTAATTAGTTTAATGTAAGAAAGGGAACTTATTCTTCAAGTGTCAGCAGTCTCATGGGATCCGAGATCAGAATTGCAGATGGGCTCCAGAAACAACTGGAACAAACCATAAAACTCATCACAACCATCTCTGTCTTTTCATTGGTTCTCTACGTTTCTCTCTCATTTTTCTCTTTCTTCAAGTTAGCTGCCTCCATTCCTCCTGAAGACAAGGTAGAAACACCTTGTGTAAAGGAGGACACCCCTTTAAAGCATATGCTGTGGGCAGTGGAGAGATACCAGCTTTAAGCTCTGGCCTCAAGTCCAAAAAGGGTGGGAAAGGCTCTGATTGGCTTACTTCAGAATCACCCTGGAGCTAGAGGCACACAGTGTAGATGGGATGCTCCTGCGGTAACTCTGTGAATGATGCCCGTGGGGGTGGGAGTGAGGGAACAGGGGTTACAGCCACTAGAAAAACCAAAGAGCTAGGCAGGCAAACAATATAGCCAACACAGAAACCGAAATGCAGTGCAGCAGACCTCAGTGCAGGTGAGGGCATAACCTGCCCATTATGAGACCATTTCTCTAAGAACTGGGTTCTCCCCAATCCGGTTGAGGGATCCTTCCATTTAGAGCAACAGAGCTACTTGTTTAATCAAGACTGAGACTTCATCTAAGTCCTGACTGACGGCCCTGATGTACGCCCCCCACCAGACTTTCCTCTCTAACATCCTGTACTTTATAGCTTCACCCGCTCTCAGAATGACCTCTGGGGAGGGAATGACAACACTGTCCCCTTACCTTCAGACCTCTCCTTTGCAACCATCATGGTTCTCTTGGCTTCTCATTTGGCATTCCTGGGATCGAGGGGAGAAGTGTGGGAGTAGGTGGCATGGAGAACTGCTTTTGCTATCAGCATGTGTAATAGATTTGCTTGGATATTTCATTACCCAGAGACGCCATTTGTTTAAACAATTAGGAATTTGGGTCTAGGGCATGTCTACGGATTAATGAACAGGACATAAGACTGCTTGCAGCCTTGTCAAGGGCTGTTTATCAGCAGGAAATGACCTGCTTCAAGGGGACTGATGATATTTAGGTGGCAAATTAGATGAACAAGAGCACATACTCATTTTGTGTGAGTCAAGGAGGACAGTACAGTGAAACTTTTCTTGGGCAAGACGAGCTTCTTGGTTAGCCTTTCGAAACATTTTTGGTTTTAGACACAGCATTGGTTTTAGACACAGCATTGGTTTTAGACACAGCATTTAGCATTGGTTTTAGACACAGAGGTCCTCTCCGTAAATGTTCTTTTTTTTAGTGGACCATTAAAGACTGAAATCATGAAGTGGGAAAATATTTGCATCACTGTTGTGAAGATATTTAATCCTAAAATTCAGCAGAAGTAAGAGGTTGTGTGGTGCGGTGTAAAGAATAATAGACCAAAAGTTGGGATCAGAATTCTAGACCTGACTGCCATTCTTTGCCCTTGTGTCTATGAAGGAGTCATCTCACTTCTAAGTTTATTCATGTCCCAAATAAGGCATGTGCAAGAAGGGATGTCCAAGGTATTCCTAGCTCTGCCATTTTGCATGTATGGCTACAGATTATCATCACCAAGTTACCTAGAGAAAATCTGAAGCAGTCGGCAATATGGTGTTGTACTTATTTAATGCAATTTTTTTCTAAGGCAGTCAAAGCATTCGGTACACATGAGTCATTTGCCTGGGAAATACCATGCTTCCCGCTCTTGCCATTCCTGTCTCGACACCTGAAGTGCTCATCCTCTTACTGCTCTTCAGCTGGTCTTGTTCATAGAAAGCCCTTACCATTAACAAATCAGAGAGAATAATCCACAAGCCCACCATCATTGGGAAAGTTTTATTTTGTGGCTGCCAGATTTGGAAGAGAGTTCTGAATAATGGTGTGGGCTGTCAACAAAGGGGATTGAGCCAGGTGAAGGTATCAGAGTATGGAGCCTTGGGAAGCTCACGGGGCTGGAAGGGAAAGTTGTAGCACTGGAACCTTCATGCTTAGGTTACAGTGAAACCTAGATAGCCAGGACAAGGGAAATAGCCCCTTGTTGGAAAAGGCAAGTCAGGAGCTAAGGTTTCTTTGTGGCATTAGGATGATGAAGTTCTCTTCTTCAAAGGACAATCTTTTCCAACCAAGAATGCACACTGCATTTCATGCATCCGAAGCCATAAATCTAATAGGCATTTTATGGAACAGCTATGAACGCTTAACTCACTTGGATCCCACAGTAGCTCTGTGAAGCAGTGAGAACGTTGAGGCTTACCTAGGATAAATAATGTTCTCACGGTCATGCAGCTGAGCGCAGATAATATTCCTTGCCTGTCTGATTCCAGAACCTGTTATATCAGACTGTTTCTCCAGCAGAAAACAGAGCAGGTCTTCTGCCTCCAGATAATTGGGAGTGAATAATGAATTATTGTATTTAATGGAAGCTAACACTTAAATGGTGTTCACTGGGTGCCAGCTACTTTTTCAACGTTTTCCACATATGTACTGATTTCCTGCTTCCTATGTGCCTTGGACTTAGTTACTATCACTGACTTCATTTTATGGAGTGAAAGGCAGCCACGGAGCAGTAGAGTAACTAATCCAAGATCCCACGGCCAGCGATTGGTGGATTTTGTATCTTTGTGCTTCTTTTGATGATTTGTCCCTGTTGATTTTGGAAGGTAAAGAATAAAAAAAGAACACCTTGGGATTGGATGTAAGACAGATTTAACCTCCACACCACATGGTTTAATTTTCACAAGAGGGGGCAGGCCAGTGACAAAACAATATGAGTTTTGTCTGTGATCCCACCCTCAGCTAGAGAGATTGCAGGACCAGCACACAGCATGCTCTTGCTCTGAGACCATGGGATTCACCTCTGGCAAGGGAAGCAAAGGACAGAAACATAAGCTGCCATCAATTGATTTCTTCTTAAACATTAGAGGGGGAAAAACAGACAGATGATAACTCAGCACTTAAAGCTTTGCCGATTGGGATGGTGTTAATCAAATCTCTAGGATGAAGTAGGCAGCGTTACGGGGGGGCAAGAGAGGATACCTAGAGGTCATTACATGCCGTGATCCTGACTGTCACAGCAACTGCGCTAACTCATTTCATTTTCCCCAAAGGTAATGAAATCAAGAGGGAGGAGACTCCACAGAGTGGAAAGAGCCTAGGGCTGAAGACATAACAATTTCTTAGCAATCTTATTGACTTAAGGTTCTGTATCAATCAACAGGGTTATATGAGAAGAGTGGGCACCAGTGTGTTTTCCCCATCAGCTATAAAGTCCACAGAATAGAGAATGTCAGAGATGATGGACCCATTTTATTCCATGTTGGTCAGAGCCCACCTGGAATAGGGTGGAGTAGGTCTGAGTATCATATCCACAGAGAGTATAGCTGGGGCAGAGCCATCAGAATGCTTGTAACCAAAGAGAAGGGAGGAATCGACTGGGGAAGGGCTAAAGTTGGAACAGAAGCTGTCCCAGAGAGATGACAGAAAAGGTGTAGGTCTTGGGCACTGGGGGTTGGCACTTTCTAGAAAATCAAACAGCAATAATCATGCCTCGGATAAACCTCATTGGCTACAATACTGCCACTGCACAAAGCTTGACACTTTCTAGAAAATCAAAAGGAAAAACTTATCACGATTCAGAGCAACATCTTGTGCAACCAAGTGCTCTTTTTAAAAAAAAAATTAATTTTTTAAATTAACATATAATGTATTATTAGCCCCAGGGGTACAGGTCTGTGAATAGCCAGGTTTACACACTTCACAGCACTCACCATAGCACATACCCTCCCCAATGTCTATAACCCAACCACCCTCTCCCTACCCTCCTCCTCCTGGCAACCCTCAGTTTGTTTTGTGAGATTAAGAGTCTCTTATGGTTTGTCTCCCTCCCAATCCCATTTTGTTTCATTTATTCCTTTCCTACCCGCCAAACCCCCACATTGTCTCTCAACTTCCTCATATCAGGGAGATCATATGATAATTGTCTTTCTCTGATTGACTTATTTCGCTAAGCATAATACCCTCTAGTTCCATCCACGTCATCGCAAATGGCAAGATTTCATTTCTTTTCATGGCTGCATAGTATTCCATTGTATATATACACCACATCTTCTTAATCCATTCATCTGTTGATGGACATCTAGGTTCTTTCCATAGTTTGGCTATGGTTTGGCTATGCTGCTATAAACATCCGGGTGCTGGTGCCCCTTTGGATCACTACATTTGTATCTTTAGGGTAAATACCCAGTAGTGCGATTGCTGGGTCATAGGGTAGCTCTATTTTCAACTTTTTGAGGAACCTCCATGCTATTTTCCAGAGTGGTTGCACCAGCTTGCATTCCCACCAACAGTGTAGGAGGGTTCCCCTTTCTCCACATCCTCGCTAGCATCTGTCATTTCCTGACTTGTTAATATTTTAGCCATTCTGACTCATGTGAGGTGGTATCTCATTGTGGCAACCAAGTACTCTTGTTAGTTGCATTTCGCTATAATAACCAGAGGTTGGTTTTCCCTGACTACCCTTTTAAATTGCACTCCCATCAGAGGTTTCTGCAAAGAAAAGCCAGGGTCCCTGTCCCATTGGGTATGAACAAGGATGTATTGCTGTCACGGTTGCTGACTCTGAGGGTATGAGCCCTAAAACAAAGCTAATGCTTTGTTCAACAGAGCAGAGAGAGGGAAAGAGCTCAAATCTCTGATGACATTGTTGAGTAGCAAAACTAACCAAACCTTATATTAGAGCATTCTGTGTATGAGAAAATAAATTCTGAAAATAAACACTGAATTGGGTTTGGACTGAGTCCTGATTTCTTGCATGCTAAAAATATCACTGACTAAGCATCATTTCTTTTGTCTTTTGTCTTTCTTAAATTCTGTGCAGTCTGAGGGCCACAGGAGAATAAAGGGGAGTGGCACCTCTCTGCTTAACAACATTGTTTTTTACTGTAGTTGTTGTAGGAGATTTTAACTGCTGTGTTTTGACAAAAGGAGACAGTTGGTGAGATGAGTGCATTTTACGGATGGGGTAGCAAGGCTAGGAATTGAGTTGTGTCTTCAAGGAGACAGCAAGTCAAATGCTTATCTTTTTCTTTCTTTCTTTTTTTTAAGCCAAATACTTTTTTTTTAACTAAAATTTTTAAGCTCTTTCTCTAAAGTGAATAGTTAAAAAATATCTTCCTTTTTTTATAGTATGGTAGTTCCCCCCTTGGGGAACTACCCATGGGGGGACTATGTTCCATGACCCCTAGTGGATTCCTGAAAATATGGAGAGTACCAAATATACTGTTTTTTTCCTATATGTACAGACATAGGACAAAATTTCCTTTATAAATTAGGCACAGTAAGAGATGAATAATACTGGAAAAATTACGACAATATACTGTAATAAAAGTTATATGAATGTGGTCTCTCTCTCTTAGAATATGTTACTGTCCTGCACTCACCCCTCTTCTTGTGATGATGTAAGCCGACAAAAATGCCTATGTAATGAGAGGAAGTGAGGTGAATGACAGGCTTAGGGCTACTGCTGACCTTCTGACCATCTGTCAGAAGGAGAGTCATCTGCTTCTCATCCTTGGTTGACTGAGGATGATTCAAACCATGGTGAGCAAAACCAGTAAGGATAAGGCAGGGTGGGGGTGGGGCTGCTGTAATCCTTTTCTGTTACCTTCAACTGAGTAAAATCTCAACAGCCTTGAGCCTTGTGATGGAATCGTGGGGAGTGGGAGGAGGAGGCTGTAAAGAGTAGGGCCCGCTCACGTTCGTCACTGGCCATTGCGGCGAGGAGACTGCCCACCAGCAGCTCCCTACAGCCAGCAGAGCTGCTGATGAGTGGAGGTGAACAGTCGTTCAGTCATGGAGACCCGTGAAAGAGGAGAGAGCTCCGGAAAAGCAGCTGCAGGATGGAAGTAGCTTAGAGAAGAAACGAAACCAGCCCCCCTCTCCCAAAATACACTAGAGTCTTCACTTGGAGGGTGAGAGAAAGGCTGGCATTTGCATTGTAGTTGCCAAGAATTTAAATTAAAAAAATTAATTTTATGTGAGACATCTTAAATGGTTAAAAATATAAGACCGTCCCTGTGAATTGGCCGTGATCCTTTTTTGTTCTCTGTGCCCTTTTCAGGATCTCCTGTATGAAGAATTCAGTTAGATGGCAGGCACGTATGTATTGCTTCGTGACATGTGCAAGAGGCTGCTTGGCGTGTATCTGATTGTGAGTGTTTAGCTCTGCAAACACATGTGCAAAACCTTTAGGAATTTACATTCTGAGAAGCTGACTCCTTCCTCTTTTCCCACCCTCCATCTGCCCCCTTTGAAAACTGCCTCAGATCCTTTCCCGAAGTTCTCACCAGCGTGTGTTTCCAGATTTGGGGTGTGCTTTCTCTTGTCTTCTTTATTTTGTCAAGTTTTAATTTAAATGTTTTCCCTCTTCTGCCATCTGCTTTTATTCCTTTTCTTTTTCATTCCTGTCTCTTCATTCCCCATTTTTCTATTTATCCCTAATAAGAATACTGTACACATGGGGCGCCTGGGTGGCTCAGTCGGTTGAGCATCTACCTTCAGCTCAGGTCATGATCTCAGGGTCCTGGGATCGAGCCCCACATCTGCTCAGCAGGAAGTCCGCTTCTCCCTCTCTCTCTGCCCCTCCTCCCTTCTCATCCTTTCTCTCCTTCTCTCTCTCTCTCTCAATTGAATAAATCAAATCTAAAAAAAGAAAAAGAACAATATACACTTAAAGTAATAGACTTAGACTGGCCTTGGCATTTTTGCTGTTGCCAAAAGATACACAGAAGCAAATACCCACACACTAACATTTCCCGTTAGGAGAACCTGTTGTTGGTGAGGATTATTGTAGGAAAGAAAAGAAATACAGGGGACTTGCTTTTATTCATTTATTTGTTTATTCTTTTTCCCATCTTTATTGTTTTTATTCTCCCTAGTGCTTTCTTGCTTCTTATTTCTTTCTTCAGATTTTGTTGTTGTTCTTCCAGATTTTGTTCTATGTCTCTTATTACCACTTTCTCAAAACATTTGGGTTTTGCATTAGCCTGCCAGGACTGCTGTAACACAGTACCAGACACCGAGTGGCTTAAACACAGAAATTTATTGTTTCACAATAAATGAAGCTAGAAGTCCAAGATCAAGGGGTTGGCGGTGTTGGTTTCTTCGTGGAACAGGGAGAAATGTGTTCCATGCTTTTCTCTTATTTTCTACCAGCTTTTCTGGCAATCTTTCATGTTCTTTGGCTTATAAACCCATGACCCCGATCTCTGCTGTCATCTTTACATGGTGTTCTCCCTCTCATGTCTGTATCTTCATCTCCCCCATTACAAAAAAAAAAAAAAAAAAAAAAAAAAAAGGACACTGGGGCACCTGGGTGGCTCAGTTGGTTAAGTGTCTGACTCTTGGTTTCAGCTCAGGTCATGATCTCAGGGTGCTGGGATTGAGCCCCACGTTAGACTCTGCACTCAGGGCAGAGTCTGCTTGTCCCTGTCCCTTTCCTCCTCCCGCTTCTTGCTCTCTCTCTCTCTCAAATAAATACATAAAATATCTTTTAAAAAAATAAAATAGGGCCCCTGGGTGGCTCAGTGGGTTAAGCCTCTGCCTTCGACTCAGGTAATGATCTCAGGGTCCTGGGATTGAGCCCCACATCGGGCTCTCTCCTCAGCAGGGAGCCTGCTTCTCCCTCTCTCTCTGCCTACCTTTCTGCCTACTTGTGATCTCTCTCTGTCAAATAAATAAATAAAATCTTTAAATATAAATAAATAAATAAATAAATAAATAAAATAAATTAAATAAGGACATCAATTAGATTAGGGCCCATTCCAGTGATTTCATCTTAACTTGATCCTATGCAAAAACCCGATTTCCAAATAAGGTCACACTCTCAGGTATTGTGAGTTAGGATATCAACATCTTTTGGGGGGACACCACTCAATCCATAACAGGTATCTTATGATTGGTCATATGATCAGTCTTCCGTGGTGACCCAAACACTGCTGAATATTGTGATTTCTTCTTTACATGTCAGCAATAGATCTCTTAGGGACCATCCAACTCACAAATTCTGTTTCTCTTTGTCAGAGATGGAACTCAGATCAAGTCTTGACCCTGGTGAACAGATCCATATTAATGTTTCTCAAGTGGTCACAGAATTATGATTTTGGGATGAAACCTTCCTCATTCCTTCCTATTTTAATCCACTCAGGTACAGAGAAGGCATTAATTATACACATATGTCATGCAGAGTAATTAAGCAGGAGAGTTGGGTCTTGACATTCCTCAATACTCAGCATTGTTTGTGAGTCACCATAATGATGTAAGGAAGGAAGCATTGCCTTAGATAACTTCCCTTTTTTCCTGCCAAGTAGATGGTTCCATTTACAAGTGTGACTTGGCTAAAATGTCTTTATCCACAATCATCCAAAGGATAATATAATTTCAAAACAGTGATCAGAATTCTTGAGACAGGTTTTAATTTATTCCCACTGGCTACTGACTAAGGGCCTGGGAAAAACTGAGGATGATACTTAGAGTTAGATATGGAAATGTTAGAAGAGCCAAAGACCCAAGGATGCACCAGTCACTTGACACACAGATGAGAGTCCTGAAATCCAGTACCTGTCTGTACTTACTAGACAGGTCAGCAGAAGAGAAGACCCGAGTCCAGGTCTCTTGGCTCCCAGTCCAATCTTCCTTTCAGAGGGAAGTTCCAGTGGGGGGTTCTCTCAGCCCGTTTCATGCCTCCAACAAGCATTAGTCTTGAAGATCCCAGGTGATGTTCTGGCAGAGAGATCAGAGGTTTTAGAGGGTTAGGGCTCAGTGGAGCCTTGTAGAGCATCTAGTGTTGAGAAGAGACTCTAGTCCAAACCCCTCACTTTACAGAGCCAGAAACTGGGATCCAGAGAAAAGCTGATTGGGTTCCTGCCACTAGCCCGGGACAGACCTGTGACCAAAACAGAGATATCTGGGTGGAGCTCAGGAGGAATATCTCCTTTGTTGCCTTATTAGCTATAACCCTTGGTTTTGCCTTAATATTTAGTCACTTCTCTAAGGTTTATAACATCTACCTTCATTTTATCATAGTCTGTGATCAAGTGATATTTGACTACCACTTCACATATAATAGAGGAATTTTATATTTCTCTTCCCAGTCTTTATGCTATTGTTGCCTTTTACTTATATAAATGCTATAAACTCCCAAATACATGATTATTATTTTGTTTGGATGGGCAGTTGTATTTTAAAGAGATTAAGAGGAAAAAGGACTCATACGTTTACTCAGTCTTTTTTTTTTTTTTTTTTTTCTGTGCTCTTCCTTCCTTTGTGTAGATCTGTTTGTCCCGCTGGTATGTTTTTCCTTTGGTGACACATTTTTTTCAGCTCTTCAAGGTCTGAGAAAGTCTTTATTTCACCTTCATTTTTGAAGGATAGTTTTTGCTGGATGTAACATTGTACATTGACAAACTCTGGCTGCCTTGGTCTCTTCAATTCAGGGACTCTGCTGGGCTCTTCCTGGGTCTCCCTCCTGGCACTGCAGCCAGGAAACTTTCTCAAGGCAGCAAGCTGGGATAACCAAAGGGTTCATCTTTTGTGTTTTCCACTTCTTAGAGATCACTGTCCTTCATTGCCTGATTTTCAGTGTCTTAAAAACCATGTTTCATATAATGTGTCTGCTTTTTGGGGTGGGGGGTAGTGGTTTAGGTAGGAGGGTGCATTTGGTTCCTGTTAATCCATCTTGGCTCCTTGCAGAGGCTGGGATGCAGAAGGCTGGGATGGCTGAAATTGAATTTTCGTGAATTTGGAGGCTTTCCCACCCCTTCAGCATTTTATTCGAGGGTCAGGGCACCTCCTATAGTACAGAGACATGGACTGGCAGGAGCCCATCTGGTCCTGAACCAATGAGTTGTGCAGGTGGCTGCTGGGACATCTTTGGTCTCCATGATCCTACAGCTCTGGGAGCTCTTTTGCTTCTTCTGCGCTGTGCCGGGTATCCAGGAGGCTTTGTGAATCTGTTACCCCCTAGACCCAGAGCCATGTAGCCATTCTCTCTTTCTGTGATGTGTTCCTCTCCCCAGGCCTATGATGGGGAGCATGTGCACATTGTCCTCCCAAGAACACCCTGATTTCTTGGCTCTTACCATCTCTCTTTCTTTATCTCTTTCTCTCCCCACATCCCCTCGTTAGCTTTGGGGAAATCTTTTCCTTATCTGGAATGGGAGTGGACATTGGGGTCTTGTCTATGAGCAAACGCAAATTCCTCAAAGTCTTGGAGCCTTGGGAAGACAGAACACAGTCTCTCAGGCCATTTGTACTTTCTGCCTGTCACGTTCTTCTCCATAGACAATGCAGAGAACCAATCATTTGTCTGAAAGAGGAGGTGGGAAAAGGGGATTATCAAAGCAGTAATATCAAAGTCATGAGACGTCCTCTTCATTTTGCTGGGACATTTATTTTTTGAAGGCATTCCATTTGTAGTGATTTAAAAGTAACAAAATATTTTTTTTTAAGGAAGGGTGTGCTAAAGAGAGGCTTAACTTCTTAAATCTTTTTTAGTATTACTATATTGGTATGGCAAATGTAAGCTAGATTTGGGATATATAATTACTTGGCTGTATTCAATGGTAATGTTCAACATGGCACACAAAGCTGTTATTTTTAGCATCCTGAATAAAATATTTTCTCTACTTAGCTCTTGCCTTCCCTGCCACATCCCTTCAAATTAACCTTGATACATTATTGATGTATCCTCAATACTTAAGTTTCTATACATAATTTTTAACCAATAAACATCTTTAAAAGATCTAAGATGCTTAATCTCATGACTGTAGAACTTTGAGGTATTGAGCTTGGCCTGACTTCCAGCCCTGCACTGCTCCTTTCCTATAGCTGTGGACACAGGACCCCAGACAGCCCCATGCCTGTCTCTAAGATTAATTCTGATCTCAAAATAGGTGAAACTTATGATTCTTATGCCCACACTGGCAAGTGAATTTCCAAGTGGCTTCTGGGTTGTCCCTGACCTGTGCTCCAAGTTCTCCAAATGGGCTTTTCATGTGCTTCTGAGACACAGACCCACTGAGTCCCGGTTCTGGTGTTCAAGGCCCTCTCCACAGCAGACCTAGTATTGCTGTTCTCCCAGGATTGGGTCCTCGTATTCTGGCAGAAAGAATGGGCCTTTCTATCTTTGGATAGTCTTCTCCAGGGTTAATCATGTGCCCACACATCTAGATTTCCCTGTCTCTTATCTTCGGATCCCAGCAGGTTAGAACTCTGCCTATTTACTGAACACTATGGTAGTCAGAGGCCTTCTCTAGCACACTTTCCCCTGTGACACACACCTTTTAAAACAATGTTATTTCTTAAGATCTCCTACTGTGGCTTATATAGCAAATCCTTTGCCTTAGTAAGCAGCCCTATGGAGCCAGTGCCCGATTCTGAATATTTCAGCTGTATGAGATATATATCCTCCCCACATCTACTAGAAGGCAGCTTGGCCCTATAGTTTCCATGTCATAGTCTAGCCCAGAGTTAAATGTTAAATGCATGTCTGTGTTGTACACACCCCCACAGAAGGTCAGGGTAATCCTGAAGTTGGATGTGGAGTTTTCCCCCCTCTCAGCTATAGTAAGACCCTTTAAGAGAATTGGGTTCCTTCCTGAGGACTCCATTCCATGACTTGAAAAAAGGAGAATTGTAGCTGCCCTCTCATGGGTGTTATGGACAGAAATGATGGTTATAAAGAGATATTTCCCAAACTGTTAGCATGGCTGCTTCTGAAGAGTGAAATTGTGTGTATACGAGGGGACATCACTTTCAATTTTATTATTCTGTTTTATTTAATTATACACAATGAGAAATTATTACTTTCACCATCATCACCATCATCACCACTACCACCACCATCATCATCATGGTAAAAAGTAAGAAAAATGAGTTTGAAGGAATAATTCAGACCAGAAGCTAGAGTCTCTTGCTACAATGCTTGGACAATGTTAATGGGTTTCTGATGCTTCACTGGAGTACACTGATTTCTGGTCTTTTTTGGTAACATTTCAACTGTCCAGTAGGTCCTCATAGGAGTATCACCAGGTTGGGAAAAGAGAGACAGCTTAACAGAAAGAGGACATTCTGAAAAGGGGTGTAGAGTCTGAATAGGAGAATATGGGTCAGAATTGCTAGACTGAGATCTGCCAGAAACAACAGCTTAGACCTTTTGGCCAGAGGTCCGTCTGTGAGCTGTTTAACAGTACTTCTCTGTCCTCTCTTCCTCCTGCTGCTCCATATTCTGTTGCTTTCTGGTAGAAAACCTGTCCCATTCTAGGGAAGGACCACTACATGCTCTCAACATCCATTATGTACCACCTTGTAACCCAAGTAGTTATATCACTGCTCTCAAGATCATCATGAGTCCTATGGCTAAAGGAGGCTTTCTTACCATCTGTAAGAATACTAGCTGCCATCTTCCATCTGTCATTACAGACTTCACAGTGCTTGACTAAAGGCACAGAGCCATCAATGTTGGAATTGTCAGACTTGTATTCAAATATTAGCCTGGCAACTTAAAGGCTGAGTATTCATGGGCAAGATATCAAACAAATCTATGCATCATTTTTCTTTGTGTGTAAAGTGGATATAAGTTTAATCCCAACTCTATACAGTTGTTATGTGCATTGAATGAGATTAATCGCATAAAGGATTTAGCAGAATGACTGGAATATTGTAAATTCTCATGAAATGTGAGTTATTGCTGTTGTCGTCATTGTTATGTTCCTAAGGGATAAGTGTTTAGTAACTGAACAAAAGGGTGATAATATCCCTTATCTTCATTACTTCCTGGTTAGAATACCCATGCGGTCTACAGTCATACCACTCTGAACACACCTGATCTTGTCAGAATACCCATGTGGTGCCTTTTTCTCAGATTTGGTGGTTTCTTGTTTAAGAAGATTCCCTGTTATCTTTAAAGACAGGATTCTTTCAGAACAGTGCCTCTTTGGTCTTCAAGGTGTCCTGTTTTGGGGTATGAATCATGCCACTGGAAATTTTCTCCACAGCTAGTGAAACATCATACCAGAGTCAGACTATGCCTTGCTGAACCATCACTCTTGCTGGAGGTGTTCCAACAATGGTGCTCTTCTCAGGCAAATAGGACATCCAGGTGCCCTCTTTTTAACAAATGCCTCCCATTTTCATAACAGTTCAGGGTGAAAGTTAAAGGAAATGATGATGTAACTTACACCAGAGAAGCAATTTGTATGTCAGGGACCTATATCATATATTCAGCCTTTATGAGTTGAGATTTAATATGTACCAGGCATCCTACTAGGGGTTGGGTGTAGAGAGGTGAATGAAATAGGCATGGTGTCTGCCCTTCATGGAGCTCACTGTTGGATAGGCATGGGAGTGACACATATAGGCTAATAAATAGGTAAGCAAATGTATAAATATGTAATCATAAAATGAGAACATCTAACATAAGGAACAACGGGGGTAGGGATCAAAGGAAACCTATTTTAATCAGTAATATTTAACATGCAACTTTGAGGATAAGGAAATGCCAGTAAAGATCATTCCAGACAGAGCAAATGGCAAAACAATGACTCCAAAGCAGTAATAATCTCAGCTAGTGCAAGGAATTAAGAAGAGGTAGTTTGGTTAAATGTAGTGAGGGGGAAGAGTGAGTCAACAAGGTAGACAATATGACAGGGGGCAAGATCATACACGGTTTTGTGGGCTACAGTATTGTGTGTGAGCCTTTCCAAAGAAGACATGGAGAATGCATTAAAGGAAAGCCAAGGCGGAAATATCCCTCTTCCTTTCCTTTCCTTTCCTTTCCTTTCCTTTCCTTTCCTTTCCATTCCTTTCCTTTCTTTTCCTTTCCCTTCCTTTCCTTTCTTTCCTCCCTCACTCCCTCCTCCTCTCCCCCCTCTTCCTTCCTTTCTTCCTTCCTCCCTTCCCTAAATATTTGGCAAAAGTTTGCTATGTGTCAGTATAATCCTATTTACTAGAGATACAGAGTTAAACAAAGAGATTGAAATTTAGCCCTGTTGTTTCAAACATTCTATTCAGGAGGCTATTGCTGTAGTCCAGCATAGAGGGGGGAAACCAGATGGGGGGAGCGGTGTTGAAGGAAGACAGAAGCAGAAGAGTTTTAGATCCCTCTTTCACCTGCTGCCACTCTATGCATTAGCTCACAATGCCAATATTTCACCTAGTTTCCAACTTGGGTGTCATAGAAAACCATTCCTTTAGCTCTCCTGCCTGACCTCTCCCCTACCACACTGTCATCTGACTCCATGTCTCATTTCCAGAAAATGATGATGATGAGAAAAGCAAGAGAAAGAGCCTAAAAGCACAAATCAATATATGAATTAAAACATGAATCAAATGAATGGAAGGAAATGTTTGAGGAGAATGAATGATGGCAGAATGCCAGCATCAATGTGCCCCCTGCAAGAAGAATGGATCATCTTAGGGAGAGGATGGGTTGCCTGGTTCACTTGGAGAGAGTAGGTTTAGGATTTCATAAACTCAAGTTCTCAATCAGTTTTCTGGTGTGACACTGAGAGGGCTGAATCTTGAGCCCTTTACCTTGGTTGGTTGGTTTGTTGTTTTTTAATATTTTTATTCAATTATTTGAGAGAGAGAGAGAGAGAGAAAGAGCATGAAGGAAGAGTAGAGGGAGAGAGAGATGCAGATTCCTCATTGAGTCCTGAGCTCAATGAGGGTCTTGATCTCATGACCCTGAGATCACAACCTGAGCCTAAATCAAGAGTTGGTCCCTTAACCAACTGAGCCACCCATGCACCCTTATCATAGTTTTAAAGAAAATAGTATGCATTTTAAGAAATCATTGTAATGTAGAATCTAGGTTCTAGAAAGACAGAAAGGAGGCATTTCCCCATGGGTTTCCTCTGTTATAGCCACTAGTGGCTCTTGAGCATTTAGCATTAGTATAGTCTGGATTGACATGTACTCTAAGTATAAAACACTCATTGGACTTTGATGACTTAGTACAAAACCAAGAATACAAAATCTCTTGTTTAATCATTTTTATATTGGTTATAAGTTGAAATATTTTAGAAATTGGGATAAATAAAATGTATTATTAAAATTGTCCATTCCCATTTATTGTTTTTAAATATGACTACTAAAATTTTAAATTACATAAGCAGGTCCCATTATGTTTCTACTGGATAGTACTACTCTAGATAATAATAGTAACTAACATTTATTGGCACCCAGTGTGTTTCAGACACTTCTTTTTTTCCTTAATTTTAATAACGAATTTTATTTTTAGATCAGCTTTAGGTTTACAGAAAAATTGAGCAGAAAGTATGGAAGTTCTCATATACTACCCCCATTCCATTATTATTGATATCATGCATTGGTGTAGTACATTTGTTATAACTGATGAACCAATATTGATACATAGTTACTAACTAAAGTCCATAGTTTACATTAAGGCTGCTCTTCATGCTATTCAATTCTACAGGTGTTAATAAAAGCATAATATCATGCATTGTCTATTACAGTATCTTACAGAACAGGTTCACTGCCCTGAAAATTCCCTGTGCCCCACTCATTCATTCTTCTGATCCCCCAAATACTGATAATGACTGATCATTTTATTGTCTCTGTCATTTTGGCTTTTCCAGAATATCATATATTTGGCATCAAACAGTATGGCGTCTTTTCAGATTGACCTCTTTCACTTAACAATATGCATTTAAGACTTTGCCATATTTTTTTTTCTTGCTTGATAGCTCATTTCTTTTTCTTTTTAAATTTAATTCAATTAATTAACATACAGTATATTATTAATTTCAGAGGTAAAAGGCAGTGATTCATCAGTCTTATATAACATCCAGTGCTTATTACATCACGTGCTGTTCTTAATGTCTATCACCCAGTTACCCCATCCCTGACCACCCCCCCACAAGCAACCCTGTTTGTTTCCTATGATTGAGTGTCTTATGGTTTGTCTGTTCTAAGCATCTTATATGTGATTTGTAAGTTTAATCCTCACAACAAATTTAAAGGTGCATACTAAAATAGTTCCATTTTTAGAAATAAAGAAAATAAGGAATAAATGAATTAAGTAAGTTCTCAAAGCTCCTACAGGTGGGCAGTGGCAGAGCTAGGATTCAGACCCAGCAGGGCTGCCTCCAAAGCTCACGTTCATTCATCCCATTACCCTACCTCTTGGTGTTGAGTTGAGAGTTGCTTCTGAATTTTATATGGAGCCAGAAGGGTATAAGGAAGGAAGCCAAGAAGGACTTGATGCTTTTGTGTACTAATTAGCAATTCTAGGCTGTAAGAAACAAAGATACACTCAGGTTGCCTGAGTTGATGGGGACTTATTATAAGGATGGAGAAGTAAGTGAAGCATCCTACCAATGTCAACGTCAGGTTTCATGGGGACCTGGAAAGTTTTTCAGGATATCTCAGTGATTCCAGTGTAAGACGCAACTCTTGAACTACCATTCTTGGCTTGTGGCTTCCCTCTGCCTCTGTCTGAATCCATTACTGACTGACATGCTGTCTCATAGCTTCTCTTTACTTAAGACTACTAACTGCCTTTTTTTTTTTAAGATTTTTTTTATTTAAAAGATTTTTTTTTATTTATCAGACACAGAGAGGGAAAGAGAGAGCACTAGCAGGGGAAGAGGCAGGCAGAGGGAGAGGGAGAAGCAGACTCCCTGCTGAGCAGGGAGCCCAATGTGAGGCTCTATGTGGGGCTCCATCCCAGGACCCTGGGATCATGACCTGATCCAAAGGTAGATGCTTAACCAGCTGAGCCACCCAGGGGCCCCCAACTGCCTCTTCTTAACATACTGCTCATTTGCTTTTACACATCTTTGTTGTCTCTAAGATTTGCATTCTGAATTGTGGTCCACAGACAGCCAGATGGGCTGGATTGGACATTTCCTAACAGACTGGTTCTAGCGAGTAGAATTTTCTGCTAGACTCCCTCAGGTCACTGGCCTTCATTATGTTTAGTTATATTTTGGACAGCAGCCATCACCGATTGGCTATAGACAGCGTTCCAAGATCATACGACCCATATAATGATGTGATAACAGGGTTTTTTGGTTATGTCAGTAAGTGCGTTTACTTCCATTCATTCATTTCATAAATATTCGCTGAGTTTCTGCTATATGCAAGTACTATTCTTGACTTTTGGAATTCATCAGTGGGGGAAAAAAAAGGCAAAGATCCCTGCTCTCATGGAGCTTATATTCTAGCTGAGGGAGATCGGCAATAACTAAGAAGCACAATAAATAAAGTTTAATGTTTGTTAGAATGTGACAAGGACAATGGAGAACCAAGTAGCATAAGATAAAGAGTGTTGCCTAAGGGGGAGCAGCTTGTATCCTGTGATGAGCATAGGCCTTGATGAGAAGGTGAGCTATGCACAAAGTCATGAAGGGGGAGAGGAAATCGGGTGAGAAGGAACTGAAGAAAGAGCATTCAGGCAGATGGAACAGTTAAAGCAAAAGCCTGAAGGCTGGCATGTTGGAGGAACAAGGAGGTGAGAATGGCTGGAGCAGGATGAGGAAGGGGAGGAAGGAAGTAGGGGATGCAGTCAGAAAGGACAGATCAGATTGCAAGCATTATGGCTTTTACTCCCAAGAAATAGGAGTCATCATCATGGGTTTTAGCAGAGGAGTGCCACCACCTGACTTACCTTCTAAGAATACTCTGGATGCTGGGTTGCAAGTAGACTATCAGGCAGCACGCCTGAAAGCAGGGCTCCTGTCAGCAGATTATTGCAATGTTCCAAACAGGAAATGATGGTTATTTGTGCCTGGGTGATGGGAATATAGGTAGTGAGAAGTGGCTAATTCTGGTTATATTTTAAGCTAGAACCAAAGGATTTGCTCACAGATTGGATGTATGGCATGAAAGGAAGTGTAAAGTCAAAGATACAAGGTTTTGGACCCAAGCAATTGGTGGGATGGAGTTACCATTGACAAAGATGAGGAAGGCTGGAGGAACCACAGATACTGGGGTGTAGGAATGATCACATTCAGTTTGGCAACACTATGGGCATTCAAGTGTACATGCTGATAAATAATCAGATATTTGACTTTGGTGTTTGCAAGGGAGTTCTGGGTTTATGATTCATATTTGAGAGCTTTTGGAATGTGGATAGTATTTAAAGACATGAGTCTCGATGAGCTCATCAAATTAGTAGAGGTGCTTAGAACCCAGAAAAGGGCCAAGGACTGAACCCTATGGTATTGCAACATTAAGAGCATGGTTAGAACAAAATCCCATTAAGGACACAGAAGTCACTGGTGACTTAGAAGAAAAGTGGAGAGTGTGGTGCTGTGGGAGCCCTGTGAAGAGAATGGGTTAAGAAGGGAATGGTGTGAAACCATGTAATAGGTGAAGTAAGAAGAAGACAGAGAACTGACTATGGGATTAACAATGTAGAGGTTATTGGTGCCTTCAAAAAGAGCAATTTCTGTGGAGTGGGGTAGTGGTGGATGCTAACCAGAATGGGGGTAAGAGCTAAAGAGAAGAGTGGAATGAGAGCCAGGATTTCAAGGATATCTGCTACAAAGGGGAGCAGAAGAATCCAGTGTAAGTTGGTGGGGGAAATGGAGTCAAGAGGTTTTACTTTGTCTTCCTTTTCTAAAATGAGAGAAGGGTTTACATGTTAGTATGCTAATGGGAGTAATTTAGTGGGGAGTGAAAAATAGATGATATAGAAGAGAAAGGAGAATTTGAGAGTGAAGTCCCAGAGCAGACAGCAGGCATGGGATCTGGGACCCATGTGGAGGGAGTGAGTTTAGATACAATTTGGAAGTTGATCCCTTAATAGGTAGGATGGTGGGAGGTAAGCTGTGGGAGTCTGCAGGAGGTCACTTCTAAGTGGAGTGGTGGAAGCAGGGGGTAATGTTTTGAGCTGAGAGTGAGGATAGTGGAGTTGTGGATTTAGGTAGGTAAGAGAAGGTTTGGGATAATCTTCTAGGAAAATGGGAAAGTGAATGGATTCTAGGACAGTGTTGGGATTCCATAGGCAGCAAAGCCAGACCTCTAAGGATAATAATGGACTGTTTCCTGTTTTTTTTGTTTTTTAAATGAAATGGAATTTGCCACTTGGTTGAAATGAGTCAAATGGGGGCCTGGGTGGCTCAGTCATTTGAGTGTCCGACTCTTGATTTCTGCTCAGGTCATGATCTCAGGGTTGTGACATCAAGCCCCACATGCTCAGCATGGAGCCTGCTTGAGATTCTCTCCATCTGCCCCTCCCCACTAGCTCTCTTCTCTCTCTCTTCTTAAGAAAAAAAAAAAAAAAAGTGACATGCTGGCCAGACGGGGCTATTGGCAAAGGAGAAGAAAGGAGATGGATTTTCAAAAGCTGAGCCAGAGCTGGGCATCAGTGATTAAAGTGAGCAGGTAATTCATCTCCTTTATTATGTGTCCGGTAAATGCTTAACTAGCTCTGTGAGAAAGAATGACATACAGCCGTATCAGAATTTGGAGACCGGGAGCGATGTCATTCTGCAGGCCTGAGCATCCTGGCTGTGGCCGTGTGGATTAGAGAAATAGATGAACAGCTCCCTAACTTATCACGGTGTGAAATGAAAAAGCTCTCCAAATGTTCTGCCTGCAGGTCTGTCACATTAGACTTGATTTCCAAGTTTGGAATCTCTGTAGCCTCTAAATAAGAGAAAAAAAAAAAAAAGAAAAAAAAAACAGAGCCAGGATGAAGTGATGAGGACAGCATATGAGGATGGGATGTTTGCTGTCTGCCTGCCTTGGCGGTATACCTGGTAAACCAGAACCTCTCCACTGTGATTTCCAGAGGGCTTGACTATGAATATAAGACATACCCTCATCTCAGAGGACTGGATGTTATTAGGGAAACCCGCTCTAATCCTCTCTAGAGAAAATAGATGTGATTATCAAATTCCGTTTACTTTTGGGACTTAGTGAAATCATATTAGCAGGCTTCTGTAATGTAAAGCCTTTGTCCTGATTCTGAAGCTGAATGCATCATTACGTATCTCACACCTTCGTCTTTTAGGTTTTTTAGAAGTGGTTTTGTTAAAATGAATGAAAATGGATGCCTTGGGGAACACGCTCTTTAGTCTCTTTACTCCTGCTCCTATAATCTGGGGCTTAGACCAAGAACTGGGGAACCCAGAACCCCTTCTGGGCTGTAAAACCCTTCACATAGGTCTCACAGCCTGGCTCACACCCGTGGAAGGGCTGATCGTACATCCTGCTCTATACTGTTTAGAAAAGCATCTGATTTTCCTTCTTCCCGAGCAAAAGTACAGACCAACCTATACGGAATGGAGACTACTCTGTGTTACTAATCTGTTCTATATCTAAAGCATGGAGACTGTCAGCTAATTAAAAGAATAGAGTATTTACCAGTTAGGAACATGTTACTGACTTCAGATTTGACCAGCCCATCATACAGTGCCTATGAAGGCTCAGTGAAACAAGGGGTAAACCAGAAGGACATTCTAGTCCTTAAACACTGATCACACTATTGCTGAGATTTATCAGGTATTCAAATTAGAAAGAAGGAGACACAAGGAAGGTATAGTTGCCTGACTGTTTTCACCCCAAGAATCCACCTTTCAATTTTTTTTTTACTGTTCTTTTTTTTTTAATCATTTTTTTAAAATTTATTTTCAGCATAACAGTATTCATTGTTTTTGTACCACACCCAGTGCTCCATGCAGTCCGTGCCCTCTCTAATACCCACCACCTGGTTCCCCCAACCTCCCACCACCCCCTCTTCAAACCCTTCAGATTGTTTTTCAGAGTCCATAGTCTCTCATTGTTCACCTCCCCTTCCAATTTCCCCCAACTGCCTTCTCCTAACTCCCCATGTCCTCCATGCTATTTGTTATGCTCCCCAAATAAGTGAAACCATATGATAATTGACTCTCTCTGCTTAACTTATTTCACTCAGCATAATCTCTTCCAGTCCCGTCCATGTTGCTACAAAAGTTGGGTATTCATCCTTTCTGATGGAGGCATAATACTCCATAGTGTATATGGACCACATCTTCCTTATCCATTCGTCCGTTGAAGGGCATCTTGGTTCTTTCCACAGTTTGGCGACCGTGGCCATTGCTGCTATAAACATTGGGGTACAGATGGCCCTTCTTTTCACTACATCTGTATCTTTGGGGTAAATACCCAGTAGTGCAATTGCAGGGTCATAGGGAAGTTCTATTTTTAATTTCTTGAGGAATCTCCACACTGTTCTCCAAAGAGGCTGCACCAACTTGCATTCCTACCAACAGTGTAAGAGGGTTCCCCTTTCTCCACATCCCCTCCAACACATGTTGTTTCCTGTCTTGCTAATTTTGGCCATTCTAACTGGTGTAAGGTGATATCCAATGTGGTTTTAATTTGAATCTCCATGATGGCTAGTGATGATGAACATTTTTTCATGTGTCTGATAGCCATTTGTATGTCTTCATTGGAGAAGTGTCTGTTCATATCTTCTGCCCATTTTTTGATATGATTATCTGTTTTTTGTGTGTTGAGTTTGAGGAGTTCTTTATAGATCCTGGATATCAATCTTTTGTCTGTACCGTCATTTGCAAATATCTTCTCCCATTCCGTGGGTTACCTCTTTGTTTTCTTGACTGTTTCCTTTGCTGTGCAGAAGCTTTTGATTTTATATGGAAAACCCAAAAGACTCCACCCCCAAACTACTAGAACTCATACAGCAATTCAGTAACGTGGCAGGATACAAAGTCAATGTACAGAAATCAGTGGCTTTCTTATACACTAACAATGGAAATACAGAAAGGGAAATTAGAGAATCGATTCCATTTACTATAGCACCAAGAACCATAAGATACCTGGGAATAAACCTAACCAAAGAGGTAAAGAACCTGTACTCGAGGAACTACAGAACACTCATGAAAGAAATTGAAGAAGACACAAAAAGATGGAAGACCATTCCATGCTCTTGGATCAGAAGAATAAACATTGTTAAAATGTCTATATTGCCTAGAGCAATCTATACTTTTAATGTCATTCCAATCAAAATTCCACCGGTATTCTTCAAAGAGCTGGAGCAAATAATCCAAAAATTTGTATGGAACCAGAAGAGACCCTGAATCGCTAAGGAAATGTTGAAAAACAAAAATAAAACTGGGGGCATCACGTTACCTGATTTCAAGCTTTACTACAAAGCTGTGATCACCAAGATAGCATGGTACTGGCATAAAAACAGACACATAGACCAGTGGAACAGAGTAGAGAGCCCAGATATGGACCCTCAACTCTATGGTCAGTTAATCTTCGACAAAACAGGAAAAAATATGCAGTGGGAAAAAGACAGTCTCTTCAATGGTGCTGGGAAAACTGGGTAGCTATATGTAGAAGAATGAATCTCGACCATTCTCTTACACCGTACACAAAGATAAACTCAAAATGGATAAAAGACCTCAACGAGAGACAGGAATCCATCAGAATCCTAGAGGAGAACATAGGCAGTAACCTCCTCGATATCAGCCACAGCAACTTCTTTCAAGATATGTCTCCAAAGGCAAAGGAAACAAAAGCCAAAATAAACTTTTGGGACTTCATCAAAATCAAAAGCTTCCACCTTTCAATTTAACTGGTATTTATCAAGCACCCAGTATGTACCAGGTACTGTTCCTTTAGTTTGATGTGGCTTTTAGACAAGAGCTAGTGAGAGGACCATCTATTTCATGTTGGTGGGTTTAACATGGTTTAGAGGATTGCCTTCTAGGACTGGAAGGAGACTGACATTTATACATTGATTAGCATTCTCTGCCCCAAAATCGAACAGGTGGTGACAGAAAAAGCCACAAATCTTCCAGAATTACTTACTCAGGGGCTCAAATTTCCACTGTTAAGAAAAGAAACATCCACATACTTGAGCTAGTGTACTGACTATCCATGAATTCTTCTAAAGTGTAAATGTCTTTAGGGGAACAGATAATTCTATTTTCACCATAGACTCTGATGATAGATGAGTTTCTCAGATAATTTGTTACTGTTCTGGAAAGTGAAGAGAGAGGAAGGAGTGGAACTCTCCACCTGGCTGTCTTTTTGTAGGAGACCATGGGTTGACCGAGGGGTGGCTTCACAGCAGCAGGTTTAGGGAGGCCACCTGGCTTCATGAGATTATTTAGGTCAGAGAAAGAACACATGAAAGCAATGAGGAAGTGTGTGGGTGGACAGACTTTACATGCCCTAACCACCAACTTTTGATCACTCAACAATTTTACCCAGGGCTACTCCTTGCCTCAAATCTGTTTAGTTCTTTCTAATAGACTTTGGGATTGTCAGAGCAACTTTCAACACTTACTCAGTAAAGATCAGTGACTTAAGACCTTAGGAATCAAGGTCAAGTTCAATCTTTGTCTTACTATTTAATGTCTACCTTTAGGCAAATCATTAACTTCAAGAACAGGTCTCAACCTATCACAGGAGATAGAACAACAAATCTTGACCTTGGAGCAGAATGCCTCATGAGCTTTCATAAATGATCACCTTTGGAAATATTGTTCTATCATATCTTTTGCCTCTTAAATTTTTAATAAATTGGAATAGTAAAATGTTTAAGACATATTTCTAGTATTTAATTAACATAAATATCATTTAATAAATTTTGATATACATATACAGCTATGAAGTCACTAGGACCACAATTAAGGTAGCAAACATGTCCATTATCCCCCAGAGTTTTCTTATATCTCTTTGTAACTTTGCCCCCCATCCTCCACCATACCCACATATCATTAAAATTTAAGTTGCCCTTCAGATCAAAGGAGCCCATCTTGGCATCAAGTAGACAAGTTGCATCAGGATATGGATGTTGAATAATTGGCCAAATTCACTCAGTTTTTAAGAACTTCTTTGCCACATTATATTGTCATAGCACAGACAATTAAAATAGATAACTGCAAAATTCAAAATTAATTTATGTGATATATTTCCAGTGCTCTTGTGACTGACTAGACCTAGACATGCTGATGGCCTATCTGTTCTTCACTTCATGGGCTGTTCTCAGGACAAATACAATAATACATGTAAAAGTTCCTCATAAACTATAATGAGCTATACTTACAAAACGTATAATTTTTATTGTGAAGGTCACTGCTTTTCCCATATGACCCCATGCATATGAATCTTTTGGTAGCATATACAGCTTCTCTGAGCCCAGTGTTAATTACTAATTAGACATCTTTGGAAGGGCTCCCAATGATTATTGCTGTGAAGGACCCACTGTGCACAGGTTTGACGGGGGGAACTAAGATGACCATGGGTGACTCTTTTAAGGATTTTGGGACATAGAGTGTAGTATGTGTAATCCATAATTTAAATAACACCTGAACTGATAAAACCAGACGAGAATATACAGTAAACAAAATCAGCCATGAACATTTCCCTAGTCTATTCTGTCTCTGTTAATCCTTAAGTAACACATTCAGACTTAAAAAGCCTCTTTTCTCTATGATACCTGTATGGAGAGATGATGGGCTGAGGACAAGGACACGAATTGAATACCATGAAGACTTCCTGAGTCTTGTCAGCCTCATATGTAATCCTGGCAGCTGTCAGAGTCTGTACTTTCATAAAATATTCTGTATCTTGGAGGTAAGACAAAGTCCATTTACAACATTAATTGTATTTCTCCCTGACCTAAGAAAGTAATTTGTGAAAGTAAAAGCTTTCTCCCTGACCTAAGAAAGTAATACCTACAAAGTACAAAAAATCCCTCCTCAACCAAGAGAGCTCTGATTCTGAAACCTCTTGAAGTAGGATAATTCATGATTGAAGAACAAAGGGGAAAAAGATTAGGGGACTGAAAATTTACCCGAGGGCAGATAGGAGAATGCCAAAGACCTTACAACAGTAGTAAAATAGCTCTTAAAATAGTAGTAACAAATACTGTCCATTTCACTGAAGCTTTCACGCAGAGATGACTTTCTGACAAGATGCATGTGTGAGAGAAGGGAAGGGAGGTGGATTATAACTGGGAAGAGGAATCATCGGCCCCGTCCTCTTCCATATTCTGGATGTTCATACTCCAAGTTCTGTTCAGGAAGGTGAATTCCAATGCTTGTGGCTTTAGCAGGAAATGGCGCCGTGTGAAGGGCTTCAGGCTCCTGAGTGAACTTTCTCCTGAAGAAAATGTATCAGGGTCTGTTAAGTAGTCTATTTTTAAAAAGAGCTCTTTGCTCCTTGTTACCAGTCGAGGTCAATTCCTTAAACTCATTCCTTTTGGGTTTTGCTTTTACCTGTGTTCAAAGAGGAGTCTGTAAGTGCTACGTTTTAATCAATTGATTTCTTTGAAAGGTGTGTTTTCTTCAGAAGGTTTTTCCAGTATTCTCTGAGAAATCCTGTCAGCCTGCTCTGCTGGTCACTGGGAAGGGCTGGGTGATGGGCAGACATCTCTCTAATATGAGGCCCTCCTCCTGTACTGTCTTTATATAGTTTCTCAAAGTTAGCAGGTCAAGGTGACAAAGAGGCAATTTAAAGTCACTTTGTCAGAAATAATCACTTCCAGTACTTATAAAATAATAATAGAGCTTTTTTTGCCAGCATTTCCTATGTACCAAGTCCTCTTCTAAATGTTTTTATGCATTCTCTCTCTGTCTTTTAAAGATTTTATTTATTTTAGAAACACAGAGAGAGAACATGGGGAGGAGCAGAGAGAGAGGGACAAGCAGACTGCACTGAGCACAGAGCCTGACATGAGGGCTCGACCTCACGACGCTGAGATCATGACCTGAGCCGAAATCAAGATTCGGACACTTAACTGACTGAGCCACCTGGGCCCCCCTGGCATTATCTCTTTTAATACTTATATTTGCTGAAAGAGACCGTTTTTATGATTTTCTCAGTTTTACATGTGAAGAAGGAAAATGGCAGAGAAGAAAAGTAACTTGCCCAGGATCAGATGCTAAGTGGCAAGGAAGAAGTAGGTAACAAGCATTGTGATTCCAGACCTGTCATTCCTAATCCCTCTATCAGGCTTTCTTCTTAAGTATCATTTATTCAACACCTCTCCTTGAGATCACAAATCCCATCCTGATCTTACTCCCCAACCTTGCCCAGTAGCAACACCTCACAAAATTACCAAAGCACCATGAAGTATTACACAGAGTTATCTGTATTCACGAGAGAGCCCCAAAATCATCTATGGTCTAGGGAGAAAAACACGGAAGAATGGGAGTAGAGGTGACAGCCCCATAGATCTATCTGGTTTCATAATATTCTTTCATAAAACAACTTGACATTGACTTAGGGTGACTTCTGTGAGATATTCCATAATTCAAGTGGTTGTAGAAAAAGCATACCGAAATAAGTCTGCAAAGAGATCCTAAATTCCTTTGAGAGAATTACAGGCTATTTTCTTTGCCTGTTACTTTTAGGGACTGCCCCCATTTGTAACAACTGGTTATTTTTAAGAGAAGGGACACCAGTCAAATAATCTAATGTAGGATCTGCCACTTTTTACAGTTGACCTTGGGCCCATTTAGCCCTGTGTGAGGTCACAGAACAGTAAGAATAATAGCTTTATTCTTGGCTTCCCATCACATCCATCCTTGTTTTATTTCTTTTGTCTCACTTTTTTTTCTTGTTAACCTTGTCATACTTTACATTTCACACTAAGCCTCTGGAACGTGTTCCTTAACAAGGTGAGTGAATAAATAAGCTTTCTGTTTCATAGCTCTCTTGGAGAGTAAATGAAATAATAAGAAAATGGTTTTGAAATATATAATGCAGTTTTATGTATTTTGAAATATATAAATGCAGTTTATTGTCGTGCCTCCCTTTCTGAATGTTTTTTCCTTCAACTCGCATGTAACACATTTTCTCTTAGTGAGAGTTGTGTGGGTTCTGGTTACGACCAATTTTCTGGGCGCTCATGTAATGTGTTCTATGATACAAACAAATTACTTGGTCTCATTTGTGTGTGTTCCTGCTTGACTGCCCCCATTAATATAGTCATTTTTTCCTGGGGTTCTTCATTCTTTAAGCCCTCATCCTCTCCTCGCTGTCTGCGTAATCTACCCAATCTTTGGACCTCTCATTTTGCCTTCATGAGAGGAGAAAGAGCAGAGCTGTTTGATGATACTTCTACCGTTTTATCTCCATTCATTTACAGAAAAGGAACCATTACTTATTTTCTATGATCAGAATATAATCAGATTTTCACCCTTTGGCAGTTCCATATCGGGCATCATTCTGTTTATGGGTCTTTTCCAGGGAATGCATCTCTGTCAGTGCAATTTTTTTTGAGGAAAGAAACTCACAGGACAATATAGGTTGAGAATGTACACTCATCTGCATGCTTTGCTCTTTATCGTTGATGTTTTCCCAGGTTGAAGTAACGTATTGTACCATTTACGTCTCAACGGAAATGAACAGAAGGGTCATTCCCTACGCAGACTAGGAAATTGAGATTATTCTATTACATCCTTTGTAGTAAAATGCTTAAGAATGATGAAAATTGATATAATTTCATTTGTATTTTCTGAATAAATGTGAGGATTCTTCTTACATAGTATCCTAAAAAATTGAACGTAGGTAGATATAGATACATTTAAACAATAACACAATATAGTGTAATGAAACATCGTACTTGAATTTAGTAAGAAAACCAAGGTGAGGAGTTTCTGAGTGAAACTGTAAAATATCTGTGAATTTATCCCCTTGCAGTGATTCAAACATGATAAGAGGATATGCCAAAAGGAAAGAAAATGCTGGGAAAATATTCAAAATTATAACTGTGGATGCCTCCCAAAGGTACTTGAGCTCCCCTACAGTTTGACGATTTCAAGACAGTGTTGATTCCTTTCTGTCAAGGCCACGGTCAATATGTTGGCGTAAATCTCTTTTTAATGGAGTGATAGGAATCTGGTTCTCAAGGGTTTAAGAGGATTCACTTCTGTCACGTGTTCATATTCTCCCCGGTTAATTAATGTTTAGACAAATCTAATCTCATTAGTAGGATCATCCAACCCTGTGTAAGAAGAGGACACTGAAGACTTGTGGAATGGAGCCCTGTGGAGTTCGGGCAGCGGCTGGCCTCATCAGAATGCCTGGTTTTGGGGGTTTTCATTACAGAGAAGTGTCCCTACTCCCCCTTACCCCTGGCCTATATCCTTCTTTCCCCCCTAAAGATGGTCCTGTGGATAGTGAGGGTCACAGGCAGGGAATGAGGATATATCCATCATGGGTAAATGACATGTTAGAGGCATAAATGGGGTCCTGCCCCATCTGCCCACCCTTTCAGGGTGTCAGGGTGACAACACTGCAAACAAGGAACAGGCAATGGGGTTATTGGGTGTTGCCCTCAGTTTGGTCGATCAGACATGGTATAAACTGAGAAGGAAGAAGGCATCCTTACTAAGGGCGCACAGTGAAACTGGAACCCCTTCCTCCCTCCCACCAGCTCAGTGACCCTGCTGGAATTTGACCTTTGAACTTTCATTTCCTCCTCTATACAAGGCAGATACACATAACTAACTTCTTGGGTTGCAGTGAGGAGTAAAGGAAAGAAATAACTAAGACCTTTAGCAGCGTAGGGTGCCTGGTAATCAGAAAATATTAACAAATGGACGTTGTTGTTGTTGTTACTATATAATTTGTTCTGTCTTTTTGGCCTCTTTTGGTGTGAGGCTCCACCCAGTGATGAACAGTGCAGGGCGGGGGTGGGGTGGGGTGGGGGGTGGGGGGAGTGTGAATCCAAGAGGGGGAAGAGGCAGGCTGGACAGTCAGAGCTTGAAAACGCATGCCGTCAGCAGGAAGAGCCCTGTGTCACAGGAGGGAGGCCCTGAGAAGCTCCCTGCCTCCTGGGCCCTCTAGGGAGGCTCTGTGCCTTTTCTTGGGCCTTGGGAATAGCTCACAGGGGATGTCTCTCTTTCTGCTCAGCGATGCGAACCTCTCAGGTATTCCTCAGCAAGGACACGATTACCACCCCCCCATCCCCCTTACCCAAAGTTCTTTGCAGAATTATATGCTATAACCATTATGATCATATTAAGTATTTTACTTGTGAGACCATGCTATTGTGCACATAATAATAATAATAAATCTGGCTTCACGTTTATGATACCCACAGGGTAGCTAATGCCTTAGTAAACCTCTCCTCTTCTGTTGTACTTCTGTTTTGTCCTTCCCTAATTTTCAAAGGAAGGTAGTTGTATCAAGGACTCCAGTATTAGTTAGAAATTTAATGCTTTCATGCATTCAGAAGATTACAGCTGATGACATTTAGTGCATAATTTTTTTTTCCCTGAAAAAATTCAATACCATCCATGGAGTTGAGTTATTATAATGACTGATCTATTCGTAATAAATGCAGTAGAAACCTCTTGGGGGATGGCAGGGTCTAAGTGAATTAATGATGGCTCCTTTTCTGCTCACTGTCTTCCCAGATGAAGACCTTCATTTCCATTTTCGTAAAACATGAAGCTAAACTCTAAGCCATTGGTTGGAACAGGAGTGGGGCCTGGAGCTGGGCCCAGGAGAAAGATTTAGTCTCTCCGGGGACTGACTCATGGAAGAGCGGAGGTGTACTGGAAAAGCAAACCACGCTGGTAAGAAGAGAATGACACAGGCTTAAAAATGAGAGCAGAGAGATGGGGGTGGGGGGGTGGGGGAGTGTCAGGATGTCTTCCTAGTTCCTGGTTCCCATTCCTTTCCAAGTCTGGCAGCATTCAGCTCTGCTATGAGATTTTGAGATACACTGCCGAGTCTGAACCATTAATTCCTTTTGTTTTTTTTTTTTTTGCTTAAGCTAGCTTGAATTTTAATTTTATTTCTGCTCTTTGCTGCCAGACCTGCCTTGATGAATTGAGTAAATATTCCATATCAACTTCCATGAACACTGACTGGGGCTGGCTTGGGTGGAAGTGAGGGTGGGGTGGGTGGGGACTAGATCTCTCAGGCCCCATTTCAGGCTGTCCCACGTGCCTTACACCTTGTGCTTCAAAAATGTGTTTCCCTTGAAGAGGCTCTTGAGAAGAAAATACTTTGACCTTGAGTTCCCCTAAGGAAGGAGCCCGGAGCTATGTGAAACCTAAGAAAAACAACAGCTTTCTTTTCAAAATGTCAACATTTCCTTGTGTCGTGAGAGCTGGAGGCTCGATTGTGCCTTTGGGGTTGACAGTTCTTTTGTTTTGGAAAAACATCCTACAGGTTTGGCAAAATTAGAGCCCAGATCCTGTGTTGGAAAGCGGACAACGAGGAGCTGAACTGCTCCGTGTAGTTATGTCAAAGGTTGTCTTCCTCAAGGGTACAATAGCATCTCTGAGATGATGTGTGAGGAGAGGCTGGCTTGCAAGACAGCAGGAGGGAAAACTTGCTTTGCTTTTTGTGTTTTTCCCTACTGCGGGTGGTGGTGGCCAGAGCCTCTGACGCCAGTCTGCCTGGGCCTGAGGCTCAGCTCCACCATTGTATCAGTCGGTACCCAGGCAGGAGGCAGACCACCACCTCCCCTTGGATGAATTTCACGGGAAAAATTGTTAATGAGGCAACAGGTTGTTAACCAGGTAACTGAAAAGTCTCACAGAGGTAGCGACTGAAAGAAGCATCTGTCACATCTGGGGCTGAGGGAATAAAGGGGAGACACTGGAATAGCTAAAATTGAAGTTATTGAAGAAGGAGCCCCCTGGAGATGAAACGCAGACTTCTGAGGAGGGGCTGCTGATTGGCTGGTGCTTGGGTGACTGAGTTGGAAGGAAGGGTCTGGGGGACCCACATCTCCCACTGGTTGCCTAGTGCTGGTATCTTGGGAGGTGGGGCAAAAGGAGGTGGTCCTGCAAGACGTGTGCGCGCGCGCGCGTGCGCGCGCATGCACACATGTGCGTATTGTAGTGTGTGTGTGTATATATAGATACATAGATAGATGCGTGCGCGCATGCGCATACACACGTGTGTGTTGTAGGTCCCTTATGCCTTCACCCAGCTTTCAGCCAAAGCTTACTGTGTGGTGACAACCCGGTCTTAGCTTTGTTTTGGGAACTGATGGCTGATCCCATGTCCCATGCTGAGGGCAACGCATGATGGAGATCAAAACCCTGAGAAGATGAGACCCCTGAGAAGGCTGCTTTTGAGATGGCTAGAAGTAAACTGTGGAGGAGTTTAGCAGACCACCAGGTCCACAGGCAGACCGTGCAGAAAAGGGACAGATGCAATCTATTTGTGAAAATAAAAGCGTGCTATAGGAACTGCAGAAATGTGTTGGGGAGAACTGGGTCAAATGGAATTGGGTGGGAAGTTTGGTGTCTCTCTTGGTCGGATGAGAGCCCGCAAATATGGGGCGACAATTGGGTTGAAGCCTGTGGTGTGGGCGGTAAAAGGATTCACCCAAGAGAAAACAAATACGATAAAAAGTTTATTGAAAATACTGCAAGGAAGGGGTGGGCAGGACAGCAGAGGAGAGACTGTTTGCAGGTGGAGGTGGATGGTGGAGGCTGGTTTTCAGGAGGGAGGTGAGGCAATAGGTAGGGCTATGTATGGAATTTCCCCTTTTTTGGTAACTGTGCCTGGTTGTAAATAGCCCATTGGTCAGTTAGGGCTTATGGATATTTTGAGGTGGGTCTTGCTTGATGTGACTGTCCCTGTTCAGGCAGGTGGTGGCTTCCAGCCCTTTTGCCTTGATCAAGCTTCCACTGGTCAAGCCTGCACTCTAAAAGTGGCCTGTGTAGAGAGGACTGAGGCTTTTGTCATAAGGAAGTAACTTATCAGTTAATGATGGAGTCAGTGAGATATCACGATCACTTTGAAGAACCGTTAAGAAACTTGGGTATTTATGCACAATTTAATGAGAAGATACTAGAGTGAGATTGGAGAGTTAAATATAAATCTGTTTGATTTTCAGTAAGTCATCAAAACTTGGGATTATCACTTCTGCTTGACAGAAATTATTTGCAATGCTGACCAATAAAAATAAAAAATTAAAAAGTACCCTTACTAAGTTTGGAAATTTTCATCTGTAATGAAAAATGAGATGAGCTAAATATGTTCTCCTAGGCAATCTTTGGGTGTCCTTTGCCCCCACATGATATTGAAAGGATATGCCAACCCATGGTTTTGCCATAATTTAAAGCTTTAGATACATATCCTGACATTATTTAGGCATAAAATAATGGTATGACCTTGAAAGCTTCTCTAGAGGACTCACATAATTCTGCATGGCAACTATAGTAGAATCCACCTAAGCCTTTGTTCTGGTTTGGGCTCTAGACAACCTTCTGTTGGCTACTTTCTTAGTCTTGAGCATTTTCAATTGCTTGGATTCTACCCAGTGTACCAACACTTGGTTCCTGCTATATGCCTACATTATTTGACTACCTTGACAACGACTAGTTATCTTGGCTTTGAACTTAAATAAACTGACAGGTAATGACTTAAAATCATTGCCTTTGAGCACTATGTACTTCCCAAACCACTTCTCCATTTATTTATAAATATAATATGTATGACATATGTAGTAACATATATGTGAATATAGTTTATAAACAAGTTATATACATTATACAAAACACTGGTGTGTATGTGTGTGTGTGTGTGTCCAGATAAAAAGTTCGTAAAAGCAAAAGTCAAAGCTGGATATATAAACCCAAGTTTCTAGTCACTGAAATAAGACATACAGTGGTACAGAAAATGTCATTAGATAACCTAATGGTCATCTCAGCACCATTTCCCTTGCAGCTCCCAACTATTTGCATATTGTTGCTATCTGCTTAGCTTCCAAGCCCATTTCTCTAACCCTTATAAAAAGTCTAAAATTTCTTTTTAATAAGTTTAGTTAGTAAATATTCTTTAATAAATTTTCTGCCAATGAACTAGAATGGATTTTCTTTTTTAAATCAAGAATGATGATTGGGGCACCTGGGTGGCTCAGTCAGTTATGTGTGTGACTTTTGATTACAGCTCAGGTCATGATTTCATGTCATGATCTCAGGGTCATGAGATTGAGCCCCACAGTTGGCTCCATGCTGAACGTGGAGCCTGCTTAAGATTCTCTCTCCCTCCCTCCCTCTGCCCCTCCCCCACCACTCATGCTCGCTCTGTGTCTTTCTCTAAAAAAATAAATAAAATATTTTTTAAAAGACACTGATTGCTCTAAAAGACAATGAAAGGATTATAAACTACTTGTGCTGATCTTTAAGAAAATTAAAAAGAAGGAGATGTGCCAGAAGATTAAAGATAAACAGAAGGAAGAAAAAGAAAGATTTCAGAAGTCAAGCACAAGGGAGAAAATTTCTCCAACAGGATATTAAATAAATGGTGTATAACACTTGGAAAAGAAAATAATCTTCCTGAGGAGTCCCTATGGATTCCTTAAAGAGTCAAAATGAATCTTCTTTCTCTTATTTATGTGTTTCTAACAGTAATTCATAACTTTTCAGATTATTTCTTTATTACTAACTTTAATAAAAAACTATGTATGATTTGGGGTGCCTGGGTGGCTCAGTGGGTTAAGCCTCCTCTGCCTTTGGCTCAGGTTGTGATCCCAGTGTCCTGGGATTGAGCCCCATGTCGGGCTCCCTGCTCAGGGGGAAGCCTGCTTCTCCCTCTCCCATTCCCCCTGCTTATATTCCCTCTCTCACTGTGTCTCAGTCAAATAAATAAATAAAATCTAAAAAAAAACCCAAAAAAACAAAAAAAACCACCTATGTATGATTTAATCAAAGTAGTTAACAAGTTATTCATAATGGAAATAAAACACTTTTTATATTTTCTCTCTGGACACTTTTGTGCACATAGTAGAAGAAATCAGAATAGGATAATTATTGCAATTAGGGGATTTCAAAAGCTGTTTTAATGAAGGATTTGAAGTCACTTATAGCAAAAGATGACTACAGAAGCAAAAGGACTGGAGAAAGGAGAAAAGAGCATAATGCTCACCATGGAGGCTGTTATTGTTTTGACTCTATGTTAATTTAGGCTCTCTTTAATAATGACAAATTTGAAGCAATTTTGCTAATGACATGGGAAAATGCTAAAATAATGTTATACCAAAAAAAAGATACTCAAAATTGCATATATAGTTTGATCTCACTTGGGTAAAAAAATGACATAGAAGAAAACTTGAGAGATATATATTAAAATCTTAAAATGAGGAACTTTGGATCACAGAATTGTGTGTGTGTATATCACACACAATATATAAGCCTATATTGTTTTTATAATTAAAGTAAAAAAAAAAAGAGATGAGAGGCTTTGGGCATTCTGGTAGCAGGGAAAATATGAAGTGTAATAACGTAGACCTGTTATGATAAGATTGAGAAAGAGAAGGCAGTTTTTGTGCAATTAAATTCTATGAGAAATTTTTTATATGGAATTTCATAAGAGGGAAATAAATATCATTCTGCGCCTCCTCATGTACAGAATTTATAGTTATATTAGAAGTAGAATAATTCATAGGATTAGAAGAATTAGAAAAAGAGCAATTTATGTTATTGTTTCTTGAAATGGCCTTTCATAAAAACCAAGGGCATAACATTAAAAGCAAAGTCACTGAAGGTTAACTCTGGAAGGAACCACACTGCAATAAATAGGTAGATTTTGAGTGGCTAACCTAGTCCAAGAATAGATCCTAGGGAATAATTGACTTAACGAAGGTCACAGAATATGTTAATGAGAGAGCCAGAATTAGACCTTATGACTTGATTTTTCAGTCTGACAATGCTACCCTTCCCTTGCCTAGCCCCCAGAAAGAAATGTGGAGACTAGTTCTGTGATCACCATCTATCATAGACTTGAACCCCTTACCCCAAAGTGTATACTTACTCAACTTTCCCCCCTTACATTAAGCTACTTTCAATTTCAAATCCTATCTTTGGATGAATGTGTTTGTGTGTACGTGTGTGTGTGTACTCATATGTGTATTTGCATACGTGAGTGTCTGAGGTTGACAAAGGCCTGAGAAGATGAAGACATATCGTACACCCAGATTTTAGCCACAACAGACCAAATACTTGCCCTTCAATGATTAATGGAGAGAAATTAAGGTATAACTGATGGGAAATTTATAAGATGCTTTTAATATAATTAAAAATAATGTCTCTATTGGCTCTTAACTCTTCTCCAAGTGTAGTATTGGCTTCTTTCCAAAACTAATACATTTTATCCAGCAATTGGAGAGCACATTTCAGGAAAAAAAATTTCCATCTTTGAATTCATGCTTGGCTGACCAAAGTGTAGTTTGTGAAATGTAATATTATATTACTATATTGGGAAAGAATTACCAGGTTGCTGCTAGTGATATTTTCAGGATATCCTGGACTGGTTTTTAAGAGCAGGAAGAAACATACAGGTTCATCTAAACCTCTTTCATTTTACAGATGAGGAAACTGAATAGTAACCATGAATCTGTGATTTTCCTTTTTTTTCTTACTTCTTTCATTTGAAAAATAATTTTGAGCATCCTTTATGTGTCAGATCATGCAGTAGCTCCTAAAGAATTAAAAATAAAAAACCTTGATTCATAACCTTAAGAAATAACATACTAGGGAAGGTGCCTGCATTAATTAACATTCATCTATCGGAGCTTATGTTATATTGTATTATGGTTATGTTCCTAGAGTTACAAAGATAAGGGAATAGTGCAGTTTGCCTGGGTGGTCAGGAAAGCTTCTCTAGAGTGGATAATGTTTTATCTGGGCCGTGAAAAATGAGCAGAAATACACCAGCTTCAGAAACAGGGGAAGAGAATTCAAGGTAGAGGGAAATGGGAGGCACAGGATAGAAGCATACAGGCTTGTGTTTATTTGGAGGATACTAAGGACTGGCTTAAATTTTAGGGAGTGATTGAAGGTAAGACTGCATAGGTAGGTTCTGATGTAGTTGGGGAAGGCTTATAAAGCCAGCTCATAGAATAAATAAACTTTATTCTACAGGTAATGGGAAACTATTGCATAATGCTAAATAGGGAAATGACATTTTACACTTTCATGTGGGTCTATATTTGAGAGAAAAATCTGGTCCCACTGAGGAGGTTGGCCTGGAAGGAGACAAGTTCAGATGAAAATGGTGAGGTAATGGACAAGACCAATCAGAGTATGCCTTGCAAAGAAGGAGGGAATATTTATGAGGTTAGAATCAGCAGGACGTTATGGCTGTGGGGGATAAGAGACAGGGAGCAGCCAAGGGGAAAATGAAGTTTCTGGACTTGAAGAAAAGTCATGGTGATGCCGTTTAACTAGGCTATGAAATACAAGAAAAGTGTGGCAGGACCAAAGATTGTATGTCATTTTAGAAATATTCAGCTTACCCATGATGGAACATTTAAAGGGAAGATAGATAAACAGGAAATAACTGAAAATTGTATCTTAAGCTCAGAAGAAAAAGTCTGGACTGGTGTTACTGATTTTGAAGTTGTTAAAGTAGGTAAAAATTGAAGCAAGAAAGGAGAATAGAGAAGGAGAGAGGTCTAATAACAGAATGCTGGGGCTTACTATATTTAAGGGGTGGTTGGGAGAGAGGAACTAGTGTAAGACATGCTCAGAAATAATTATTTGTGTGATAAGAGGAGAATGAAGAGAACAGTGTTGTGGAAATCGTGTAGGTTTCAGCTGCAATTAACAGTAAAACTCAGAATGATTATAATAACAGAGTGATTTATCTGTTCATATAACAACAACAAAATAACAATAAAACCTCTAGAGGTAACCAGAGCAGACAGAGAGCAGACGTCTTAATCACAAATCCAGCTGTATTTCTTTCTGAGTTTCTCAGAAATGCCCTTCTCTGGATGTTGGGTTCATCCCTAGACTGCTGGGAGGATGGCTGGAGCAGTTCTGGACTTCCCATCCAAATTCAATGAAGGTCCTTCTTCCAGTGGTTTTTATCTTAAAAGTGAGGAAATGTCTCCCCCACCCCCATTCCTATCAGTCTTGCTCTTGCATTTTATTGGCATGACAAACCTGTTCTTGAACCAATTCCTCTGAACAGTACAATTCCATATGCTGGTTGCATTAGGCTTGGGTTTCTGAAGTGGTCACTAGTATAGGAAGTAGAGATTGGAGACTCACTGATCGCTTTTTTGTCTCAAAAAGTACAAGGCTGTTAACCAAAGAAGGTGAGGCAGAATGGGTACTAGGTAGGGGGGAATGTCTGTTAGGAAAGCGAAGAAGAGAGGATACAGTTTCAGAATGAGGGGGTAGTCATTCCTATACAAAGCTGCAGATCAAGTAGAGTAGGTACTATAGGGAGATCATTAAGTCTGTCAATTCATGATCATTGATGACCTCTGGGTGAGACCTTTCTGGGAAGAGCTCGGGCTGCTCTTGGAGAATACTCTTTGAAGGAGAAATGCCAATACTAAATCAATTGCAATTCAACGAAGCATATAAATTCCTTTGAAAATATTATTTTATTGCATTGACAAATTTACATCACCCACTCCTTCCCAGGTCAAAAGGAAGAAATTAATCCTATCATGTGGAAGGACAGCAGCACGTCTGTGAACAAAAGGAAGAAGATCCAAACAAAGAGAGAGTGACAAATGTCTATGGGCCTGATGAAAGGTGGCCACTAAAAATGTGAGAGATGAGCTTTGTAACAACATTTCACTGGAATCAGAATCATGCCATATCTTCCATATGTTTTGTTTAGCTGGTTTCTTTGATGCAAGTAAAAAAAATGGATACATTTCATTTACAAGGTCAGCCTTAGCAATATTATATGCGCTTCGTAATTGCACTGTAATTACATTAAGAGGCAGAGGCAATTTTCTTCGAGTGTGGCCAACCACTCAGAAGATTGGTATAGGAAAGCAATAGGGCACAATTAGTCAATGTCAAACCACAGAGTTTTCAGATTTCTAATGCTCAAGGGACACAATAAGTTTTTAAACTCTAAAGTCACCAAGAATTTAATATTATTAATTCTGTGATGCTAATATTAATAATATTGAATTTATCCTCATGTGGCTCAGAAATGTGTTATTTTTCAGGGAAAGTAATTCTAGTAATGGTCCCCCTTTCATTTTCATAATACTTCTCACAATTCATTCTGTTTTCTTCCCAAGTCACAGTCAGCCTGTGAATTAAGAATAGATCATGATATCTTTATTTCCAAATATGAAAACAGAGTCCTGGGAGAGTTGCTTAGTGATTAGGTGAAAGTTACCACTTATCTTGAATGGTGACTTAGCGTCTGGATTGCAGCCATTCCACAGTGAATGGAGACAAATCAAGACATGCAGAGTGGGACTTGAGGGAAAATGTGAGGACCATGATGACACTGGGAGAGGTGACTGTCACTTTGATTGGACCAAGTGGACTGGATAAGGTAAACAGTCAGACTAATGATTGACCTTGGCTCAGGCCAAGGGTGAAAACGTACAGGAAGTTCATTTTATAGATAGTTACATTTGGAAATAACTTTAAAAGTCATTCTAATATGCCCTCTTTTTTATTTTTATTATTATTTTTTTATTTTTAACTACAAGGATGCCATGGCCTAGAGAATTCTGAGCTGGGTAACAGGCAAATTCTTCCCCGCTAGCCCTGTGACTCCTAGCCTACTACTCCCTCCGCTTCTCTAAGTCACAAGTTGGAGTCCTCAAGAGAAGGAACATGAACCTGGTGGAGAAGCAAGTACGGAGAGACAGGTGATGTGGTTTAGAGGCTCCTCACCTGGCAAAATTCAGAGACTAGGGAAGTGTCATTTCCTTAGTTCCAAGGGAACAATTGGTCTAGTCAAGTACTATGTGAGGGGTTCTAAAAGGAGGTATAAGAGATTCAAAGCCAGAAGGAGGAGCTCTCCAAGTGTTACCTGCTACAGACATGTCCTGATGAATTATGAAGCTGGCATTGGGACATACCCTACATTCTCTGCAAAGATACTGAAATATATGGAAATTTTCTGTAGTGTCGGTATAATTTGTCTTGATTCTGGGAGAGGAAGTTGAATTTTGAAAATTGCATATACTTTTGGGGGTTGAGGATAGAGCAGGGAATGCAACTTCAGTCTGATTTATTTCCTTTAGAGCAAGAAACAAATAGCCTTGTTTATTATTAGTCATAGTTATTACACTATTCATAATCCGTTTTCCCATAAGTAGAGTACTGCAATGATGAATGACAACATATATATAGAACAAAATGAATTTATTGCAGGATGTATTTCCAGTGACATAACGAGAAATTAGGTCTGCACTATGTTCAAGCTGTGCTGGGTAACTCTCATTCTGCCCAAGAACTCACCTTGGATAAGGGTGAGGAAGGAAGGATAAGAAGAGAAGACACATTTTTAACTGGTGTTCGATTGCGAGCTCCCCTCTCTGAAGACAGGGTCATGTCTTCGTCATTTTTTTTTTAATTACACAGAGTCTTATTCATAGTACATAAAGAAATAAATGTAGAATTTATTTAGTAGAATATATTGAAATGAAGTGACTTTTTTATTATGATTTTCCCTCCATTACAATGATAACATATACTGAGTGCTTACTGTATGTTAGAAACTGTTCTAAATGCTTTACATGTTTTGATTCACTCAGTCCTCATAACAACCCTGTAAAGCAAATATTATTATCACTTCCTCTGTGTAATATAAGGAAAACTAGGCACAAAGAGATTGTGCAATTTGCAAGATTAAATAACACAGCTAAATAAATTAGATCTGGGATTTAATCCCGGACTTGCTGACTATAGATGCTGCTTTCTTAATCACTACACTCTCCCGGTGTGTGTGTGTGTGTGTGTGTGTGTGCGCGCGCGCACACACGGTAAGAGTATATTTGCCTCCAAATTGCTAATAATTTATACCACTATAATTTATTTTATGATCTTCCCTTTTTTCATTGAATTATGTTGCAAATATTAAAGTCTTGCTTTTATGTTTCATTCAATTGATATCTATGTATTCTTGTGTCAGTACCATGCCATAATTCCACAACATCCTTGAATATCTGTTTGGCCTATCCCTTCCCATTTTTCTTACTTTTCAAAATTGTTGTTATCTCTCCACATTATTTGATCTTTCCTTTTTTTCATTTTCAATGTGTTTTCCTGACTTAGGAAAAATTTTTCGTCCTCCAGACTAAGGAGATTTTAGGCCAGGAGCATTCCTTTTGAATGATGCAGGAAACAGAGCTCAAAATGGACTCTGAAGCAGATAAAAAAAATAACCTTAGGATGGGGGTAAAGGCAGAGTGTTGGACACATGTGATGAGCTGTGTCTTATTATTCCAGCTGTGTTCTTTGTGTGTGTGTGTGGGTGTGTGTCCATTTACAAACATTTTTTTTTTTTTCTGGGCTTCAGTTGACATCTTTTCTGGATCCAGGAAGGGCAGAGGATTTGGGAAAGCAATTATTTTAGTTCACAAAACAGCAAATCTGGGTGAAGGGGACCTGATTTTCCTCTAGGCCAATGTATCCTTGAAAAGATGGTTGCAAATATGAAGAAGCCAGTGGAATGGTAGCAAAATGATTCAGAGGGCTTCAATTACCTTTCTTATGGGATAAGGCTTGGTGAATCTTCTGCAGTTTGCGGACTGCTGCAATTTGGGGTGGGAAAGGAGTTCCCCAAGCATAGCTGGGTATGCAGAACCCGTGGAGAGCAGATGGCAGGACCTCAAGATGGTGCCCCTGCTTCACTGCTCAGACAGGAGCTACCAGCTCAGCTGCTCACAGAGCTGTGATAGGAGACGAAAACATTTATCAGATAAGGATCTGAGATTTTAGTGTGGTTTGTTACAGCATCTAGTTTTACTGACCCTGACTTCCTCTAGACTAAAGGTGGGCAGTTTTGGGGCTGGGGTGGGGTGGAAGGCCATGTCATAAATATCTTAGGTTTTACAGGCCACACACAGTCTCTTTCACAACTTCTCAACTCCGGTACCGTAGTAGGAAAATGGCCTTAGGTCATACCTGAGTGAATAGGAGGCATGGCTGGGTTCCAATAAAACTTTATTTATAAAAATAGGGCAGGATTGATTTGGCCTACAGACAAGTATGCTGACTCCTGTATTAGACTAAAGGACTAGGAGACCATGCTGTCTAGTCTTTCTCCATCTTTGGAGACTTTTCTCTCTCTCTCCATCACTCCCAGACTTAACCCACCTTTTTGCCTGGCTGAACTGTGACTTGCTCTTTGTACCTCAACTATAACTTCAGTTCTATGCAAAGATGTTTCCTATCTACCAACCCCTCCCCAACCTTTCTCTGCCTCCCCCTGTCAACCAGGTCAGGACTCACATCAGATATTCCTACAGGAGCCACCACACTTCCTTTCTCATAATTAGCTTCCTAATTATAATTTGTTCTATGTTTTTCTTCCTCATGACACTGATCCTTTCATAAGAAAAAGAAGTTATGTCTACTTCATTCACTGTTTTATCTCTAGAACCTAGCATAGGATCTGGCACAGAGTAGATGCTATAAATACACGTTGATTCAATGGGTAACTATGAGGCATATATTATCAACCACTGCCTTGAATATATAGAGTCTGTGGAAACTCATCCTCCTTCCCCTTCCCTCTCCTCTTCCTCCTTGTCCTTCAGTCCTTGAGCTCAATATAGCCAAAAAGGAAACCAAACCCACAATTATGGTATTATTGTCACACTCTTGAATGGAGAAAACACCACAGAGATATATATCCTCAGGCATATTTCTTTGGTGTAAATACTGACCTTGTCTTCACCTCGGTCAATATTTCTTCTTCAAGACCATAAATCATGGGATGTCTCCTCATAAAAGCCAATCTGTGTCACAGCTCTGAAAACTAATTCCATCTTGAGCCCCATAAATGAGGAGAGGCTATTTCTGAAGTTCTGTCATCATATTGCTCTAACACCTATAAATCTGAAAAGCTTTCCAATTTTCCTCAATATTGTGCATGTTAGGATAGTGGACCACTTCAAATGGTCAAATATAGTTCTGCCATATACAAATAGAGAGATAGGAGAAAATGTATTCTATTTTCAGGATAAAGAACGCATATGAGAAATAATGGTCGTTTAGAATAGTGTAAGAACAGAAAGATCCATAGACTGTCCCAGAGCAGCTGACGTAGACAGTCCATGAAGATGAGCTCGTAGTTCTGTTAAGTGTTTGGTTTCATCTGATAAAAATGTGGGGGCTGGAGAACTCAAATATTGTCATGGGCAAATTCACAGTGCAGCTAAAATTACTGAGGGTACCAGCTGAGGGTGAGTGGTGCTTTTGAGTTCCTCTTAAGTTTCCCAGTGGCGTCTGAACCTCAGAAGGAGTGAAAAGTTGCCCATCTGGGGAAAGTCCAAAGGTATTTGACTCACAGCAGCAGCAGCTTGCCTCTTCCCTTGTTGTGTGGTCACGGAGAGTCAGTAGGAGTTTGTGCAGTTGGATAGAGAAGGGGTCGGGTGTCAATTCCTAAGGGACCGCAAAGTCGGTCACGGGATTTTTAACCATTTACATCCTACAGTCTAAGATACAGCCTAAGAAGTACCTTAAACACAATACATTTTGGGGACTAAAAGTAAATTATTGATATTTTTCATAGAGGAAAGCCTCACAGATCCTAGATTGAGAGTTCACAAAAGAATAGTCTGCCGCAATTCATCTTCAGAAATGGCTCAGCACCCCAAATCTGGTTTCTTTCTTTCTTTCTTTTTTTTTTTTTTTTATCCAAATCTGGTTTCTTGATAGCAGCTGGAACCTTCATCTCTGATAAGGAAGGGAAAAGCTGAAGTGCACAGTCATCATTCTGTCCCTCAAACACAACTCATAGTACTGTGCCATAAATGTCTGCAGAATTTATGAAAGAATGATGTGATTGACTAGATGGATGGAGGAATGAATGAAAGGAAGGAAGGCAGGAAGGAAGGAAGCAGACAGCTATCAAAGAGAACAAAGTTAACATTTGGCCCTAAGTCCATCCATTTTCTCTCTTTCAGATACTCTTTCTCACTTCCACAATGATTGTTGGTCAAGGGGCTTTATAATAACAACACAACAGCTAATCCATATGAACCACTTTTACAGACCTTATTTTCCGTAATCTAGAGCATTCTGCCTCACTTTTCTGGGTGCATTCATTTGCTCGTGTTGACCCAGATGTCAATTAACAAGTAATCTCCATTTTCGGCTTCACACGAGCAGGGGACCCGTGAGATGCATGTTCTACTCAGCACTCAACAGACGGGACACATTGTCATTCTCAACATAGATAACTGAGTGAAGATACCTCAGTCAGTTTCATTTAAAATGCAAGACTTCAGATCTGAGGGAATTCAGTGTGATCATTAGGATAAGTAAACACATCAGGTATTCAATATATATGCTGAGCCAAATGTAATAGAAAGAAAGAAACTTTCTTCACTGTGTCATTTTGTTTTGCAACTCTAAGCGTTACTGCATGCTATAATTCTCCTGAATGACGCTTAATTCTTTAGCTAAAATGCTGTATAAGACATATTTCAAGCTAATTATTTGGCATTATAAGATTGTATTCTATTCTCTAATAGCTTTGCAACGTACTTTTTCATGAGAGCATCAGTGATTTCCAAAGATTAAAAAAATGATTAAAGACAAATAATGATTATCTGGCTGGGTTGCCCAAGCTCACTGCTGCATAGGGCTGAGCCTCTGCTTTGGGAAAGTCATTTTATGCCCTGCTGCCTGGGCACTGGACTCTCTTGCTAATTAAACAGCCACATTATTTTCTTTCTTGTTTGCTTTTTTAAAACAAAGTTTATTATTTTTCTATTATGGCAAATTTAGAGCAGCAAATGTAAGACCCCAAATCACTCTTCTCTCTCCCCTCCCCCTCCCTCATTTATCCACCTGTAAATCTTTATTGAGCACTGATTATGTGTCAGGCACTGTTCTAGGCACTGATATTGTCATGACCTTATAAATACCCATTTCAACTGAGATTAAGATCTGTGAGTAAAATGTCCTGTAATGAAAGTGTAGCTAGTGAGGTTTGTCTTTAGTCCTCTGTCCCTTTATCTCTGCTTCAGTCCTTCCATTACTTCCTTCACTGCCTTCCAGAAATTCCCTTCCCAGTACATTAGGACTCTGGGGTCTTTGGTCTTCTTTATGCTGACATAAAACTTGCTTTCAAGAATGGTGCTGATAAGACTTCATGACTCCTGGTAGCTTATAGCAGTCTGGGATTTCTGGACTTCTTGGGTGCAATAAAGGCAGTTTTAAAACCAAAAGATGAAAGAGAGTATATGTTTACCTATGATAATGCTGCAGGAGCTAGACAAAACAGAATCTTTACTTGGAATTTCTATTAGTCTTTGATGTATCAGAGGAGGAGAAAATATCACTGAAGTATAGCTTGATAAACAAAATCTTTGACAACAATGTAACCAAGTGGTAAAAATAAAAGCTCATCCTCTTTACTGGTATAATGTTCAGGGCAGAACTGAAGGTGGGTGTGGGCTAAGCCTGGTAGGCAGTTTCCTACCCTGGCCTTGCCTAAATATTTCATGTTTTCCATTGTAGTAGAAAGAGAAGGGGAGCAAGTGGCGTGTGGCAAGGGGAAATGCTGGTAATCTGCTTTCCTGGACACTGTGTCTGGTCCTCTGACGATGTGGAAACTGGCCCAACTTGCTTAATGGATGTCATCTCATTTTGCTAAAGCCAGCCTGAAAGGATGCCTGTTACAGAGCTCAAGAGCCTTCTTTGGGTATTGGAGTCTTGAGCGGCTCAGAGATCAAAGAGAAGAGCCCTTCCTCCAGATTTTGAATATCAAGATTTTTCTCTAAAGAGATTTTTCTTCTATGCTTCTCAGGGCTGCTGTTAATTTGCAACCCAACTGAGTGGGTTAAAAATGTCTTTTGATCACATACCAACATGTGGTCATCAGAACACTGGTGACATTCAACCACAAAAGAAAACCGGGGCCGGGGGGGGGATCTCAAAGTGACCTTGATGACAAAAGGGACTTCCGCAGTGAACCATGTATCTCAGGCAATGGTGTCACACAATGAGCAGACTGTGACCAGCTGACATTTCATCAGTGAGTCGCTGCTCAAGTATTTGGAGGGGATGCATTGATCCCACTCTCCTGGAAACCCCCAAAAGCTCTCATAAAATGCCCGCTTTCATTTAGCTGTTGTTAAAACAACTAAAATTCCCTTCTCATAATTTTTGGGCCATGTCAACAATGTAGTCCTTTCTTTCCAGCTTGCAACTCAAACAAATATTGTTTCATTTATTTCTTGCGGGTTCCAGCCTCATAGCAATGTAAACAGCTTTTCATGTTGAAAGGCATTTTCCAGGACTCCTGAGGGTGGCAGTATTGTTCACACGTCAGTGACTGGTACAAGAAATTAGGCACCTGTTAGGGAAATGATTTAAGGAGCAAGGATTTACACTATCAAAATGAGCAAAGTATATAATGAGAAATGAGGATTCCTTTAGGCCTGCAGTATAACTATTGCTCCCAAAGCCATTCATCCCAACGTGTATATGAAGTGCAAAAATAAAAGATGAAACCTAAAATGCTCATGTCAACAGAAATAGATGAATAAAAGTGGCAGTGCAAATACGATTTAAAATAGGCTCAATTTCAGATAATTACTTAATACAAGCTTGCTACCCACAATGCCTTAGGGTCTCTGAGTTATCCACAGACAGCTGGCTGGGCAGATTTAGATGATGTCAATTCACCAGGAATTTTCCAGGAGGAGACAGGCTGCTATTGCTCTCATCCAACTTAACTCTCCAAGAATTTGAAATTCTTATTAGTAAACACCCCATTGTCCTTTGAGTTAAGTTATTTGAAGGTCATGTAGCAAGACTGCTCTACCAAGATATTTCACACTTATGCTTACACAAGAAAAGCTTCTCAGAATAATCCACAGTGGAATTGAGCAAGTAGAATTGAGAGAAACTCATTGGTAATTTTAAATGAGGAAAAAAAAATCATTACCCATAGTATTGATTGGAAAGGGGACGTCCATTTCTAGGCACAGTCAAATCAATTACTTCCTGTAATCACTATTCCTGTGTTGGTGTTTGGCATACCTGGTGATGATGTCATAGTGTCACCTAGGAGCTTGGTAAATAATTGATGTCAGACCCTCAGTGGAAATGTCTTTTTTTTTCTCTTGAGATTTATTTATTCACTTTTTAGAGAGAGAGGGAGAGAGAGCAGGTGCATGAGCGCATGTGAGTGGGGGAGGGGCAGAGGGAAAGGGAAAAAGAGAATCCTCAAGCAGACTCCCCGCTGAATGCAGAGCCCCACTCGGGGCTCCATCCCAGGACCGTGAGATCATGACCTGAGCCAAAATCAAGAGTCTGACTCTCAACTGACTGAGCCACCTTGGCGCCCCTCTGAGTGGAAATTTCAAAGGGATACATCATGTAGCTGAACGGGCAAATCCGCCATTGAGTTTCCACAAACAAGTCAGGGATGTAAGGAAAGCCCCTAGAGAGGGAAAGCTGGGAATATCTAGGTCTTCCCAGAAGACTTCAGATTGAGACTTCCCCGATTTCTAATTGAGTCACTTCTACCTCTTACTGCCTATGGTTACCGGGGTTTTCCAGTTTTTAGGATTCTCAGAGAGGAGGCACAGATAACTGTATTTGTATTTAAATGAGGAGAATGAGGCAGTGAAACTTTCCCACTCTGCTTCGCTTGATAGAACAGTGAGTTGCCTGACAGTGTGTCACACATCAGTGTCAGTCATTTACAGAGTCCCTTATGAGCTTTCCTGCCGGGATGCTGTTAGTAATAATTCAGGAAAAGTCTCTGTAAAGAGGTGCCATTTATAGAAAAATTCGAGTTAATAAGTAATATATTTACTGAATGGTTATTAAATTCCGGATACTCTTATTGGTGCTTTACATTTACTACCTCCCCTAACCCTCACAACATCCTGTGGGGAAGGTACTGACATTACTTATTTGTTGGGCAATGAGGTGGAGGTTCAGTGGAGTTCAGCATGCCCAAAGCCATTACTAGTGAGGGGCAGAGCTAGGATTCAAACTCTATGCTTCCTTCTCAGAGGACAGAGCAGATAAATTTGTGAACCCATTGAATGGGCTTGTGCATTTATTAAATGTTCTTTAACATAAGTTTAGTTTGGCAGAGGGTGGTTGGTCAGCTTGGTTATCTGTCGATTGTCAAGACCTCAGATAAAATCCTTTACTTGAGGCCCCCCATTTTGAATTTGCATCCCACTGGCTAAAAGCAATCAGGTAGTAGCAGTGTGATGGGTTGGCACTAACCCAGATTTTGCAGGGACAAGGAATAGTACTTATTTTACTTTAGAGAACAATGTAGGAAGGCCTCCACTGAGAGACGACCAGTTGATTTAATGGCGGCCAACCCAATGGCCAACTCTCCAACAATGAATCCAAAGCTTTCTTGCTAAGTAGCCACAGCTGCTGCTTCTGCCATTACTGGAGCCACTACACTCTCCAACAGAGTTCCCTCTACCAGATTTCTGCTTTCTTCCCATAAATGAGACCTGGAAGATTTGCATGTGCCCAACTGTAGTCCACATAGTTGGATGCCTTATTACTTGAAGGAGAGGAATAAAGAAATATGTGCCAGTCACCTGACATGTAAGCAAGAAAAGACTGCTTTACTCTTAAAGATATGCTTTCTGACTCGGTTGACGTTAGGTCCCAGCATGGCTCAGTAGTCAACTCCCCGAATGCTGACTTCTCTGTGGGGTCCAATGATTATTTGCCCGCCATCTACCCTTCAAGGGCCAAGCCTGAAAATAATGTTGGTGCTATGCCAACAGAGATTCCAACTAGTTTCTTTAGATAGATTTAGTTGTTTGGCAGTAACTGTGGAACTGGGGGAATCTCACTCAAAATCATTCCGGTCTTCCGGGCGAGGCATGAAATATGCAATTTTAAGCAAGCAGGGATGAGAAGCAGGAAGTCAGATTTTCGTAGGGCTTCTGACAGTAGGTATAATCTGCAACAGGGCTCTGCTACTACAACTATTTTTGGCATCACAAATATGCACAGGCTGTACCAAGGAGTTAATATTATAAGTATAATAATTTAAAAAAGACCTAAGTAGGTGTTTCTCAGCAGAGCACTTGTATTGGAAACACCTGGGAGATTTACTACAAATTCAAATCTCAGAGTGACACCTGTTGAATCAGAGCCCTAATCCCTTAGCATATAGGCAAAAATTAGGAGAGCTGATTCACAGTTTAAATGGAGCTATGTTTCTCAAAATGTAGTTCTCAGACTACTAGTATGAGCACTACCAGGGAACTCGTTAGGAATACTCCTCAATCCCGCCTTAGGCCTATGGATCAGAAATGGATTGGGCCCAGCATGCTGTGTTTTACAAGTCCTGCAAGTGATTCTGATACATGTAAAGTTTGGGAACCACTGGAAAAGAGAGTTCTCTATAGGCTTATAATGACACGAATTAGCTGTTGAATCAGAAATATGTGGGGGTGGGGCTCTGAGATCTGTATTTTTATTTTGCCTCCCTGGTGATACTGCTGTACATTTGTTTGAGAGAAGTCCATCTAGAAGAACAAAAGTTTTCTTTTCTTTTTGTCTTTTGCCAAGGTATTTCCTGTTACCTCCAAGGCTAAGAACCAGACCATTCCTCTAGTTACTAAAAGCCCATCTACTTGGGCAAAGGGCAGGATAGAAACATGGTTGTGTATATCCGTTATAAGTTTGGTGTAGACAGATGTAAGTGTGGATGCGTATGTGAATATTCAAAATAACGATCAACTGCCCAAAAGACTGTTACTGTACTGTCTAAAAATTAACCAATTTTTCCTTTGCTTTACTACATTGCTTGAAATTTTACCAATTAGAGATCTATTTAGGTTAATAAATATTTTAAAAATTCAGATATAAAAGATTTCACAAAAATAGAATGAACAATCCTAAAATTTGCATAGAACTGAAAAAGACCAGGCATCTGGGTGGCAAACTGGGTTAAGCCTCTACCTTCAGCTCAGGTTGTGATCTCAAGGTCCTGGGATGGAGCCCCATGTTGGGTTCTCTGCTCAGTGGGAGCCTGCTTCTCCCACCCCCCGACCCCCGGCCACTGCCTGCCTCTCTGCCTACTTGTGGTCTCTGTCAAATAAATAAATAAAATCTTAAAAAAAAAAAAAGAACTGCAAAAGACCCTGAATAGACAAAACATTCTTAAGAAAGAAAAGTGAAGCTGCCTCATGATTTCAAACTATATTACAAAACTATAGTAATTAAAACAGTAATGCATTGGCTTAAAGGAAGACACATAGATCAGTGGAACAGAATAGAAAGCCCAGAAATAGATCTATGAGTATATGACCAATCAATTACAACGAGGGAGCTGAGAATGTACAAATGGGAAAGGACAGTCTCTTCAATACATGGCATTGGAAAAACTGGAGAGCCATATGCAAAAGAATGAAACTGGACCCTTGTCTTCCATGATACATAAAAATTTACCCTGACTGTATTAAATACTTGACTGTATGACCCGAAGTCATAACACTCCTAGAAGAAACCATAGGTACTAAGCTCCTTGACACAGGTTTCAGCAATGATTTTTTTGCAGCTGACATCAAAAGCAAAAGCAACAAAAGCAAAAATAAACAAGCGGGACTACATTAAACTAAAAAGCTTTTGCAGAGCCAAGGAAATCAACAAAATGTAAAGGCAACCTACTGAATGGGAGAAAATATTTGCAAATCATATATCCATTGAGGAGCTAATACCCAAAATATATAAAGAATTCATACAAAATCAAAAACTGATTAAGAAATTGGGCAGAAGATCTGAATAGACATTTTCCAAAGAAGACATACAGACGGCCAACAGGTGCATGAAAAGATACTCAGCATCACTAATCATCAGGGAAAGGCAAATCAAAACCACAATATCACCTCATACCTGTCGGAATGGCTGGTATCAAAAACACAAGAAACAACAAGAGTTGGCAAAGGTGTGGAGGAAAGGAACACTTGTGCATTGTTGGTGGGAATGTAAATTAGTGCAGCCATGGGGCAAACAGTATGGAGGTTCCTCAAAAAATGAAAAATAGAAGTTCCATATGATCCAGCATTTCTACTCCTGAATTTTTATCCAGAGAAAATGAAAACACTCACTTGAAAAGATAAACACATCGTCATGTTCATCACAGCATTACTGACATTATTATCCACATTCCAAGATAGGGAAACAGCCTATGTGTACATTGATGGATGAATGGATCAAGAAATTGTGACATATATATGAATATATCTCTATATCTGTGTCTATATCTATAGAGAGAGAGAGACGAAGAGAGAGTAGTATTCAACCATAAAAAAGAATGAAGTCTTGTAATTTGTGACAACATGGATGAGCCCTGAGAACATTACACTAAGTGAAATAGGTCAGACAGAGAATGACAAATACCATATGATCTCTCTTACATGTGGAACAAGCTCATAGACACAGAGAACAGATTGCTGGTTGCCAGAGGCAGGGTGGGGGGTCGGGGATGGGGGGAGAAATGGGTGAACTGTTTTTGTTTTAGTTTAGATAAACTGGAAGTTTTTAAAAAAGGGATTAAGTGTATAAATAGGTGTTCATATTAGAGGAACTTTTAGAGATCACTGATCTTACATATTTCCTATATATAATGGTACCTGTTGAGTATTTCAGTACATTTTCTCCAAGCGACATTCATACATGCAAATAAATTTCTCCCAGATGCTAAGGTAGGCACTTGTAATTTTATGCAGGAAGGTAGGGAAATTGACTACCATGATCAACTCCTGTAAGATACTGTGAGAAGCCAACAGTCCTTTGTTATAGCTCTTTGGCCTGAATAAGCAGGCCCGTCTTGTGGGGCCAATTTTTTAAGAATCTTGGTACTGTATTACAAACTGCCCTGAAGACCCATAGTTCCAAACTCTCTGAATAAGGGTGTAGCACGTCTCTCGACATCACTTGGTATATACTGATAGAGCCAGCCATTTTCCTCATAATTCTGAGATACTAAGTATAATCTTCATGGCTGGACACCACCCAGGCTACTAGCAAGTTTCAATTTACCTCCCAATGTACCCTGTTCATCGCCACAAAGGGCAGGAGGGTCTTCTGCATCCCTATAGAAAGGACACTGATGCTCTGGTCAAGCATAAAAATCTTGGAGTTTCTGGCACATTCTGAGGATCAGATTTGGTCTGGTAGGCCCAGGTGCTCATATAAACCAAGGTCATCCCTGTGTGTGAAGTCTGCTGATAGAGTAGCCTCTGCTGGGTGAGGCAAAGACTACTTCGAATGAATTATGCATGGAGAACGTGATAGAGTCTACTGCTACTGTTTACTATTCATGTTTTTCCCACTCTTTGTTCTCTTCTGTCTGGAAATAAGACCTCTTTCTTACCAAGATCCATGCTTCCCGCTGAACCTCAAAATCCTACCACCAACGCTGCCTCTCCCCCTGTCAACCTGCTTCAGGAGACCTCTCTCCTACCTTGCTCCACCACTTCTTTCTCAGGCAATCCAGACTGGCCATCTAGGAGATGTTTTCTTGCTGGGAAGCAGGAAAGCTGTGTGAGAGTTTAGCAACTGACACCTGGGTTCCTGAAAATCATGTATACTCCCTTCCTGGGCTCTAAACAAAGCCCTCTATAAAGAAATGCATCTTAACCATGTGGGATTGCTCCCTTCTCTTTCTGCGTCCTATTTTCTAGTCTAGTACCTCTTGATGATACACAGCTCTTAATGCAGTTGGTGCCTTAGGACACAGAGGCTCATAGAGACCAACAGGAATGTTGGGTAGAAGACAACCTTCCAGAAGTAGAAACAAAGAGTAATGCTCTTCAGCTTGTGCTGGACTCTTATATCTTCCTTTGAAACTGATGGATATGATCCTACTTGACCTCTTGGGCAGAGAGATCCTTAATCTGTTTGGACATTATTATTAAATCATTCCTTGAACAAACATTGAATCTTGCATAGCATTCTCCTTGGGAAAATCCCAAGGAATGTGAGTTTGGAAGCCCATAAATACGAAATTGTGTCAGGAAATGTAACTTCCTGAAATGAGATGTTAGTGATTTTGCTTTAAGACTCATTCTCTAAAATAATCAAAGATGGCCAGAAGCTATTGGTGATTTATTCCCCACTGTTAACTCTCAATAGGCTTGGTAACTAATTTCAAGAAAAACAGAAGAAATGTATCTGTTCTACACCACTATGATCTTCCTGAAGCTAAAAGTCTTGTTCACTTCTGACTTGACCTGCTTTACCCAGACCCAGACAATACCCACACCAGTGATACTGGAAGGGATCATAGTGTACTGGGCAGGGGATATTGCAGTGACCCTAGGACCTGAGCCTACCATTCTGGGCTCCTTTCAGTGAAATTAACTATACTCTGCAGGAATGGGAGTTAATAGTCAAAAAATTTTCTGTTGGAAGTTGTAGGGACATTACACTGAGATGTTGCGTGCCTTGCAGAAGTGCTGAGACTATGACAGTTTAAAGCTGGTGGAATATGATCAGATTAGTCTATTCAAGACCAGCCTGGCCTCCCTCCTCAGGTAATTAGATCTCATCAAACATGCGCCAAGCAGCTATAGTGGGAGAGCTGATGTTCTCTCCTGGAAATGGGTGGTTCCAAAGGTGGTTCCCCTCAGGAAAATCTCTCTCCTGAGAATTTTGTCCCTTTTACTTATTTTTTTTTTAAAGATTTTATTTATTTATTTGACAGAGATCACAAGTAGGCAGAGAGGCAGGTGAGAGTGAAAGGAGGAAGCAGGCTCCCTATGGAGCAGAGAGCCCGATGAGGGGCTCCATCCCAAGACCCTGGGACCATGACCCAAGGCGAAGGCAGAGGCTTTAACCCACTGAGCCACCCAGGTGCCCCAATTTTGTCCCTTTTAAATGCACATGGCATTTCCATCCAAGTGACAGGGAAACTACATAAAAATCCACGGTGGGTACTGGTGATTCCTTGTTCGTTCAGACTTGTCTCCCTTCCCTCTACCTGCTCACTGTCATCCTCTTTGCTCATTGCTCCTCTGGCCTCTCCTCTCCTTTTGAAACTGATTCTTGGTTTCTGCTTTTTCTTTTGGCTACTTGAATTTGGCTACTTCTCTGTTTCTTATTTTTGTTATTCTTTTGCCCAAATATTCTGACTTCGAAATTGATCCCCTCTGGGGACAAGACTCAAAAATTTTCTCATCTGCTCCATGTGCTGGAACTATGGATAAGAAGCTCCCTGTTCTCCCTTCACTTGAGTGTAGGGAGGTTGGGTTGATTAGTGTTTTTATTTTCAGTCCCTTAAAATGCGCAGGGCATACCCACCAGCATGGCCAGAGAAGCTGTGTCATCTAGTGGCTCTAAAATTTCTCTGATTTGCCTCAACCTTCCTATCGCTCCCATTTTCTAACTGTTTTGCTATCCTTTGCTCATCGGTTTTCTGGTTCTCTATGATGATTTTGGCTTTGTGCCTTGGCTCTCCCATCTTCTTCCTTTAAAAAAACCCTGCAGCCTAGGACTTTACAAACTTTAAAACATACATCTGTGCCAGCTCTGATAGCGTTCATATTTGAGATTCTTCCACCTTGGCTCTGGGTCTTACTCAGCGCTTGCTTTGCCCAGCCCCGCTGGTTACAAGCACGTTAGACCACGTTGATAGAACAACAGTGTTGATCCTTTGTCTGTAAGTTCAGCTCTCAGGCGATTGAAGGCAATGGTCTCCCTGCAACTGCTTTTCTGCTAACCAATTCTAGTTCCGTCATCTATTCCTATCACCTAATCATTCAGTCTTTTTACCACCCTGAACCTTCTCTGCTGGATACACTCCAGTTTGTTTATGCCCTTTACAGCATGTGGTTCTCAGAACAAAACAAACCAGCGTCACATTGAAGGTACCATCATGCCATTTTTTCCATGCACTAAGGTATCCCGTTAACAGAGCCCAAGTTCCTATTTGAAATTCTGGCATCTCTTGCACAACACTGACATTAACGTTTAACATTTGGCTAGTGAAAACTCAGACATCTTTCTATGCTGTTCTGACATCCTTTGTCCTTTCTATAATTGGACGCTTCTCATCCTTTGAAATTCTTCTAGAGTCTTCATTCTAAAAAACGAAACAAAACAAAACAAAACTTGATACTAAGTACAATATAATGCTTTTCAGACTATGCTCCTCTTGAACCTGGAATTCTCCAGACTACACTTCTAAAATTAATTCATGTCTTGCTTATCGGTTAACAGAAAAAAATTGAAAGAATTTTCTTAAGATTTGACATATTTTTTCAACACATTTACATCTGATGCCACCTGTCTAGCAGTGCTCAACTGTGCAAGTAAAATAGTTATATTAGGTTTTTTTTTTTTCCAAAAAGCAGTATTCCTTCCAGTGCTTTTGCCTTAGAACAATTTTAAGAAGCAGCCATTTAGTGTATTACAATGTATCTCTCCTCTTTTCAAGTAATTCGCCCATCGGATCAAAATGGTACCATTTGTTACAACTAAACTGCAGAACAGACCTCCCCACTGGCAACAAAATGCATTATTTTGTACTCTTTGGGGAAGGTCAGTCAGTGAGTGCGAGTTTGCCTTCAGTCTCCCCAGACATTTCTCTTTCTTCTATCAGCACATCATGAGACCTTGTCAAAGGCTTTCCTGCAATTCAGATTCATCTGAAGCATTAATTTCATCAACTAGTGTGTGTGTGTGTGTGTGTGTGTGTGTTTGTGTGTGTGTAATCAGTTGGGTATGATTTCTTCTTGATAGGTCCCGTGGTGTCTTCTAGTATTCTCCACATCTCCTTGTATGTACTCACAATTCAATCTATTAATATCCTATCCTAGAAATTTGCCTGGATTTCACATCAAGCTTATAAGTCCATAAATGACAAGCTCTATCTGCATCTTTTTTTTTTTTTTTTTTTTTTTTTAAGATAAGAGGGAACACATTTACCCAGTCTCCATCATTCCACAAAGTACTACAGTTCTTAGGGAACACTACACCACAATATGTTTTTTACTGCCGTGGAACCAAACCACTTCAGAGATGCCAGGTGCTGCTTTATTACACCTTCCCATCCATCAGTATTTCTCCTACCCTTTACAGAATAAAAATCAAGTTTGCTGACAAAGCAGTCTAACGCAAAATCCAAACTGAGTTCCTTTCTATCTCGTTGTCATCTGTTAACACTACACCAGTGGCCCAGGCAGCTGATAAATAAATTTCTTGTTATTCTATTTACTTTTGATATAGCAAAAAATGTCTGCTTGCTTTCTTAGAAATTTCTCAGCTATTTGGAAGTTTTCAGTATTTTAATATCATGCTTAGAGATTCAAACCAATTCCTTTTCTTTTCTTTACTTTGTATGGTGTCCCCACACCCCTCAACCCCTCTCTTTTGCATATGCCTGCAAAAATGTGTTTCTAGAAGTCTACTATTAAAGGGCATTGGTCTCTTTAGTTATGCCCTCTCTTTGTTTCTTATGGGGATTATTTCTAATTTTATTGTCAGGAGACAATTTTTAAAAAAATTGTATTACTCTTCATGAGTCATCTTCATGTTTATCATGTCAGGTATGAATTAAGGTGGAGGGAGGAGCTTAGAGGTATCTCCTTCATTCAGCTTGTTTTCTCAGATGCATGAGAAGGAAGTTAGTTAGGAAGCACATATCCTTCCACATAAAAAATAGAAAAATAAATAGTAGAAATGGGGCTTTAAAGTCTTCCCATAAATTGGTTAGTTGATTAAAGATAGCTAACGACATTTAAATTCAGTCTTAAGGAAAATCTTTTGAAAATATCAGATTTCAGAAACCACCTGGTTCCATGGTGTTAGTCCCTGCCTGCCCCCACCCTGCTTTGCTGCCACTGTAATAAGCTGCTCCCTCTTGACTACCTTATCTCCAGGACGTTTTTTTTTTTTTTTTTTTTCTGATTCCTGCTCCAGTTCCTTATTGGGACTGCAGCCAATTCCTGAAGTACCTGCGCAGAACTCCTGAAACTTCCTTTCTGAGCTGGCCCTATCTCCCACCCTCCCTCACACTGACCCAAAGGATTTGCTTTGTTTCGACTCAGACAAGCATCTGACAGAACTGATGGTGGCCCACAGTCCTTCTCCTGGCCCCATCCCAGTCTTTAGATAATTGACACCAATCTGATTTGTCTGTAGTTCATGATGATCAAAGATGGCGACTCTTGCAATGTTAGCCTGCTTCAGGCTCATCAGTGAGTTCTCAAAATGCATGGAGTTTCAGAAAGAGGGAACATATAATCTTCTCTGGAATCAATATAAAATCCGTTTTCTACAGAAGTTTAAATGAAATCCATGACTATATTCAGATTCTAGACTTTTGACAGGATTTATAGTTGAATTGAAAAACATTTTGAAAGGTGAAATGGTACTTGGACACATGAAAAAAATACAGTAAAATCACACAAAAATCCCTTATTCTATTGATAAAAGATCAAATATATAGTTTGGGTAAACTTTTGGTCTTCTTGCTGATTATCAGTAAAATTGAGTGCCAAATGTCATCTGAATGTTCAAGGAACTATACTTATATTTAATAATTTTCAAAAACAATCCATTATTTCCATTTTAGAGGGGAGGAAACTGAAATTTGGGGAAGTAGTTAGAATGAGGTTTTTTCAGCTGCTAACTTCCAGAACTAGAAAGTAGGGTGAGCAACCCTCCCAGGTTGTTGAGATTGCTCTGGTTTAGCACTCAAAATCCTGGATCCTGAGAAAGCCCTCACTTCCGTGCAAACCAGGACAATTGGTCACCCTACTAGTGAGCCCACATTTGGAAAATTCTGAAGCCCATGGTTTTTTCCTTTAATTGCCCGGCTTTTATTAGCTCTTTTGAGTTGTGCAATATACCTATAAGATAGGTTGAATATTAAAATACTGAAAATCATCTGCTGGAAGGAGAAACAGAAACTTGTAGCTCCTTCAAGGTCTACCAGTGAATTTTAAGACTTCTTACTTTTGACATACTAGGACTTTTTCATAATTCACTACATTCTTCTTTGTCCAAATTCCAACTGAGTCAAAATACTTAATCTCCCTAAAACACCCCTTTAATATTAGTGACCTTATATTGATAAGACTTGCTTTCTTAGTAAGAGCGTGTTTGAATTTAACTCACAAATATAGCAAGAGCACTGGCATCCTGAAAAGAGGGAAAAATCATGGTGTTAGTTTTCATGACTAAATTTCTAAGTGTCATAGCAGCATTTCTTTGGTGAAGTAAGTTTGATTAGAGGAATTTGCTTCTTTTTTTTTAAACTTCGAAAAGAAATAAGTCACGAGGATGTAATGTACAGCCTGATGACTATAATCAGTAATACTGTATTTTATACTTGCAAATTTCTAAGAGGTGGATCTTTAAAGTTCTCATCACAAGAAAAAAAATTTATAACTATGTTTGGTGACAGAAGGATTTTTAAAATTCTTCAGTGTGGATTTTGATATTTCACGTTTTGTTAATTCAACATGAAAGATGGGAAGAGACCTTTCCTAACTATATTCATAAATCATAAACGAGAATTAGCATCACTACAAAGTTTTAATGAATTCAGAAGAAAATGCTGCATTTCCAAGTACAAGATAAAAATGTTCTATTTCAATGAAGAAGAAAAAAAAAAAGAAGTCTTGGGGGTGTGATGGTCTCGTGAAGAATGCAGCCTAATGCTCATCATGTTAATCTTTCCGACTTACTCTAGCTAATAGTGAATGTCTCCATCTTTGCGTGGCATAGAGAGGTTCAGATTTCGTAACACCAGCTATTACTTAGTTCAATGTCTGGCTCCCCGTCACACAGTGCAGCCCCCTAGCTGGGTTTATCCCTCCAAAATGTTACAGTGTCCTGTGTTTGCTGTGCAAACTCCACAGCCTGCCGCACAGAATCAGGACTGTTGCAGAAGGTAATAAAAAAATTATTTCTGGGGCACCTAGGTGGCTCAGCAGGTTAAGCCTCTGGCCTTCCGCTCAGGTCATGATCTCAGGGTCCCCAGATCGAGCCCGGCATTGGGCTTTCTGCTCAGCGGGGCGCCTGTTTCCCCCCTCTCTCTGCCTGCCTCTCTGCCTACTTGTGATCTCTCTGTCAAATAAATAAATAAAATCTTTAAAAACAAAAGATTATTTCTTGTGGGGAACAACTTTATAGCTTCTCCTCTCTCTCACCTGGTCTTGCTGGAGAAATGGTCTCGAGAAGTTTGCCAGAGTCAGGCATTTCTGGGAAGAATATTTAAAGACGGCTTGAGTTCCCAGGACATCTTTAGCGGGTGCTTGTTTTTGCTGAATTAGAGTGGTGAGCAAACACAGCAGCCCCCGCCTCACCTGGGGTTTTAGTTTTGTTTTGCTTCCCGTATTGTCACTCCCCCAGCTGGTCAACCTGTCTGGGAATGGAGGCTCCTCCTTCTGACGCAACCGCGTCATCACGTCAAGACCCGCCCAACCCTACCTTACGGCGCCTACGTCATCCGCCTGGCTTCCTCTAGTCAGTAGGGCGTTTTATCACCTCACATCGTCCCAGCAAGAAGGGTGAGTGCGGCTCAGTAAGATATTTTGAGAGGGAGATCACATTCGTCTAACTTTTATTATAGAGTATATCGCAGTTGTTCCATTTTATTATTAGTTTGTTAATACCTTACTGTGCCTACCTTATAAATTAAGCTTTATCATTGGTGTGTATACGTGGGGGAAAAACATGGTGTATGTAGGGTTTCCTACTACCAGTGGTTCCAGGCGTCCACTAGGGGTCTTGAAACATGTTCTCGGTAGAGAAGGGGGTTGCTCTACAGCCCTTCTCTCCTCTCAGTGGCCTTCTCAACTAGAGAAGTGTCTTTGTCTTAGAGAAGCAATACAAATACCACAAAGGATTATTGAACGCCGACCTACAAGGTGCCAGGCACCTTACTAGGTGTTGTGGATACAGAGGTGCCTATGAAAAGGTCGTGGTGCTCATGGACTATTCAAAGCACAAGGGTGAGAACCCGCCTAATAGATAATTACTAGAAAGGGTGATAAGTGTTAATATGGCGGAGAGAGTGCAGCAAAAGACAAAGAAGGGAGTAGTGATATGGGCAATTATATGTGACAGGGGACAAGATCAGAAAAGAGGGCTGGCAGTTGGAAGAGAGATTGCAAAAGGGGTTATGGGGCTTTCCAGTGCCCAGACCAGCTCTGACCAGGCTGGAGCGGATGCTGGGGGTGAGATCCTAGGGAAGACTGCTGCTCTGGGCAGGCCTCCCTGTTGTGGGCACTGCCTCAAAGCACGTTCCATGTCTCTGTCAGCTGCCCAGGGTTGGTTCCTGCCCCCATTGAACCGAGAAATGAGTTTTAGGGTCAAATTCCTCACTCAAAAATTCATTAACCTCCTTCAGTGGCTGGTGACTTTTTTTTTTTTTTTTTTCATCCTCAGCACCCCGGAGCAAGAATACCTACAGTTTGTTCAGCTGTTACTCTCTATTCCGCCTACCATGCTCCCAGCGTGCATTTCTCTCCTCTGTCTTAGGGCCTTTTCTGACGTTACATGAACTCCATGGACATTCTGCAAATCCTGGAGCCAGGAGTTCATATCCCAGGAAGGTTTCCCTCACAGACTTCCCATTAGGGAAGCCAAGATAAGGGCTTGGTGCATGATTGACAGCTGTATATTGCCTTTTTCCTTTACCTGAGAGGACACAGCCACTAGGATAGAGACAGGGAGGGAGATGATAAACTATTAAGCTTTTTGAGATACGAAATGTTTTGAAGAAAGAAATATGTGCACCATGCCTTAATTTGCATCCTACTGGTACCAAATGCTTTTCATATAGGTGTTCTCCATGTCCATTTCAAGAAGGTGATCAAAACAGCCAAAACTTGACCCTGTTACAAGTACCTTCTTGAACAGGGACAGGAATACAAATCCCACAATGACAAGTTTTGTCAACAGGGTTATAGTAATCTGTTCAAATCATCAAAGGAGATTGATTTTCCATTACTCCTCTAAAACAGTGTCACATGAACTGGGATCGTCAGAAGGTAGGGAGTCTGAGAGTATTTCTATTTGGGTGTCTTGAGTTACTAAGGGAGACAACACCACTAGCAGAATGCAAACTGCTTGGAATCTTAAAAAAGTTAAAAATAAAGCAGGACATATGGAAGCAACAGCAGGACTTGCACTCAGACTTCGAATCGCACAGAACATGGGTGTCTGGAGTTTGGTGCCTCTTGCAGCTCTGCCTGCCTACCCTCTGCCCTCTACTGCAGTGGGTCCCACTGATGGCAAAGAGGGGTGGGAGGCCTCTGTAGTCATTGAGTAAGGATGGCAAAGGCTGCCCCTTTTATGACTCAGACACAGAATAGCTTTAATTAAACAATAAAAACAAACAAACAAACAAACTCGTTGAATCCTTCTATTCCAACCCAACAATCGCTTTTTTTTTCTTCAAATTTAATCCATAGCTTCATTCCCATAGGGACATATTTTTTTTTTTTTTTTTAATGTTGCTGTCCTATTGCCTATGTGATTGTATGACTCGCTTTTAGGAAAGGAAAACTTCAGGAACATTTATTTCACAGGCATTTTCCATGTTGTTCCGAAGGCTTTATGTTTATCCTGTTTAATGACTAATACTCCATTGACTGGATGCTTCGTAATTTATTGTTGGACGTTTACGAAGGCTATTGTTTTGGCAGACTTCTGCTGCTGCAGAATTCCCAGCTGTGGGGTCTGAGATGGAAAAGAAAAGCTCATTCCAGGGCAAGCCAAGATCAGATGCTGGGAGCATGTGGACAAGATGCCAAAATTTGGTCTATGGAGCAGAAGTGGAGTTGGGAGTGGATCAGGGTTAGAATCCAGGCTAGTACAGAAGAACTTATTCTCTACTCCTTCTTGTTTTACTTCTTTGTTCCCTTTTATCTCCATTCCCCAATCCTGCTCTTCTTATCCTTCTGTAAATAACCTTTCCAGTGTGTTTTCCAGAAGCAGTTATTCAGAGGTTATTTGTAATTCCAGTGAGGATCACTGGGGCAGGCTTTCTGCTGGGCTCTTGCCAGCATGGGGGGGAGGGGCAGGAAGGGCATGGAGAAAATCCTGGTCAGAGGTGCTAGGTGGATAAGGCTGCTTGATGCTGGAATTTATCTGGGCATAGATAAAAGATATAGTCTTTAAAATCAGTTTCTCAATAGGTAAGATAGGGTCAGCTGTGCTAATAGAAGTTACCAAATATTTAATGACCGAAGGACAAGTGGTTTCTTTCTTTGTCTCCTGATAGCACAAGGCTGGTGTTCAGGTCAGTGGGATGGAACTCCTCCATTCAGTCATTCTAGTCTGCTGTGTTCAACACATGCTTTCTAGGATCTCCCTGTATATCTCCCTTCCCACCCACAAGAAGGGCAAAGAGAATCAAGGAGTATGATTTGAGAAGTCATATGGGCCTGGTCTGCAGTAGAAACACCACCTCCATTCACATGCCATAGTAGAGAACACAGCCATGCAGGAAATGTGATCTAACGGCATGAGAGCCTGGGAAATGTGGTCCCAAAGAGAAAGAACAAACTTGGGGGGCAGTTAGTGGTATCTGTACAACCAGAGACAGTACATGTGACATTTTCCTCCCATCTGCCTTTCTCTCCTTTGTCTTATTTCTCAGTTGGTTCAGAATTATTGCAAACAAGGGCACTATTTGAGAACCCCTTAAAAGACTCCAACAAAAATTATTGTGGGAATACACTGATATCACTGATAAGATTATACTCACTCAGTGGTATGTGAGGAAGTTGGAGGAGCGAGGTTGGGGAATGTTTGAGAAAAAGAAAGGTAGAAAATACTTCCGTGCAATGGGGTCTAGATAAAAGTCATAAGGTCATAACTCACCATGGGGCCATGTTCACTGTTCTTAAAGTTTATCATTATTAACAACTTTATTATTATTAACAACTCATAGACCGACATTTCAATTGCATGTACCAGCATCTATTCCTTAGCTGGTAATTTTATTTTATTTTTATTTAAACTCAATTAGCCAACATGCGGTACATCATTAGTTTTACATATCTATATGTAATATATATAGATGTGTTCAATGATTCATTGGTTGTTAATAATATATATATTATATCATATATTAAATTATATAAATAATATATATAATATATATAATAATATATATAGATGTATAGTGTTCAATGATTCATTAGTTGTGTATAATACCCAGTGCACATCATAACACATGTCCTCCTTAATGCCCATCACCCAATCCCATCCCCCCACCCACCTCCCCTACTGTAATCCTCAGTTTGCTTTCCCGAAGTCATGAGTCTCTCATGGTTTGTCTCCCTTTCTCATTTCTTCCCGTTCAGTTTTCCCTACCTTCCCCTGTGATTCTCTGTGCTATTTCTCATATTCCACATATGAGTGAAACAATAAGATAATTGTCTTTCTCAGATTTATTTATTTATTTATTTATTTTTAAAGATTTTATTTATTTATTTGAGAGAGAGACAGTGAGAGAGAGCATGAGCGAGGAGAAGGTCAGAGGGAGAAGCAGACTCCCCATGGAGCTGGGAGCCCGATGTGGGACTCGATCCCGGGACCCCAGGATCATGACCTGAGGCGAAGGCAGTCGTCCAACCAACTGAGCCACCCAGGCGTCCCAGATTGACTTATTTAATGTAACATAACACCCTCCAGTTCCAGCCATGTCGATGTAAATGCTGGGTATTCATCCTTCCCGATGGCTGAGTAACATTCCATTGTATATATGGACCACATCTTTTTTATCCATTCATCTGTTGACATCTTGGCTCCTTCCACGGTTTGGCTATTGTGGACTTTGCTTCTATGAACATAAAGGCAGGTGCCGCTTCTTTTCACTATATCTGTGTCTTTGGGGTAAATACCCATTAGTGCAATTGCTGAGTCACAGGGTTAGCTGATAATTTAAAACTAAGACTTTCCTACACCTTTATGTGCCTCACCTTTATTCACTGAATCAACATTTATTGGGTTCATGAAACAACTTCTATTCTAGTGCAGCTAATAAATATAAAACATCAAAAGATATCAAAGTTTCAAAATCAAATGAATTTGAAACTGTCGGAATCAAAGATAAACTATGGGGATGCCTGGGCGGCTCAGTGGGTTAGGCTGCTGCCTTTGGCTCAGGTCATGATCCCAGGGTCCTGGGATCGAGTACCGCATCGGGCTCCTTGCTTGGCAGGGAGCCTGCTTCTCTCTCTGCCTCTGCCTGCCTCTCTGCCTGCTTGTGTGCTCTCTTTCTCTTTCTGACAAATAAATAAATAAATAAAATCTTAAAAAAAAAAGATAAACTATGAGTTATACAGTGCTTTTAGGATCAGAGAAGTGATTGAAAAAAATGACAAAATAGGGGCGCCTGGGTGGCTCAGTGGGTTAAGCCGCTGCCTTCGGCTCAGGTCATGATCTCAGGGTCCTGGGATCGAGTCCCGCATCGGGCTCTCTGCTCAGCAGGGAGCCTGCTTCTCTCTCTCTCTCTCTCTCTCTCTCTCTGCCTGCCTCTGTGTCTACTTGTGATCTCTCTCTGTCAAATAAATAAATAAAATCTTAAAAAAAAATGACAAAATAAAATTTGATAAAACTAAAAAAATTCTTGAGTTTTAAAAATAGGTTAGGCAACTGTATGGATAAAAAAGATATGTATTTCCTTCTTAAAAAGCATTTCACTAATCATGAACCAGAGAGAAACAATCAGGTGGAGTATCCTCTATGAGTTCAAGAAGGTGTTTTTCAATAGCAGAATTTACAAGGGCAGGGAGAGAAGAAACGCTTTTCTGTACTTCTCCAATCTGTGCTAACCGGCTTCCTTAACATAGCCCTGTTCTGAATTCTAAACCCCTCTTGCCTAGTAAGCAGCAATCAGTAGATTCCCTGAGCTCAAACTTGGCCACTCCATTTGGACTGTGTGACCCTCCCTCCAACTGTCTTTTGGGAGTTCTGGGGTATGGACAGGAAGCCTTCTAAGGGCCTCCTCTCATTGGGTGCCTACCAGATGGCAGCCACTGGGTGACAGTCACATTATGGGCCATGTTACATTCAGTTCTTATGGCCTCCCTGAGAGGGAGGCACTATTAATTTTTCCACTTTGCATATCCATAAAACTCAGGCTCTGGATATCGAACTTCCCCAGAGGTTACATAGTGAATTAGGGGCAGGTCTGGGATAAGAAGCCAGGGCCGTTAGTACTCGAACCTGAGCATAAGCCGTTATACTGTGCCGCCTTTCCTTATAGCTGCAGAGCAGGTGCAGGCACCACATTCTCAAGTTTCAATAGGCACACCCTTATTATTGTTGTTGTTTTAATAAAAATACTGTCTTCATTAAAAAAAAATCCTCCTCTCCATGTCCCTAAGACCAAAACAAAATGGTTTACACAAATATCTTCTGAGATACTTGTTGCCTAAAGTATTTCAGATGAAGAGGTGTGTGATTTGAGCAAGGCCCCCCAATTTTTCACTCTAGAAAATGGGGGCATGTACCTCATAGGGGTCTTTTCCATTTTAAAGAAGTTGATGTGTAAGGAAACCTCTGTCAACTAGACAATTAAATACAAATGATTATTGTAATTGCTATGTGGACAAAGCTGGAAGCGTACGAATGTGTTATGAGATATTTTATGATAAAAAACATATGCTTCTGGGTGCCTGGGTGGCTCAGTGGGTTAAAGCCTCTGCTTTCAGCTCAGGTCATGATCTCAGGGTCCTGGAATCGAGCCCCGCATCGGGCTCTCTGCTCTGCAGAGAGCCTGCTTCCTCCTCTCTCTCTGCCTGCCTCTCTGCCTACTTGTAATCTCTGTCTGTCAAACAAATAAGTAAAATCTTTAAAAAAACAAAACAAATACATATGCTTCCATATGTATGGAAGTATATGTATAATGTATAAGAACCTTATACGTTCTCCCCAGTTTTTTCCCAGTCACTCAGTCTAGGCATTTATGGATTGGTGCTTTTTTGAGAGAGTTCCTTGTCCACCATCTCTCATCGTAGCCTCTGGGACTGTGTGCAATCCAATCAGAGAGAGAATTGCAGTAGACAGCCAGTGATAAGGTTTTGTGGTTTTGGTTCAAAGACTCTTCTAGAGGGATGGAATATTAACGTTCTGCAAAGGAAAAGCTGCTAATAGGCTGGCAGGGAATTAGATTGGTCTTATTTTTCATCAAGGCTTAACTCTTCTAACGGCCCGTATTGTATCTTAGACTGAAATGGATCACTGTGTTAAAATAAACACCCTCCTCTTATTATCTGAAGTGTTTAAGCTCAGTAATTTGAAATGAAACGCTTGTCATTTATAAAAGTTCAAGAACTCTTTAGGTCTCAGGAAGGATTTGTGGATCCTATTCTGAAAAGGTGAAATGGAAGCCATTTGTTGAATGTCATTATTAACCAAAGGATCTTGATAAGTATTTGGATCTACTGAGCGAAATGTATGCAAATTTTCCTCAGAAATAAAATAACGGAACATTGCTAGAAACAACTGTGAGGTTGAGAAATCGCAGTTCTGTCGATCTCTGAATCCTTCCAGGGCTCCTGGGCCTAACCGCAAGTGGGAAGTGGCAGTTTCCTCTGGAAGAGAAAGAACTGCATTCTTTAGTGTGGTCCTGACTTAGTGGCAAAAGGAATAGCCGAATCTCTAACTAGTGACCCCTTTCCAGGGCTCTTGGTTTCCTTGTCTTCCCATGGAAACCGGTTTCCAAAGGAGGCGTCTGCCTTGCCGACCCCTTTCCTTAGGGGGGATTTGTGTGTGAGATGTTGTAGTATCAGTCATACTCAGTCTGCAGCCAATTCAGCAGCGTTCCCATGGAGACTGTTGACTGAGCGGGGTGTGTGAATGGAACCATCCAGTCATTCCCAGAGCTTGCTGTGCCCCTGTTGTTGTGAGCCTGGTGGTCTATACCCAGCCCGGCAGCACCAGGATTGGTGCCATCATGAGTTTTCCAAGCCCGTTGACCAACACGGCATTATAATCAACATTCTCCTGACTGCCCGTGGTCCTGTCATAGCCCCTTCACCAGGTTCCCTGATTCCATTCCTGTCCCTCTACAGTCTGTTTTCTGCTCAGCCTCCAGAGCGATCCTTCAAAAATACCAACTCCGCTAATGTAAAATGGGGCAGTTGCTGTGGAAATGGTATGGCGGGTCCTCAAAAATTTTAAAAATAGAATGACCATATGAAAATAACATACGGTCTTATTACTCTCAGGAAGCTTTTTGGAGCCACTCGATCTGAAACCGCACGTTTGTCCCTCTGTTCTCTTATTCGAGGTTTGTTTTCCGTCACAGTACTCACTACTCCCTGATAGTATTTTTTGTACGTGGGTTTGTCTGTCTGTAGTTGTTACCTCTCCAACTGGAATGCTTGCTCGATGAGATGGAGGATGTTGTCTGTCCTGTTTATCATGGTCTCTCCAGTGCCTGGTCCTGGTGACTATTGTTGAATGAATGATGAATGATTGAATAAATGCATCAGAGAACCCGTGCTCCAAGAAGCATGCAGGAAAGGGGTCAGAGGGTCTAAAGCAGAGGGCAGATGACTGTGTCTGGGCAGCTGTATGAGTGGCCAGGTGGGTGTGGCTCCTCGCACAACTAGGTCAGCCCTCCCCCCCTCCTCTCACTTCATAGAGCCTAGGGCCACCCTGGGTGTTTGGGGGGACCGAGGAGGAGGCTATCATCACCTTCTCTTGTTGCCTGCATTGCCCGACATTCTTCAGTTAACACCTTCGTGTCTCCATGTCTTGCCTGGATCGCTGCCTCTCAACTTGGGTTTCAAAATCTGAGCCTGCCATCTGCATTTGACAAAGGCAGGCCGCCTTGCTTACAGGCCACTTGTTACCACCACCTCTAGCAGTTGTGCCAGCTACTTTAGTGAATTGTGTTCAGAGAACAGAGGAAAATGCATGTCTGGCCTTTCCACTTGAGTCTCCAGTGTTGGATAAAATGTTTGCGTGTTCCCCTGCCTTGAACTCTTGAGGGCCTACCATGTTCTTAATTTAAACCTTAACCTTAGCTTTGACCCTTCACCTCGCCCTCCCAGGCCCAAGTGACTCTTTAGGTGCAGCTGGATTATTTTTTAATACCTATTTAATACTCCGGAGCTCTTCCTGTAGTAATAGTCGCTATCACCCAGGGTAATCTGCCTGCATCCACACCAGAACAGCTGTGATGACCTGTCCGCTGTCCCCGGGGTCACTTTAACTTTGTTTTGGTTGTGACACGGGATCGGGGCCTGGGAGACCTCACTGGGGTCCAGGCTGATAGCCAGCCCAGATTCATTTGCACTTGGAAAGCCGATCACACACATGTGGCTGAGTGTTTTTTTTTTTTCCCTCAGATGTTTTCGTTTCATCCATTAAAGCTGAAATCAAGCCTGGGATGTGTTTTTTGGGCTCTTACTAAAATGGAAGGAGGAGAATTATCAGATGTACAGATTAGAAATCCATAAAATTGTTTTGAAAGTTGAAGATTGTCAGGGCCCGTTTTTGCCCAAACTGGGATGGCTTCCTCGAGGAAAAGATATCTAAGGCGAGAGCAGAGGAGGAGTAGGTCTCCTCTGAGCAGAGGATGGGGGAGGAGGGAGTGCAGTGGAGAGGAGAGAGAACCAAGTGTGGGGGAAGCCACAGGGCAGCCTCAGCAGCCTTTTGGTGGGGTAGGTTTTGTGGGCAAGAGCTGAGCGGGGAGGGCAGAAAACAGGCCACGGAGGGGCTGATGACTCATGTGAAGGGTTCAGAATTGTACTTTGAAGGCAGTGGGGAAAAATGGACATATTTAAAACTAAAGAGAGGACAATTTTTATTTTTTAATTAAAAAATCTTGGGGTGCCTGGGTGGCTCAGTGGGTTAAAGCCTCTGCCTTTGGCTCAGGTCATGATCCCAGGGACCTGGGCTCGAGCCCCACATCGGGCTCTCTGCTCAGCAGGGAGCCTGCTTCCTCCTCCTCTCTCTCTCCTCTCTCTCTCTGCCTACTTGTGATCTCTGCCTGTCAAAAAAAAAAAAAATCTTTCTTGGAGTGCTTGGCTGGCTCAGTTGGAGAAGTAAATGTGTGATTTTGATTTTTGTAAGTTTGAGCCCCACAGAGGGTATAGAAATTTTTTCTTTTTTCTTTTTTAAAGGATTTTATTTATTTATTTGACAGAGAGATAGAGAGAGAGCACAAGTAAGTAGAGTGGCAGGCAGAGAGAGAGAGAAGCAGGCTCTCTGCCGAGCAGGGAGCCCGATGTGGGGCTTGATCCCATGATCCTGGAATCATGACCTGAGCTAAAGGCAGCTAGCTGCCTAAGGCCACCCAGGTGCCCCTAGAAATTTCTTAAAAATAAAAACTTTAGGAGCATCTGGGTGGCTCAGTTGGTTAAGCATCTGTCTTCAGCTCAGGTCATGATCTCAAGGTCCTGGGATCGAGCCCCACATGGGGCTCCCTGCTCACCGGGGAATCTGCTTCTTCCTCTCCCTCTTCCTGCCACTCCCCTTGCTTGTACCCCCTGCTTGTGCTCTCTCTCTCTTTGTCAAATAAATAAATAAAAGCGTAAAAAAAATGAAGTCTTAAAAAAAATCTTCCTTTTGCTGCTGAATGAACTATGAATCACAGGGGAGATGTGAAGGTTAGGTGGAGGTTAAATGGCACAGAGGCAGGGGATGTATGGGTGGCTCAGTTGGTTAAGTGTCTGCCTTCCACTCAGGTCATGATCCCAGGGTCCTGGGATCGGGCCCCCTGTAGTGTCTGGCTCCCTGTGTTCCCTCTCCCTCTGCCCGCTGCTTCACCTGCTTGTGCTCTCTCTCTCTCTCTGTTAACTAACTGAATGAATAGAATCTTAAAAAAAAAAATACAGAGGCAAAAGATGGAGGTAGCTTGAACAAACATATGGAAATTGCAGTGGAGAAAAGTAGAGGTTTTTAAAATAGACTTTATCTCATTTCTTAATCATTATTTTTTAAATAGGCTTTATTTTTGAGAGTAGTTTTAGGTTTTCAAAAAAAATTGTGCAGAGTTGGGGTCCTAGGTGGCTCAGTCGGTTAAGCGTCTGCCTTCGGCTCAGGTCATGATCCCACAGTCCTGGGATCGAGTACCGCATGGGGCTCCTTGCTCAGCGAGAGCCTTCCTCTCCTTCTGCCCCTCCCCCTGCTCATGCTTGTGTGTGCTCGCTTGCTCTCTCTGACAAGCAAGTTAATAAACAAAATCTTTGGGAAAAAAATTGTGCAGAGTTCCATATGCCAGCTCCCTCAGCAGCCTCCCTTCACATGTAAACTGTTTCTCCTATTACTAACATCTTGCCATTAGTGTGGTACATTGTTACAATGGATAAACTTATTGATAAATGATTTTTACTTAAAGTCCGTTGTTTGCATTGGGGTGTTTTCTTTGTGTCCTGCAGTTGTATGGTTTTAACAACGCGTAATATCATGCATTTTCCACTAATATTGCACAGAATAGTCTCGTTGTCCTAAATATCCCTTATGTTCACCTATTCATCCCTTCCTCCTCCCCCTAAAATCATGGGAAATCTGTGTATTGTCTTACAGTGTGCCTTTCCAGAGTGTAATACAGTGGAATCATGTGGCACAGACAGCCTTTTCAGTTGACTTCTTCTACTTAGCAAGATGCACTTAAGGTTCCCCTGTGGCTTTTCATGACTCGATAGTGCTTTTTTTTTTTTTTTTTTTTTAAATCACCGAATAACACTGAATTGTATGGATGTACCACAGTTTATCTCTTCACATACTGAAGAACATCTTGGTTACTTCTAATTTTTTGCAATTATGAATAGAGCTGATATAAATATACATGTGTGGGTATTTGGGTGACATAAGTTCTCAGTTCTTCTGGGTAAATACAAGTAGTGTGATTTCTGGATTATATAGTAAGAATATGTGTAGTTTTGTAAGAAACCAGCAAACTGTCATCCAACGTGGCTGTACCATTTTGCATTCCTACCAGCAATGAATGAGGGTTCTTGGTCCTCTCAGCCTTGTTGGCATTTGGTGTTACTGGTGTTTTGGATTTTAGCCATTTTAATAGGTGTGTGCTAGTATTTCATTGTATCAATTTGTAATTCCCTAATGATATGTGATATTTAACATATTTCCCTACACTTATTTACCATCTGTGTGTCTTCTCTGGTGAGATATCTGTTGAGATATTTTATCTATTTTGAAGTTAGGCTGTTTATTACAGTTGCTTTAAAAATTCTTTTTTATTATAGATTCTGGTACTTCACTAGATGCATGTTTTACAAGGAATCTCTCCCAGACTGTGGATTCTCTCTCAGAAAGTATTTTCATTCTTTTTTTAAAAAAAGATTTTATATACTTATTTGACAGAGAGAGACACAGCGAGAGAGGGAATACAAGCAGGGGGTGTGGGATAGGGAGACAGAGGCTTCCCACTGAGCAGGGAGCCTGATGCGGGCCTTGATGCGGGGCTCAATCCAGGACCCTGGGATCAGGACCTGAGCCAAAGGCAGGCGCTTAATGACTAAGCCACCCAGGTGCCCCTATGTTTTCATTCTCTAGCTACTGTCTTTTGCAGAGCAGAATTTGTTTCAGTGAAGTTCAGCTTGTCATTTTTTTTCTTTAATGCATTATGCTTTTGGTGCTGTATCTAAAAGGTTATCACTACATCCAAGGTTACCTAGATTTTCTCCTGCGTTATCTTCTAGGAGCTTTACAATTTTGTGTTTTACATTTAGATCATTCGTCAACTTCAAGTTAATTTTTTAGGAAAGAAATAAAGTCTCGTTAAATTCATTTTCTTGCATGTAGATGTCCAGTTGTTTTATCACCATTTACTGAAAAGACAATTCTTTCTCACTGAACTGCATTTGCTCCTTTGTCAAAGATCAGTTGACTCTGTTGGCACAGGCATACTTCTGGGCTCTCTCTTCTGTTTCATTGACATTTTAAGTCTGTTCTTTCACCAACATCATCTTGTCTGGCTTGTTGCAGTTTTACAGTAAATTGGGTAGTATTAGTCTTCGACTTTGTACTTCTGCTTCAGTATTGTGTTAGCTACTCTGGGTCTTTTGCCTTTCTGTACAAACTTTAGTCAGTTTGTCAATATCCACGAAGTAATTTGCTGGGATGTTGATTGATATTACTTCGAAGCTACAGACCAAGTTGTGGAGAACTGATAGCTTAAGAATATTTCGTTTTCCTATCCGCAGACATGGACTATCTTTTCATTTCTTTAGATCTTCTTCATATCCTTCATCAGAGTTTTATAGTTTTTCCCATATGGATCTTATACATATTTCGTCAGATTTAATCTGCCTAAGTATTTTATCTTGGGAAGTGCTAATGTAAATAGTGTTGTGTTTTTTATTTCACTTCCCAATTATTCATTACTGGCATATACGAAAGCAATTGATTTCTGTATCTGAAACATTAAGTAGATGTTAGCGGTAGGGTTTTTGTAGTTTTTTTTTTTTTTTAAATTTCATTTATCGAATTGAGGAAACTCTTCTGTATTCATAGTTTGCTGAAAGTTTTGTCATGAATGAGGCTGGATTTTACCAAATACTTTTTCAGTATTTATTGATACTATCATGTGTCATGATTTTTCTTCTTTAGCCTGTCAATGTGATGATGAATTACATTAATTGTTTTTCAAATCTTCTACCAGTCTTACATATCTGGGATAAATCTCATTTGGTCATGGTGTATACTCTTTTCGTGCAATGTTGTATTTGATTTGTTAATATTTTCTTGAGGAGTTTTGTATCTATGTTCATGAGAGAGGTTGGTCTGTAATTTTCTTTATTTGTAATGTCTTTGTCTGGTTTTGGTATTAGAGTAATTTTGGACTCATAACATGAGTTAAAAAGTATTTCCTCTTTCCCTCTGCTTCTGTTTTCTAGAACAGATTGCAGACAGCCTATTATTTTTTTCTTTAAGTATTTGGTAGAATTTAACAGTGAAACCATCTGGGCCTGGTTCTTTGTTTTGAAAGGTTATTAATTATTGATTCAGTTTCTCTAATAGATAGAGGCCTATTGAGTTTATCCATTTCTCCTCGTGTGAGTTTTGATAGACTATATGTTTCAAGGACATGGTCCATTTCATCTAGGTTACCAAATTTATGGGAATAGAGTTGTACACAATATTCTTTTACTTTCTTTTTTTTAAAAAATAAGCTCATGGCCAATATGGGGCTCAAACTCATGACCCCAAGATCAAGAGTCACATTTCCACCAGCTGAGCCAGCCAGGTGCCCCTCTTTTATTATCCTTTTTAAAATTTTATTATTTTTAAAAAGATTATTTATTTATTTATTTGACAGAGAGAGATCACAAGTAGGCAGAGAGGCAGACAGAGAGAGAGAGGGAGGGAAGCAGGCTCCCCGCTGAGCAGAGAAAGCCTGATGCAGGGCTCGATCCCAGGACCCCAAGATCATCACCTGAGCTGAAGGCTGAGGGTTAAGCCCCTGAGGCACCCAGGTGCCCTTATCTTTTTTTTTTTTTTAAGAAAATAAAACTGTATTTATTTGAGAGAGAGAAAGAGAGCACGCGCGCACGCTCGTGAGCGCATGAGTGGGGGGAGGGGCAGAAGGGGAGGCAGAGGGAGAATTCTCAAGCAGACTCTGCACTGAGCACAGAGCTTGGCACAGGTCTCCATCTCATGACTCTGAGATCATGACCTGAGCTGAAACCAATGGTTGGAAGCTTAAGCGACTGAGCCACACAAACACCCCTTTATCTTTTTATATAGCCATCGGATCAATGGTGATGACCCCCTTTCCGTTTTTGATAATAGTAATTTGTGTCATCTATCTTTTATTATTAATTAACTTAGTTAGAGATTTATCCATTTTATTGGTCTTTTCAAAGACGTAGCTTTAGGTTTCATTGATTTACAATTTCTTGCTTTCAAGTTCACTGGTTTTGGTCTATTTTTAAAATATTTTATTCTGTTTAATTTGGAGTTAATTTGCTCTTCTTTTTCTGGTTTCCCACAGTAAAAGCTTGGATTACTGAGTTTAGATTTGTCTTCTTTTCTACTATATGCATCCAATGCTGTACACTTTCCTCTAAGCACTGTTTTTGATGCATTCCACAAATTTTGACATTTTATTTGCATTTTCAGTTAGCTCAAAATATTTTAAGATTTACCTCGAAGACTTATCTTTGATCTCTGTGTTATTTGAAAGTATGTTGTTTTGGGGCACCTGGGTGGCTCAGTCAGTTGAGCATCTGCCTTTAGCTCAGGTCATGAACCCTAAGGGGCCTGGGAATTGAGCATCAGGCTCCCTGCTCAGCTTCTCCCTCTGCTCCTCCCCCCTGCTCTCTATCTCTCGCTCTCTGTCTCACAGTGTCTCTCTTTCAAATAAATTTAAAAAATCTTGAAAAAAAAGTATGTTGTTAAATTTCCAAATATTTCAGGATTTTTTTGTTTCAATATTTCAGTTTTCTTTCTGTCATTGATTTCCATTTTGATTTCAATGTAGTCTGAGCATAAATTTTATGATTTATATTAAATTTTAATATAAAATTTTTTTTAAAATTGTTAAGGTGTATTTTATGGTTCAGAATATGGTCTACTTTGGTAAGTGTTCCATGTAAGCTTGAGAAGAATGTGTATTCTAATGTCGTGGGATGAAGTATTTTTTTAAAAAATTAGGTATTGTTGACTAATGTTACTGTTCATTTCAACAGTACCCACATTGATTTTCTGTCTGTTAGATCTGTTAATTACTGACAGAAAAAAGGATAGATTTTCTTGAAATGTATGATCCTTTGGATTTTAGCCATTTCCATAGGTATGTAGCACCATATCATTGTTTTACTTTGTTTTATTTTTATCTTGAGACCATCTTACACTTAAAAGAAAAGTTCTAAATATAGTACAAATATTTTTTTCTCTTTCAACTATTTGAAAATAAGTTGCTTGTTTAGTAATGTTCCACCACCCTTGAACACTTTAGGGTGTATTTCCTACAACTAAGAATGTTTTTCTACATGAGCACAATATAACCATTTACATCATGCTCCCAAATCCTCTTGGTCAACAGTACCAAGGGATAGACATATATTCATGCGTATGTGTGTGTATATAACATTTATTTTTTTGTTTATCCATATATATTAAAAATCTCAAACTCGTACCTGTTCCTCTAATTCTTAATCCAACATGGCAGGAATTCAATCTGGTTTTCTCCCTTTCCATGCTGGTAACTCCCTATTGTTCTTATTCCCACTCCTGCTCCTGCACCCTGGACCACTAGCAGCTTTCCATCACCCCCACATATCCATGTTGATGCATGCCTTTTTTTGTCTCCACCTCATGGCTTTTGTACTGAATATTCAGGAAAGTAAGGGAAGAGAAGAACAAGCAATGAATATGATCTTCATCAAGCAAATGAATAGATCTGAGAGAGATCAGGAGACAGAATATACAGAAGTTCGTGATTCATTACATGTGGTGGTGAAGGAGGAACAGGAATGAAAGATAATACTCAGGCAAGATTCAGGTAGAGAACAGAACAGGAACAGGCTTGGTGAATGTGTGGGAGTGAGATGGAAATAATGGAAATGCAGCTTAAGAGAGAAATACGGCTTAGAATACAAACGTTTGTATTCATCAGATTGTATATAACATTTGAAGACATAGAAATGGATGAAATTTCCCCCAAGAACATATAAATAAAGTAAAAGAGAAGACATCTTAGGGAAGAAATCTGTAGAGTACTCTAATTTAAGAGATGGGCCGGGAACAGGAATTGCCTATTGTGTCAGGGAAGTCCAGGGAAGGCAGGCAACTGAATTAACTCCTACCAACAGCTTAAGTAAGATGAGGACAGAAACATGCTTCCTGGACTCAGCAATAAGGCGATCAGTGACCTTCAAAATGGTTCACGTAGATAGGAACGCTGGTAGTGGGGACAGTGATTGAAAAGGGAATGTTAGTTTAGAGAGTGTAGAAAGTAAGCAAATGTTTCAAAAAACATGTCTGTGAAACAGAAGAGAAACACAAGAGTCTAAGTGGGTAGGGGGTTAGACAGCCAACCTGATGAGCGAACTATGCCAGTTTAAACACTGATGGGAGATGTGGAAGACCCAGGGATGAGGGCAAATAAATATTGTAGGTCTCTGATGAGGCTAGAGGTCAGTCATTCTCATACTTGAGAGAAATATCACCTGAAAATTTTAAAAATGCCACATCTAGAGACGCTGATTCTGAGATCTGAACAGAGGCTTCTGTACCTCATTAAGCCCCCCACATAATAAGGATGCTGCTGTTGCTCAGATAATTCTTTGCAGAAAATAGGAGTTAAAGGTATCTAGAGCACAACAATGGGATTCCCTGGGGACAGAAAAAGGGATATTTAATCCTTTTGTGACAGGACCAGGTATAGGCATAACCAACATAAGGCATATATGTTGGTTAGGAATAGAAAGCTTAGTGGTTCTTGTCTGATATGTTCTGTTTCCTCTATGAAATTGGAGGTGAATATTCTCCCTGAGAGTGAGGGGTCGAGATGTTTGAAGAGAATGGCAAAGATTGGAAATAGCTAGACTGGAAAGTGCGAGAGAGTGTGCACTAATAAAATAAAAAAAGGCTTTTGGAGAAGTCTGGGAACCCAGCCGAGGTTCATAAATCATGAACTTACAGCAGCCACTATCTGCATTGTTTTTTCAAGTGTCTAACTGAACCTAATATCCCAGTGTTTGCACTGAGAAAACAGTCAGTTGGGTTGGTCTAGGCTTTGTATTTTTGAGGTATCAAAGAGAGGACGATAATAGAAGGAGTTGCATTTGGTGCCAAAAAATTTTTGAGATGATGAAATCCAAAATGAAAAAGAAAATAAGTAAAGGCAGAAGGGCTCTAATGAGGCGAAGAAAAATAAGTCATGGAGCAGAGGTCCCAGCAAAGCCCAGAGTGGAAGGACAGAGCTTTGTGGTCATTGGGGGAATATTTAATTGGAGGATTTCAGAGTTTCAGCTGTTCTGGGTGAAACTAAACTGTGTGGGATGTGGTCATGGGAGCAGAATAATAGAGTGGAGTTGAGGTGAAGATCGCTAGAGGTGCAGCAGGTCGAAAAACGTGGACATCAGGCCTTTGGAGGGCGGTGTTCAACAGATTTACATCTCTAGCACACAGGAAATAGAAGTGCCAAACGGTTCATGCATTGCGTTTTTACTCTGAATGTGAATTTAAATCAATGCATTACATCTGTAGAGAAAAACTATTCAGTGTGACCTCTAATTACAGAATGCCTGTGTCACCTCTAGGTACCCAGAAGCCCGGAAATCAGATCACTTAGTTTACCTTTCTCTGCTTAAGGTAAGACTAGCTTAGATAAGACTAGCTTGTATACTAACACAATATCATTCTTTTCTTCATAATGAGTAACTTAGACATTGCTTTCTAACAGTGTTTTTATAAGTATGGTCTTCAGACCACCTGCATAAAAATCACTTAGGAGTGACAGTTAAGAATGTATCCTCCTAGGACGCCTGGGTGACTCAGTTGGTTGAGCAACTGCCTTCGGCTCAGGTCATGATCCTGGAGTCCCAGGATCGACCCGCATTGGGCTCCCTGCTCACTGGGGAGTCTGCTTCTCCCTCTGACCCTCTCCCCGCTCATGCTCTTTCTCTCTCATTCTTTCTCTCAAATAAATAAATAAAATCTTAAAAAAAAAAAAAAAGAATGTATCCTCCTCGGGTCAACCCAAGACCCATTAATAAAGTTAAATAGAATGGGGGACTGAGAAGCGTCCAGCTAGAATTTGTATTTTAACTGGATCTTGGAAACATTTTTGTGCACATATTATGTATGTGAGAGCATGTAAGCCCACGCTGCTCCTGCATGGGATTCATGCACAGACCCACATTCTCTGAATGTGCCCTCTGTGATGCACACTGCCCTTACTCCCTCTCTTACACAAATGCTAATACGCGAATTCAGAGAGCAATCGAGTGACTTCCCGCTTGTTACTCTGAGGGCTACAGAACATTCTCCAGGGGATTTTAAGCAAATATTTTTTTGTTGTTGTTGTTGTTTTACTCTATTTTTTTTTTAATAATTTTATTTTTTATAAACATATATATATATATATTTTTCCCCCCAGGGGTACAGGTCTGTGAATCTCCACGTTTACAAACTTCACAGCACTCACCATAGCACATACCCTACCCAATGTCCATAACCCCCCCCAACCCCCCTCTGCCCAGCAACCCTCAGTTTGTTTTGTGAGATTAAGAGTCACTTATGGTTTGTCTCCCTCCCAATCCCAACTTGTTTCATTTACTCTTCTCCTACCACATTAACCCCCCATGTTGCATCTCCTCTCCCTCATATCAGGGAGATCATATGATAGTTGTCTTTCTCTGATTGACTTATTTCGCTAAGCATGATACCCTCTAGTTCCATCCATGTTGTCGCAAATGGCAAGATTTCATTTCTTTTGATGGCTGCATAGTATTCCATTGTATAGATATACCACATCTTCTTTATCCAATCGTCTGTTGATGGACATCTAGGTTCTTTCCATAGTTTGGCTATTGTAGACATTGCTGCTTATAAACATTCGGGTGCACGTGCCCCTTCGGATCACTACGTTTGTATCTTTAGGGTAAATACCCAGCAGTGCAATTGCTGGGTCATAGGGTAGTTCTATTTTCAACATTTTGAGGAACCTCCATGCTGTTTTCCAGAGTGGTTGCACCAGCTTGCATTCCCACCAACAGTGTAGGAGGGTTCCCCTTTCTCCGCATCCTCGCCAGCATCTGTCATTTCCGGACTTGTTAATTTTAGCCATTCTGACTGGTGTGAGGTGGTATCTCATTGTGGCTTTGATTTGTATTTCCCTGATGCCGAGTGATATGGAGCACTTTTTCATGTGTCTGTTGGCCATCTGTATGTCTTCTTTGCAGAAATGTCTGTTCATGTCTTCTGCCCATTTCTTGATTGGATTATTTGTTCTTTGGGTGTTGAGTTTGCTAAGCATGGTACTGGCACAAAAACAGACACATAGATCAATGGAACAGAATAGAGAGCCCAGAAATAGACCCTCAACTCTATGGTCAACTAATCTTCGACAAAGCAGGAAAGAATGTCCAATGGAAAAAAGACAGCCTCTTCAATAAATGGTGTTGGGAAAATTGGATAGCCACATGCAGAAAAATGAAATTGGATCATTTCCTTACACCACACACGAAAATAGACTCAAAATGGATGAAGGACCTCAATGTGAGAAAGGAATCCATCAAAATCCTTGAGGAGAACACAGGCAGCAACCTCTTCGACCTCAGCCGCAGCAACATATTCCTAGGAACATCGCCAAAGGCAAGGGAAGCAAGGGCAAAAATGAACTATTGGGATTTTATCAAGATCAAAAGCTTTTGCACAGCAAAGGAAACAGTTCACAAAACCAAAAGACAACTGACAGAATGGGAGAAGATATTTGCAAACGACATATCAGATAAAGGGCTAGTGTCCAAAATCTATTAAGCAAATATTTTTACAGATTTTACCTTTGGTTGAATTACAGAGCTTGACTCCATGATATCTACCCCCCAGAGAGGGCATAATCTTTAAACTTAAAAAAAAAAAAACAAATATTACCTTCACTGGTTCTGTTCTTTAAACAAAAGAGTATATTAGTCAAGGGTGAATTGGTAGAGAAGAATTTCAGGTTTCCAAATGTCAAGCAAGAGACAACATTGCAGCCTACTTTAAGAAGAAACCACCTGTTCTAATTAACATTTTTATCTTTGACATTTCCTGACTGCCTTTATATGTCCCTGGGGCTATTATTTTAATTTGAATTTAAAAATAAAAATCCAATATTCACTCTTACCCCCATTTTCATAGTTCAGTTAATCCCGCCTAGCTCATCTGCTCTGTTGACTTATGTTGCTAATGCCGCATATGGAAGGCAATCAAGGATGCTTACAACTTTTTGCCTGTTTAGTTTAATGCTACCATCATCTGAAATAAAAGTGTCAGTTCCCCTGCTCCAATAGCAAACTCAATAAAAATTTTTTTTTGGAGTTAATATGTTCTCTTATTTCAGTTTTTCTTCCTCCCTTTCTCTTTATTTCCAAAAAGCCTGCATTTATCCCCATGCTTCATTTCCTATTCAGCATTTGGATGTGGCCTTTGACATCTATCAGGTTCTCAATAACTTACCTGAAAGTTCTCCAGCTCCCCCAGCCCCTGCTGTTTTTAAAAGGATTCATGGAAAAAACTGAAGAGGCAAAGTTCTAGCAAGTTTATATTTTGCAGCTGGTTTGGACCTCATAAAGCAAGTAGTGGTGTGATATTAAGAGAAAAATAAAGTGGAATAAGTAAAATGGTCATTTATTGAACAATACCTTATGCTGGCATATATGCTAAATGGGCTGTATTTTGTTGCATTTAATCTTCACCAAAATTTTTGCAGTTGGGATGACGCTCATTATTATTGCAGAGTAAGAAACAGATGAGGTTCCAAGAGGTAAAGCAGTTTACTTACGTCCTCCTTTTTCATCGAGTATCTCCCACACTACTTATATTTTTTTCTCATCTTTTAAAAAAGATTTTATTTATTTATTTGACAGAGAGAGAGAGAGAGAGAGAGAGAATGAGAGAGCAGGGGAAGTAGCAGGCAGAGGGAGAGGGAGAAGCAGGCTCCCTGCTGAGCAGGGTGACTAACATGGGCCTGGATCCCAGGACCCTGGGATCCTGATCTGAGCTGAAGGCAGACACTTACGTGACTGAGCCCCCCAGGCGCCCCCGAAAACCATTTATATTTTCACTATCTGTATCTTTCCATTTTCCTTGTCTTATTATATAAGCATGTTAAAAATCTCAGAACCTAAGAAAACAAATCTTCCATTGACAGTGATTCTGTATCACCTGGTTTCTTCACAGCCAACATCTTGCAGGAGCAGTCTGCTACAAAATCTTCTTTGTTTTTGTTTCTTTACTACCCCAGTTTCACTCTGAATGGACAGCAGTCTGGCTTCAACTCTACCCTTCCAACAGCTTAGCACCTGCTTTAGCACAAAACTGTAGGCCACTCTGGTCCTCTTGCTGACCACACCCTCATGAAAGAGTTTGACTCTCTACCGGGGTTGTCATCAAGATTAAAACACTTAATTTAAAAAGTTCAGAAGTGGGGCACCTGGGTGGCTCAGCAGGTTAAGCCTCTGCTTTTGGCTCAGGTCACGATCTTAGAGTCCTGGGATCGAGCCCTGCATCGGGCTCTCTGCTCAGCAGGGAGCCTGCTTCCCCCTCCCTCTGCCTACCTCTCTGCCTACCTTGTGATCTCTCTCTCCCTGTCAAATAATTAAATAAAATTTTAAAAATAGTTCAGAATTATTGAATGGCATCTTGGAAATATATGTATGTATTTCATTTCTGCACGTTATCCTATTTTGACATCTTAATGAAATCCTTTCTGGTTGGGGAGAGTCTGCACCTCCCTAGACTAACCAATTCTTAGAGGTAACTGCCGAACCAAGTTAAAAGCCTAGCCTTGCTGTATAAACCAATCCGGAGCCACACCTTCTCTATCTGGTTCCTGCACTCAGGAGGCAATATTCCTCTGTCTTAATTATCCCAGAGCCAGGCCAGGCACCAGGTACCAGGTACCTAGAGACCATCCCCATTGTCCCAAGCCATTAAAATGATTCAAATCGGCCAGTCCTTAGCATTTACCATTCTTTGCCTTTCCTGCAGAAACCCCAACAGAGGCCATGGCCCAAGCACTCCGCACTTCCAGTCTTGTCCCTTGACTGCTGTGTTTTTCCACGTGGTGCTGTCTCTCCTCTCTAGGACCTGTGATTATACTAAACTCTCTTTTCCTCAGCTTCTCCTCTGTCTTCTCTCATGGCTGTATTTGACTGACCATCTCAAAAAGACAAACCAGAAACCCTCATTAAATGTTAGATGTTGCTGATGGGTGATGGTTGTTATTCCTAGGCTTCTATGAACCCCGGGAGCAGGGGCTCTAGGCCACCTACAAATTATACATTTTTTATCTCTTTTACTAGTTTTTGTTTTTATTACTGTCCTTAGACTCGGGCAAGAGGTTTCTTTGCTCTGCTCCCCTTGCACATTTAAAAATATCAGTTGTATTGAGATATGATACATGCACAGTAACATTCACTAGTGATCAGGGTACAATTTGATAAGGTTTGACAGATCTATAGAGCTATGTAACTACCGTGGTTGTGATACAGAACATTTCCATCATGCCTAAAATGTCCTTGTGTCACATTGGGATCAATCGTCTCCCCCCTTCTCTTCATCCTGGGCAACCATTAAACTTTCTTTTGTTACAAGTTTGTCTTTTTGAGTTGTGCGTAAATGGAAACTATACACTATTGAGGCAAAAGGTTGTGTCTGGCTTCTTTCACTCAGCACAGTGGTTCTGAGATTCATCTGTATCATTTCCTATCAGTTTGTTATATTTTATAGCTGAGTAGCACAAGGTTATTTTTAGTCAAATACCAGGCAAGGGACATTTACGTTATTTTTGGTTTGAGCTGTTAGGAATAAATGGTGTAAACACTTGAGCACAAGTCCTTGGGTGAACATATTTTTTTATGTCTCTGGAGGCATTATCGGACAGTAGGACATTTAAATCTGATGGGGAGTGGATGTTTATAAGAAAATGATGAACTGTTTTCCAAAGTGGTTGATACTGTCTTGCATTTGCAAGCAATCTATGAGAGCTCCCGTATCCTCACATTTCTTGCCAGCACTTAGTAGTCTTTCGATTTTAGCTGTTCTAGTTTAAGTGTTGTGGTAACTCCTTGTGGTTTTACTTAGCATTTCCCTTAGGACTAATGAAGTTGATCACCCCTCTTAGACACGGGTACTTGTCATTCTTCTTTGATGATATATCTGTTCAACTCTTTGGCCCATTTGAAAAATAGGATGTTTTCTTTGTTTTATTAATTTACAAGACTTCTTAAACATTCTGGATATAAGATTTTCTCCTACATTTTCTTCTAGAAGTTTTGTAGTCTTCAGGTTAACATTTAGGTCTATAGTTTATTTCAATGGGAGTTGAGGATCAAGAAAAAATATATAATGGATACATGCATATCCAATTGTTCTACCTCCATCTGGTAAAAAGCCCATCCTTCCCAAATTGAATTCTCTTGGCCCTTTTGTCAAAAATCAATTGACCAAGGGACACCTGGGTTGCTCAGTTGGTTAAGTGTCTGCCTTCGGCTCAGTTCATGATTTCATGGTCCTGGGATTGAGTCCCACATTGGGGTCCCTGCTCATTGGGGAGTCTGCTTCTCCTCCTTTGCCCTTCACCCTGCTTCTGTGTGTGCTCTCTCTCTCTCAAATAGATAAATAATAAAATCTTTAAGAAACAACAACAACAAAAAAAAACAAGAAAAATAATTGACCAAAAATATGTGGGTTTATTTCTGGCATCTCTTCTGTTTCATTGAACTACCTTTTTCTAGTTTTTAAAAATGGAATTTTAGATTGTTGATTTGACACATGTTCTTTTCTAATATAAACATTTAATGCTGACATTCTTTCTAAATGCTGTTTTAGCTGTATTTAATAAATTTTTATATATTTGCACTTTTATTCAGTTTAAAATATTTTCTAATTTCTCTTTTTTTTTTCTTGGCCTGTGTGTTATTTAGAGATATATTATTTAATTTCCATGTTTTTGAGAATTTTTTTCCAGATATACTTTTGGTAGTCATCTTTAGTTTAATTCTGTTATAGTCAGGGAACATACTTTGTATGATTTTAATCCCTTTAAATTTTTCATCTATTTGTTTATCAATTACCGATAGAGGAGTATTGCCATCTACTACTGTGATACTGATTTTGTTCATTTCCCTTTTCAGTTTTATTATTATGGATTTGTTTGTTTTTCTTTTTAGTCCTGCCAATTTTGTTTTATGTATTCTGAAGCTCTATTAGTAGGTGCATTAAATTTAAGATTATGATGTCCTCTGGGTAAATTAGTGCCTTTATTATTATGAAATGTTTCTCTTTATTTCTGACAATATTTTTTTTGTTTTGTTTTGAAATCTTTGTCTGATATTAATATAGCCACTCTGCCTTTTTGTAGAATAGTGTTTTCATGGTGTATCTTTATTTATTTATTTATTTATTTATTTATTTTTACATGGTGTATCTTTAAATAGTCAATTATATTTCAAAGCGCTAAAAATGAGAAAAATATATATTATATTTTCCCACATATTTATTATTTCTGGCATTCTCCATTCCTTTGCATAGTTCTGAATTGCCATCTGGCATCATTTTCCTATGCCTGAAGAACTTCCTTTAACATTATTTGTAATTCAAGTTTCCTGCCTGAGGCAGGAGAATAAATCCAATCCCTACTAATCTTTTGTGCTCACAGGGAAAATCAGGGATTTCAGTCCTACTCTTCAGAGTCCTGCCCTGGCACGTCTATGGCTGTACCCTTCCCCACAGTGTGAGGATTCACTTTGGGCCAAGGGGATGTACTCAATTAGAACCCATTTTCTCTCTACCTAGACCATATTCTGGATACTCAGGACCCAGGAATTTTCTACTTAAACATCACAAGCTTGACTTTCAGCCCAGACCTCTACTCTTGGATCATCCTTCTGAGGGACACAAGGGTGAATACTTGGTGTAGTGTTATGGACAAAACACAAATGTGCATGTTAGCGTATCCAGCTGTGGGCTCAATGGCTCCTTGTCATATAGGATGGATCCAGGGGTGAGAGAAGAAGGAAGGTGGGGCATGAGTGCCAGCTCCTCTCCAAGGCACCATATTGTGGCATGGAATTCTGAGTCCAAAAATTCTATATCCAGCTGGCATTCCAGGGTGTTATGATAATACAGTTTTCAAGGTAGAAGGATGAAATGTATTTTATTTAACATTGTGTCAGTTTTAACTCCTAACTTTTAAGTGTTAGACATGGAATGTGGGCCTTTGTTTGTACTCTTGCCCTAGGAGTACAAACAAAGGCCCACATTCCATGTCTAACACTTAAATGTTAGATGTGGGCTGGGTTTTTCTCCTTTCTGCCTTTTAAATGAATAAGTTCCTTGTATTTGCCCTTTATCTTTTTCTTTTTTCATTCTATAGACTTGATGATAATTCCTATTCCCCAAATTTCCATTAACACAGCTGTATGACAGTACAGAAATGCATTAAGACTAGGTTCTAGAGAATCAGTGGAAAGAAACAAGACAGACAAGACTGAAAATGACCTTTTGGGTTGAGGAGGGGAAGAGAGTATATGCCATTAGGCAATAGCATATTAAACTAATTATCTGGGGGGGCACCTGGGTGGCTCAGTCAGTTAAGTGTCTGCCTTCAGCTCAGGTCATGATTCCGGGGTCCTGGGATCAAGTCCGGCATTGGGCTCCTTCCTCAATGGGGAGCCGCTTTTCCCTCTGCCTGCTGCTCCCCCTGCTTGTGCTCTCTCTTGCTCTGACAAATAAATAAATCAAATCTTAAAAAAATAAAAAAATAAACTAATTACCTGAGAAGTGCATGAATAAATCAGTAAGGCTGAATAGTATAGTAGATGAGTGTAAGCGCTAGAACCAGGCTACCTGAATCAAATTCTGCTCCTGCTGCTTACTACCTGTGAGGCCTTGTGGAAGCTTTCTAATCCATTTGTGCCTTGGTGTTTTCATCTATAAAATGGGTATGATAACATAACCATCTCATAGGACTATTTTAAGAACCAATGATTTAATAACCATAAAACATTTGGAAGAATGCCTGGAAAATAGTAAATTCTCAACGCGTTTTAGCTAATATATTAAGAAAGTACATTTTCAGGTTTTGAGCTGTGTTTTCTATATGTCTATGTTGCATATTTTAGAATTGGATAATCTTCACTTGCCAATATTAGGATAATCTGTGGCTTTAGCTGCATGTACTTCGAAGCTGACTACATGCTCCCCAATCCTATTACCTCTTCCTGGGCATGTTAAGACGTTATTTTCTAGCTTTCTTTGGTATTATGTTGGGGCTATGTGACAGAGTTCTGGGGAAAGAAATGTGTATAGAATTTATGTATGTAATTTTTAGGCATGGTCACAAATCTTCTGGTTATACTCCTCTGTCTTCCCCCCATCTACTGACTAGATTATTCCAGGATTACCTTGAACCTGTAAAATGGTGAAGCCATAATGTAGAAGCACTTGGATTACTAAATCATAGTTTATAGGGGAGTCACTCAAGAGAACCACTCACCAAGAATATTCACAATGGATTTTAAAAATATCTCTATTACATTAAGCCAATAAGATTTTGGTGTTTGATATAGCAGTTAGCCTATTCAAATATAAATATTCATCTGTTGAAGTAGGGTTCTTTCATAACAAAAATTTGAAATATATGTTATTGGCTTAGCAATTGGCTATGGTCAGTAAAGAAACTGAAATTGGCAGCTGGAAAAATGATAATCTTATTATGCAGTGGCAAGACATTTTGTAAAACTTTTCCGTGTGAACACTTGGAAGGTAAAACACGTACCTATTGAAATCGAACTCTAGGAGAAGAAATGAGAAACATAACTCTAGTGGTGTGTGGTTTTTATTGGCTGTATTTGGCCAAGAAAAAGCTTGAGAAAGAAATGTCTAGTTTGTAAGCATAAATGAAAGAGACTAGGGAGAGTCTGGAAAATTCAGTTCTGCAAAGTTGAAAAGTCAGCTGTTTGTAGAATCTGAACTCTGGGAAATGAAACTTAAAAGAGAAAACAAACTTTAAGCACTTGCAGCTCAATAAATCTTCCCAGGTGAACCGAGTGGTTCACGAAAAAGATCAGTTTAAGGATAGGGTATTCTCTATTCAAAAGTTGTAGTTGCCAGGTAGCCTATTATTAAATTGAGAGAGATTAGTGTGGTGGCAAGAAGCAGAGAGGTAAAATATATTTGAGAATTATGTGTAAGAGAAATCTTCGAAGGGGGTTTCTGGCACATAAAATTGTTAGGAAGCAAATAGATCAGAAGCCCATTAAGCTTTTGAGGAATTTTTATCTTCAAATAAACCACAGACTAAACAAATAAACCCTGCCAGTTTTGAACATTTCGGACTTCAGACAACCATCGGAACTTCAAATTTCCATAAACTTTAGGCTAACTTCCAAGGCTCCCAAAAGCATGCTCCCTCTCTCCCACTTCACATGTGGCCAAAGCTGAGCTCACAAAGGATGGGACCAGAGCCACAGAGAAAGATGGACAGGGACATTCTTAGAGAGCATAAGAAAAACCTTATCACACAGCTTTTCCTACCATCATTTCAGAGTTCCTTACATTTTCTACCCAAAAGGACTTGAGTGTTGCTATAGATCATTGGCTTCTAGGCTTTTCCACATTTTCCTTTTGTAAATGGGGTGTTTGTTACTGTTACAGTGCCTGTTCCACTGTTCCACCATCACATATTGGCTCTGTGTGTGTGTGTGTGTATGGTGGTGGACAGAAAATTTATCTTTTAATTTGTAGGTTACCAGAACACAGGGAGCCTTAACTAGCCCTCGTGGAGGGACTATGCATCATCTGGAGATCCTGAACTCTGAACTAGATGTAATGAGTGGGTGTGATTTTTGGTGGTTCTTATTAGTGAGGGGGTAAGTGTATTTTGCAGATGAGAGGAAGAGTGAGCTGAGAATTTGGTGGCCAGGAAAAAAAAAAATCTATAGCAGAGATTGACTAAATGCTCAGCAGTCATGTTTCCTCTTCTTGAGAACACAAGAATAATGTATTTCTCCATTTCCTCTGAACTTAGATTAAAATCACATGACAAACATTTGGTCAATAGTATGTTGTGGAAGTGATGCATGTGATTTCAGGACTGGCCACAAAATCTATGTGCAAACCTTTCTCTTTTCCCTTATCTGCTGACTGATTCAGGGGTACCTTGAAGCCACAAGATGGAAGGAGCCTGGGTTTCTGAGATGCTGCTTGGAGAAAAGCTGCCAGGAGAACCACCTGACCAGGGATGTGCATCTTGGAATTCAAGAAAATACTTGATAACATTCTGTGATTTGGGGTGTGTTTGTTCCAGTGGTTAGCATATCCTAGTAATACACCACATCATATATTGTGGAGACTAAGAAAGTATGATAGAGAGTAATCACTTAAAATGGCATCTTTATTATTAGAAATGGAATGAAGGTAGTTTCTCATTCTGATCTCCAGAATAACCTTGAACCCTACATGGGTTCAAAATACTGAGTCAGACGTTTAGAAGGGTAAATGTTTAGAGGGAAAATACTGGTGTTGTTCTGGGAGCTTATCTTGGTGGTGGGTATCTGAAGGGTGGACATGAAAATAAATCAATAAGTTTACCATCCCTAATTTCCTTGTTTTAGAAAATAAAGGTTGTCTAAAGGAGAAGGGAAAAATATGATACATCTGTCAGAAATGCTAGGCTTAAGGATATCCCATCTTTTCCCAAAGTTCAAAACAGGCCTGAAATCTGAAGTTTGTTTAGGGTGAATATTGTTTAGGGTGAAGTGTGTGTGTGTGTGTTTCCCCAGGGTGTGCTATTCTCATGGTAGGGATATCTTTGAATACAGGTTGGGATGGTCCATGGAGATGTTGCAAGTCTAGAACTGAGAAAGCAGAAGCAACTGTTGAAGAGCCTCATGGGACAAGTTTTTGTTGTAGCACATGCTCTAGAAGTTACTTTTTGTTCATCTCTATACAGTATTGTTTAAGAGCCCAGATAATAACTTGGGGAGTTTGGAAACCATAGAAAATTTTTACATCAGACATATGATTATTAACTGTTTTAGGACAAAAAAGGTCTTAAGCTATGAACAGATACTGAAGATAACACTGAAGGAGGCTTGTTTAAAGAATCAGTGCCTTGGGGCTCCTAGGTAGCTCAGTTGGTGAAACATCTGCCTTTGACTCAGGTCATGATCTCAGGTCCCTGCTCAGTGGGGAGCCTGCTTCTCCTTCTCTCTCTGCCTGCAGTTTCCCCTGCTTGTGCACGCTCTCTTTCTTTCTTTCTGTCAAATAAATAAAATCTTAAAAAAAAAAAGAAGAATCAATGCCTTGAGAATACATGAACCATGTTAATCTGTTCTAAGAAATCAGGTGAATTTTATTTTATTTTATTTTTTTAAGACTTTATTTATTTATTTGAGGGGGACAGAGTGAGCGAGAGAAAGAGAGCACATGAGCAGAGGGAGAGGGAGAAGCAGACTCCCTGCTAAGCAGGGAGACCAATGTGGAGCTGGTTCCTAGGACTCCAGGAGCCAAAAGTAGATGCTTAATTGACTGAGCGCCCTAGGTGCCCCAAGAAATCAGGTGAATCTTATATGACATTATTTTGGAAAGTCTAATCAAATAACATGAATTAATTCCCTGATGTCACTGATTTTACCTTGAACCTATTGTAATTAGACTTTTACTCCTACCTTCCCACTGAAATGACTTTCATAATGACCCCAGTGACTCTATATTGCTAATCTAGAGGTTACTTTTCAGTCATTTTATTTGTTTTTTCAGTTGTATTTGACATACTATTTATCATCTTTTCCTTGGAATAACTTCTCCATTTGGAAACCAGGACAACTCACTCACCTGGGTTTCCTTTAATCCCTCTTGTTTTAAGTTCTTATTTTCCTTTGCTGGTTTCTCCTCATCTCCCTGACACCTACATAAATGTTAGCATTCCCCAGACTTACTCTTTAGATCTTTTTTCTTTTCTATCAACACTCATACATTTGGTGACCTCACCTACTATCTTGGTTTTAAATGCCATCCATATGCTTAAGATTTCCAAATCTATATCTTCAGACTGTACCCTTTTGTGAACTCCAGACTCATATACCAAAACGCCTTTTGGATATCCACTCTTAATTCTTTTAACAGCCATTTCAAAATTTATTCCTGATAGTCCCCTGCCAACCTTTCTTCTCAAGTGCTCTTTCCATATCTATAAACTACAACTCATTACTACCTGTAGCTCAGTATAACCCTTAATTCACCTCTCATACCTTACTTCATATGAAAGAGCAAATCCTTTGTTTTTGCCTATAATATGTATCTAGACTCAACTACTTTTCACTATCTTGTTCTTCTGTTTAGGATGAACTAGCATATAGCCAAACAATCCTTCTTCACAGAACAACAGAAAACCTGGATAAAGCACAGAAGAAACTCAATTTTCAGGGAGCATGATGTGGGACTCAATCCCAGGACCTGAGATCAAGACTGAGTCAAAGGCAGATGCTTCACCAGCTGACCTATTGAAGGCATAAAAGATCTGTTAATGCATCCAGGACTTGAGTGGCTAAGATCTCAGACAGAAGAGAATATACTGAGGCAAGGACAAAATTTTGTATCATTTTTCCTCTTATTTGTTGATTCATAAACTGCATGGTGAAAAAGCAATGAAGCTCAGAAAGTTAGAGCCATAGGTAAGGAAGCTGATTAGAATTTTCCTCAGTTTCATAGGTGAGACAGACATATATTGGAGTTTCTATATTACAGAGATTGGATGACCCAAGACTCCAGAATGAAGAGAAACACAGGAGAGTGAATCTCATATTTCACATTGTTTTTTCACACAAAAGCATTTACCTTTTCATAAGACATAAGGGCTGAAGGGCCACGAAGCCAAGCAGTTATTTTTTACACTCTTTTAGTGCTAGGGAGACAATATTTAGAATTCAGAGCCCTTATAAACATATCAAGCTTTTAGTTAAAATTCCTGCATGTCTACATCTCAGTTGTGAGGAAAAACCAAAATGAGATAAGACTTTACAAGGACTGAAATCCAATCTTGAGTATGTTCAGTTCCTGATCAGATCAAGATAAACTGCTCCTATTGTAACTTTTTGCCCAAAGTTAACATAAATCCTCTCTGGAAGAAGATAACATCCTCCATAGTGTTCACAGTTTTTCATGACAGAAGGCCATTTAATAAAACATGACCAATGATGTACATTCACTAAGAAAGCACTTAACAAACTGAGAGATTACTAAAATCAAAGAACATAATATAAATAGACTAAAATTATTAGAGTGATCAGATATGAATTTTCAAGAATATAGATGGCAAAATGGAGACTTTTCGCAGAGAACAGGAATAAATAACAAATATTAAACAGATATAATAAACTTGAAAAATACAGTAACAGAAGCTAAAGGCTTAATAGGTGAGTTTAATATCAGATTAGATAGGGCTGAAGAGTGAGTTAGTAAACTGGAGGAAAGATCAGAAGGAAAATATACAGTCTAAAACAGAGAAAAAACATTGAAAATTAAAAAAAATGTTTAAGTAATATGTTGGATAGTAAAATAGTTTGATAAAAGTATAATTGGAGTCACATGTGGGGAGGAGAAAAAGAATGGAACAGAAGCAATATTTGACGAGATAATGAGTGAGAATTACCCCACACCAATGGAAGAAGTCAAGCCATAGATTCAAGAAGTATTTTGAATCACCATAGGATAAATACTAAGAAAACCACACAGAGGAACATCATAATAAGGCTGCTGAAATAATCACAAAGAGGAAACCTTAAAAGTAGCTACAGAAAGAAATGATACTTTAAAAGAATCCATAGTTGTCAGTCAGCTGATATCTCAAAAGAAATGATACATATGAGTTTTTTAAAAAAAGGGAATTCCGTCTCTAAAATGCTGAAAAAAAAAAATTACAGTCTATCACACCACAAGCACCCAAGCAAAGATAATCTGTCCTAAAGACAAACAGTGTGGAGATAGTACGATATGAGATTTTGGTAAACTTATTATGACTATCCCGCCTGGTAACATCAGAGAGTTGTAATCTCCTTATAAATTATGAACTACTTACAAGCCCAGCTGATTATTATATTTTTAAAAAAATATTTTACTTATTTGAGACAGACAGAGAGAAAGAGAGAGAGAAAGAGAGAGAGCACAAACATGGAGAAGAGCAGGCAGAGGGAGAGGGAGAAGAAGACTCCCTGCCGAGTAGGGAGCCTGATGCGGGACTCGATCCCAGGATCCTAGGACCATCACCTAGGATGCTCAACTGACTGAGCCACCCAGGTGCCCATGATTATTGTATTCTTCCCTCATCCCAGTCTACCTCCCTCCACCTTCAGGAAGTGATTACAAAGGCTTCTTTACCAGAGGGCTGGCTAGGAGGGAAATGAATGATGTGGAACTTTCTCAGCAAAATAATGATAGGAAAGTGAGTGAGGCAGGTGAGGGGAACCTAAGAGTTGTAAGCCTTGCAGTAGCTAACTATCAGAATCTGCTCATCCTGAACTTGAGCCCTAATTCGGTGGATCTAGACTGGCCACTTAAGCTAATTCTTCTGATGGAGGCTGGAGGTAACAGAAAGTTAGAGAGGAGCCAGATCTGATGGAATTATGATACATCTGGACAATGAGTAATGATTTTACCCAGTTGCTTGGGAGTGCCAGCTGGCACTGAGCAGAGTGTGGCAACCTAGTGAGGATTGTGAAGAACAGATGGGATGTTTGAGAAGAAATCATTTTATTTTAATGTACTGAGCTTGACTTTTGATTGTATTGTGTTTATTGCTAGGATGGAATTTTTTTTTACTAGAGTAACAATTCATTAGGGAGAATGGCCCGAAGGATATTGGGGGGTGGGGATGGGTAAAGGGACAACACAATGGTATGCTGGAATCAGTTTCTACTGACTGATGAGAACCAATTGTGCATATCACTTCTCCATCGCATGTTCAGTGATGTGTTTCCTAGCTTGACATCTTCCATGGTGGGGGATTTACAACACAAAAACTTGACAAGTGCTACAAATTAAGGCTTACCTAGCCCCACCCCAAGATCTGGTTGATACATTTGCCAGTACACTATTGGAGCTGTATCATATGGCAAGATTTCATAGCATGAATTATTGGGACAATCTGGACCGATGATGACATTACATATTTTAAATACTGATCTCTCCCATTATATAACTCAAGCTCAGAATTTTCTCTAAGATCCAGTTCCATTTTCTTCTCTTACCTTCTGGATCTTACCCCCAGTTTTGCAATAAGTACTTCAAATTTAACTTGTCTGAAATTATTATCTCTCTTCCAAGCCAGTTTTTCCTCTGGCATTCTTTACCGTATTTCTTGACAACAACTTAACCCAGGGACTCAAATCAGAAACTTAGATGCCTCTCTCATCATTATTCCCAATGATCACTGGGTTTTGACAAGTCAACCAAATTAGCATATGATATATTTATTTCCTCATTTCCTCTATTAATCCTGTAGTCTTGGATCAGACTCTCATACTCTTTTGCCTTACTCAGTGTCTTCAAACACATAATCATTAGAGTCACATGAATAATAACTAAAACACAGATTTCTGACATCTTTTCTAGAGATTTGGGTTTGATTATGAGAAGAAGACTAGAATCTATATTTCTACGAGGTGATCCTGACTTTAGATGACTCTAATTCTTCACTAAGTTTGGAAAACTCTCAGGTACAGGGTGAAAATTAGTATTTCTGATCTTGGAATAGAAGCCCAACTATAACCGGCCTCTGCCTGTTTCCCTACCTTTATATCCCACCGCTTTCCGACACATCTTTTACTGCCTATATTTTTTCTTCAAATATTTAATGTGCTCCAACTATGTGTCAGGGCTCTGTCTTAGGTATCAGGAATTATAGTGTGAAAACAAATAAGTTGTTTGTTCTCACAGAGTTTTATATAGAAATAAGTCAGATTTCACTGTTTTGGGGTCACTGAGCATACATTATTCCTAGACACGTGTTTACACTTTTGTTCTTTACCTTGCTTTGTTCTGGGTGCCTTTTCTTTCAGATTCCTTCTCTGAATATCTTTTTGTTTGTGCCACCATTGTTCCTAGTTCATTCCTCTATTATATAAGGTTGATTTCCCTGTCTAGCTCTCTTACTAAACTCCTGGCTCCTTTCAGGCAGTCTTTCAAACTCTAGAGTCTAGACCAATAATTGGTATAAAATAGTTCCTAAACATTTACTGAATGAATATATTCAACTAGTAGGTAGCACAGTAGAGATTTGAATTTAGGAATATCTGACTCCAAAGTCCTGTTCTTTTAACTATACTACACTCTGTCGATAAAGTATGGTTCACCTCATTAGAAGAGCCATTCTTTAATCATGTAAAGAGAATCAAATGATGCTTGAAGACAGAACTACCACCTCTCCAAAGGGAGATGTGCCAGGTAACCACTTTAGTTGATCAATATCCAGTTCAGATTGGAAAATCCATGCCAAAGAGTATTCTTCCAGATTTATTAAAGTAACAAAAGAAGGCGGCGAATATCTCCCCTTGTCTTGGCTTAATATAGGTATAACTTAACCATGCATATACATTTACCCTTGCTAGGAAAGGTGACAGGCTAAGACCAGGTGATGGTATTTCCTAATACCAATCTAACCAATTAGTCTTAAACTCATTTCTGGTATAGGTCAAGCAGAATACTCGGCACGCACAATTCCTAAGCCGCATTTTCAGACATATTGGATTAGAAGAGGTTGCTGATATAATTTGGCAGAAAATGAACATAACTCTCTATCAATTTAAGCTTCCATTTTATTGAGGAAATTAATGCAACTCATATGATTTTTATTCTTTAGGAAAAAGAATTGGGGCAGAAAAGATAATGGATAAAATTTAGAGTGACTGTTCTGTCATCTGATTTGGGAAATGTGTGCTGACTCTGCTAGTTCTATTAAAGATGTTGTCCATAAAATACACTTAGACTAGTTTGGTACAAGTTATTTTAGAGCTGTGAGAAAGACCATTATTAATAAAAACTTCTCTTCCCCTTATAATTAATTCATGACATTGCCACCAGAGTGTTCTTCCTATATCATAAATTTTATTATGTCACCCCCTCTGCTGAAAAGCTTTTGATGACTCCACATTTCCTGTAAGAATATGTGAAATTCCTTAGCTTAACATGTAAGATTTCTACAACCTGATCACCACCTATTTTCTTATTCACAATTCATTTTTCTCTTCTCTCAATTCCAAATGCATATTACGCTTTTTAATTACACCAGATTGCTCACCCATAAATGCCTCCTGATTTCCCTTCTCTGTGTTCTTAATTAAGCTCTTATCTGTATTCATGCCTCTCATCCTTGCTTTATGGCAAACTCCTGCTATCACTCTTGGTGGTGTTCCCATTCCTCACAGTCCCTTGAGAAGTATCCATTGTTTCCCATCTATATTCACACATAAATTATATGTACATGTGTGAATCAAACCCTAGACACATAGCCTGAGAAGCACAAGTATAATTAAAGCAATAGAATAATCAAAATGGTTCTAGAAAATTTGGGGTATATGGTTGTCATAATTATGACAGTTATCACTAGTACCTTGAGTCAAGCACTATATTATATGAATTTATGAATAATTCTTTATCCACCATTCATTTATTTATTTTTCCAGTAAATATTGTTGAGGGCCTATCCTGTGTTGTGCCCTGTCACAAGCAATGGGGATATAGAAAAGGAGAAATTTTCTCTTTTCATGGGATTTATGTTAAAAGAGGCAGACAAGAAACAAACAACTAACAAAAAAATTTGAAACAATGGTTATTACTATGAAGAAATAAAAATCAGTATGATAAGAGAGTGACTTGCGAGGTAGGCATGAACAACATTAGATATGGGACAATTCTATAATATGGGGATTTTTAAATTTTTTTTATAATATGGAGACTTTTTACAAAAAGACAATACAATAGAAAAATGTAGAGAGGACTAGAATTAAAAAGAAATCACAAAACAAGCTCAATGGCCAACAAACATAATGAAAAGATGCTCAAATTCATGTGTAGTAAAAGAAATCTAAATGAAAATAAAGATGAAATATCACTTTATATCCATTGGCTTGGCAAAATCAAAAAGAGCTATAAAACTCATAGCTGTTACGGATATGGGGACAATTGTTTTGTTATACATTGTTTGTTCACAGTCTTTCTAGAAGGCAACAGAGTAACATCTATTAAAACTTTAAATGCTCTTGCCATTCAACTCAGAAATCTATGTCCAAGAAAAAAAAGTGCCCATTGTAAGGTCACATGTTGGGGGATGTTTATTGTACCATTGTTTGTACTAGCCAGGGGACCTTTGGTCAAATGGCCAAAGGGAAACCTTATCAATATGGAAATGGCTGATTAAATTGCAGTATATCCACATCATGGAACATTATGTGATCAGCAAAAGGAAGTGCAACCTTTCCAGATGATTAGAAGGAATTTCCAAATTTGGACATCCTTCATGATGAATCAGTTTTACACTTTTATTAATCTGTTGATTAAGAAAATTATGATAACCAAGACATTTTGGATTCCATTAGTTTTAGACAAATTTACATTTTATCAACCTCAGTATTATCTATATATATTTGAAATGTGGTAGCCATATGTTTGTGACACATGCTATTTATTCACTCTACATGCAATGCTTAGTGTAGATATGGATTTATGGAAAATTGACTTTGTGGCCCCTAAAGAGTCAATAGTCCTCATGTTTGGAAGGAATGAGCTAGACCATAGAAAGAACACATCTTATTATACAGAGTTGAGTGGCAGTAAATATCTTAACTCTCCACAAATGTTTGCATTTTAAGACATGACACTTACTCTCCTGATTACATCTTTGGTGTCTTTTGGGGCTTGTGCCACAGGAGGGTGGGTGGTGCAAGAGGGGAGAGAAAGAAGCTTCTCCATGATATCACAATATGTGTAGATCATAATACGTGTAAAATCTGTTCCTGGCTTCCAGAGTGCAAAATTATAACTGATGATATTTACTGTTCTACTTCTCAAGCTACATGTAAAAGCAAATTCAGGAAAACCTTACGTGTTGTTTAATAATAAGATATTCAAACTTAAGAGGAAAATGGAGGAAAAAAATGTAACAAATACCTGTGTACCAAAAACTGAGAGCAAATAATGCTAAAGTTTTATCCTATCAGACATGTTTTTTGGAGTCTTAGTTATTTTTTATCACTGTATAGCAACAGACTCATCCGTTTGTATTAGCAAACAAAGACACATTAGCTGCCTTTGTAAGGTAGCCTTATAGAAAGACATTCACTTGCAAACAAGCCTCAGATATCAGGTCTGTCATAATTTTTCTAAATTCAGACCATTTTTTTCAGGCCAATTTTAGTGGACAAATGAAATTTCACAAATGGCAATGTGTTAGTGATAGATGGATGTTTTTAAAAACACATGCTGACAAGGAGAAGATTTATTATGTCAAATATATTATAACTTCCTTCCTCTTCCTACCTCATTCCAGTTTCCTCTTAGAAATGTCCCATAAGTGTCTAGGATGAAAATGGATGACCGGGTGTTGGTTTACACAGCCATGTTAATGTATTTAATGCCACTAAATTGTATACTCAAAGATGGTTGAACTGATAAATGTTATGTTATATATACTTTACTACAATTTTTAAAAATGGACTACTGCATGCAGAAGCTAATAGATTCCTGCATAAGAAATAATATAGATTATATACCAACAATATACCATACACTAACCAAAAATTTCATAGAGTTTTAAAGGAACCCCTCATCAAAAATATTACTCTTCCATCTCAGCCAGAGGCATACAGAAATTCTAGGATCCAGATTAACTGAAAAACAGAAACAAGAAAACCCCAAACAACAACCAACCACTTAATCTTGTGTGGTTGGACACAGTGAGTGGGAGTTGACAGAGGTAGCTGATAAAAGGGTTGGAGAGAAAGAGAACCAAGGAAATGTTGATGCTGTCCCTCATTTATCTACCCCTCATGACCTATCAGACTTTACAAAAGACACAAGGTATTACAGAAACTGTTGAGGTCCCTTCACATCCCTTCCCAGTCTCTGCTCTATTTCAGCGGCTCAGATGGTATTATAATAGACTCTAGCCATAGTTTGTCTTGCCAGAGTGTGGAGGATGCATCACACTTCCTCACAGGGACCTAAATAGCAAGAGCACAGCCATTATACTTCAAAGCAAGGGTGAACCATTGCGCTGCATTTTTCTCAGTCCCTCTTGCAGAGAAGAAAGGGAGCTTCCCTGCTCAAATCAAAGGACAATGGTATGCATTTTTCTCCACTCACTTTGTAGTGTAGCGCAAAGCAAATAACTTCTGTGGAATGTAGGTATTGCAGGGCTTCCATTACCATCACACATGTGGGCCTTCTTGTTTTTATGCTCTTGGTAAATAGAGGGGAGAATAAATCAAATATCTTACTCAGACCAGGTCTACATTACATCATCACAGCCAGCTGAAAGGCTGAATGCTTATTTAATCATCTGGTTAGTAAATTATTCAGCTGGCTTTCAAAAACAGTTTAATATGGAAAATTTCAAATATTTAAAAAATATGGGAATAGTATAATAAACGTCTTGTGCAATTGTCCAGCTTCAACAATTATCAAAGCATGGCCATTTCTCTCTAACCCTACTGATGTGGGAAACAAAGGCCAAAGAAAAGATTAAATATCCTTAAAATGCACAACCCACTGACAAGTCCTTTAGGCAGAGTGACATTCCTCTAGGGACTCCGTTACCTCCATGTTAATATTTTGCTACCGGCAAAAGGCAATCCTAGCCTGACACCCCAGGATCCTGTAAGTCTTCTTTAACATACAAAAATTCTTTTGGAAACTTCTTTTATCTCTACCCCCCAACATATATGTTGGCAATCATCCCCCAAACATATGACCCATTGATAGATATCTGAAGGGTCTCATGACTAAGGTTTTACTGGACAGTAATAAATGACCTTTTTCTAACAACATCTAACCCCCTCCAGGTCCTTGAAACCTTGTTTCCAAAATTCTGTAGAGACTTAAACTATCCCTAACCCTCTCTCAACTTGAAAGTATGTAGTTGGCCACTTCTCATGACCCCCGTGCAGCTCTGCATGCCCGTGGGTCCTGTCCCTGTGCTATACTAAAACCACCTTTTTGCACTGAAGATGTGTAAAGAATTCTTTCTTGGCCATCAACTTTGCACCCCAACTATTTCCTACATCACTACCTCTTCCGACCACCACTGTGTAATTACGAAGCAAGTATCAAACACTGTGTAATTCCACCCACAAATATATCAGCATGAATCTTTAAAGGATAAGGATATTTGAAAAAACATAATCACAAGAAAAATTAATATTAATTTTATCTTAATTCAAATATTAATATTTTCTTAATATTATCAAACATCAAGCAGGGTTCAAATTTTTCTGATTGTCTCACTTTTTTTTTTAATAGTCTGTTTGCTTGAATTGGGTTATAAAATCTGTACCTTGCCATTGGTTGACATAGCTTTTCAAATCCTTGTCAGATACTTTTTATTCTTGTGATTTGTTATCTTTGAAGAAACCAGGTCCTTTGTCCTGTGAAATTTCCCACATTGAGATTTTGTTGATTGCATCCCAGTGGGTTCCTGTAACATGTTCTCTGTCCCCTATATTACTTATAATTTAGAAGTTAAGAGATCTAGAGACTTGATTAGATTCGGGTTCAATTCATTATTTTGTTTCTGGACCAAAAATGTGACTGATTTTAAAAGTGAGATTGATTAAATCAGTATATGCATAAGTCAAGAGTGATGGAGAGAGAGGGAAAAGGGAATTTAACAAAAGAAAAAAATCCATTTTCTTCACAATTATAGTCTTGTGAATTCTTCCTAGATAGGAGTTTGGACGTATCTAATATCTTTCAAACTGGTCAGATTTTTTTTACAGGTAGGACTTGGCAGTGAGACATCATCAAGGACACAGTTGCCTCTGTGATGCATGTGAGAAGGTGATCTTCAGCCAGTCACAATTTCTTGTCTTTAAAATCAGGTTCACAGTGACCATTTCATAGGATGATTTGGGTGCTCAAATGGAAAACAATGATGAATGTGGAACAGGGTATAAATCTAAATGTGGTGTGGTAGCCTTACCTAATGCAGAGATGAATCTTCCATGGTCCTTTCCATCTGTAATAGGATATTGGAACAAGACAGCAATGTGATAAAAATCAGATACAAAAAAGAATGGGAAACAAACACATGTATGCAGTGTTTAATCAAGGAAATTTCAAGTACCAGATCTTCAACAGTTGAATCCCCTTCACTTAGTTTGAGAATAAAAAATGGTGAGGAAAGATTTTTGAAGATGTCTGTAAAGAGCGATAGGCTGTACAGTGTGTCTGTCATCTGGTGAAGGAGACTTGCAGGCAGTTACTTAAGGACATCCCATTCCCCAGATGGCTGAGAGGCAGAGTAGAGTAGATCTGACTTCTAACTTCAGAAACACAGAGGCCAAGAGTCAAGTGAAGACTTCTTTGGTGGTAGAACCAGGAGAAAGTTGTTATGTTGGGAAGGAACTACCTGCTTCCCAGAACTTGTCCAGATACCTAGAGTGACAGAGGTCCCTGTACCAGGAAGTTGGAGGAGAACATAGAATTCTTAGGTGCAGCAGAAAACATTTCGAGTCACAATCTAGAGCTAAAGATGGGTTTACACAGGGCAAGAAATGAACTATAAAGAGAGATTACCAGAAAATTTTTGTGGAACTCAGGAAAGGGTTTACAAGAGAAATAATTAGCTTTACGCACCTGCCGTGCCCAGAGGGCACACATGAAAATCAGCTAGAGAGCAGGTGTGATGGGGTTACCATCTCTGAAATTAAAAATTTTAAATTAAAGGAAGTAGTTTTTGATGCTTTCTTCACAGCATCCCTATTATTATCCTTTATATTTGTGATGCTTTGCAGTTTCTATGTATTCTCTCTTTATTTCCTTCTCTCTCTCACATTCATTTCTTGTAATTTTCCTGGCCAATGATCTGCAAAGAGTAGACACTATTTTCTCCACTTTATAAATGAGAAAAATGAAACCCAGAGGATTAACTGCTGCCCAATATTTTATGTCTTTGATTTGATAAAGTTGGAACACGAACATAGGTCTTTTCACTTCTCGTCTGATATTCTGTATTTTGCCTTTTCACTAGGTTTGATTATTTAATTACAAATCTTCACTCCATTTAGTGGTCTGATCTCTCTTGAGCATTCCTTTCAGAAAGGGTTACACTGAAGAAATATTAGAGCCTTAAAAATCTGATTCAGACTGTGGCTCAGGGATTACTGCCAAATTTTTGCAAAGTACTTTTCAATAATTCATAATTCTTTAAACATGGAGACCCACTGCCTAAATATAGCATGAAAAAAAATGTGCTCTGGTGCTTAGTTAAGCCAAAAGTCGCATAGTTAAATACATTAAATTTCTCCTTCTCCTCATACAAACACATCCAATGTCACCCATTCATTTGTACAGTATGCTTTAAAATAACCTTAATTGAAATATGCAGGTACTTGATATGCCATTTTGTGGGCTTGTCACATTTGTGCTGCATTAGAGTTTTGCAATTTCAGCACTCAGAGATTTCTTTTTCTTTAGTTTGGCAAGACTCTATCAGGTACCTTGTTAGAACCTCTGCCTGAGATCCTAGAAGGTCAAAGCAGAAAGTTAATGGTGGGCTCCAAGGAACGACCAATGGGAAGACATCCATGCTATTGGAAACCCAGCTTTTCCCAGCCAGCAAGGAACTTGAATTCCCCAGGTGTACTTCACATCTGTAGAGGGGCTGTAACACTCTGGGCCAGCTTGGGCTTTGAGGGCCTCAGGTGGATGAAGACAGGATTTTGAATAGAGGGTATCAAAATGTTAATAGACTTGATCTCTTTAATGTTAATGAGGGCCTATCATGAGAAGGTGTCCTTACAGGAAGATGAAAGACTTTTCATTATTTCAAAAGCTCACAGAATCCATAACTGGAGTTGGCCTTCCATCCTGGCTTCGAGCATCTGTGGCTTGATTCCTATCTGATAACCAAGCCCTGAACTCCTGATCTCTATCCCTATCTCTTCATGATAAATCTCAAGAGTGTTTTTTTCTGCTCATCCTGCAGGTACAAGTAGCCATATTTCTACCTGCTAGAAGTAATCATTCTTACCGTATCTAAATCTCTCCCACAGGTTTCATTTCATTCTCTGGTTTCAATTTAAGTGGTACTTATGCAGAGCAAATTTTCTTGACCACTCAATCTAGGCTAGTTACCCCTCTTATTTTTTCAGACACCTGTGTGGTCACACCCCCCCCATCCCATTGCAGTTGTCACAGTTTGCATCTATTGATTTGTCTTTTACTTTATTTCTGTCTCCCTCCCTGCACCGCATCAGATGTAAACTCTATTAAAACAAGGGTCAGCCCTAACTTATCCACTGCTATATCCATGTTAATTAATAAAATGCATGACTCATGGTAGGTGCTCTGTATTTGCTGAATAAATATTTGAATGAATTAATTCTTGCCTTGTGTCCCATCTAAGTCTAGTCTGTTTGTCAACCTTCTATTGAATCCGATGTAACAAAACTTACGACAAAATGTAGTAATTAATCATTGGAATTTATGCATGCTGGATAAATGACATGGCTTACAGTGAATGCTCAAGAAATGTTGAGTGAATGAATGAGAAGCCTGAACTTAGCTGATTGAAATAACAGAGCTTTATTCTACACACACAAGCTCTTTTATTAAAGCTGTTGAATTTAACAACAGTAACCAAGTAAACAGGTCATTCTTTTTATGAACACATATTAGTTTTATTTGACAGAAAACCAATACAACTTGAAAATGGTTGAGGCAGCCTTGGGAAGCATTTGAACCTAGAAAAATCTCTCTGTTCACTCTCATTTATACCATATAGCTACCTTCTTTAGGCAGATAATTTTTTAGAGGCATTTTTAATAATGCAACTTTTCCTTATAAATTATAGATTGGAATTTAAACATCTTCCTGTGTTGTCTTTAACCTTTGGGTTTGCATAGCATGAGAGGATGCCTAGGCTGAAAATAATATTTCTGTCTTCTGATACAGGACAGGTATTTTCCTTGCATGGACTGAGCTACTTAAACAGAAGTATTTACTTGATTTTCTAGATCTTTCAGTAAGAAATGCTACTAATGTCATTTCCATTGTGCATCATAGAAATCTGATCTTTCTTATTTAATAGCTTTAAGTCATTTTTGTGAAGAACCACTATTTGTCACCAGCCTCCACTGCTCGTCTACTTCAAAACTCCAAACTTTGCCTATTCCTGTTTACTCGGCATAAACATCCCCAGGGGAATCCCACACCCCTTTGTTCGCAGTAGTAACAGCTTCCTTTCAGCTAATTTTCCTACTTGTATCTCTCATGCCACAAAAGTTAGTCAATACTGAGAAGAGAGTTGTGATCCAAGAATCTCTGGGAGAGGGAGGCTCAGATGGTTATCAGGTCAGGATCTCGGGGTCCTGGGATGGAGTCGCTCATTGGGCTCCTTGCTCAGCAGGGAACATGCTTCTCCCTCTAGCTGACACTCGCCTTGCTTGTGCTCTCTCTCTCTTTCTCCCTCTCCCTCTTTTTTTCTCTGACAAATAAATAAATAAAATCTTAAAAAAAAAAAAATCTCTGGGAGAAACTCTAATTCCAAAGGTTGCTATAGGGTTATGTTATCCTAATCTAGATTCTGCAAGAAGGACATGAGAAGGACACATACCATTTAGTTCTCCCACTCAAGCATGCTCTTTTCATACTGAAAACTGGAAAACCTTGTGTAGGGGGCTCTTCAAGTTCTTACTTCATGGTACTTACCGTTTGCCCACTCTGCTATTCCTCTTCTTGGGCTTACTACTTTTCTATACCACTCACTTAAGCTATTCCTTGGTTTCTCCTTTCTGCCTGATGCTCTATAATGATCACCCCGTTTTCTACTTATTTCGGTTTTGCCTTCTCAGTTTACCTGTGGGACATGACTTCTGCCCTGCATTTCACTCACAGTGACAATGGAAAGAGGAAATCTGTCTCCAGGCTCCTAGCCCAGACAGCTCTGTCTCCTGTCAGACTCCATCTGATGTGGTAGGGAAATCGGGGAGTTGTGTAGGGTCTTAGGAAGGTTTGCTGGAGGAGATAATGGATTAGAAAATGAAGAGGAGGAAAGGCATTCCAGGAACAAGAATGGTAGGAAAAAGGCAAGATAATGGGAAAGAAATAAGACACTTGGGAAGTTCGTAGTGTTTATTTATTTGGGGCAGAATGTAGAGAGAATATGATAAAGTTCTAAAATATGAACTCAGAAAGGTAGGCAGGGCTGAAATACTTAAATATGCATAACTACAATAGCAGGCTTTACATAACGAAGGGCCTTGTGTGAGGTGGGACTGCTCTAGGTGTTTATAGAGGTTGTTCATGACTAAGATGATTAGGAAAAACACAGAGAGCAACTGATATTTGAAACTGAGCCTTCATATAAGGATATGCAAGATTTTTATATCGGGTTAAAAGAAAAGGATAGAAGGAGAAGAATTTGCATTCAAGGATGAACAGTGACCAATATTCAGTATAGCCGGGCATTTTGAAGAGGATATGCCTTTTACTATGCTGACACGTTTTTTGACCTGAAGCCCAAACAGTCTAATTCACATATTTTCCTTAACCTCCGCAGTGCATCATCTTTATCTTTTTGACAGACACAACCATTTTGTTATGTGCATTCTTATCTCCTTTGGGCTTTAAATTCCTTAAGGGCAGGGAATTTCTCTCTCTCACCTTGGTGTCCCCCAGCAAAGGCAAGCTTGGCCATAGCATGCACACAGCAGGGCCCAGTAGCTGTCTGTTGAATGTATAAAGACCCAGGGTCTTCTTTATTTATTACTATCATTTAGACCGCCTCTTTGAACTCCATGCAAATACTGATTTTTGGTTGGAAGGGAAAACATTGGATTCGGAGCCAGGAGATCCAAGTCCCAATCCCAGGCTGTTCTAACCCCTTGTGCAGTATCGACTCTGAACTTCCTCACCTATAAAATTAGGTCAGTGATCTGGATTGTTTTTCCCAACACTTTAGCCAACAAGAACTAATCTTGAGTCATTTGTTCCTTAACTTTTATTTTTGCAGATTTTTTTTTTCAGTGATTTTCCCAGCTTGATTAAGGAGGCCTGCCTACCACAGCATGACTTCAGAATCTTCTCTTTTCTTCTAAAATCATTGTTAAGACATATATTTAAGTATTTTAAAGTGAATATGAAATAAGAACAATCTGCTTTTAACCATTTGGAGGAAGTATACACTCCTGTTTGAGAAAAATAGAGACTTCCCCGAATGATAAGGAAGCCCAGGATAAGAATGATTGTTAGCAGCACTTGTCTACACCGTGTAAAGCCTGTTGAGGAAGACCGGATACAAGAGACTTCTTTTTTTTTTTAAGTTTCTTTCTTTCTTTCTTTCTTTCTTGCTTGCTTGCTTGCTTGCTTGCTTTCTTTGTTTCTTTCTTTTTTTTTTTTTGCTGTCTAAAATTATAAACAGGCAAGCCAGGCTAGCAGTTGTTCTAGCTCATTTAGGATTTCTTCCCAGTCCTTCCTTCAGCTCTAGGCTCCTTTTTCATGTCAGTTAATGACCCCCACGTTCCAGTAACCCCTGAGAGGAAGTTGAACATGCTTCTCTTTGCAGCACAAATTTCCACTTCTGTCGGAAGACAAGTCGAGCAAATTGGGTTACAAAGGAGAATGACATTAAGGTGTCAGTGGAATAAGTTCTTATTTAGTTTTATCAGCTGCCTTAGAAAGTGCAAACTTCAATAGCCATTTATACTCTCATGGGCCAACAGTAAGTCTCTCTTGTGTTTTATTTTATTTTTAGCCTTGACAAGAAAGCTGTCTTTGCCAATTTGCCTCAAAACAGATGATGGATGTAATATTTATCCTCAAGGAAAGTTGTAGCCCGAGTAACAATAACCTATATTTATATAGTGCTTTTTCATATTTTATATCATTTGATCTTTGTAGCAACTCTGCAAGACAAATTGGCATTACTTCTCCTAAACGAGGAACTGGAAGCTCGTAGGGGTTCATTGTCCTGTTTAAGGTCACGCAAGTGAGTCAGTAGAGAAGCCAGGATTTGAATTCATACCTGTTTGTTACCAGTACCCATGATTTTCCTCTTTAAGATGTTGCTTTAAGATCTGTTTTTACTGGGGCATCTGGATGGCTCAGTTGGTTAAGTGTCTGCCTTTGGCTCAGGTCGTGAGTCTAGGGTCCTGGGATCGAGCCCATCTTGGGCTCTGTGCTCAACGGAGAGCCTGCTTCCCTCTCCCTCTGCCTACTGCTCCCCCTGCTTGTACTTTCTCTCTCTCTCTCTCTGTCAAATAAATAAATAAAATCTTTTAAAAAGATCTGTTATTCTTTGCTCCAGGGGCAGGAAGGTTCCTCTGCATGGTATGCAGATTAGGTGACCCACAGGCAGGATGCCCTGCATAAGCATTGAACCAAAGTGAACAAAAGAAATGGTACTGCTTGCAAAGTGTCATTAGGTTTAGGGGAGGCTGACAAAGGGACAAATAAAACTATTAACTCAGTTTTAAAGAGGCAATGAATATTAGTGGAGGCAGAATTGAGGCAAAATCATCGAAGGAGTGGTGTTTATTTCCCACATACAAATGACCCATATGAAAATTATTCAAGCTTAATAGCTTAGAAATGCAAATATAGAAAAAAACGAGAGATAAATTAATCCCATCAAAATGGCAAAGATTCTTAAAAATTGATAAGATGCAGTTTTGTTAAGAATGAAGGGAAATGAACCTCTTGTAATTGCTTGTGGGGTTATAAATTGGTGTAGCTGGCAGAAGGGCAATTTGGCATATTTATAAAAAGCCAGAGAAGTCTGCATTATCATATAATGTCTGGCTTCCTGTGCTAGGTATTAGGTTAGATGGTAGCAATATGATGGCAAGCAAGATATTGCCTCTGCCTTTTTGACAGAGGAGATAAGCACCTAAGCAAATAGAATAATGTCATTATTTCATGAAGGGTATATAATAGATATTCTTAATATGCAATAATAGTATACGTGTATGTCTATGTGTAGAATATTAAATAAACTAAACAAAAAGTTTAATGGTATTTGTCTCATCTTTGGAGTGTACAATTTGAATTTTCATTTTTCATATTTTTAAATATTTTTCAAATGTTCCTTTAATGTGAGTGACTAGAATAATAATATGAAGTCACAAATTCTTGCCTTTTTTATTAGCCATGAAAATCAATCAGTTCATGAGTCAAATAAGAATCAGACCTGTTAGCATATGAAAATCTGGGATTTTATGCCTGGCATATTTTGGACAAGACTTTGTGTACCCACCTGAGATCTAAATCATCTCTTACTCAGTTCTTTCCTGTACTGCATTCTGGCGTCTGGGCTGCTAGTATTCAGACCTAATTACCATTATTGGTTTCCAAAACAGTTTATCACTGGGACAGGAGTTTAACCTTGAACTTAAGCTCAATTGGCTAATGCTTTAGCTCTCCCTGAGGGAGTTGGTCACCAGGACTCCAAACTACTGACTAAATATTTCTAGATACATCTCTGTGAATACTTGAGAAACTCTTAGGGCTTAGGGTCTAGAGGTTTTTTAGAGCATTCTGTTGCCTTCTGCATTAAACTCAAGTCAGTTCTTGCCTCTAGGCTTGGAGATTTGGATTTTAAGGACCTGCCTCCCCTCCAGGGATATGAACTCACACACTGAGTTAGTTCCATCACTTGACACCATGGACCATCCCTTTGCTTCCACTGCTTTGTTGGGAGACCCCAGAAGGCATTGCAGAGTGCGGTATACCACAAAATCCCACTCCAGCTTCTTTCGTTGGCTGTCCACCTGGCCTATATTTAGCCATGAGCTCTCTCAGTAATACCTCAAGCTCCTCATTAAAAATCTCCGCTTTTGTAGTCAGGCTGCACAGAAACTTGATATTTATGACAATTGGCAAACATTATTTTTTCCAAAAGTTAAATTAAATAATCACAAGGTCATGGGACTCTAAATATACGTTTTAAGAAGTGATAGAGTATCCTTATTTGGACATTACATAAAAAGTAAAGTATCTTGCAATTCCTAAAATTTATGTGTTGCCTGATAGTTCTATAATTTAAAGTAATGGTTTATTTCATTTTATGATCCACTAACAATAACAGAACTTAATTTAAAAAAAATTGAAGAAACAAATGCCTATGGCAAATATTCTTGAGATATTTCAAAACAAAAGATAAAATATATCTAGATGTTACTATAACATTAAATGAATATGAAAGTTAACATATATTATTTAATGTCTCTAGAATGGAAACACATTTGATCTGAATGTCAGAAGTCCCCTTAGCTAGTTTCACAATGGGATACTGCCTTTGGTCTCAGAGAGAGGAGGAGAGTTGTGGCACAATATTATTTGACAGAACATGCCAGTAATTGTTTATCACCTTTTTGGTGAAGTTCACTTATTTGCATGAAATAATTAAAAACAGGGGAGCCTGGGCGGCACAGCCAGTCAGTCTGACTCATGATTTCAGCTCAGGTCATGGTCTTGAGGTCATGGGATCAAGCCCTGAGTGGGGCTTCCCACTCATCTGCTTCTCTCCCTCTGCTCCTCCTTCTGCTCCTTCCTCTGCTCCTGTGCTCTCTCTCTCTCTCAAATAAATAAAACATTTTTTAAAAGTGTGAAATTTCCTGACTTAAAAAAAAAAAGAAATAATTAGGAACAATGATTCTTCAAGTTACTTATTCCAGAAAGATCAATGACAATGCGGTATTATAGGGTTTGCACTAAGTGAGGTCATATTTGCACTAGGGATCAATGGTAGACTGAAAGTATGCATGATTTTCATGAAACTCAGTGGGACTTAGACTCCTGTATTTGCATTTCTATGCTATTAAGCCTGAATAGTTTTCATATGGGCCATTTGTATTTGCAAAACAAACACGATTCCTTCAATGATTTTGCCTCAGTTCTTTCATTATGAGTATTATTTATTGTCCCTTTAAGTGTTGGCCTTTTTTTTTTTTAAAGATTTATTTATTTATTTATTTACTTACTTACTTACTTATTGGACAGACAGAGAACGCAAGTAGGCAGAGAGGCAGGCAGAGAGAGGAGGAAGCAGGCTTCCCGTAGAGGAGAGAGCCCAATGCAGGACTTGATCCCAAGACCCTGGGATCATGACATGAGCCGAAGGCAGAGGCTTTAACCCACTGAGCCACCCAGGCGCCCCAAGTCTTGGCCTTTTAAAACTGTTCCTTTTTTTCCTTTCTCCCTCACATCTTAATTTCTGGCCATCTCATTTCTTATCATTTCCTGAGTACATTTGTTACCAATTATCCAAGCAGCAAAAGAAAAAAAAAATATTGACTTTCTGTGCTAGAGATTTGAAAATTCTATTTGTATTTCCTTAAGGATGAAAAAACAAATTTCCTATTCAGCCTATCTGACATACATTCTTGTACACAAAAACCATCCACATGTTAGCTTCCTTCCCCTTAAGAATCAACAGCTTCCACAAGTATATGTGGGAAAGAAAAGGGATTTGTCTTACATTTAACCCTGAGTTCTTCCTGTTGAGAGAGCCTTGCCTGCCGTTGTCGCTGTCCTATGCTTCTGGCATCATAAGTTACCCTGAACGCCCGGACTGCCTTCCTAGTAGGGTTAAGGATGTGGCTCAGTCGGCCTTAGCAGGAGAATGAAGTGAAAAGGCCACGCTTCCATTTATTATTTGTTGTTGATCTGAGCCATTATTTTGATGGCCCAGTCTTCGAACCACTTCACAATATTTGGGGGAATCACTGACCTTTTGAGGCAGAGCTTGTTTTTTCACTCTGAAGTATACTGGCTATTCCCATGACCCTTTGGGGCGAGGGTTTTACCACATGGCCCAGCCACCACCCATCGGATACACAGACTGAGTCAGAAGCTCTTCTGGGGTCTGTGGAAGCAACTGCTGGAGGTGGCCATGACAGTGGTGTCCTGTGTCTGTGCTGTGGGTGTTGGAAGCTGCGGTGTTGTGTTCCGTGACAGCAGTCATGATGTCTTGGACCGGTTCTGCAGCATTATTTGGGCTTTGTGCCTGGCTGCATGGTCCCAGAGCCTAGCTCTCTGGAGATTATACAAGCAAACCCAACCTCCTTTTTATTAACTTGTAAATTTTCATATAACTTAAAACTGACAGAAAATTTGCGAGAATTTGCAAGCAATCCCTATATATACCTTCCAATATACTCTTGGTTTTGGTTTATTTTTAAAAAAATCTTTCTTACAAAAATTTTTTTTGAAGTAACTTCAGTCTCACATAGAAGGTGCAAAAATAGAAAAGTGGAGTTCCCATATATTCTTCATTCGTCTTCTCTCAGTGATAATAATTTACAAAATCATGGCATGATTATCAAAACTAAAACGTTGATACCACCCATTTGCTAAGCCGTTTGGATTTCACTAGTTCTTATATGTATTTTTTAAAACTATATAGTTCTACAAAATTTTATGTATATACACAGTTGGGATACCAAACTTCTGTCACCCCAGAGAAACTCCTTTGTGCTTCCATTTTGCACTGTCCCCCAAACCTCGTTCTTGGCAACCACTGACCCATTTTTCGTCACAATTTTGTTATTTCTAGTATGTTATGCAGATGGAATCCATCATATGCATCTCCTAAAGGCAAACAATTTGGCCCGACTCCATCATAAGGAAGAGACACATTTTCTAAACACAGTATATTCAGGATAGATTCCCCTACTCAGTATCTCCACTTTGGAAACATTGCTTCGTCTTATCACGCAGAAGCATCTTGGTACCCACCTTCTGTCAGCAGATGGTGGCTAGACAGATGGTGGCTAGACAGCTCTGTTTCCTTCATCTGCTAGACAGAGAGATTCAGGTATTCCTGTCATCCTCTTTAGGTACATAAATGGCTCAAGAGAGGCTTTGAAATGGCCTTTTTCTTTTCTTTTCTTTTTAAACTTTGACCCATATTAAATGTTTTGAAATAGCATCATTCTCATTAATTCCTATTCATTAACATGTGGGGGGAAAAGGGAAAAGGTTTGTCAGTAGCAAACCTCACAGGGCATGAATCTGTCTGTGTGTGTTCCTTCAGGTATGTGTGTAAAACACAGTGAGCTCTTTGGTAATGATATTAGTTTACGACATAATACACCAGCACTCTCTTCATATTGGTACGAATACCTGTCCTCTTTGCTAAGGGAATGTTCTCATCATAGCTGTCTCAATGTAGCAGAATCTCATGGAATTGTCCTTGTACTTACCAAGATACATTCATCTACCACAAATGTGTCTTCTAGTCTTTGTGGTAGGCTTTTCTTTACCTCATTTGGCCCCTTGCTATCCCTTGATGTATGCCTAGCAGTCACTGTAGTGTCGAAGTGCTGGGTGTTGCAAATTCATTGCAGGTAGGGGATTCAGAAAGACAAGAGACATATGAAAGACATCATATTACTTATCCATTTATGAGTGTTGAAATGATTTTTATTTTAAAAGAACACTAGTTGGGTGCTTGGGTGGCTCAGTTGGTTAAGTGTCTGCCTTTGGCTCAGGTCATGATCCCAGGGTTCTGGGATTGAGTCTCGCATCAGGCTCCCTGCTCAGCAGGAAGTCTGCTTCTCTGTCTCTCTCTTCTCCCTCCCTCTCCCAAACACCCTCTGCCAGCTGCTGCCCCTGCTTGTACTCTCTCTCCATGTCAAATAAGTAAATAAAATCTTAAAAAAAAGAAAAAGAACACCAGTTATTATATGGTGACTATTATTATATATGTGGCTACTAATGTATGAAACTAATTCCCTCTATGCAAGTGTAGAACTTTTATGTGAATATGATTACAGAATTTCAGGGAAAAACTGATAATCTAGGAATGGTGGGAAGGGTTAGAACTTGCCAGAGTTTTTTTTATGAGAAACTTTGTAACAGTCACTCTTAGTAAAGAGGGGTGTTTTCCGTCCCAGACAGGCATATCAGAATGACTTGCATGAGTTTTTGAAAATATACAACTTTATTTATAAATATTTGGTAGTCCCATCCCACTGGGTTGAGCATCATCTTTGTAATGATTCTTCCCAGAAGAGCATGCTGTTCCTTGTTTGTGTGAAGGCCGAAACAGGATTGAGAATCACTAGGTTAGAGCTTTATTTATTTATTTTTTAAAGATTTTATTTATTCGACAGACAGAGATCACAAGTAGGCAGAGAGAGAGAGAGGAGGAAGCAGGCTCCCTGCCGAGCAGAGAGCCCAATACGGGGCTTGATCCCAGGACTCTGAGATCATGACCTGAGCGAAAGGCAGAGGCTTAACCCACTGAGCCACCCAGGTGCCCCTAGGTTAGAGCTTTAATAACCTCAGTTGATAACATTCAGATGAAACTGGGGCTGAGGTCATGCACTATAGGTGGATAAATTTAAAACTAACTTGTAAGGCTTTTTGTCAGTTGTCTGTGATAGTTAAGGAAAAATGCAGAGGCCATAAGAAATTAACTTGTTTGTGCTTATGTAGGAGTCAGAACAAAAGTTTTGCTGTAAATCAGCTTTGAGGGACCCAGGAAGATGGGACTCACACGTCAGGGTGGGAGAGGGAACCGAGGTCTGCGAAGATTTTACTTAGAATATCAGAAACCTCTACTTTCTTTATTTTTTTAATTGTTTGTTTTTTTTAAGATTTTATTTATTTATTTGATACAGAGTACAAGCAGAGAGAGTGGCAGGCAGAGGGAGTTGGAGAAGCAGGCTCCCACCTGAGAGGGGAGCCCAAGGAAGGCTTGATCCCAGGACCTGGGATTATGACCTGAGCTGAAGGCAGACACTTAACTGGCTGAACCACCCAGGCACCCCCAGAAATCTCTACTTTGAATGTGACTATTTTTAGTTTGTTGTTACTGTCTAGAATAATTTTTCACTTTCCCTTTAGTATTGAAAGTCATTCTCTTGACATCATTTTCTTGTCTCTGCTAAGTAAAACTATTTTTGTCCATGTTAGGCTCTTGGGGAACTCATGGAAGTTGGTAATCCAGTAAGAATTCTAGTTCTGTCCAACAGAACTTTTTCTGACAATGGACATGTTCTGTGCTGTCCAATATGGTAGCCAGTAATCACTGGCTACTGAGCATTTGAAAATGTGACTAGCTCCACTGAGGAATTAAATTTTAAATTTTATTTAGTTTTAATTTAAATAGCCATAAGTATCTAGTGATTACACTGTGAAACAGCACAGCTCAAGAGGGAAAATAAACCAAAGTGAGAAGCTCAGGGCTTATTTAAATTGTAATTCCTCTCACCTGGAGATCTTCTTTCTAGAGCATTTCCTTCTATAACCTTAGACATTTTATAATTTGTTTCATTGAATGAGGTCATTCATTTATAAGCTCTCTGTGAATTATTTTGCTCTATTATTTTAGAATTTAAATGTGCAAGATTCCTTTACAAAGTGTTCTTTCAAGCATGCCTGTGTGTTCCCTTCTTTTTTTTTTTTTCCCTCCTTGGTTTAAATTTTTTTTTTTGTTAGCATACAATGTGTTATTTGCTTCAGAGGTACAGGTCTGTGATTCATCAATCTTACACAATTCACAGTACTCACCATAGCATATAACCTCCCCAGTGTCCACCACCCAGCCACCCCATCCTTCCTACACCCCTCCCCTCCAGCAACTCTGTTTCCTGAGATTAAGAGTCTCTTATGGTTTGTCTCCCTCCTGATCTCATCTTATTTCATTTTTTCCCTCCCTACCCCCATCATGACCACCTGCTCTGCCTCTCAAATTCCTCATATGAGTGAGATCATATGATAATTGTCTTTCTTTGATTGACTTATTTCACTTAGCCTAATACCCTCTAGGTCCATCCATGTCATTGCTAATGGCAAGATTTCAGTTTCTTTTGATAGTTGCATAGTATTCCATTGTGTGTGTGTGTGTATGTGTGTGTGTGTGTGTGTGTGTGTATACACCACATCTTCTTCATCCATTCATCTGTTGATGGACATCTAGGTTCTTTCCATAGTTTGGCTGTTGTGGACATTGCTGCTATAAACATTGGGGTGTACATGCCCCTTTGGATCACTACGTTTGTGTCTTTAGGGTAAATATCCAGTAGTGTGTGTTCCCATCTTTGACCTGATCATATTGCATCCTTCTCCATGTTCAAGAGACACACAGGGGCAAGGACATAGGAAATATGTAAGGAAGGTTTTCTATATATAGACACAGGACATCCTCAACTTTGGCATTTGTTTATTCTTGAATTATGGTTTGGAAACTTGGGATAGGTTTTCCTATCATCTCAGGGCCCAGGAGCAATCTGCTGGACTCATTTAACCCAAAATGTAAGTGAAGTTATATTTGCTATACAAAAATAATTGAAAATGATAAAGCCATCATCCTAACACAACTACAAAACTAAAAATAAATGTGACATTTTTCTGTTTGGGTGAGAGAAGGTCAGATGATGTGAGGTTTCCTTGAGAGTACGGGAGAATAAAGGATGTGGGTGAGGAAGGCTTTAGATGAGAGAGCTCAGCAAGCCACCTGTGAGGTAGTACTCTTGTCACCTGTCACCAGGAATAAGCACAGGTCATGGGCAACTGCCCACTGATAGATACTGAATCTATCTGTGTTGACTGCTCGAAACCGGTTGGGATGGGGGGTTGAGGGGTAATACCTACACTTTCAGTAGCTTTTTATTCTTTTAAGGAAGACCAAACCAAACCAAACAAAAAACCCCCCAAAACCTGAATTACATAGGACTTAACTTCTTCTCAATAAACTCTAGGAATTTCTTTTATCAAGCAGGCTTGGCAGGCCCTTCTTCCATGGGTTTGAGAAGAAAAGTATGCGAGGAATGTCTTGGTTGTAATCGCATCTCCAGCAGGTAGTCACTGGGTCTAACAGAGGTTGGGAATGTGGATTGCAGAATGGTTGGGCAAAGGCTATGGCTCCTGTGCAGAGTTCTTTTTCCAGGATGGAGATGAAACAGTGGCTCTGTGACCTGTGGACACTTGTTTGTACTCTCCTGGGGGGTTAAAGAGTACTACTATTTTGCCTTTAGAAACTAAATGTTGACAGAATTTCTTTAGGCTCTTCTGTCGAGGTGGACATATGTCTATATTCATGTCTTTGAAGTCAATTATAGGTACAACTTACAGAAGCTTTTACTTGTATCGAATTCTAGCACTTCACTAAATTTCTTTGGATCATTAGTACCCTCTCCTATCTCCTTTCTGTCTTGTGGTCTAATCCACACATTTTTTAAAAAGAGATTTTATTTTTAAGTAATTTCTACACCCAGCATGGGGTTAGAACTCATGACCCTGAGATCAAGAGTTGCATCCTCCACTGAGTGAACCAGCCATTTCCGCACACACATTTGATAAATAGAAGATTCTAAGAGGCTTGCCATCAAACTGACACCTACAATCCATCTCTCTTGGGCTGTGTCTGAGAAGGACCTGGAAAAATGCAGCATTCAGTCGACCATGGGGGTGGGCAGCGATTTTTCATGGTGTGACTGAAGTTCTATTTAGCCCTTCACTGCTTCTTGGGGATGCAACCATCATTTTCAGATAGAAAAATATCTTAAATGAAAATTCTGAAATGGATTGTTTTGCCTTGAACCAATTTGCCTAACACTGATTTATCTAAAATTTAACTTCCTTTGAGAATTTCAGCATCCACTCAGGTTATCCTTTTTCCCCCTGTACTTTTGAGACTTTATATTTTCAAAAAATGTTTTGGTCCAATATACAGGGCTGACTTCTGCTTTTAGACAGCAGGGAATATAGCAAGGGCCACATTTATCCTCTTGATTGTCCTTTTTTTTTTTTTTTTAAAGATTTTATTTATTTATTTGACAGAGATTGCAAGTAGGCAGAGAGGCAGGCAGAGAGAGGGGGAAGCAGGCTCCCCGCTGAGCAGAGAGCCCAATGCAGGGCTCGATCCCAGGACCCTGGGATCATGACCTGAGCCAAAGACAGAGGCTTTAACCCACTGAGCCACCCAGGCACCCCTTGATTATCCTTTTAAAAAAAAGACAAGTATGTGAAACAGTATATTCTGATATGGGATATCAGGCAGGAGGAGGCAGTGGTCCCTAAGAGAAGTCAAACAAACAATCTGAGCCTGTGATTGCCCCAGCTTACTTCTTAATTAGAGTTTTGGGCCATTGTGTAGGAAGGTGGAACCCAAGTGAACTGATTATAGTCAATTTGTAGATAGTCCAGTTTTGCAGTTGGACTTTGTACTACAGATATTTTCATGAAGGTTTATGTTCTAGCCATGCCCACATCCTTCTGCTGGGGAAAATAGCATTCTCCCCTTTCTCCCTGAAATTGCAATTGTACAACATGTGTGATGATTAATCAGTGACTCTAGTCCTCATCTCTGGTTTTGACTGATGGAACCAAGGATCAGTTTTCATGCTTAGGTAGAAAATAAAGGCATTGTTTGTCAAGAACTTTTCCCCAGAATTTTGCTCCATATTGGATAGTCACTAATTGAGCAGTTTAGATCTTTTCTTTTGGAAAGCACAGATGTCAGGGCGCCTGGGTGGCTCAGTGGGTTAAAGCCTCTGCCTTCGGCTGGGGTCGTGGTCCCAGGGTCCTGGGATTGAGCCCCGCGTCGGGCTCTCTGCTCGGCGGGGAGCCTGCTTCCTCTTCTCTCTCCGCCTGCCTTTCTGCCTGCTTGTGATCTCTGTCTGTCAAGTAAATAAATAAAATCTTTAAAAAAAAAAAAAAAAGGAAAAAAAGAAAAAAAAAAAAAAAAAAAGAAAGCACAGATGTCCACAAAACAGGAGGGCTCCTGGAACTCAGGAGCTATTATTTTGGTTTTGCACGAGGCCTGATATATATTCCAGTCTTTTCTCTCATAATAAATCCCTATCATCAAAGATAATGCCTTTGTGTTTTTTCTTTTCTTTCTTTTTTTTTTTTTTTTAATTGAGAGAGAGAGAGAATGAGCAGGAGGAGGAGCAGAGGGAGAGGGAGAAGCAGACATCTCGCTGAGCAGGGAGCCAGACATGGGGCTCGATCCCAGGACCCTGAGATCATGACCTGAGCCAAAGTCAGAGGCTTAACAGACTGAGCCACCCAGGCGCCCCCTTTGTGTTTTTTCTTTACACTAAAGTGGTTTCTTTATTCTTAACTAATGATAGCTGTGGTTGACTATGCACCATGAACTAAGCTCAAATATAATAGCATCAATATGACAGTCTTGTAGGGAATTATTATTATTATATTATTATTATTATTATTACAGTTTTACAGATTATGGCCCAAGGTCAAGTGGTTGGTATGTATCAGAACTGTGATTTAACTCCAAGTTCAAGTTCATATGACCATTAATTTATGCTCCTTTTCTTCCTCCACTTATGTACTTCCACCTATATTTCTTCCACCTAAGTTAATTAGGACACCTAAAAAAGATGGAACTCTGGTCATATATTTGACTCAAAACCTGTTTTTAATGTTTCTTCTTCTTGGATAATTATTACTAAAATTGGATCTGTTTTCCTTCAGTGATTTGTCAGTTAACTCCTATTAAAATTCTTATTAGAATGTACGTGAATAACCATTTTTGCAAGTAATTAAATAAGAGATTATCTTCTTTTTGATAACATGTTAGCTGCCAGCAAACATGTTTTCAGCTAATAGGTTTTAAATTAAATTCATTGTAAGTGGTATTTTACCGCTATGTACAAGAACTGAATTCTTATCAGAAAGACTAATAAGCAAAGAAACACACACATAATTCTTACCTTCAGGTAGAAGCATTTTAGAAAAGTCTAATAAATAAATATATTCCGAAGCTATTTAAACTAGGGTTGAACAAATAAGTGTAATCAAAGCAGAGTGGAAAGTTTCAAAAGCAGATGGTGTGACAGAGCAGAAAATGGGATGGAAGGAGGAGACACTTGGACCAAATGGGAAAACACAGTATTTTGAGGCCATTCAGTATAGTGTCAACTAGACTTATACTTGTCCACATCCCATAAACATGTATTTGAATTTCATTATATTATGATATTTTGTTTCAAAATGAGAGCATAAAAAAAAAATTAGTGACCATGTCTTTAGTCATGAGGGAATTGTGTTATAAATTTTATAGCATACTAAAAGCTACTAAACTGAAAAGCAAATGTTAGCGTATATGGTTAGGATTAAGCCATATTGGAATATTTGAATATTCAATAAATCAGAATTGCATATTGCCTGGTGATAGTATGTAAAGAAACCTTATTATAGCTTAGTGGTATATTTATTCAGGCTGTCAGAGTCCCCTCCAAAGAGTAACTGGGACTGAATAGATGACAAACATAGATTATAAAATTAAAAAGAAGAGGAGGTAACACACATGAAATAAATTCCTAATCCTTTGTTCAGGAAATGTTTAGTCTTATGGTGTCCAATAAATCAGGGAAGCACAATCAAAATGTCAAGATTCAATAAAAGCATCATTTTCTCCGTAACTTATTCTGTTTTCCCCATTTTCCTTTTTCACAATATTTGTATTTCTGATTTTAACTGGACCAAATCTTTTTTGCATCTCCATGTATTTTCAGACACATAGACATGAAAGGGTGACTGTAGGTTAAAAGAGAAGAGAAGGAATGAAATTGGGAAGTAAGAAGGGAGGACTAGCGGCAAGGAAGGAGGGACAGAAAAAAAGGAAGGAGGGACACAGGGAAGGAAAAGGCAATGGAAAACAATGGCAGAAGTAGGGGTGCCTGGGTGGCTCAGTGGGTTAAGCCTCTGCCTTCAGCTCAGGTCATGATCTCAGGGTCCTTGGATTGAGCCCCGCATCGGGCTCTCTGCTCAGTGGGGAGCCTGCTTCCCTTCCTCTTTCTCTCTGCCTGCCTCTCTGCCTACTTGTGATCTCTCTCTGTCAAATAAATAAATAAGATCTTAAAAAAAAAAAAAAACAATGGCAGAAGGATGCCATAGCACAATGAATGGACACTAGCAGTTCCTCAAGTTTGACAGGCCTTTGAAAACATTTTTTTTTGAAAAAAAAATTTTTTTTGACAGAGAGAGGTCACAAGTAGGCAGAGAGGCAGGCAGAGAGAGAGAGAGAGAGAGAGAGCGAAGCAGGCTCCCCACTGAGCAGAGAGCCATATGGGGGGCTCGATCCCAGGACCCTGGGATCATGACCTGAGCTGAAGGCAGAGGCTTAACCAACTGAGCCAGCCAGACACCCCAAAAACCTTTTTTTGTTCAAATAAGGACACATGTTGGTCTCTTATAGATTCACAGTGCACATTAGCATACCCAGGACACTGAGAAGAAATTGGTTTAGCTTGAACTTGACATTTCTCAAATGGATGTGCTCATGGTTCTTTGGGTAATGACCATTAATGGCTACAGTAATTTGATTCCCATGGCACACACTTCAGTAAAAAACGGGAGTTCACCATTTTTTTGTGTGTGTGTGTTTTTTATTTATTTTTCTTCCTCTTATGCACAACTTCTCTTACCTTTTTTTTCCAGCTTTGTTTGAAGGGATGGAATTGACATATAACATTGCATAAATTGAAGGTGCACAACAGGTTGGTTTGATGTACTTACCCGTTGTGAAATGATGACCACCATAGCATCAGCTAACATCTCCACTGTGTCACACAATTACTATTTATTTTTCTGTGGAGAGAACATTTAATACTTATTCTCTTAGTAATTTCCCAGTATTTAATACAAAATTATTAACAGTACTCACCATGCTGTACATTATCCTCACAACTTCTCTTTAACTGGATGTTGGGCTGTGTTGATTGTGATGCACGTCTTATGTAATACTCAATATCAGCTCTTCCAGGAAATACTGCCCACTAGGTCTGTATATCACATGCTCTCTAAGCCATAGTTCTACAGTCTCTGAAGATGTGTTTTGAGTAAAAAACCTAATCCATAGTCCTTTATTTTAGAAAGGTAGATATGGTAGGCAGGATAATGACTTCCAAAGGTGTTCATGCTCTAATTCTTGGAATTTGTGAGTGTTACTTTACATGGAAACAGGGACTTGCCAATGTGATTAAGTGAAGAATCTTGAGATGGTGAAACCATTTTGGACTATCCAGGTGACCCCAACCTAATCTCTTGAGTGCTTAAAAGTAGAGAACAATTCCCTGGTGCAGACAACCAGAGAGAGGGGAGCATGATAAGGACTCAGCCCACCATTATTACATAGAAGATGGGGGAAGAAGGACCATGAGCCAAGGAAGGTGGGCAGCCTCTAGAAGCTGGAAAAGGCCTCCAGAAAGGAACACAGCCCTGTTTATTTTTAAATTTTTTTTAAAAGATGTATTTCTTTATTTGAGAGAGAGAGAGACGGAGGAAGAGATCATGTGCATGTGAGGGAGAGAATCTCAAGCAGACTCCCTTCAGCAGGGAGCCCCACACACGGCTCAATCCCACCAGCCATAAGATTATAACCTGAGCCAAAACCAAGAGTTGAAGGCTTAACCAGCTGAGCCACCCAAGGACCCCAAACACAGCCTTGTTTATATCTCACTTTTATCCCAGTAAGAACTATGTCAGACTTTTGACCTATAGAACTATAAGAAAATATACTTGTAATGTTTAAGTCACCAGTGTGGGGGAGTTTATAATGGTAGCAGTAAAAGACTTATACCATAAATAAGCAAGGTAGAAGAGGAAGTATTTGTGTTGAACAACCTCCTCTACAAAAATATTATTTAAAAAACATGCATTCTGGGACAATGGTGGATAGAATTCTAAGACAGCTCCAAGATTCCTGGTATATACACACTTTCCCAGCTATTCAAACATTACTCTGGGTGCTTCTGCAAAAGGATTTTGCAGAGGTAATTAAGGTCCCATATCTATTGACCTTAAAATAGGAGATCATCCTCTATGGGACTATGTAATCAGCTGAGCTCTTAAAAGGGATGAGGCTTCTCCTAGTAAAAGAGATTCAAAGAATGAGGGAAATTTAACACAAGGGAGAGTCTCCATTGTTGGCTTTGAAGAAAGGGTCTGTTGCTCCTTGCAAGTTTGGGGGTCCTCTCCAAGAGCTGAGAGTGGTCCCAGTGGACAGCCAGTGAGGAAATAGGGACTTTAGTCCTACAACCACAGGAACTGTACTCTGCCAACAACATGAATAACCTTGGAGAGAACCCATAGATCCAGATGAAAACATAGTCAGCCAACATCTTGATTTCAGCCTGGTAAAATCCTGAGCAGAAAGCCCAGTCATGCTGTACCCAGAATTTGACCTTTAGAACTGTGACTTAAGGGGTGCCTGGGTGGCTCAGTGGGTTAAGCCTCTGCCTTTGGCTCGGGTCATGATCTCAGGGTCCTGGGATCGAGCCCCGTATCGGGCTCTCTGCTCAGCGGGTCGCCTGCTTCCCCTCCGCTCTCTCTGCCTGCCTCTCTGCCTACTTGTGATCTCTCTCTCTCTGTGTCAAATAAATAAAAGAAAAAAAAAAGCTAAAAAAAAAAAAAGAGAACTGTGACTTAAAAAAATGGGTCTTGTTTTAAGTCACTGAATGTCTGGTAATCTGTTACCCAGTAATAGAAACAAATGCAGGCATATTGAAAGAATTTTTTAAAATTATATAAAACTCCATTTCATTCAATGATGGCATTTACATTCGGCCCAAGGGAAGCACCTTCCATAAGATCATATACCTTTGAGGGTAATTATTTATCCAAGTATGTGTCCCAGAGCACATCCTCATCTACAGACTCGAATGAATAGGTTTTGATTTGAATTATCCCATTTCTGTTGGGGACCATTTTAAAGGATCTCAACAATAAGCACCTTCACTCTTAGGATGTTCATTTTCTATTTCCATTTGATAAAGCAAGTCTAGTTTATTTATTAAAAAGTTGATATGTGTTCCCATCAAAAGACTAGTACTAATCACATCCTTCAGGTCTGAGAATAGACTTCAGGGTACTGAATTGGGAAGAACTACATGGGAGACATGGATCTGTCTCCATTGCTCAGTTGGTGGAAATGCTCCAGTGGGCTTGCTGATATTACTAATAAAAATGAATGGGATTTATTTATTTAGTTTAAGATTTTATTTATTTATTTGACAGATAGAGATCACAAGTAGGCAGAGAGGCAGGCAGAGAGAGAGGAGGAAGCAGGCTCCCTGCTGAGCAGAGAGCCGGATGCGGGGCTTGATCCCGGGATCCTGGGATCATGACCTGAGCTGAAGGCAGAGGCTTTAACCCACTGAGCCACCCAGGCACCCCATGAATGGGATTTAGTGAGAAAAATCTCAGAGGGCATTTAATCTGAACTGGGTATTCACGGTTCTTAACATCACAAATACTGCCTACTTTTGCGTCTTGATTGGTTCTCTTGGTCATATGCTACGAAAAGGGACTCAGAGGAAGAGGGAGTAGGCAGATGATACTCAGGAATAAAAGGATAATGTTAATGCTGGAGTCAGGATCCATGTCTAAGAGGAGAAGAACATGCCGTAGTCAGCTAAGAGGAACATGGTCCTCTCAGCTTGCTCATTTGTGAATTCAGGGTTGATGAGAGAGCCCAGAGAGATCCCATTTAACGTACACCAGCAAAGTTTCTCTTGGGTGGACCTCAACCCGAATCCTAGGTTGCAGATAAACAGGGAGCTGCAAAGGCATATTTGCGGTGGAAGCAATAGTCTTTCACAACTTTCTCTATCCCAATCAGAAGTAGAACACATGTGGAAAAATATATGTTTTGTGAACATTAAATTTAACCTGCAGTATTAACATAAAGTATTTGAATGGATAACAAGACTTAAAATAGAGTTTTCTTTTTATCCATTCATTTAAAACAGCTTGTATCTGACAAAATGAAGAACTCTTACAACTAGGAGAGTAAATGTACATGTAAATGTATCCACTATGGCAATAGAAATTTTATTTTATTTTTATTTTTTAAACATCGTATTTATTTATTTGACAGAGAGGGACACAGCAAGAGAGGGAACACAAGCAGGGGGAGTGGGAGACAGAGAAGCAGGCTTCCCACTGAGCAGGGAGCCTGATGCTGGGGCTTGATCTCAGGACTCTGGGATCATGACCTGAGCTGAAGGCAAACACCAAATGACTGATCCACTCAGGTGCCCTGCAATAGAAATTTTAAGTCTGTGAAATACTGATATCAAGTGGAAGTCTGTCTAGATCAACTCTCTACATGCAGGACATTATTTGATTTAGATACAAGATTTTAAAAGCACTTAATCATGTAATTCAGTGAGATGTCTTTACTCTAACTTGAACATCTCTTTAGAAAACTCAAATCACAAATGGGGATATTGGCAAAAGATAATGATTTGTTAAACCTACAAGACAATTGTTTTAGAGATTAACATAGTATTTATAACATCAGTTGTTTGGAGATCTGAGGCAAGTTTACTTTGAGTTTAAGAAGACAAAGGAGAGGGATGCCTGGGTGGCTCAGTCATTAAGCATCTGCCTTCAACTCAGGTCATAATCCCATGGTCCTGGGATCGAGTCCCACATCAGGCTTCCTGCTCAGCAGGGCAGGGAACCTACTTCTCCCTCTTCTACTCCTCCCTGCTTGTGTTCCCTTTCTCTTTCTGTGTCTCTTTCTATCAAATTAAAAAAAAAGAAAAAGATGAGGGGGAATCTTTTTTGTATGCTTTCTTATAGCACATACTCTAATTTTTTTTTCTTTTAGGGGTGCTTTAAAAAAGCATTACCACAACCAAAAAGTAAAAGTTACTTGTTATTCAGAATTTGTCCAGTGTAAGGTTTGGACCTGTTGTAATCTGAGTAAAAAATGAGTGCCCTTTTTTACCTTAATGGAGAAAAAAGCATCTCCCAGGTTGGAGCACTTGTTATTAAAATGACTCTTAGAGAATAAAATGAAATGATTTTTTAAAAGATTTTATTAATTTATTTGAGAGAGAGAGAGAGCACAAGTTGGGGGAGGGTCAGAGGGAGAAGCAGGCTCCTCACTGAGCAGGGAGCCCAACGATGAACTTGATCCCGGGACTGTGGGATCGTGACCTGAGCCAAAGACACACGCTTAAGGACTGAGCCATCAAGGCACCCCTAAAATGAAACAATTTTTTTTAGATGCACAGTAACTTATTTAGAAAACATAAACACTAAATAATATATGCCCCACATTTAACCTTTGGGAGTCCAGTGAACTCTAAAATATGTATTGGCTCTGTGTGTGGTGGTGGGGGATGCAGAGATGCCCAGTATCGGGACAGGTCTCATTGCAAATGTCCTTACTGGAGTTGTGGCTTTAGCAGGCAGAGTCTGTGTGGCAGTAATAATAAGCCATGTTTGGATTAATTTCAAATTCTCCAATTAGACTAGTTTTTGAGTGAACAAATCAGATCTGGGTGTTATTATACTCTCAGTTTTGGTGCTAATTGCATCCTTGGTATGCCTTAATTTTCTCTGATGTTAGTAATTGGGTGTCATTGCTGTCATTTTGTGCCTGTGTGAGAATGAGATATTTGAGCAATACCAGGTAGTAGGTAACCAGATAGCCATACCAGAAGTACCAGGTTGTGTCCCTAGTTTTCCCTTTAATTTAGCTACAATCCTTATGGGCTTGTCCCTGCCAAAGTCTCAGATCTCTTAATAATTTGGCATGGGAATGAGGCACAAGTTATTAAAACATACAAGAGCTTAGACAGAGGAAGGAAGGGGCTACACCCTCTACTGCTGAATCTATTATAAAACAAATAACTTCCTAGGAATTTACTGAATACAAGTTTGGTGGGCCTCACATCTGGCTTTGACGAGGTGGAAAATATGAAATAGCAGTTAACAGTGTTGCAACACAGACAACGGAATCTAGAAGAGCTTATTTTGGAGAAGACTGTTTTCTCATCTTAGCTTCCTGTTTGGACTTATGACCACTAGCTGGCGTGTGGATGCTATTTAAACTAGACACTTTTTATAACTTTTGTCTCATATTGTTCTCAATTTATTCTCAGTGCTTTTAGAATGTCAACAAAAAGGCTGACCGGTAGTTGTCAGCTGATTTTAGTTCCATGGTCAATTAAGGCTTCACAGAAATTTAAAAAAAAAAAAAATTGAGTCCCAATCCAAGGATACTGTCCGAGACCTGCCACTCTTGATACTTCCAGTGATTGAAATTTCATCTAGTTTAGAATTCACGGGAATATATTTTCACAATGGACATACCCGTGAGCAAACATTTTTTAAAGGGATAATCAGGACCCTCTGAGATTTTTGCCTATGGTTCAGAAATCTTTAATGGCCTCTAGGATTGGCATAAGTCTCCCCTCAAGAACTCAAAATTCATTCCTGCTGGCTCGGCTAATTTGACCAGATTATGTTTTGACCAGTCATTGGCTGGGCCTCATATAGACCCTGTTTGCATAGTTAACTGTCAGCATTGGTCCCTTCCCAATTAAAATTAGACTAATTCCACTTCCAGCAGCTCAGCAACCTGCCCCTTGAGTCTACCATCTGTCTCTTTTGCTGCTTTACTAGATAAATACCCAGATCTCAGGCTTAATCCAATAAGAAGGGTATTTCTTGCCCATGTCGCTCTAAACAGGTGCTCTAATTGGCAGGTAGCATCTCACAGGCAGTGATATTTGGACTCGGGCCTCATTGATCTGCAACACGTGGTTTCCAAGTTGGCTGTCTAAGGCTGTAAAGGCATAAGAGAACGTAGGATTCATGTATATGTTTTTATGAGTCAAGCCTGGAAGTCCCTCCTCTTCAACTTACTACTGTTAGACCCAACTCAGTCACATGGCCATACTGAACTGTGGGGGAAGCTGGGAAGTATAGTCTGTGTTTGAGTGCAAGAAGAAAAGGAATTGGGTTTGATGACTAGGTGATCTCTGTCACACATGTAATTATCCAACTATTCTAATAGTATTTAAATTTTGTTTTTTTACTTTTGCCTTTGTTGCTTTACTTGTGATTCCTCACATGTGAGTTTCTTAAATTATTCCAATTTTTATCAAAAATATCTTTATTAAAATTTGGTTGTATATTTTTTCAAGATATGTATGTATGTGTACATACATATATGTATATGTGTATATACGTGTGTCTATATATGTGTGTGTGTGTGTATATATATATATATAAAATGTGTGTGTGTGGTTATGTGTGTGTAATTCAAGATCACATAGAGCCATATCTGGAACTTGAAACCAGGATTTATAACTTTGAGTCCACTAAATTATTTCCTCTTATTATACAGGCAATCCTTGACTTAGAATGGTTCCTCAATTTACAACTGTTTAATTTTATAATGGTATGAGAGCAATATGCATTCAGTAGAAACTATGCTTGGAATTTTGATTTTGGATCTTTTTCTGAGCTAGTGATATGCAAGATGACTCTCTCGTGATGCTGGGTAGGGGCTGCCCCAGATCCCAGTCAGCTGTGTGATCATGAAGGTAAACAGCCAATTCTTCTACAACAGTTCGGCACCCATACAACCACTCTATTTTTAACTTTCAGTACATTGGTCACATATTACATGATATATCCAACACTTTGTTATAATATATGCTTTGTATTATATGATTTTGCTCTACTGTAGGCTAATGTTTAAGTGTCTTGGGGCACATTTAAGGCAGGCTAGGCTAAGTTATGGCCTCCAGTAGATTAAGTAGATTAAGTACATTTTTGACTTATGATCTTTTTAACTTATGATGGGTTTGTCAGGATGTAAGGATATAACCCCATCATAAGTTGAGGAAGATTTGTACTTCAATCTCCAATTTATGGAGAAGACATAAGGCCCACGAACAAACACTTTTGATTATTATCATCTGTACTTTAAATCCCAGCAGTGGGTAATGAATATCTAAAAAAAATAAAAAAATAAAAACCAAACAAACAAAAAACTTAAATTAGAGGTTTGAAGGCATCAGATGTTTAGATCTTTTTATAATTACCTCTGCCACTTCTTCCAATTTTTTTGCTAGTATTAATTATTTCTTTATCAGATTAGTTCAGAGATTTATTATAATCATCCTGGAATTTGAGAAGTTAGAGAAAGGCATAGACACATCCATAGATAGATAGATCAATTAATTGATCAATAGATACGATGGAAGGCTGAACTTCCTAAAAATCACAAAAGTACATAGATCAAGCCCACATCATTTACCTCTTTTCCTCTATATCTAATAAAGGACATACAATGGGAGAACAGCAGAAAAAAAACCAATGGTATCTGTCAGTACAAAAATTGGACTTTGGATCAGAAATCCAACTGCAAACCAACAAAAGGAGAGGGTTAATCTGTGTAGATATGACAAGATTTGAGCCATGATGATGACACCAGTGTCTTTATGCCAGTTCCCAGGGTGGACAGCTGTTTCTCATTATTGCTGCCAAGTAGGAGTCCAAAAAAGAGCAGAAAATCCAAATGTGGTGTTCATAAAGAAACGAACCGAAGTTCAATAGACTCAGAAAGGAATTAGCTATTCAGTGAAAAACACTAAAAAGGCAGAACCACCTGGTGTAGGAAAAACTACCCTACAAGGGACTGTCAACATTACAAATAGCAAGAAGAACAGATAGTCTTCCCAGGGTGGAATGAGGAGAGATGTTTTATTCTGACTTGATAAGGTGAGTAATATGGAAGGATTGCTTCCAGGCAGCTGCTGCCCATTAGGGAAGGTGGTGAGAGACTCCACGGAGAGCCCATCAGACAAAGTTATGTGAAAGTATGTGCACACCAGAAACTCTATTGAAGATACTAGATTGATCATGCTCCAAGTTTTATTGTGGCTAGAATGTTTTCTGGGCAAAGGGAAAAAGTCCAGGCTTGGATTGTCCATATGTCTTAAACACTTAATGAAAAATTATATTAATTCCTTTATATCGTCTGTTACTTGTCCAAGAGACTAAATGTGATTCAGATTGTCTTTACAGGCTTCTACTGATTGAAATAGACATTTCTTGGCTTTCCTTTTCTCTTTCAATTCCCTAATTTTATTTTTTGAATTTCCAAGTTAGACTTACTGAAGGTAGAACCAACACTTCTTTGATTGTTTACTGTGTATCAGTCCTTATCTAAATATTTTGTCTCTCGCAGTCCTTATTACAACCCTGTAAAGGAGATAATTATAAGAACCACATTGCACAAATGAGGAAGTTGCTTTGCTGAAGGATACACAGTCAGTAAATGACAGAACCGGAGCATTTATTGTATTTCTCAGGTCAAATGTCATGCTGTTTCCCCTAGAAGTGATGTAAGGATCCCTGACATTGGGTTTGAGCTTCACTGGTCTTCTGCTCTTTCCCTGACAATTAACAAAGCAGCTTTTTCAACTTTCCTCCACTTTACGCTCTTGGAGGCAACACTGGAGCCCGTGTTCTTTGTAATCTTGGGCATGCACTTTGCTTTAGTTTCTCCGATGGTGAAATGATGGGGTTGGACTAAATGAGTTCACCCATCACTTCTAGCTTTGATGAATCTCTAGCCCAAGGACCAGGACCAGGACGTACCATCCTCTCCACCACACTCCTCATTGGGATAGCTACGAAGAATCTGAGAGAGTCTTTTCCCTTGCTAGGTATTGCCCCCCTTCACTTCTTCCTTCACTGTAGGCAACACTTTTAAAAAGGCGGAAGTGGGGAAACTTCCCTGTTTGGCATACACACTCAAAAAGCTGGGCATGACGGTGCACATCAGCTTCCCATTCATCAAGCTGAATTCAACCCTTATTATCAGTAAGTTCACCGCCGTTGCAATCATCAGGAAGGTACCTAAGTCACAGTAGGAAGATTCATCCATTTTTCCAGAAAAAAAGAAATTGTTTGCCTCTTTTTTTTTTGTACTGGCTGCTGACTAAAAGTGCTTATCTAAAACACCACTGCTGAAAGGAATGATCTAACCGTTCCCAGAAACCTGGCTGCATATGTAAATTTACGCCCCTGTTTACCCCTACTGACCCATTAGGTGTTTTTGAGACATTTGTCTCATTGCAGGAGCAAGTCATAGGCGAGCATGGTAATTTCACTCCCCCACGTCATGGAAGCAGTTCTAGAATGGATCTCTTTCTCAGTCGTGACTATGAACACTCTTTCTTTCAGGATAAGATCCTCTAAACCTCATGTGAGGTGACCTATTTGCGCAATCATTATTCAATAGAGTTAAGCATCTAGTTAACACATTTAAGGGCAAGTTACTTCTCTGATGATAATTTCATTACCTATAAAGTGACCAAAAATCATATGGGCTTATAGAGTCATTACGTGAAGTAATTAAGAAAATGCATGGAAATGCCTCCCTTCTCTGTGGAAGGCACTTGTCCGTCATTGTGCAACATAAACAAAGAAAAAAAAGATGACTTTATAAGGAAATGGATTAGGTCTTCAAGAAGTTACAGTCTGGTAGGAGATGTAAGGTATGTTCATAAATCACCCAAAGTTAGAGAAGAAAGAAGCATGCATGTAAGAAATACAGATAAACCGTATTTGGAGGAGTTTGGAGGAGAGATAATACTTTTTTAAAAATTTTTTAAGGGTTTTATTTTTATTTATTTGATAGAGATCACAAGTAGGCAGAGAGGCAGGCAGAGAGAGAGGAGGAAGCAGGCTCCTCGTGGGGCAGAGAGCCCAACGTGGGGCTCAATCCCAGGACCCTGAGATCATGACCTGAGCTGAAGGCAGAGGCTTTAACCCACTGAGCCACCCTGGTGTGCAAAGAGAATACTTTTAGGATTATAAGACACAGTGTTTTGCATGAGGCATTTGAACCTACCTCTTCAGAATGAATAAGATTTGGCCATATAAAAACAGGCAAAAGAAAATATCGTTACTTCCTAAAGGTGAAGGGAAGGGAATAGAACTAAGAAATAGACATGAAAGGAGAATAATCAATGGTTTGATTTAACTGGAGTGTATGGTACACAAGGGGCTGAATGGGAAATGAGGTTGGAATTGCAGGTGTGGGCCAGATTGGAGGTAGATGTGAACGGCAGCCTAAGGAGTGCTTTAATTTTGGAGATCGAAGTTTAGGGTGACATTAATAAGAACAGAGAGGCTAAGAGGTAGAGCCCACATATAATGGAAGAGAAGAGAAAGTTTGATAAGGAGTAGAATCCACAGACTAGATTTGAAATGAATCAAGGGTCTTCTGATTGAGCTGCTAGAGGGGACTTGGAACTGGTGATGCTGGAGGAGAGAGAACTGGACAGGTAGAGTTCCCATGGCTACACCTTATATCAAGCAACTTCCAGTATAATTCAGTAGAATAGAACAGCCTAATAAGATTTTGGTAAAAACCCCACATTAGCAGTTCCAATGGTCATGTCAATCCTTACCCACCTAAGGCAATACAGGTGACAGAGGAAGTGAGAGTAGATGGGAAATTTGAGATAAAACTTAAAGTTACTGAAGTTATTAATAAAAAGATATAAGAAGTGCTATACTGCATACATTTGGGAATTAATTTATAGAGTGTTCTTGATAGTATGGATAGTATGGAGGGAAGAAAAACCCAGTAAGCCTTCTAACAATTAAGAGAATTAAGTTATTGATAAGAACAAATAATGGTGCAAATAATACACCTTAACTACATTAAGTACAAAGAGTAATTGCAAGATAAAAAAATTACTGATATGTGAAAGGCAGTAAAATCCAAAGGAAAAAAATTAGGTGCTAACAGGTTGCTAGTGTTTATATTTTAATGTGGTAAGTTGTCATTCCTCTCAAAGGATTTACTGATTTAAGGATCAAAAGGAAATTTCTGGCAGCAAGAATTATTGAAATAGAAAATTCAAGAGAAGCAGCGAAAACCCCATTACCACCATGTCAGTGAGCCTTATCTGTAGTTTATTTTCTGCAGCTTGATTTTGTGGATGCAGACTGGTTACAAAGATTAGGAGCCATAAAGATAAGAGAAGCGATAGAAAGGGTAACCTGAAAACAGTATACGATACGGCCGACATAGCAGAATAATATCATAGCTCCTTGGAACACTGAAAATATCAAAAAAAGACTCCCTGCCATAAAGCCTTGGGAAAATAACTCTGTGCAGTAAAACTGGGAGAATATTATTGCAAGTATCAAATTTCTTCACAGGCTTTGGGCGCATTTACTGACATAATACAAGGCAGAAATCTCTGCTATTATTTCTTAAAATTTTGTGTCTAACAATAAAAGAAGTTCCTATAAAATATGAGGGATTAGATAATTCACTTACAGTGAACTCTCTTAGAAGGTCAGAAAATGAAGTCAACCTAACTCTTTACTCACTTGTTTGGAGTCTGACGTCAGGAGGACTGGCTTACACCGGCCTTTGTGTCCACCCTGTGAGTAAATCGTAGGAGCCAAGGCTAGAAAGATCTTCAGAGGCTTTGAAATCCAGGTTTTAAACTTTTTCAACTATACTCTTCTGAAATAAATGGGCAGTTATGTGAGGTTCTGTGATGAGCAGTAGTATGGCCAAATCTGTATTTTATGAAGAATTATCTGGTAGGTACAAAATAAACTAGACTAAGGAGGGCTTTGAGCCAGTGAGAAAAGTTAAGACGTTCTTATAAAGCCTGATCTAAATAGTGTCAGAGAGGACCATCTGAGAGGTGTTTTTGAAGTAGAATGATAGGGTCAAAGAAAAAAAGAAGGAACTGGAATGGAGGATGTCACTGAGAGAAATAAAACAGGATAGAAGAAACATGTTTGCAAAGAAATAAATGCTTAAAAATATTTTCTTTTCCAATGGAAATTCTTTTATAGAGAGTTTTTGACTGAAAGGTAGAAGTTAAGGGAAAGTTAACTCATGGTACCATCTGAAGAAGCTTTGTGTTGGATAACCAAGGGGTCCACAGTGCCTCAACAGGCCTTGGGACTGGAAAGGATATTTTACCGGGAAGTCACAGGGCAGGCCCAGTAGAGGTAGCTGAGAGGGTAAGATAGAAGGATATGTGGATATGGGCAAAAATGGGAATTCCAGAAGAATGTAAGTAATGCCCTGCTGGGCTCCCTGACAAAAGATCCTGCAACCTTTGCAGCTGAGATGTCTTAACTCCCACACGTAGCTTTATTAGTGTCCAATCTCTAACTGATGCAGATTTTAAACAGGGAAGACTTTTAAAAATGATTTAGATTGCATCGATTCAGTCTCCCTGTTTATCCTAGTCTAAGCACGTAGTTGGCTCCATTTCTCATCGTCTTTACTTAAGGTACTGACTTAGTTACTTGACTTCTCCTTAACATTACACAGGACTTGAATCCTTTTTATCCTTTAGGACCTGGCAGTGCTTTGAGTCCTGCTCCTAAACCCCAGCAGCCACAGGGGACCTTGCTAAGTATACTAGATATCCCTGTTACCATCGTCTTAACCATTTGCTTACACACCCCACTGCCTGTTGATTGCCACTCAAGTTAACTTTGGGCTAAAGCTCCTATAACCCAGAGACCCCAAAATATAGAAGCAAGACAGAACTTTATTTCTCTCTAAAGTAACAGTCCAGGGGGAAATGGTCCAGACTGGTAGGACAGCTCTTCTCTATGCACTCCTTCTATGCCTGTTCCATTTAATAGTAACTAATTAATTATGTTAATTAATTAACACCTTCTGGGGTGTTTCTTGAAGCAATATCACTGTTATAATGACATTCCAGCTCAAGTGAAGGAGAAAGAGCAGAAGTCAGGACAAGCAATTCCCTTTGAAGCAAGTGATATAGAATTTGCACATATAATTTCCACATTCCGCTGGAAAGAAATGGAATTAGTCATATTACCACAACTAGTCACAAGGGAAGCTATGAAAAATATAGTTGAGCTGGGCCATGTTGTGCTAAATTTCTACCATAGAAAGAGAAACAGGCTTTGGAGAATAATTAGCAGTCAGCCACACCAGCCCCGACATTGTTAGTTTGGGTTCATAAAGCTCATTCTTTAATTAATCAAGCATCAATGAAGAGCAACAATATTCATTAAAAAAAATCATTACAAGAATGTCACCCTACAAACACCCACCTATTAAAATGAGCAAATTTCCTGCTCTGTTTTAGTTGGGATACGCATATTTATTTGAAGCTACTGTAGTTCATAGTTCCAGACTTGAAATTTTCAACATAGTGAGTTTCTTTAGTGATTATTGCTAAAACTGAACCCTCGGCACAGGACTGATAACTCCATGACGTGTAAGCCACGATTCCTCTTTGCTCATGGCAGATGCTCATGCGCAATCACAGTTTTCCATGGAACATGCAGGCAGCTTCACGGTCATTTTTAGCATAGCACTCCAGGGAGTCACGGCTAACTAATTGGGGTTGGCATGGGACATTAAAACAATTTGCCATCTCCAAGTGACTGGAGACCCCTTAGGTTTCAGAAATGATTATTGATTCAGTGCTCTTACTTAAGGCCTACCATGGATACAGATGTCTTTTGTTTTTCCTGTTTTGAATTTTAGACATCCCTTTGGCAAACAGTGGGGGAAAACCTCTTTCTTTAAGTAAAAGATACTCCAAATTGTCCAGAACCTCCTCGGCCAACTCAGTTTCTATATATGACCAACTAGGGAAGATGAGGACACTGCCGGCAGACAAAGTCCTCCGTAGGCTTGTTCTCCAGAGTTTTATCAGTAAGAATCAACAATGTTAAGAACCTTTTATTCAGAATGCCCTGCAGACACATAGAGACCACAGAAATGGTGGGGTTTGTGTCCAAAAGAAGGAATCTCACAGATATTCGAGTTTGCAAGGCCTTTGGGTTTCCGCAAAAATTCTCCCTCAAATTAACCTGAAGTCCTCCGCTAAGGTAAGCAATGTGTATCACATATTAAATTGGCCCCTTGAGATTCTGGACAGGTGGAAAAAAAAAAGGGGACAAACCCTAAAAAAAAAAATGGCAAAACAAAACACTGAGATACTTAACATATAAGCCTGTTATGACTACATGGCCAGCAACAAGTTTCTACCTTCTGAGATTTTTTGGAAAAAGGAGTGAGCTCCGTTTCTGAAGCAAAGACCCTTTCACTTTTATAGTGGAAGATAACATGGTTTTCCAACTCTCATCCAAAAAAAAAAAAAAAAAAAAAAAAATTAAAGCTCCCTGCCCACCCCTCCCCCAATTTTTCAAACCTTCTTTACAAATTTGGTCTCTGAATACTGCCAATTGCTAGAGATAATTCCATTATGTTAGCAATTGTGTCAAAAAGAGATGATTTCTGTGGATTTAAAAATGACCACTTAAAATGGGTAAATTATGATGATCCATGATTATAACATCGCCTGGAGACTACCCAGATAATTATTTTTTAACCTCTGGGGCAGTTTACTTGAACATAAGGAGCTCTGTGTGAGAGAACAGTTAGTTGAGAGGTGAGCAGAAGTAGAAGTAATTTTCAAAATCATCTAGGTTAGGTACCTTCCAATTATTTAGTCTGAACCCTCGGCCAACTACACATAGTTGAAAGAAAAATTTAGTGTAAAATATTACCTCCTATCCATGTTTAGATCTTGTATTTATGTGAAAAACATAGTGCAGAAAAGGACATATAGTGTGGTATCACCATTAGCAGAAGAATCTCTCTGTCCAAATATACGTATGCACTCATAAATCTATCCTTGGAAAGCTAAACATGAAACTGGAAACACTGGTGTCTTGGGAAGGAACCAAATGAATGGCAGTGACAGGAAGACTACTCATGGTAAACCTTGTATACACTGGGAATTTGTTACCATATGAATATAGAATCTACCCCAAAAGCTAAATACACATTAAACAAATATCTCTGATTATGGTTATGTCTTTTCAGAAATATTCTCAAAGAGTTCTTTCAGTAAATGTCAGTATATAGCTTTTTCATTTTTGCATGGGATTTTGCTCTATATGTTAAAGAGCAGGTGACTGAATGTAAAATTCTAGGTTGGCAGTCACTGTCATGCAGCACTTGGAAGATAACCATTCCATCATTTTCTGGCCTTTGTTGTTGATAAGAAGTTTGTTGTCAATCTGTAAGTGCTTTTCTTTGCTGTATTTATATTTTCTCTTTATTCTTGATGATATACATTTCACTATGTGACCAGATATGGATCTATTTTTTATTATGTTTTATTTTTATGTTCTGCTTGATTCTTTATCTTCTGCTTAATTATTTTAGCAATTAATTCTTCAAATGTAGGCTGCTACCTTTCCTTCTATGTTCTGCTTTTGCAATTTCTATTAAGCATTAGATATTGGGCTTCTCAGTCTATCTTTTGTGTTTCATCTCAATATTTTCTTTCCCCTTTGACTTTTTGTTTGTTTGTTTCAAGTTCTTATTCAAATTCTAGTTAGTTAACATATAGTGTAATATCGATTTCAGGAGTAGCCTTTAATAATTCATCACTTACATGTAACACCCAGTGTTTACAACATCGCTTTGACTTTCTATACTGCATTCTGGATAAGCATCTCAGAGCTATTTTCCAAACCCACCAATTAGCTACTTTACAGAATCCAACTTAGCATTTATCCCATCTTTTGCAGCTTCAAAATTTCAACAGTTACTATAAGTTTGATGTTGAAATTATTTGATTGTTGAAATTCATTGATTCATATGATTTCATTTTATTTCTGCCTCTTTTGTTTCAAAATTTTATGTTCTTATCAAGTGGCAGTTACGCCTTTGTTCATTTCCTTAAACTTACTCAATGTACTTATTTTCACTATTTCTTTTTTTTTTAAAGATATTTATTTATTTATTTATTTTTTAGAGAGAGACAGAGTGTGAGAGGTGGGAGGGGGAGAGGGAGAAAGAGAGAACCCTCAAGCAGACTCCCTGCTGAGCACAGAGCCTGATGCAGGGCTCGATATCACCACCTGCAGATTATGACCTGAGCTGAAATCAAGAGTCGGATGCTCAACTGACTGAGCAGCCTGTGTACCCTTCAATATTCCTATTTTAAACTTTATACTAAGTTGTTCAATAAAATAAATTTCATTTGAGTAGATTCTTATTTTAATAATTGCAATGGCTTTTTAGCATTGGAATTCTTCAAATGTTTTATAATATTGATTTGTAGGCTACATACACATAGACACAACACACAAAGTGTTCAAAGTCAGCTCTTTAAAATAAATAAAAGAAAAAAAAATGCAGAAGAGTTACCAATTTAAGTTTCTCTTGCAAGGACTGATAGCTTGGTAGCAACCTTAAAGGTAACTACTGATAATTTTGAGAAGTATATGAAACTAATCTTCTTAAACTCAACATTTTGTATAGCATTTGTCACAGGGCATGCACTAAATATTTGTTGCACTAATTCTTCCTAACCATGCTAAAGGAAATTACACAACAAGCCCAACCTGCAAAAGGAAACTAAAGCCCAAAAAAACAACTTAGAGACTTGCAAAGGCTACCTTTTCCAGAAGGAAACAAAATCAAAGAAGTTTCCTGAAACTATGAACTCAAGTCTGAAACTACCATACTATCTTTTTTTTTTTTAATTTTTATTTATTTATTTGACAGTCAGAGATCACAAGTAAGCAGAGAGGCAGGCAGAGAGAGGAAGGGAAGCAGGCTCCCTGCTGATCAGAGAGCCCGATGTGGGGTTCGATCCCAAGACCCTGAGATCATGACCTGAGCTGAAGGCAGAGGCTTAACCCACTGTGCCACCCAAGCACCCTGAAACTGCCATATACTATCTTAATAAAATAATGAAATAGAGCAGATATGGCCAGGATGTGCTCATTATCAAAGTTTGGGAATGCAAGCCCCACAGAGAAAAGTTGACAGCAAGAGTGGAAATGAGCATTAAGGAAGAATTAAGAAGGAGATTCTTAAGGGTATATATTGAAAAGGGTTTACAAAGATAAGCTATGTTAATTGGAGATATGGAAGCTCTAGTAAAAAATGATACTGACTAAATATCCATAGAGAATATCTATATGAGACATTAACCAAAGGTCCGGAGAGATTTAGGGAAGAAGGAAACACAATAATAATAAATATAATACATTATATTTATACAGCAAAGTACCTTTTATGAGACACTTGTATAAACTTTATCCCATTTGAACTTTACAACCACCCTGTGAAACAAAATTATTGTTTAGATTCAGGCAGAGTAACATATATAGAGCACCTTCTTTATGCTAAGAACGTCTACCTGTTTGTACAATTTAATTGGAGCCAAAGTGCCTGTTCAGATCTCAGCTCTGCTGCTTATAAAGTAGGAGGCCTTGGGCAGGTTTCCTCACATAAACAGTGGATCTAATAATAGTTCTTGTTGAAAGGCTTGCTGTGAGGCCTAAATGAATTAGGACACTTTAAGCACTTAAAAGAGAGCCTGGCACATGGCAAGGGCCTTTTAATGTTATCTATGAAAATAATGATGATGATAACCATTATTTTTTTTTCTGATGAAGATGCTATGGTCTTGTGAAGTTATGTGCTTGATCAAGGTCACGTTAATTACTCATGCTGAAAACTCAAGGCAAGGTTCTCTCTCAAAGTCCCACGCATTTGGAGAACACATTGCATATTGCTCTGTTTAGTCCCTGTTGTGGAGATGTTAGGATGTTAGGATAGTGAACATAAAGAATAGAAGAACATTTTATGTGTGAAAACAAGCCTGAGACATCCATTGGGAGGAGAGTCCTCAGGTAAGGTAAATATGTTAGTGAGTGTAGCTAAAGAGCCTGGAAGGGCTGTTTTAGCTTTGTTCCTTAGACCTTGGTACTGTACTCAATACCTCTTAGCTTAAGTGGAATTTTTACCTTTTGCCCATTTACTAACCATTCCCCATTTAAAAAGCAGAAACTCCAAAAGGTCTTTGGGAAACCACTCCTTACCAACTCTCAGCCATGTTATTTGGGTGAAAAGGATTCTCAACCACCTTCCTGTTCCAGGGGTGGATGCTCGTGATTCAACTCCTCAATATCCTATTTCACCTGTCATGGCAAATGGCCATAAATGAGATGTAAGTCAATCGAAGATAAAGAAAACTAGGGAGAAATTTGCTGGATTTGGCAGGAGGAAATTTTATTTCCTCTTGGAATTACCAGTCAATGCCCTTACACTCATCTTGGGTAGACCCTGTGAAGATGTGAAGGCTGAAACTCCTGGAGCCATTTTGCTATTATTTGGAGAGCATGAAAGAGAAGAGAGAGAGAGGGGATAACTAGTTTTTAGTGACATCAACTGGTTTTTGTGTAGCTTGAGTCTTATCCAAAGCCAGTTCTACTTCTGGACTTTTCAGTTCCTAGCTTTTTAAAATCAGTGTATGTGGGGCACATGGGTGGCTTAGTTAGTTGAACAACCAACTGTTGATTTTGGCAGGGGTCATGATCTTGGCATCAGGAGATCAGGCACTGGATTGGGCTCCATGCTTGATTTGGAGTCTGCTTGAGATTCTCTCCCTCTCTCTCTCTACCCCACGCCCCTGCTCACATGCATGTGTGCACTCAAACTCTCTCAAATAAATACATGAATAAAATCTTAAAAAAGAATCAATATATGTTACCTTTTGCTGTTATTATAACTTGTAATACCCAGAGTCCTGATATAAAAGAATTTTGTAGTTTATTTTACATAAAATAAGTTAATAAACCTGGTATATTAAAAGCTATTGAAAACAATTTAGAAAAGCCATCAACTTGACAGAAAAAGTATAGTTTACTAAAATGAAATGCAAATGGCTCTTAGCCAATTTTTAAAAAATGCTTAAACTTGCTCAGATCAAAAGATACACAAATGAAAACTTCATTGAAATACAGTATCTCACCCATTAGATTGACTAAAATCCAAATATTTAACAATGTGTTTGATGAAACTCTGGGTTAATGGGCACTTTAATACATTTCTGCAGGGATTACAAATTGTTACACCACTCAAGGAGGGTAGTTGGCAGGATCTAGCAACTTTACATATGAATTTTCCTTTGTCAGCATAATCTAGCCCAAAGCTAGACTGGCAAAAAAATACAAGAAAGATTATATGGACAAGGGTATAGATTGGTCTGGTTGAATATAAGCAATAATACATATACTCAATAGAATAGTATACAGCTAGAAAAGGGAGTGAGGAATACTTCTATATCTTAATATATCTAACATATTAAGTGAAAAGGGGAAGTAGAGAAAATGTATGTAAGAGGCAAGCAAATGACAAAGAAGGAATATATTCATATATATATGAATATATATTATATATATGAATATTTGTTTATATTTTTAATAGGTGACAAGCTATACTTTTTTAAAAATTGTTACCTATAAAGAAAAGAAAGAAGTATGGTGAGGGTATTGAAATTCAATTTCTTCTAGCTTTGCACAGTGGCAATATCATAGCCAATGAGGTTTATCCAAGGCGTGATTATGGCTAATTGAAATTAGATTTCTTTGAATTTAACTTTGATGGATAATATATTAAATATTTTACATAATTAAAAGCCAAAATTAAATTAAAAAAAAAACAGGTCCTATGGGCACCTGGGTGGCTGGATTGGTTAGGCATCTGACTTCCACTCAGGTCATGATTTTGAGGTCCTGAGATTGAACCCCACATTGGGAATCCCTGCTCAGCAGGGAGTCTGGCTTCTCCCTCTCCCTTAGCCTCTCCCCCTACTTGTGCTCGTGCTCTCTCTCTTGAATAAATAAATAATCTAAAAAAACCAAACAAAAACAAGAATAGGCCCTAAAAATCAAAAGTGAAATAGAATAGCTAAGCATTTTGAATGTATAGCCTATTGGTGGCATAACTACACAAAGTAACTTGCTTTACTTTAAAACACGGTCATTTGTATATCTTTAGTGACAAAAAACACAAAAACTTGACCCTCCACCCTCCCCTGAAAAATCATAAACTGTTTTCAGCAATCATATTGTTAGTGGTAGCGTTGGTATTCTAACACTTCTGTGAGTATGATGAGGGATCCATGGAATAAGTGTTTAAGTTAGTGAACCAAGATTTTCAGCATGGGACAAAAGAAATAACAGATGAAATCTTGAACTTGACAGAAAGTATGGAATCATAATGCACTTTAAAAAATTATGTATTTCCTATCTGGTACATTGGAAAGGCCTGGAAATAATGACAAACTAGTAGCAGTGAACCCCTTGTGCTCAGATAGTGATTTCTAAATATCATTTCCCACTAAAAAATACTCAGACTCTGTGGGAGAATTCAGAGTTCAGGTCTGAGGTTGGAAATGGGAAATATGAATGTGGAATATCTTGCCATAACAGAAAGCAAAAAAAATTATCAAAGACTACGTGTATCATGTCAAAGTGACATAGAAGCCAACTTGGATAGGTGCCCACTGCCCAAAGATGGGACAGTTTATCAACAAAGATAACAATCACATTGAATTAAAACACATTAAATCAAATGATTTCATATGCTACTCAAAAAAATTAAATAAATAAAAATAAAGCCCCTGGCCTCACTGGCCACCTTTGCTGTATGGTATCCAATTTCTAACTCTGAAGCTAGTAATAAATGGATAGAACCAAGCATTTTTCCTGCCTTACATTACAGAATATATGTTGGAAAGTAAAGTGTGTTATAAAAACATTGTACTTGAATCTGATTAAATCTCTAGATCTAACTATCAGTTTACAAAGAATACAGAAAGAAGACTGTTCTTAAGGATACTATGGATGTATAGTATAGATGCAACTGGCTGATATTTTGTTTTTTCAACAAAACATTGTAAGGAGAGAGATGGAGAGGCAATTAATAGACTAAAGAGACATATACATTTCAATTATTTGAAACATAGGGATCTTACTGAAATTCTGAGTCAAGACAATTAGGTAAGTGTGAATGTTAACTGGATTTTTAAGCATATTAAGGAAAGCATAAGTTTTTAATCTTATAATAATGGTATTAGGTTTATGATTTTTACGAAAACAGAGTTCCTACCTTTTATAGATAGATACAAGAATTCTTGCAGAGGGATTAATAGGAAGTCTGGGATTTGCTTCAAAATAATGTGTGTGTTTGGTGGTGGGAACCAGGTGGAAGGACAAAGGAAATGAGATTAGCTTAGATGTTATAACTTGGTGATAATGACATGAAGATTCATTGCATCATTTTCTCCCCTTTGGTATACATTTAAAATTTTTAGGGCACCTGGGTGACTCAGTTGGTTAAGGGTCTGCCTGAGATCATGACCCAAGCAGTTACTTAAATGACTGGGCCACACAGGCACCCTGAAATTCCCTCTTTTTGATTCTATGGTGGACTTCCTGAAGACAAGAACATCTTGTTATTTTTTTGTATCCCTAGCTTCTTTCATAATGGCCTTTCATGATGCACATGATTGGCCTTTGATATTTTTATAGTTTAATCATCAGCTTTTTTGTCTAAAGGTGTAAGCTCTGAGGCAGGCTGACGGTATGCAAACTCTACCACTAACATTAATGACCTCAACCAAGTCATTTCCTCATAGAGAAGGGATTTTAATAAGTATAAAATAATGTTATATGAGGACTGATGAGATAATGGAAGTAAAACACTAGAGCAGAGTGTTTAGAAATAGTATGGTTCAGTCAGTAGTAGTCTTTTTTATTTTTTTTTAGAAATGTAAATTTAAAAAAATTTTTTAAATTTATTTTTAAAATTTCTTTTCAGTGTTCCAGAATTCATTGTTTATGCACCACACCCAGTGCTCCATGCAATACATGCCCTCCACAGTATCCACTGCCAGGCTCACCCAACCTCCCACCCCTTTCCCCTCCAAAACCCTCAGTTAGTTCCTCAAAGTCCACAGTTTCTCATGGTTCAGACAAATCAGTCAGTAGTATTCTTAATCATTTGTTAGCTCTTCATCAGCCTTGTTTTCTCCAAGATAACATATATTGATACAGCATGTCATCTTTTCTTTGAGACAATATAGAAACAGTTTGACCTACTGGATCCTCTATGATCACCTGAATGTGCATGTTTCTGTCTTAAATATTGTTTTTATTATCCAAAATCTGGATGAGATTAGTATTGTTAAATTAAGAAATTAAGATTTTTCTCTCTGGATATATAGAAGATAATCCCTGAACATTATATGTAAATAAACATAAGAAGACTCTAAAAGGTGAAGAGAAAAAGGCAGATTGGCTAAGGACCTCAGGATCCAAGTTCCTCAGGATCAGTAAGTTCCCTGTGTTTTCTTTTTGGTTCATGCATCCTGGACTGGATGCTGGAGAGGCCAGAAATGCCAACAAGCGCAGACAAATAAAAGCAGTAGGAAAATCCCGGTGTCTCTAGCCAAAAGGCTGGCAAAGATGCATCCTAGTAAGACAGAAAATTTGTAGACAACTCTTCTTGACTCAACCATCATCCTAGGCCCATCAGCCAAGGTTGAATGAAGAACATAGACTCCCACTCCTGCTGACTATTTGTTGCAAGGACCTCTCATCCCTACTAGGGTTGTATCAGAGATGGCCAAATGGGGAATTGGGACTTTTACTACCATCAGCAGTAACAGGGACCCTTCCTGCCATGGTGGGGAGTAGTAACCACACACTCCTATCCTTCCAATAAGGTGCTTGTGAAGAGCCTGAACTTTCACCCCCACACAGTATAGCAGGTTGTCTCTCCCCAGCTATGATGTCAGTGGTGACAAGTAGAGGACCTGGGCTTCAACCTGCATTGGGCACTAATGAGGTACCATCTACAGTCTCTCGCTGTGTGGTTTCAGAAGAAGCTTGCTAAAACAAGATTTAAATAAGAACCATTGCATTACAACATAATTCCCCAAATGTCTAAGATTCAAATATAAAACAATCATCTTACAAAGAACCATGGAAAGCTCAACTTGAATGAGAAAAGACAATTAACAGATGCTAACACTGAGATGACACAGACACTGTAATTATCTGACAAGGATTCTAAAGCAGCCATGATAAAAATGCTTTAATGAGCATTTATGAACACATTGGGGGAAAAAATATCAGCAATGAAGCTGAATATATAAAAAAATAACCAAATGGAGGGGCACCTGGGTGGCTCAGTTGGTTAAGCAACTGCCTTTGGCTCAGGTCATGATCCTGGAGTCCTGGGATTGAGTCCCGCATCAGGCTCCCAGCTCCATGGGGAGTCTGCTTCTCCCTCTGACCTTCTCCTCTCTCATGTTCTCTCTCTCACCGTCTCTCTCAAATAAATAAATAAAAATCTTTAAATTAAAAAAAATTAACCAAATGGAGATATAATAACTTAAGTAAAAAACTTAATTGATGGGATCCAAAGCAAAATGGAGAAGACAGAGGAATGCTTCAGCAAACTCGAATAAACGAAAGTAGAAATGACCCTGTCTGAATGACAGAGAGAAGATAGACTGGGGAAAGAAAAAATACAGCTTGGGGGATCTGTGGGAATCTAACAAAATATTTCATGTTCGTGTCTCAGAAAGAAGAGAAAGAATATAGGCTTGAAAAAATAAAGAATGGCTGAAAAATTTCTAAATTTGGTAAAAGATATAAACCTATAGATTCAAGAAGCTGAGAAAAACCCATACAGGATGAACCCAAAGAAATTCATGCCAAGACATATCATAATTGAACTTCTGAAACTAAAGACACTTGAAAGCAACCAGAGAAAAATGACACCTTAGCTTTAGGAAAAAAAATAATTCAAATGACAGAAGATTTCTTATCAGAAACATGGAGGCCAGAATAAAGTGTCATAATGTTTTTCAAGAGAACTGTCAGCCCAGAGTTCTGCAGCCAGTGGAAACAATCTTGAGGAATAAAAGGGAAATCAGACATTCTCAGGATAGTGTAAACTAAAAGAATTCGTTGCCAGTAGATCTGTCCTGAAATAATGGCTCAGTGAAATTCTGGAAACAGAAAGGAAATGAAAAAGAAGAAAACTTGGAAGAAAGCACAACAGAAAGTAAAACTGTGGGTAGATACAGTAGGCTTCTCTGCTCTTTAGTTCTCTTGATTATATTTTATGATTAAGCAAAATTTATAACACTTTGTAATGTGGTTCTCAATAGAGGAAATGTTTTAGATACTTATAACTGGGAGAGGGTAAGAGATGTAAAAAGAGGTAAGATTTCTATACTTCATTTGATGACAAAATGTTGATTGATGTAACTATAATACCTTGAGCTATCACAAAAAAGGCAATACAAAGGGATATATTTAAAAACACTCTAGGTAAATAAAAATGAAACTCAAAAAATGTTCAGGCAACCTTTATGAATGCAGGAAAAAAATGAAAACTGAAACGATCTAGCAAAAAACCAGATATACAGAAAATTAAAAAGCAAAATGGCAGACACAATCCTTAGTATATCCATGATATTTCAAAGACATTATGCTGAGTTGGGGGAGGAGATTATTTCAAAAGATCACATACTGTATAAGTCCATTTATATAACATTTTCAAAATGAAAATTTACAATGATAAACAAGAAATTAGTGGTGCTATGAAATTGGGATTGTGGGAGTGGATGCATATGGCCACAAATGGGTAGCATGAAGGAGGGAATTATGGTGATAGAATAATTATGTAACTTGACTGTGTGGTGGTTTCATGAATCTACGGAGGTGATGAACTAACAAAGACATTGTACCAATGTCAGTTTCCTATGTTGATATTATACTATAGTTATGTAAGATGTAACCATAGTGGGAAACTGGATGAAGGTTACAAGGGACTCCTCTGCACTACCTTTCAAGTTCCTGTGAATGTATAATTATATCAAAGTTAAAAAATAAACAAGTTATTGAAAATAACATCTTAAAAATTATGAAATAAATTTGCACAGTGCTGTGGTAATGAGCAGACATGAGGGTCTAATTCATCATCAGTAAATCAGGACAACTTGACCAAGGAGGTAACATTGGCACTGACCCTTGAAGCACAAATGTTTGTCAGACAAAGCCCAAAGCTGACCAGGACATTTCAGGATTATGGAATTGTTTGTGCCCCAAAGAGGAAAATGGGAGGGAAGAGCACATCTGGACAATGACATGTGTTTCCTTGTGAACAGATAAGTGCTACCATTGGAGAGCAGCAGGTGTAATGAATGAACATGGTCATGTCTACAAACATTAAATGGAGACAAGTTTATTTGCCCATATGTACACAGACTTATGTCTTTCCTTCCCAACTGTATTTTATGTCACTATGACTTCACAATTAAATATTGAGAAGCAGGAATTTTTTTTTAATTCTTATGCCTCATGCCATAGTCCTCCAATCATCCTTTTTTACCATGCACATATGCTCAAAATTATAATAGAAGGAAGAGGACAGATGAGGCCAGGTAGATACTGAGGAGAGGTGGACGTGGATTTTAAACACTTATTATTAAATAATCAGTAAAGTCACCATTCTACCAAAAGGCACTGATTCTGTGGGATGGAGAACATGTAGAGTACCCATCAGCGGGTGTGCACAAAAGGCAGGGTCATGGCTTTGTCAGAGGCTTCGTTCAGGGAGTCAATATGTGGTCATTCCCCGGGTCCTGAGTGAGCTACCATCAGAAAATCAGTACTAATGCCAAATTTTTCTTCTGGTCTCAGCTTATATTCAAATGATTAGAAGGAATGGCCTGCATCTGTAGGAAAAATGAATGAGGCTGTTGACTGTTTTAGTCAAATATTTCATTAACTCACCCTTTAATTTATCAAATATTCACTGAGTATGAATCATTGTATGTCAGGGCATTCTTCTAAAACACAGGGCTTTCCAACGCTTAAAAGCAGTGAGAGAAATTTGCCACCTGAGAGTTTAGAACTTTTGCATGTTAAACATAAAAAGATAGAAAAACAATTATGATATTCAACAAATTGGGGGAAATGTTTGCCAAAAATAAGAAAGACAAACAGTTACTATCCTTAGGTTACAAAGAGCTCATATAATTTTGCAGCTGAAAAATTGGTATAAAACTTAAACAGATAATTCAGAAAAAATATATATATGATTAATAAGTATGGAAAGTGACATTCATTCCCACAATTAATCAAAGAAATACAAATTTAAAAAATACTTTTCATTATTAAGGGGAATGAAATATACTCTGCTACCAAGGATGAACGAATATATGCACAAATTTGTTCAAATTTTTGAAAAATCTTCTCTTGTGCTCAATTTGGCAACACATATACTAAAATTGAAAAGTCTTTTCTCAGTATGAGTTGAGTCTAAAAATATTTAATAAGGTGAACCTGACTGGCTCAGTCAAGAGAGTGTGTGGACTCTTGATCTCCGGGTCATGAGTTCAAGCCCCACTTTGGGTGTGGAGCTTAGTGAAATAAAAATATTTTTAAAATAAAATAAAAAATAAAAATGTTTAATAACTTGTTCTAGAAATGAACTAGAAATACTCTAAGTATTTGTCATGAGGAAATAATAAAAAGGCAAAGAATTATATATGTAGTGGTTTATTTAGATATTAGAAATGAAAAATATAAAACAACTTGAATCTCAGTTAGGCAGTGATAAAATAAATAACAGTGCATTCACAAGTTGAACCATCATGTAGACCCTGAAAAAAACATTTCAAAGACGGATATGGCAAAATATCTAATCTACAAATGGGAAATTAAAAAGTCAGGATGTATATGTATATGAATTTTTTTGTAAAATACTATTACATCTATTTTTGTTTTCCTTTTTATAATTTTCTGTTTCTTCTAATTTTTCTACAATAAACATATTTTACTTTTACAATTGACAAACCAGTTCTAATTTTAATAGAACTACATAGCAGTTCATTCAGGAATTATATATCAAAATTAATTTTTCTCATAATGTTCCAGTACCTGAATATGTTTCTTCATAGAGAAATATTAATTCACAATTATTATGTATTTATTTATCAGCTGTCTTCCTTAGTAGAATGTCAGCTTCTACTTCTGTTTCGGTAGTATAGTTCTATGTAACTGAACTTTCTGCTCTGAAGGAAATTTTCTGTATTTGTACTGTCCAATAATGCAGCCACTAGCCTCATGTAGTGATTAAATACCTGAAATGTGGCCAGTGCAACAGAAAAACTGAATATTTAATTTTTATTTAATTGTAATTAATTTGACAAAATGTAAATTTAAGGGTGCCTGGGTGTCTTAGTTGAGGTATGATTCAGCTCAGGGGATGATCTCTGAGTCCTGGGATCCCTGGGCCTCAGGCTTCACACTCAGCAGGGAATCCGCGTCTCCCTCTCCTTCTCCCTCTCCCTGTGCCCCTCTCCCCAGTCCTGCACTCTCTCTCAAATAAATAAATCTCTTAAAAAAAAAAAATGCAAATTTATATAGCTACACACTGCATGGGAGAGTGCAATTCTAGAGCCCAGAATAATACCGGGCAGATAGTAGGTGCTAAATAAACGTTTGTATGGTGTATGGATAGATAGCCAAAATTATTTGATGATTTGCCACCATTTGATGACAGTGGAAAAGAACAGAGATACAATTTGGTATTATCTTACATATAATATTAATATGAAAAATGGACAAGTTTGGAAGTTGTTGGCCCTAATACCAAAATGAAACGAGGAAAAGTGTCTCTAGTGATATTAATATTTATTAGTGTGCTTAATTGCTTTATGAATATGAAATCATTTAATCCTCCTAATCCCAAGAAGTAAATAATGTCATTTCTTTTCATTTTACACATCAGGAAACGCAGGCACAGAGAGGCAAGGTACCTTATTCAGGGGCACATAGCTGATGGAGCCAGGGTTCAAGTCTGGGTGGTCTGGGTTCTTTTGTACGCAGCCTCTGTAATCTGTCTAGTTGAACAGATGCCCTTTCTAATGGCTTCGGTGGTATTTGATGTAAAAGCTGCAGGTCTAACTTTACAGTGGATTCCCGTACAAGAGCACAATGAAGAACATAAGGCATAGTGTCTTTGTTTTGTTTTCAGTGCATACACACAGACTCTTAATAAAGTCATCCAACGAACCTGTGCAGCATGAAGCTAAGTGCGGGATATTGTAAGGGTCTGGAGCTATGCATTTGAAGAAGCTCCGTTACCTTCCCTCCAGGAGTCCAGGCACCAGTAAAGATCTTTGAAGAGGGAATTTGTGGGGTAAGCACAAAGACAAAAATATAAAAAAAATAGCATTCTGGGAGCAGGGTGGGGGGAGAGAGGGAGGGAGGAAGAGAGAGAGGGAGGGAGAGAAGGGTGAGAGACAGAGGAAGAGAGAGAGAGAGAGGAAGAGAAGAAGAGAAGGGGGAAGGAGAAGGAGGAAAGGAGGAGAGAAAACATTTGGAAAGAGTTGATACTGAGGGGTGGGGGGGGGGTCTCTATTTCCACTCTACTTTTTGCTCGGCAAGTCCCCTGGCTCCCATTCTTGCTGTAAGACACCTGTGGATCATGGGCAGAGCTTGATTTGGGTTTGACCCACATCTATGATTTTTTTAGCTGGTGACTTCGGGGCAACTCATTTCTAGGTTTACATAATGGGTTCAAACATCCCTACCCGGATAGATCTCATGGGTTTTTTGTTTTGTTTTGTTTTGTTTTGTTTTGTTTTAATGAAAGGCAAAATGAAATCCTGGCTGTTGCAGTTGAGTGCAAAATGTGAAACCAATGCCAGTGGCAAGCATTTCTCTGATTTGTTCATCTGTGCCACCTAAGGGGGTGGAAAAGCAAGCTTTTATCTTCAGAACCTTGGGTGACTAAATGGCAGACCCATGCATAATTTAATGAATGGAGTAGGCTCCCTGGAATGTGTCTAGACTTCAGGGAAATATCTGATTTAGCATCCCAGAGGATCTCATGTGCAAACACACTGTCAGTGGCTACGTGGGCACAAGTGGTGTTGCATTTCACAAGTCTGCCTGGAAGATGCAAGATAATGGATGGCAAGAATGATGTCTGGAGGGGTCCACAGGTGCTAGCATTAGGTCCATATTTGTTATTAGTGAACCATTAGTTCCATATTTGGTATTAGTGAACCACAGGAAGGGGAAAAACAGAGAGTCCAGGAATATTTGAAAAATAGAAACCTTTGAGCTAGGACTCAAAGCTCCTCAAACTTGGCATTAAAAAAATCACATTTATGAAACACCTTACAGCTTTAAACTATAAGTCAAAAAGATTTTCTCTTTATCCTTAAAATCCATCTATCATCCATCAATCCATCAGTCCTCAATAACATTGACTAGTTTGTTAGGTATTACTGCCTCCATTTTATAAGTAAAGAAACAAAAGACCCAGAGAGGTTAAGTTATTTACTCAAGTCCGCTCAACAAAACCAACAAATAAGAGGATATCTCTCCCGAAGTCTGGTTATTTCCACTATACTATAGAAAATTGGTACAGTCAAAAAAGAAACAAAGTTGGCCAAGTTGGTGAATGACTGATTTCACAGGAGAAAGTGAAATTGTTTTCTAACAGGAGAACCATCATGCCCCCACAAGTTACCGTGGCATAACACCAGGCATCTAGATCAGTCTCAGATCTACTCATTATCCTCTTAATTGGAATTAACAATCAGAATCTATGCATGATTTTCAGTGACCTATGTACGATTTTCAGTGATGTGCTCAGGAAAATAAACAGAGGACAGCTTTACCTTGTCAACCTTCAACCAGATTCAAGGATTTTGGGGAAGGACTTCGTGCTTGGCCTTTCCACAGGCAAACTAATTTTTCCGCAGCAGCTGTCTGCAAGGGCCCGAGGCGATCTTCTTTTGTCAGTGCACTCTGAGAATTTGCCTTGAAACAGAAGTTCCTCAGGCAGCCCTAGGGAACCCCGGCATCTCTTGAAATCCTCTAATCAAAGAGAGCTTTTGCCTAAAGCTCTAACTAGCTTATAAAAGGTGAGGGAAGATAGTGGCAATTATCCAAGTGATTCAAGCAAGAGAAATGAATTTGATCTTCATTACCTAACTTTTCAGGCAAAAATCTCATCCCAGCGGTGTTTCTCCTGTTCTTATCATGCAGAGAATCACCTGGGGGATCTTGTTAAAATGCAGATTCTAATTCAGTAGGTTTGCAGATGGAGATTCTGCATTTCTAACAAGCTGCCTTGGATGCTGACCACAGATTTAGAAGTGAGGTTTCAGGTTTCAGAGTACAGGCTTACCCCCAGAGCTCGCCCCAATTCTGCATGTGCTGTCTTTGGAGCAGAGGGTCTCAAACGTTAGGCCATCATTAGAATCACCTGAAGAACTTGGAAAAAAGGCAAAGTTTGACTTGGTTGATCTGGAATTGGCTTTTCTAACAAGTTCCTCAGCTGCCCTAAGAGGCCATTCTCTAAGAAATGTCTTAGAGGAAGCATAGGGGTAACCCAGGGTACCTGGATATGCTCAGTGAGGCCTGTCCACAGCCTTGGGAACCAATAAACTCTTAGCTACTAAGAGGTTTCTTTAATGGGCGAAAATACAAAACTCACTGAAAGTTCAGCCTATAAATTCAGCAAAATAAGATAAAGCTAATGGGAGCACTCACACAAACTTCTGCATTATTGAGTGGGGAAAAGAAGTCTCAGATCTCTTGATTATACCCACTTGTTATTTTCTTCTGAAGGACCCGAGATGTGGTAAGAGTAGGAGCAAGCTGAGGATTACAATGACTGTTGGGTCCCCCAGTAATGGGTCCATGGTCAAAGGAGCGAGACTGATACAAAGTGAAGGTCAAGCAAAGCTTTATTTCACGCCAAGCATCAAGAATCAAACCGACCGTCAAACAGACTGGTCAGGGCTGCCTCTAACAGGGAGGGTGACCCCTCCTTGCCTCACAGACTAATTTTTATAGAGCAAAGACCATGTGGTTGAGCCTGGCCACACACAGGTGACCAATGAGATTGCAACACACAGAGAAAGCTGCACAGTCATGCTAGGTCACACATGGGTGGCCAATTGAACTACAATTCACCCTATAGTAGACATTTGAACTAGCCTATCACCTTGGTCAGAATTGGCGCCCAAAAGGCGGGGCCCACACTCCTTGGTAGCTAGGGAGACCGTATGTGCGCCCCACTGATTGGATGTCTCCACCTGGCCCGACTCATCCCTGCATTGGCCTGTTATCTCCACCTGACCTGACCCACCCTTGTATTTGGGCTTTGTTACCTGGGACTGGTTTCCCGGACTTGCTTTTAAGTAAGTTCCCCTGGGGGGTGGGCAGGGTCAATTTAGGTTTTACTGCGTAAACAACAAAATGGCTGTTCAGCCGAGGTGGGGCCGCTCTGGCTAAATAGGCCCTTACAATGACTGGTACCTGAGACACAGAAAAGGGCCAGACAGCCCAGTAAGAAGTACAAGGACACATGCAGCTCCACAGGCAAAAATGAAGTCATATTTTTTTGTTTTTGTTTTTGGAAATGGTTTCTATGGAAACTTACTAGAGAGGTTTCTCAGTCTACAGACTGAGACCCTTTTGAGGGATGTGTGTTTTTCGGTGAAGGATTAATTATAAAGTAGCAATATAAAAGTGAACAAAATGGACCCACAGTGCAAACAGAGTTCTGTTCCTCTAGGATCTCCTACTCACCTTGCTTGGATGACTTCTTGCGGGAGAAAGGGATGACTCGATTTCAGGGGCTCATCCTGAATTACAAGAGGACATCACATGATGGAGAACAAGGCAGAGCTGAAGGGCAGGGAATTCAGACCCAAATGAGAAGTTGCAGCCGTGGCCCAACTATGAAGTGGCTGTGACATCTTGCACCATCACTTACTTTCACTGGGCCTTCAAGTCCATCACATACGAGAATGGTATTAAAGTTGATTACACGTAGTCCCCTGTCCCCCACCCCCAGCATGGAAATTCTGTGTTTTCATCACCGGAGCAATTGTTTTTTGCTCACAAATGCCACAGCGAACTAAGACGATCTGGGGAAACCCTTAGAAGCCCTTCATTCACTGAAGAACTCATTGCATAGTGTCTGTTATGACTGCTGTGGGTGTAGACTTAGTGACCTATCCTCTGATTTCATTATGGCCAAGTTCCATGTTATGAAAGGCCTTCTCCTTGACAACTCTACCTTTTGTTTTCTGTTCTTTCCAATCCAGTCATTGCCATAGACCACATCCCTGTTCTAGAGCATTGGAGTCTCTGATCTGAAATAAATGGGTGAAACTTGGCTCCTTTTTATAATGACCTTTTTAATTAATCTGTCCTAGACTTTTTTGGTTGGTTTGTTTGGAATATTCAGATCATTTGGTTTTTGTTTTTGTTTTTCAAACTCTTATTAGCACAATGATAATTGCTGATCTCTTCCAATTCTGGAGCTTGATAGTTAGTTTACAGAATAGACTTGGACCCTTTGGATACAGATATCTGAAGTTTAAACCTCACCTCCTTTGTGACGAATGCTTTGATTCCCTTAAATCAGAACTTTTTCTTCAATTTTGAACCTATAAATCATTGCTCTTTCCCCCACCATCCTTTAGCATATTTCTAGGTGTAAGGGAGCAATTTTGGATAATATGTGATACAAATTTATATGAAACACTGAAATAATTGGGTAGATTAAAATATGTACAAAAAGCATACAGAGAACTTGGTAGGGATCTTTCCGTTGGATGAAATACGTTTCATAGGAAAATTATGGTCTTGATCTGAGAAATCTGGGATCCGTGGGGAAGGAGATGGACAGGTGGAAAGGAGGAATTTCTCATACTGCAGCCCCGTGCAGCCTACATGGATTACATCCACTTCCAGCTCCAACACTACCAACTCTATGAACTTAAGGGAGCTTACCAACATCCCTGATTTCCAGTTTTCTCAATTCTCAAAAGGAGATAATACCAAGCTCTTAGGATAGACAATGAGATGACACATGCACATAAAATCTAACAGAGGCTGGTTTGGGAATTCAGTCAATATATCCTAACAACAATGAAATTGACTTTGGAGGGCAGCACCACTGACTGGGGGTCGCTCTACTGGCAGGTGGGACAAACCATGGAGATAATTTCTAGGGCCAAATTCAGGCAAGAGTGAAGCCTAACTTGGGAATAAGGGTCATGGGGCATTTTCTGAAGTTAACTGTTTAAGTACATTCAGTCCACCACTCTTTCAGTGCCTCATTTGTCTGAAAGCCATGAGGGTTAGAAGTGACTGCCTGATTATTATGCTTTACATCTCACACTCACACTCAATAAAAGGGAATAAAATAATTGGTAGTATTTCTTTCTCCAAGGTATAAACTCCTTATTTTGAGACATATAATTATTAAAATTCTAATTGGCTATTGGCAGGTAGAAAATTGGAAGCAAAGAAATGCATTTTAAAAGACTGGAAACTTTGTGGATGATTTTTATTCTTCTCAGTAGTTTGTGCTACTTAGTGTTTTCAGAGAAACAAATCAATAACTATTATTTAGAGTTTCCCTCTGGCTTCCAGTGTGTTAGGAGGCTTTTCTCTATCAGTGATCCTGTAATTTCATCAATATGGTATCATTAGCACTCCACTGTTAGCAATTAACCTTTATCCAACACGCTTAGTTATAGCTTTAGGAAAAAAACTGTCAGTCCCATGGAATATGCTCAGATTTCAGTGGTATAGCTGGTTCTATTTAAGACAGATGAAACAGCTGTTAGAGTTAGAGCTAGAGTAACTATTGATTTGCAAGAACCAATTTCCTGTTTTTAAGGCAATCCAAGGAACCAAGGGGATATCTGTATCAGTCGTTTTTAATCTTGGTAAGAAGTAAAGTAAGAATTCACTAAGAGGGGTACCACCACCACATTCTAGTTTCTTGCGGAGCTCATTAATGACAGCTCCGTTTTAGAGACCAAAACATGTATTAGTATTCTGCTAGTTACACTACAGTTGCTATATATGTAGACTGCTTTCACACAATTATATCAACCCATGAACAACACAGGTTTGATCTGCACAGGTTCATTTACACGCAGATTTAAAAAAAAAATAAATATGGCTCAGTGTTGTAAATGTATTTTCTCTTATGATTTTCTTTTTTTAAAAAAAGATATTTATGATAGGAGGAGCAAGATGGTGGAGGAGTAGGAGACCTAAATTTCGTCTACTAGGAATCAGCTAGATAATTATCAAACCATTCTGAACATTTATAAACTCAAAAGGAGATCAAAGAAAAGAATAGCAGTAATTCTATGAAGGGAAAAACGACCACTTTCTGGAAGGTAGGATGTGTAGAGAAGTGAATCTGAGGAGATATGCAAGCGGGGGAGGGGAGCCTCTGTCAGCCAGTTGTTGGCAAGTGATAGAGCAGTGGAGCACAAAATTAGAACTTTTAGAAGTCTGCTCCATGGAGAGACGTCACTCCAGGGCTAAGTGGTATGTGTGTGTGTGTGTGTGTGTGTGTGTGTGTGTGTGTAATCCTCACTGGGACAGTGTGATCTCAGGACTTGGGGTAATAGAAAGACTGGGGTGTGTGAGTGCAGCAGAGCTCCCAGGTATCAGAGAGGGGAAGCCAGCTGCAAAGACAGAGTCAAGGAGGGGGCTTTCAGCTTGGGGTTGCCATAAACCATTCTCTGTGGCACATTTGGACCACTACTCTTTGAGCAGGGACCCCACAAGAGGCAGATCCAGGGAGACACTGCCCTTTCTCCACCAGGAGGAGTGGCACGGGAGCACTCTGCAGAATCTGCTGGGTGGAGAGACTCCAAACGGGGCTGTGTGCCAGAGATAGAAACGCTCAGTCACAGGCTGGGTGAGCACAGAGCGTGGCCAGAGACCAGGGAGACAGGAGTGATTGACTGCTCTTCTCTGAGGGCTCACCGAAGAGGGGGTCCCTGAGTGCTCGGCTCCTACAGGGCCAGAGATTGGGAGGCTGCCATTTTCATTCTCATCTTCTAAAGCTGTACAGAAAACTGTCAGGGAAGAAAAGCTCCTGAGAGCAAACCCAAGCAGATTACCTAGCCTGGCCCCTGGCAAGGGCGGTGTAATTTCTCCTCTAGCAAAGACACTTGAGAATCACTGCAACAGGCCCCTTCCGCAGAAGATCAGCAAGAACATCCAGCCAAGACCAAGTTTGCCAATCAATGAAAACTGCAAAACTCCAGCCCTAGGGGAATACAGAACATAGAACTATGGCTTTTTCCCCATGATTCTTTAGCCTTTCGAAGTTAATTTTTAAACTTTTATTTTTTCTTTTTCTATTTCTTTTATTATAATTTTTCTTCTTTCCCTTTTTAACCAACATCTTATCATCAATTTCTTCTTTAAAATCTTTTTAAATTTTCATTTTTATAGTCATATTCCATCCCTTTCTCATATTTACCCATATTTTTGTATATACATGTTTTTCTTTCTTTTAAAATTTTGGGAAGCAGTATCTTCTAACAGACCAAAGTACACCAGAAATCTAGTGTGTGGCTCTGTTCTATTCACCAACCTCACCATATTCTTTTCTCTCTCTCTCTCTTCCCTCTGGTTTCGTGTCTCTTCTGATTTGGTTAGTGTATATTTTTCTGGGGTCATTGTTACCGTTTTAGGATTTTGTTCACTCATTCATCTATTCTTCTCTGGACAAAATGACAAAACAGAAAAACTCACCTCAAAAAGAAAAACAAGAGGCAGTACTGACTGCCAGGGACCTAATCAGTATGGACATTAGTAAGATGTCGGAATTAGGGTTCAGAATGACGATTAATAAAGATATGAGCTGGGCTTGAGAAAAAGCATAGGAGATACTAGAGAATCCCTTTCTGGAGAAATAAAATCTAACCAAGTCAAAATCAAAAAAGCTATTAATGAGGTGTAATAAAAAACGGAGACTCTTACTGCTAGGATAAATGAGACAGAAGAGTGAATTAGTGATATAGAAGTCCAAATGATAGAGAACAAAGAAGCTGAGAAAGAGAAGAACAACTACTGGATCATGAGGGGAGAATTCGAGAGATAAGTGACACCATAAGACAAAACAATAGTAGAATAATTGGGATCTGAGAAGAAGAAGAAAGAGAGAGGGGGGCAGAAGGTATATTGGAGGAAATTATAGTGGAGAACTTCCCTAATTTGGGGAAGGAAACAGGCATCAAAATCCAGGAGGTGCAGCTGGATGACTCAGTGGGTTAAGCCCCTGCCTTTGGCTCAGGTCATGATCTCAGGGTCCTGGGATTGAGTCCTGCATTGGGCTTTCTGCTCAGCAGAGAGCCTGCTTCCCTCTCTCTCTTTCTCTGCCTGCCTCTCTGCCTACTTGTGGTCCCTCTCTGTCAAATAAATAAAATCTTAAAAAAAAATCCAAGAGGAACAGAGAACCCCACCCCCCAAATCAATAAAAATAGGTCAATACCCTGACATCTAATAGAAAAACTTACAAAACTCAGAGACAAAGAGAAAATCCTGAAAGCAGCTTGGGACAAGAGGTCTATAACTTACAATGGTAGAAACAGCAGATTGGCAGCAGACCTATCCACAGAGACCCAGCAAGCCAGAAAGGACTGGCATGATATATTCAGGGTACTAAATGAGAAAAATATGCAGTCAAGAATACTATATCCATGTAGGCTGTCATTGAAAATAGGAGGAGAGATAAAAAATTTCCAGGAAAAACAGAAACAAGAAAAATTTGCTATCACCAAACCAGCACTACAAGAAATATTGAAATGGGTCCTCTAAACAAAGAGGGAGCCTAAAAGTAACATAGACCAGTACATAACATAACAGTACACAAAAACAGTCACCTTACAGGCAATACACTGGCACTAAATTCACATCTTTCCATAGTTAGCCTGAATGTAAATGGGCTAAATGCCCCAATCAAAAGACCTGGGCTAGCAGACTGGATTAAAAAAAAAAAAAAATCAAGACCCATCAATATACAGTCTATCACAGTCACATTTTGGACCCAGATACCTCCAGATTTAAAGTGAGGGGGTGGAAAACCATTTATCATGCTAATGGACATCAAAAGAAAGTGGAGGTGGCAATCCTTATATCAGACAAATTGGATTTTAAACAAAGACTATAATAAGAGATGAGGAAGGCCACTACATCATACTCAAGATCAAGAAGATCTAACAATTTGAAATATCCATGCCCCTAACATTGGAGCAGCCAATTATATAAACCAACCAATAACAAAATCAAAGAAATACATCGACAATAATGCAATAATAGTAGGGGACTTTAAAACCTCCCCTTACTGAAATGGACAGATCATTTAAGCAAAAGATCAACAAGGAAATAAGGGCTTTAAATGACACACTGGACCAGATAGACATCACAGATGTATTCGGAGCATTCCATCCCAAAGCAACAGAATATACATTCTTCTCTAGTGCGCATGGAACATTCCCCAGAAAAGATCACATCCTGGGTCACAAATGAAGTCTCAACCAGTAACAAAAGATTGGGATCATTCCCTGCATATTTTCAGACCACAATGCTCTGAAACTAGAACTCAATCACAAGAGGAAATTTAGAAAGAACTCAAACACATAGAGGATAAAGAGCATCCTACTAAAGAATGAATGGGTCAACCAGGAAATTAAAGAAGAATTTTAAAAATTCATGGAAACAAATGAAAATGAAAACACAACTGTTCAAAATTTTGGGGACACAGCAAAAGTGGTCCTGAGAGGAACATATATAGCGATACAAGCCTTTCTCAAGAAACAAGAAAGGTCTCAAGTACACAACCCCACCCTACACCTAAAGGAGCTGGAGAAAGAACAGCAAAGAAAGCCTAAACCCAGCAAGAAAAGAGAAATAATACAGGTCAGAGAAGAAATCAACAAATAGAAACCAAAAGAACAGTAGAACAGAAACTAGGAGCTGGTTCATTGAAAGAATTAATAACAGATACACCCCTGGCCAGACTTATCCAAAGAGAGAGAGAGAGAGAGAGAGAGAGAGAGAAAGGACTCAGATAAAGAAATCATGAATGAAAGAGGAGAGGTCATAACCAAAACCAAGGAGATACAAACAATTATAAGAATATATTTTGAGCAACTATATGCCAGCAAATTCGACAATCTGGAAGAAATGGATGCATTTCTAGAGACGTATAATCTACAAAAACAGAACCAGGAAGAAATAGAAAACCTGAACAGATCCATAATCAGCAAGGAAATTGAAGCAGTAATAAAAAATCTTCCAACAAACAAGATCCCAGGGCCAGACATCTTCCCAGGGGAATTCTACCAAACACTTGAAGAAGAAGTAATACCTATTCTTCTGAATCGGTTCCAAGAAATAGAAATGGAAGGAAATTTTCCAAACTCATTTTATGAGGCCATTACCTTGATGCCAAAACCAAAGACCAAAAAACCAATTATAGACCAATATCCCTGATGAACATGGATGCAAAGATGCTCACCAAAATACTAGCCAATAGGATCCAACAGTATATGAGAAGGATTATTCACCATGACCAAGTGGGATTTATTCCTGAGCTGCAAGGTTGATTCAACATCTGCAAATAAATCAATATGATACAATACATTAATAAAAGAATGAACAAGAACCATATGATACCCTCAACAGATGCAGAAAAAGCATTTGACAAAGTACAGCATCTTTTCTTGATCAAAACTTCACGGTGTAGAGATAGAAGGTACATACCTCAATATTACAAAAGCCATCTATGAAAACACACAGCAAATATCATTCTCAATGGGGAAAAACTGAGAGCTTTTCCACTAAGGTCAGGAACACAGCAGGGACGTTCACTATCAACACTGCTATTCAACATAGTACTAGATGTCCTAGCCTCAGCAATCAGACGACAAAAAGAAATAAAGGTATCCAAATTGTCAAAGGAGTAAAACTCTCACTCTTTGCAGATTAGAGGATACTTTATGTGAAACCCCAAAGACTGCACTCCAAAACTGCTAGAACTCATAAAGGAATTCAGTAAAGTGTCAGGATATAAAATCAATGCACAGAAATCAGTTGCATTTCTATACACCAACAACAAGAGAGAAGAAAGAGAAATTAAGTAGTGAATCCCATTTACAATTGAACCCAAAACCATAAGATACCTAGGAATAAATCTAACCAAAGAGACAAAGAATCTGTACTCAGAAAACTATGGAATATTTGTGAAAGAAATTGAAGACACAAAGAAATGGAAAAACACTCCATGCTCATGGATTGGAAGAACAAATATTGTGAACTAGTCTATGCTACCTAGAGTAATCTACACATTTAATGCAATCCCTATCAAAATACCATAGTGTTTTTCAAAGAAATGGAACAAATAGTCCTAAAATTGGAAACAGAAAAGACCTCAAATAGCCAGAGAAGTGTTGCAAAAGAAAACCAAAGCTAGTGGCATCACAATTCTGGACTTGAAGTACTATTGCAAAGCTGTCATCATCAAGATAGTATGGTACTGACACAAAAACAGACACATAGATCAATGCAACAGAATAGAGAAACCATAAACGGACCCTCAACTCTACAGTCAACTAATCTTTGACAAAGCAAGAAAGAATGTCCAATGGAAAAATGACAGTCTCTTCAACAAATGGTGCTGAGAGAATTGGACAGCCACATGCAGAAGAACGAAGTAGACCATTTCCTTATACCACACACAAAAACAGACTCAAAATGGATGAAAGACCTCAATGTGGGAAAGGAATCCATCAAAATCCTTGAGGAGAACACAGGCAGCAACCTCTTCGACCTCAGCTGCAGCAACTTCTTCCTAGAAACATTGCCAAAGGCAAGGGAATCAAGGGCAAAAATGAACTATTGGGACTTCATCAAGATCAAAATCTTTTGCACAGCAAAGGAAACAGTCAATAAAACCAAAAGATAGCCAATAGAATGGGAGAAGATATTTGTGAATGATGTATCAGATAAAGGGCTAGCATCGAAAATCTATAAAGAACTTCTCTAACTCAATACCCAAAGAACAAATAACACAATCAAGAAATGGGCAGAAGACATGAATAGATATTTCTGCAGAGAAGACATCCAAATGGCCAACAGACACATGAAATAGTGCTCAACATCACTCAGCATCAGAGAAATACAAATCAAAATCACAGTGAGATACCACCTCACACCAGTCAAAATGGCTAAAATTAACAAGTCAAGAAACGACAGATGTTGGCAAGGATGCGGGGAAAGGGGAACCCTCCTACACTGTTTGCGGGAATGAAAACTGGTGTAGCCACTCTGGAAAACAGTATGGAGGTTGCTCAAAAAGTTGAAAATAGAGCTACCCTACAACCCAGCAATTGTACTACTGAGCATTTGCCCCAAAGAAATGAATGTAGTGATCTGAAGGGGCACATGCACCCCAGTGTTTACTTTTAAAACAGCAATGTCCACAATAACCAAACTATGGAAAGAGCCTAGATATCCATCTACCAACGAATGGATAAAGAAGATGTGAGATACACACACACACACACACACAGACACACACACACACACGAATATTATGCAGCCATCAAAAAATGAAATCTTGCCATTTGCAATGACAATGGAACTATGGAACTAGAGGGTATTAGGCTAAGCAAAATAAATCAATCAGAGAAAGACAATTATCATACAATCTCACTTATATCTGGAATTTCAGAAACAAGGCAGAGGATCATAGTAGAAGAGAGGAAAAAATGAAACAAGATGAAACCAGTGAAGGAGGTAAACATAAGAGCTCTTAATCTCAGGAAAAAAACTGAGGGTTGCTGAAGTGGACAGGGGTGGGAGGGATGGGGTGGCTGGGTGATGGACATTGGGGAGGGTATGTGCTATGATAAGTGCTGTGAGTTGTGTAAGACTGATGAATCACAGACCTGTATCCCTGAAACAAATAATGCATTATATGTTAATGAAAAAAGATTTATTTGAGAGATAGAGAGTGAGAGAGAGAGCATTGGGGGGTAGAGGCAAAAGGAGAGGGAGAAGCAGACTCCCCACTGAGCAGGGTACTCCCCACTGAGCAGGCTTAATTCCAGGACCTGGAGATCATGACCTGAGCCAAGGGCAGATGCTTAGCAGACTGAGGCACCCAGGCACCCATCCTATGATTTTCTTAATAACATTTTCTTTTCATTCGCTTACTTTATTATAAGAATACAGTATGTGATACATAAACATATAAAATATTTGTTAATTCACTGTTTATATTAATGACAAGGCTTCCTGTCAACAGTCGGCTATTGGATGTTAAGTTTTGGGGGAGTCAAAAGTTACATGTGAATTTTCAACTGCACAGGGGTTGGTGCCCTGAATCCCCATGTTGTTCAAGGGTCAGCTGTGCTTCCAATGATCCTCACAACACTAGGAAGTAATGATAATTATGTCTTTTTTTTCTGACTGATCCTTTGAGCAAAAACATCTTCCTGGATCTTTGCCCCAGATCTACCAGTAAATTTCTGTATGACCTCCGAAGTTGCCTGTCTGTTCCTCAGTGTCTTCAGGTGTAAAGTCAGGTGGAATAACAGGCAGTTGGTTCAATGGCTTGAAGTTCATTTCTAGATATCAGATCTGTGATTTCAAGCATCTCCAAATTAACTTTGTATCCCAGCAAGAGTACTTTAGTATTAATTATTGATGAAATCACATCATAATGTCTTAGCCATTGTCCTAGTATATTTTGTGCAAATGATAATATTTTTAGTAATATGAGCACCCTGTGTAGCACTTGTTTTGAATCTTTGCAAATAGTGTTTTGTTGACTTCTTTTCTTTAAAATAGTGTAGAAGATTTACAAGTCACACTTAAACTAGATCTAAGTATTGCTTTTGACACGTATTATAAATAACTAGAATTATTTAAATAGTCAAAACACAATTAAGAGGTGGACAGAGTAGTTATTCATTCATATTGTTTACAGTAAGGTGAATTGGCTGGCATATAAAATGTAATTACTGAAGGGGAGAAAGATTCCAAAGACAGATCTACAAATAATCTAGGTGTCAGATGAAAAATTTCAAGTAGAGAAAGAAATGCTCACTTTGATTTGTCATAAACTAAATTAAATACATAAAGCAATACAAGCTTTTGTTAAGATTAACCCTTTTTCTCCCAAATATATGGGGATAGTTGGTCTCAAAGATTAAAACTGAATACAATCCAGTAGTGAAAAAGTGACTTTATTTTTTAATCCAGAAAAAAAATTTATAAAGAGAAAAAAGAGAAAACAACCTATGAAATAAATTTAAAACCTGGGAGAATGTTTCTTGGGTTGTCTAGCTCTTGGAGAAGCTCTTGAGAAGCGCTATAGATCTTGCTCCTCTTTATCACTAGAGATGAATGTGGAAAGCAAATTAAATTATCTTCCGTTGCATAATCTACTTCCAGTCATGAGGTCTGAAAAGGGTTTAGATGGAATGGAGGAGTTTAGAATTCACTGATTGCTTTGATTTGGGGCACTTTGTTTTAAATGATGGGGAAAATTTTGGTGAGGACTTTCCTTGAGTCATTTATTAAAAATTCCATATCACTGTTTTTTTTTTTTGGTTTTAATAATGATGTACACATGTAGATTAAGTGCTATTTTTTCCATACAACTGACATGCTTTTTTTTTTTTTTTAATCTTTCACATCTAGTATTGAATTATACTGTTATAGTCATCAAAGTTATTATTACGGGGGGATTCAAAGTCCTCTTAAAAGCAAGTTTCATAATTCTAATGTTAAGTGTATCAAATTTAAGAAGTATAATAGTTCAGTATATACATATGTATGTGTCTATATATGTATATATATACACAATTATTCTTTTATTAAAAATCTTTTCATGACTTCAATATACACCATAGTTAAGTGTGGTAGATATTTTCCCAGCAATGGTTGAATTGGGAGTAAAAAGCCTAGCACCCCTTCTTCCCTCATCCCCAGGTGAAGTCACTGAGACACCACTGCAATTTGAAAAGCAATAGTGTAGTTCACATCCTTCCCATTTACACACAAGGAAACTGGGGCCCAAACATGGGGCCCAGATCCCCCCCCGCCGAGACCCACTCATCCCCCTGCCCCCGAGGCCCACCCCGAGCTCAGTGATAAGATGATGGCAAACTCTTTCTCTGAATATCCAATGTCCTGTTTTCTAGTCACACAGAGCGACTGATTTGGGTCTGTGACCTTGAACACATCAGTTGACCTCTTTGAACTGATGTATTCTTGTCCTAAAACTGGAAATATGCTAGGAAATATTAAAACAGGCAGAGGAAGAGCAAATCTTCTACAGGATACTTGTATTTCTACAAATGGACTTCAGGGGAAATCCTCCAGAAATCACCAGAGCCTTCATCTACAGAAAATCAAATGGAACAAAGACACTAACAGGAACTTCAAAGGAAGCAAACACTGGGAGAAACTCACTGTTCCTCTGGGCATCTGCAGTGATATATTCCTTAAATACAGAACGGAGCATTTGCAGTAGAGTAATGTGTGTTTTACAACTTCAGTCCTTGTTAAAATTTTCCATGGGATTACCTATAACAGGAGAGAAATGGGATTAGCCCTCCTACCCTTGAACACCAATCCAGTGTATAATTTGATGTGGCTAGTGGCAAACACAAAAATTAATTACAGCCTCATATTTTACATAAAAGGTATAATCTCTAGCATTTCACTTTAAAATTTTTTCCTTTTGTATTTAAAATTATGAATTAATTTTAATAGAAAATAATGTATGTCCACTTAACTATACTGCTAAGTATTATAGCAAGACTGTGGGGAGGAGAAGAGGGTGGAATAAAGAAAAGAGACAGATCATTCTAAAATATCTATTATTTCTATGATTAAATATATACATGGAGATCAGAGGATGGTACATTTTCTCTATGACTCACCTTTCTGTCCATACTAATTTCACATAAGATGAGTGAAGATGAATCCCTTCTCTTGCTCTCCTTTGATCCAACAGATTATTATATGCTGATGGACATTAATAAATATTTTCTGAGGAATTTATTCTTCTATACCCAAATATCCTTCTACACCCAAACCTTTTAGCATTTCCTATCTAACACATCCATATCTGTATAAATAAACATCTAGAAAAATATAAGTTAGATGCACATAAATACATAAATTTGGCTTTGCAAAGCATTACATGTTCTTTAAAAAGTTCTTTCCAGCTATATGTAGACGAATGAAACTCGACCATTCTCTTACACCGTACACAAAAATAAACTAGAAATGGATAAAGACCTCAACATGAGACAGGAATCCATCAGAATCCTAGAGAAGAACAGAGTAACCTCTTTGATATCAGCCAAGCCAACTTCTTTCAAGATATGTTTACAAAGGCAAAGGAAACAAAAGTGAAAATGAACTTTTGGGACTTCATCAAGATCAAAAGCTTCTGCACAGCAAAAGAAACAGTCAACAAAACAAAGAGGCAACCCATAGAATGGGAGAAGATATTTGCAAATGATAGTACAGACAAAAGGTTGATATCCAGGATCTATAAAGAACTCCTCAAACTCAACACACACAAAACAGGTAATCATATCAAAAAATGGGCAAAAGATATGAACAGACACTTCTCTAATGAAGACATACAAATGGCTATCAGACACATGAAAAAATGTTCATCATCACTAGCCATCAGGGAGATTCAAATGAAAACCACATTGAGATACCACCTTACACCAGTTAGAATGGCCAAAATTAGCAAGACAGGAAACAACGTGTGTTGGAGAGGATGTGGAGAAAGGGGAACCCTCTTACACTGTTGGTGGGAATGAAAGTTGGTGCAGCCACTTTGGAGAACAGTGTGGGGATTCCTCAAGAAATTAAAAATAAAGCTTCCCTATGACCCTGCAGTTGCACTACTGGGTATTTACCCCAAAGATACAGATGTAGTGAAAAGAAGGGCCATCTGTACCCCAATGTTTATAGCAGCAATGGCCACGGTTGCCAAACTTAGGAAAGAACCAAGATGCCCTTCAATGGATGAATGGATAAGGAAGATGTGGTCCATGTACACTATGGAGTATTATGCCTCCATCAGAAAGGATGAATACCCAACTTTTGTAGCAACATGGACGGGACTGGAAGAGATTATGCTGAGTGAAATAAGTCAAGCAGAGAGAGTCGATTATCATATGGTTTCACTTACTTGGGGAGCATAACAAATAACACGGAGGACATGGGGAGATGGAGAGGAGAAGGGAGTTGAGGGAAATTGGAGGGGGAGATGAACCATGAGAGACTATGGACTCTGAAAAACAACCTGAGGGTTTTGAAGGGGCGGGGGGATGGGAGGTTGGGGGAGCCAGGTGGTGGGTATTATGGAGGGCACACATTGCATGGAGCACTGGGAGTGGTGCAAAAACAATGAATTCTGTTATGCTGAAAAGAAATTTAAAAAAAAGTTCTGTCCATTGTTTTCAATCAAAAGAAAAGTAAATGCATATATAGACACACACATAAAGGCATAAGTAATAATTACTTAATTATAATTAAGAACAAAACTTTTGCACAAAGAAGTACATTTCTACCTGGCCGAATCAAAGAGTAAAAGAAAAAAAAAGTGGGTGATGGGGTGGAAGTGTGCTGAGAGGACTCCTGCAGGTCTTTGAGATCGAGTCATGCACAAACCTTCACAGATTTCTTCCAAACTGTTCAGTGACATCATGTTGGTAGTTTGAATCAACGTAGGTGGGAGTAGTGATACAGTGAGAATCAGCAAACATGATCAGTTTTTATTTCCCCAAGCTTGGATCAGTAAATATGAATCCACAATCACTATTTAAGATCCTAAAGAACCCAAGGAGGACTTTTTCAAAACTTGATCAGTTGTCAAGACTCCTTAATTTATATTTCATACAAGTAGACTTACTTTAGTACTTTTCTTGCCTTCCAGTTCCCTGGGTTGACACTTTGAGATGTATTTGCAGTTAAAATGCTGCCTAAAAACAAATCCTATTGTGCTATATTAAATATTAGAATGCTCCAAGAAAGCAATAGTGACATCACACGGGGTTAAGAGAAAATAAGTGATAAATATTTGAAGAATGGTGGGAACTGGTTTGAAGTAACATCAGCAAGATGGCTAAGTAGGAAGCCCTGGACCCTTGTTCCTCCCACAAACACAACAATTCAGCAGCAACTCATGATAGTTCCCTTAATGAGAAATCAGAAAATGTAAATTGTGACAATGACACTAAAGTGTGTGTGTGTGGGGGGGGAATGATAAAGTGTAGAATTTTTTTATGTGAGTGAACTGAAGCTGTCACTAGCTTAGCATAAACCCCAGGATAAACACACACACACACACACACACACACACACAACCTATATAGAAGCTACACAAAAGAAAAAGAGAAGAAAATCTAAGCATATCAATTCAAAAAATTGACAAAGCACAGAAGGTACCAAGAGAAGGAGAGGCAGAAAAAAGAACAAGACTAACAGAAAACAATAAACAAAATGGCAATTTTATATCCTTCCCTATTGGTAATTACTTTAAATGTAAATGGATTAAAAGCCCCATCAAAAGATAAAGAATGGCTGAATGGATGGAAACAAAACAAAACAAAAACAAAAAACAAGACCCAGTGGATTGAAACAAAGTAGAAGTTTGTTTCACTCTCTCATAAAAGAAGTCAGAATGTAGGCAGTCCAAGCCTTCCATGGCTGCTTGACTATCATCAAGGGCCAAATTATTTTTATTTTTTGTTTTACAGCATTTTTATGTGCCTTAGGGTCTGACATGGTGCTTGAGCCTCAGTCATTATTTTCGCATTCCAGCAAGCAGAAAAAAATATACTGAGGAAGCAGTGAAGAGAGAAGAATGTACCCCTCCCTTTAAAGACACTTAAGAAACTCCTTTAGAAGTCCCACGTGATAATTCTGCTTATGTTTCTTGGCTAGAACTTAGTCACATTGTCCTACTGGACACAAGGAAAACTGGAACATGTACTCTTTATTCTGGATAGCCATATAACCAACCAGAAATCAGGGGGTCTATAACTAAGAGAAGAATTAGGACTACGTATTAAGGTAGGAGAGTAGTAATCTTTTCCATAGCTATGCATGCAAGTCCAATCTATAGCCTTTTAAAACTATAGGTAAATGGTGTTTCAATTACCTATTGCTGTGTAACAACCCCTCCCCCCCAAAAAAAAACTTAGTGGTTTTTAAATAACAAGATTTTCTCATTTCTTACAATTCCATGTTTACAATTGTTTTTGCCCAGTTAGATGATTTTTCTGACCTACATGTTATCTGCTGAGAGCACCCATGAGGCTAATTTCAGATGAGAGCTTGACTGGCACTGGAATGTCCAAGACAGCTTTGCACACGTCTTTGTAGGGAACATGGAGATGTCTAGAAGTCTGCAATCTCACCCTTTGCTCCATCAGGATAGCCAGGTCTCTCTATATAGTGACTCCTGACTTTATGAGGACAGGTTTAAGCCACCAGGCCTCAAAAGCTGAGGACTAGAACTCTCGCAATGGTACTTCTACTGCATTCTACTGGTCAAAGCAAGCCACAGAGTTATCCCAGATACAATAGCAGGAGTAACAGACTCTACCTTCGTATGGTAGGTGTGGCACATGCACGGAGTGAGAGGAAGAATTGCTGGCAGCCATCTTTGGAAGCGACGTTCCACAACAGCCTATCACTTCAGTTAGGGATCGGCAGGAGGCTAGGGGTTGGCTGAAGTTGTCTGTATTTCAGACTGAAGGGAGAGGAGAGGAAATTCACAGGTGATTGTGTTTCATATACAAGAGTAAAAATGACTAGCTTACACTGAAATTTCAGAGTCCAAGTTGACCAGATGTTGTGAAGGCAGCATGTAGAGATTTCCATAATTTCTGCAAGTGGCTCTGAAAACAGCAGAATTACTATCACATAGAATTGTTGGCAGTGTAAGTTGGTATACACTTTCTAGGTATAAGCCTTAAAAATATGTGTCCTATTGATTCAGTAATTCTGATTTTTTAAAAAGATTTTATTTATTTATTTGACAGACAGAGATCACAAGTAGGCAGAGAGGCAGGCAGAGAGAGAGGGGGAAGCAGGCTCCCCTCTCGAGCAGAGAGCCCGATGTGGGGTTCGATCTGAGGACCCTGAGATCATGACCTGAGCTGAAGGCAAAGGCTTAACCCACTGAGCCACCCAGGTGCCCCAGTAATTCTGATTTTGAAGTATCTATCTTAAGTGCATATTTTAACAAGCGTGAACACATTCACATGCAAAAATGTTCAATGCAGTATTTTTGTATACTAATGAAAAAGTGGGAATAATTGAATATTTATCAGAAAGATTTATCTAGAAGGATAATAGAATATACTGCAGCTTTAAAAAATAATAATGTTTGAAAGGTCTTCACCTATTTGAAGAGGCAAAAGTAGTCCAAAGAGGAGAATATAAATTGTTTATGTACAAATTGCATATGATTTCCTTTTTGCAAAATATACATAAAAATGTCTAAAAGGACATATAACAATATGTTAATAATGCTCATATTATGGTTACTAATATTATGGTCTCTTTTTCTCAGTTGTAGTCTCTAAACTTTTTAATAAACGAGCATTATTAATGTACTAAAATCATATTAAATGCAGTATTAAATATCGAAGCAATTGCATACTACCCACTTGGCTTGGCTTATGTTTTCCAAACATAACCATGTGAGTGAGTTTATATGAGTCCTCACTGTTCTTCCCAAGGAGCAGAAAATTATATTCAAACATTCCCTTCTGGATAGTTTTAATTTGTGAGCCCAACCATCCATGTGGACTGTTGCCTCCCTTCTTAGTGTGGGCTATTGTTCAGCTTTTCAGCTATACTTTGGATAATTACAGCAGAGCTAGCATTGAGGTTATCACATCTGATAGCAAATGAAAACAAAGTCTTGGGAACCTGGATATTTTCTAAACCTGCATAGAAAGCCAGAGAATCAAAAGGCATGAGACCCAGAGTAAACGATTTACTAAGATGAAACTACATTTCAAAAGGCCAAAACCCCACATTATTTTACTGGGTTTTAACTAACTCACTAAGTCAGTAAGGCCTTGAGAATGATCATGTGCCCAGTTTGGGCAGGACATTGAATGAAATGGTGACCCCAGTCAGTAGTAGACATGGTCCCAGTCTTGAACGAGAGAGAGAACACAGAACCTGATGAAAGACATCAGCAGCCCTTACAGAGCAGTCATCCCACAAAGAGACTAGCACAGAGGTCCTAGGCATGCAGAGTCTGCAGAGACCCAAATTTTTTTCCTAAAAAATCGGACCTCTGCCTTTGTTTTAATTCTTACATTAATAGAAAACCGTATGATACTGAAAGCCTGGATGAAATTTTTGCAAACATAGGTCTGCTCACCTCTGATCCATTTCTGCTCCACTGACAACCATTCTTGATAAATCCTGCTCAAAGACCATCAGTGCTCAAGCATCACCTCCAGAATATGTATGTAGATATGTAAGTATGTATGTATGTATCTATCTATCATCTATCTATCTTCTGGATATATAAATCTTTCAGTGAGTGATCTAGCCAGATCTACTCTTCCAATGTTAAACTCAAGCTAGTACCTAAAACTGTTCAGGACAACCAGTTGACATCCATCTCTCAAACACAACCTGGACATTTGGACCTTTGTGCCTTTCTTCAACAGCCACATTCATTTAACAGTAAAACATGTTTCCCCCAAATCCGAATCCTTCCTAATCTTCAAGACTCAATCCAAATTCTCTATCCTTCTGAAATTCTCTCTAACCTCAGCAGATGTAACTATCATCATTGACACCCTTTTGTCCTCTTAATGTCAGGGCTAGCTATATATCTGATACCATTTATGTATTATTTTGGATCTATACCTTCAATATTCTATGCTGGGTTGTTAATTTTCTTTTCAGCTTTATTGTAAGAACATTTTATATGAAAATTTATATAGGTAACTTAAAAATATAATTTCATCAAAATGCAAAATAATAAAACCTAGCATTGTTGAGTACTCATTATATGTCAGTATTTAACAGTGAGCTTGGGGCGCCTGGATGACTCAGTTGGTTAGGTGATTGGGTCTTGGTTTTGGCTTTGGTGGTGATTTCAGGTTGTGCAATCAGCTCCACGTGGGGCTTTGCTTTCAGCAGAGTCTGCTTGAGACTCTCTCTCCACTGCCCCTACCCCTCATGCTCACATGTGCCTGTGCACTTTCTTTCTCTAAAATACATGGATGGATCTTTAAAAAAAATAAGAATAAAAAATTAAAAAAGAGTGGTGCCTGGGTTGCTCAGTTGGTTGAGCGTCTGCCTTCGGCTCAGCTGGTGATCCTGGAGTCCTGGGATACAGCCCCTCCTTGGTCTCCCTGCTCAGTGGGGAATCTGCTTCTCCTTCTGCCCCTTTCCCTTTCTCTCTCTCTCAAAGACATAACTAAAATCTAAAAAAAAAAAAAAAAAGAGCTTTACATGTACTTATTTAATTCTCTTAACAATTCTATGAGGTAGCTAATACTATTATTTGCATTTTGCTTAAGGAAACCAGGGTACAAAGAAGTTAAGGAACTTGCTCAAACAGTCTCTAGAGCTGGAACTCTTAACCTCTATATCATATTATTTCCCATTAGTATAGAATAATATAAAATAAAAATTTGACAGTCTGTGCAAATGGTACAGTTATATGATACACCCCTGCCTCCATTAGCCTTGGTTCGGTTATCTTTCCAGAACTTTATCTACTGATTTGCATGTTCATTCACATGCATAAGTACCAGGTATGAGTCTCATTCCATGAAGTATACACAATTATTTTTCTATAACAGAATTTAATTGGTCTTAATTGTTATGATGGCAGAAGCATTCTTTTCTAATTCCATGTCTCCTTGACACCATTTCTTGGGTTGTATCTGTGTTCCACGGAGGATCCCAGGTACTACATCATGGGGATCCATAAGGACCTCCATCCTAAGATATCCATGACTCCATCTGATCCTTATTTATAAAGATTACCGTTACTGACTGCTAGGCTCCTCCACATCTAGGTCTCTCTTAGCTACTCCTGTGTCCCTCAAAAGCAGATTTAAAGTCGTTTCACTGTTCCTGAACATCCCTTGGGCTGAAGTAGGAACCCAGGTGGGCCTACTTAAAACCCTTCACCACCCAAACACCTTCTTGAAGCAGGGGGAGCTCAGTGGCTTTGCCTCAGGAACTACTTGGGAAAGTCTGTAGAGAACAGACCAAGGCCCATCTGCCCTTGGATTCCTCAATGGTTCTGTCTCAATGGAAACATAACCTGTTTACCTCCTTTCTTTGATACTTTGATTCTCCTATTTCAGGGGAAGAATTTCTCTAATTGTGTTCTCCTAAATCTTCTAAACTCGAAAGCCAAGACTTCACTCTTAGCTTGTTCTCTATCACAGCATTCCTTCCTTGTGGCAGGAAAGATGAGATGCCCTGACAGCCTACACAAGGAGAAGGTTCATGGGGTACAGAAACAATGGGGAAAATGCTTCACTGTCTCAAAATAGCATCCCACTGTTCAGATGTAGGCACATATTCAAATATACATTCTATAGCTGCCATGTATTATTGGTGGGGTTGACTCTACAGAAAACCCTTAGAGTGAGTTTTAATTTGGCTTAGCCTATCAGGATCCTCCCTTTAGTATGCTGAGTGATTGCCAATGATAGGCCTAGATAGCCCAAGGTGGTCCAAGTAGAGGAAGATCAAGAATTGTGTTGCATGTTGAATGGAGAAACAATTTCTCTCTCTTCCTGGTATAAATGAAGAAGCTGGTTATCTCAGTTTCTGCTTGCAGCCATTTTGTGAACAGTAGGGACGCTAGACCAAACAGAAAGCTGATGCTTGGAGGTGGGTAAAACCCAGAGTACTGAGGGACACAATATTAGTCTTGACTGAAACTGCCTGAAGCCTGAACTAGCTGTGGACTTTTCCTTGATTATGCCAATAAGTTATTTTTATTATCTAATTCAATTTAAGTAGGTTTTCTAGTAATTGAATTTGAAAATATCTTAATAGACACAGATGTCTAGAAATGGAATTGCTGGGTATGGGGCGTGTTATTAGAATTTTGGAAGATGGTGTCAAACTACCCTCAGAAACACTTTGCCAATGTACATTACTTCCAACTGAGTATTTTAGATTACCCGTTTCTTTGCACATTCGCCAACAATAAAATGGCATCAATTTGTTGATCTTTGCCAGTTTGCTGGGTAAAATATAATAATGCAATTTCTCTTTATACTCCTTTATTTTCTATAACATATTTTATGTTCCTTAGGAGAAACCTAACTTAAACTTGCAAATTAATGTTATAGCAATATCTTTTGGTTTAAGACAATCTATTTCAGGTACCAGATATCTGGGAAATTCAAATTTTAACTCTTTGTCAGGGTTATTTTTCCTTTTCCCCCCTTCTCTGACACAAGATAGTGTCTGATAAATAAAAGCTACAGAGACAGGATTACCTGACCTCACAGGAATGGAGAGAAAGATCTTTGAACACTTGCATTATCTTCTAAATTCCAATTGGTCTCTGCTTAGGACTGAACGCTCTGACTAGGACTGAGGATGAAATTGGCAATCCATGAAGGCATGGAATCTGTTTTCTTGATTTTTTTCATGGCTTGTACTTCTGCCCAGATGATTCAGCTCCACCTCACCTCTATCTGGAACTTGTCCATATTCCCAAGGTCTTCTGACATCCCCAAGAGATCCTTACTCTGGGTTGTTACCCTGCAACCCAGAACTGTGGTGATACTCCCTTCTGGCCACAGCTCCAACCCATACCATCAAGACCCCCAACCTCAGGGGCATCTGGGTGGCTCAGTCAGTTAAGCATCTACCTTGGGCTCAGGTCATGATCCCAGAGTCCTGGGATGGAGCCCTGCATTGGGATCCCTGCTTAGCAGAAAGTTGCCTTCTCCCTCTGCCCTTCACCCAGTTTATGCTTGCTCTCTCTTTTACTCTCTCTCTCTCAAATAAATAAATAAATAGATAGATAAAGGTTTTTTAAAAATAGAAGACCCCCATGCTGCCTCATCAACAACCTTTCACAACTATGCCAGCAAATCCGTAAGGCTTCCTTATCTCATGGGATCGGAGGGTAATTCAGTGTTATAACTCTGGTGCTCTCTCTCTGTCTCTGTCTCTGTCTCTTTCTGTAACTATTTGAACTCTGATGTAACCAAGCAGTATTGCCATGGCATTACCTTGTAAGAAAATATTCTCATTACACTTGACACACCCTTACCACCACCATACATAGACTGGAAAATTAAGCATGGAGCACAAAAGCTCTTCTGCTTTTGTTTTACTTTTCAGCTAAACTAACATGGTAACTTCTGGAATTTGAGTAGGTTAAGGAGACCATAACATACTTCTCTGGGATGCCTCCTCCTCTCTGATCTACTCCTTCCTTACCACATGGAAATGGCAAAAATGGGCATTCCACTCCATTTCTCTTCTAATCTGACAATTTTCTTTACATGGTAATTCACGTCTTTTTTACATTGACATTTGCCTGACCACTTCTCTTCTGGGGATCATGAGGAGCCAGGAGAGAAATCAAGAGATCTAAAAATGTTATTTCTCTTATAGTGAGACAAAAATTTTTCGTGGGTTTATTGGTTGACATCCTTCTAGGAATTATCTGTTCACAGTTCTTTCCTATGCTTGTGGGGTTATTTTTTCTTCTTAATTGTAATTGTTTTACATTGGTTTATTTTCACTTTACAAATACTTATTGGGCCCATTATTTCACAAATATGTGCTTGGTTAGAAAAACAGTTCATGTTCTCATGGAACTTATATTCTCCTAGGGGAGGAGAAAGTAACTGAAAAATCAATGGACTAATCATACTAATTAATGTATTATTCCAAAATAAGTTACATGTTCTGAATAATGAGAATAATAATTAAGAAGGAGTAATGAAGAAATGTAATTAAGACAGGGATATAAAGGGTGGCTTCCTGGAGGAAATTGTATTTCAACTAAACTGTTGCAAATACTTTTCTCAGTCTCTTTCTTGTCAAATTTGTAAGGTATTCCATCTCAAAATTATATATAGTCAGATAACCTCCCTATATTCACACTAGCAAATCCAAAAATATATATATAGTCATGTCAATAGATGCTAAAAAAGCATTTGATAAAATCAACTCCTATTCATGTAAGACTTGCACATTTCTCATTTGGTTTATTTTAAGTATTTTCAGTTCTTTTTTTTTCTTTTTGTGTATTTTTAGTGTTTTTATTTCCCTGTACATAGGGGATTTTTTTTCCTATTGCCTTTTCTAATTGTATAAGAAGGTTATTGCTTTACATTTATCTTATATTTACCACTGCTTCATAACTATTTTATATAGTCTGATTTTTTTTTGTTAATTCTTTTGGATTTTTTTGGCAAATAACCAATCTGTTATATCTTTATCTTGTCTTATTGCATTGCCTCAGGCTTTGAGTACATTGATGAATTAATAGTGATAGTGGTAGAAATACTAGCCTTATCACTGCATGTATTTGGGAAGAATTATAATGTTTCACCATTATATATGACAATTGTGGTAGGATTCTTATATATAATCTTTATCAAGCTGCGGAAGAATTCTCTTTATACCTATTAACACTTCTATTATTATTGAGAATGGGAGTTGAATTTGATCAAGTGCTTTTTAAGCAGCTGTTGAGATAACCATTTATTTTTCCTTTTGTATCTGCTAAAGTAGGGAATCACATTATTAAATAAGTGTGTGTTTAAACTGCATTTCTGAGAAAAGTTCTCCTTTGTCATAAAATGTGATCCCTTTGATATACTGCCGGCTTCTTGAAAGTCATTGAGAAACCTATGATTGAGTTTGAGCTTTTTATAGGTATCTGACTCTGATCAATCTCTTATTTTTCATTAACTTTAATTCCCTCAAGTGTAATATGAGTACATTCCACTGTATTCACAAAGTAGCTATAAGGATTAGATGAAATTATAAAATCCTTATATAAAAATATATAAAATATATTTAATTTTAATTAAATTAATTTATATAAATAATTATGTAAAATTAAATAAAAATATTTACATATATGTATAATTTATTACTCATGGTATTCAAGACCACTGAGAGATCATTCTTGTATCTTCCAGACGGAAAGCATGAGCTACCTAGGATGCCATTACTGAGGATGAACTGAGTGCATTGAATTACTAATCTGGCTCCTCTCCTTTTTCCCGGTGGAACTGGAGCCATTGAACAGGTAAGAAGCCTGAGGCACACAAAGTGGTAAGTTAATTTTCCCTAAGACTTCTCCAGTGTTGGAAATGTTATCATGGCTCTCTCTGAGGATTCAGCGATACTAACTGATACTTCTTAGCTAGTAGCTGGGACCACTTCTTCAAGAGCAAGATTGTATTTTGAAGGATAGAAAGAAAATGGCCCAGGGGACGATATTTTGAAGACTGTCCACTAGATGGCATTATGAGCCTATCATAATTGTTTTAACTAGGCATTTATTCACCAGTTAAATACTAAGTAGTTAAAGATATTAGGAAATGGAAGTCAGTGATAGTAACCCTATCCTTGAGAAAGCTATTTGTTCCTTTTGTTTGGATATAAATTAAAGGTAGGAGCAACATAAAGCTGTCTAGGGACAATGTTTAGCTCTCACTTGAAAGCCATCACCTGTGCAAGGAAAATAACTAAGCTATAGCAAATGGACAGTATATACTATCAGAACAATAAAAAAATCAGTGATAAATTTTATCCAAAAAAAAAAAAATAACAACAACTAAACCTTTCTGTTCTCAATTGAATTGCCTGAACTCTTAGTGAGATAAGTGGATTCCAAAAGAGCTTAGATAAGTATATCAATGACAGGATTAAACATGGCTTTGAAAGGAGGCTGGGTAGTTTGGCAATGCCCAAATAATTTCAGGTTTAACTTCGAGAAGGATACTTACTCTGTCATTCATTTGGGCCAGCTTTTGGCAACAGAACACTTAGATGGATAGAATTTAGAGAGCAATAATAACAAATATTATGATTTTTAATTCTTATGTTCATTCTTATTAATTCTTGTGATGGAAAATAACTGAACATGAAGCTAGGACTTTTAGCCTGGACCTCTGAGAGCCGCATTTACCTCGTCGAAACCAAGGCTGGCTGTTATTCTCCTGTTTTCTGTATACTTTCATTTATCCTCTCCACACATCCCCACCTCCCCCGGGATAACTTTATTCACTCTTCAGTGTATTAAAGGACAAAACAGGTTTATCTCTCTACGCTCTTGAGAAAGGAAGAACATTCCCAAGTTGACAGCTCCCACTGTTCAGAGCAGCAGAGAGTGGTGTATGGAAGCCATTTGGAATCGTGTGTGGGGATACTGTCTCCAGTAGACACACCTATACCATCTGCTGTAAGTGCAGCTGTGAATCTCGTCTCCAGTCATACTTTAACTCTTCCTATTATCACATGCTTGAGACCATTGCCTAATAAGTATGAAAAGGATTGCTTTACAACTATGAAACAGCAGACCTTTCATCAGCAGTTATGTAATGAGTTTTATGTAGGGACATGTCTGATAAGGAAGGAACCAATTTCCAATGGCCAAGGAATTGAACTCCTTCCTCCCAAGGAGTCTTGGGAAAGAAGAAATTCCTCAAAGACATATTGTATAGTAATCCCATTATCTAGAGACAGGATCCAATGGAACAGTTCATCAGTGTCAGGGATCCTATGAGAATACAGTTCCTTATTCAGTTTTCCTGTTTTAAGATTTTAGCTTCAAACTTTATCTCACAGTTTGGGGGAATTCTGTCCTCTCAGTTAATCAGTAAGTGGTCAACATTTTAAGACATGCCATCCTTCTGAAATCAAAGTTCAAATAGAACATTCTCAGTCAGGTTGCCCAGTTTTCAAGTGCTGAATCAGGCTAACTAAGGGGCTGGGTGCAGGGATGTAGAAGAGAAGGAGTCAGCCCTCACACAGGTCATGTGGGTAACAATAGCTCCATTTTAGGACAGTGGAGCTCTCTAGGTCCCTGTGTCAGAATTCCTAGCCAATGGGAGAGAGAGAAATGTGAGCTGCCCCTTTTAATTTAGTGGGAGAAAAATGTTTGGAATGTCATTTGCGTAAGTATGACCTCAACTTAGTACAGCATGCCCAGGCAGGTGAGACAGGATCCTCCATCGTGTGTGTAGAAGAATCAAGGGTGTATTTTGCCCATTTCAGTTACAGAAATTCTTATCATGGGATAATAGTCTCATCTACACAAGGGGAGACTCTTAAGGTAATGTGATTCATAAAGAAATAAACATGACAGAATATATGCAATTACACGCATGTTGAGTCTTCTCAGAAGTGACAAACCTTGTCTTTTGAGAATAGATTTGAATTTTGGAAATAGCCAAAATGTAGGTAGCTTGGAGGTGGTGCAGAGGAGAATCACTTGAAAAAGCTGAATTATGGGCACCTGGGTGGCTTGGTGGTTTAAAGCCTCTGTCTTTGGCTCAGGTCATGATCTCAGAGTCCTGGGATCGAGCCCCACATCAGGCTCTCTGCTCAGCAGGGAGCCTGCTTCCCCTTCTCTCTCTGCCTGCCTCTCTGCCTGCCTACTTATGATCTCTGTCAAAAAAAAAAAAAAAAAAATCTAAAAAAAAAGAAGCTGAATTATTGGAAAGGTTGAAGTAGCAGTGCTCAATCTTTTTTAAATATTTATTTATTTCAAATAGGAGCTTTCAGTTTTCACCAACTCTCTGGCTGTGCTAAGGGTAGCCTGAAATTGAAAGTTGGTATTTGTAATAATGTGCACTTCTCTCCTATTTGGACATTCCATGAAAACAAATGCAGCCGCTTGGATAGTTAAGTTGATAGACTTTGAAGACTCAGTATCTCCTAAGTGGAGGGAGTGATTGAGGATGCCTTCACCTAAAGAACTAAGATTTTGAGTTGTATTCCCTTATCAGGAATTCCAAAGATCATCTGAACTTATCCTAATTATTCTGAAATTTCATGCCTTTTTTAAAAAAAAAATAAAGTCTAACACTATAGGAATGTGTTTGGGGATTATTTTTTATTAAAGTGAATTTTGCCTTGTTATTTGCATTTAGGATAATTGGATTTGACTTATAGGAAACATGAGAAAAGAAGATTGTAAGCAATGTATGCTAGATTAAGATCTTCTAGAGAGAATTGACTTAATCCCGTCTCTATCTTCTCTAGTGATGAAATCACATGATTTGGACTAAAGGTGAAAAATGAAAGAATTGGATTAGCTAAAAAGGAAAAACATTTCTAGACAAAACCCTGAGCCTTCTGTTCTGATGATCTAGGAATTGGAAATGTGATATAGAGCAGTTTATCCAAAGAGCTCTAAATTCTGTGCCGCCCGTTTTCAGGAGGAGTGATGACTTTTCCACTGGCAAGTCACCATAATCATCTTTAAATAAATTTCAAGCAAAGCTCTTTGTTTACAGGTGCTGGGGACGTAGCAGTGTTGATAAAATATTAGCAAAGGATATTAACAGAAAAATAAAGGGAAGACGTCCTCACCACAAAATACAGAAGTCATGGTGTAGCTTTGAGCTCTATACTACCTATTTGAGCCTCTATGCAATATGCTGTGTATATATATCTGACATATATGTGTGACATGCGTGTGTACATATGCACACACGTATATCTCACGTGCATATATGCATATATATATACACCTATATGAAAGAATATCTGGAACATTTTCTTTTTTAGAAAGTGTTTCTATGGATTTGAACAAGATTTGCTTTCTCCACAATTCTCTGTCTTCCTTTTTTTTTTTTTTTTAAGATTTTATTTATTTATTAACAGAGAGAACAAGAGAGCACAAGCAGAGGGAGCAGTAGAGGCAGAGGAGAAGTAGGCACCCCATGTGGAGCTTGGGATCATGACCTGAGCTGAAGGCAGAGGCTTAGCTAGTTGAGCCAGCCAGGTACCCCAATTCTTTGTCTTCTTATTCAAAATACACTTTTGTGTAAGAAAGTGACTAAAATGTGATTGTCTTCCTCATCAAAGAAAATTATTAGACCTTTTATATTATGAGCTTCCCTCCCTCTACCAAGTCAAACAATGTTATTTTCCTATTTCATCCTAAAACAGAGACTTCAGGAGAAGGAGTGAAAGGGCAACTGGAAAAGGTATACTAGAAAAAAGTCCTGAAATGTGGGTTCTAGATCTGCTTTTGACTGTGGGCAGCTTTGTGCCCTTAGGAAAATCCCAAGACCTCTCCAGGCTTTGGTTTCTTGGTGTGTAGAATGTGGAATTGAACCAGAGAGTTTCCAAGGCATTAGGTTTCTACCCAGATGACACACATTAGAATTACCTAAAGGCCCTGAAGGAGATGAGTTTTATCCCCATATCCTGCCACAGGACATAGTACGTGTTGCCAGATTTAGCAAATGTAAACACAGGACATTCAATTAAAATTGGATGCCAGATAAATGGTGAATAAATTTTTAGTATTTCTATTTATCTGTCAACCCTACACATAAGAGGAAGTTAAAAGTTGTGTGTGTGTGTGTGTGTGTGTGTGTGTGTGTGGGTGTAATGAATGTACACCATCAAGGCTTTATTACTGGGAATTTTGGATAAAGAATGTAAAATGGTAGGGTTATGTGCTTCAATAGTTTTTCAGTCATACCACATACAGAATCTCTACTCTTTATTTTATTTTTTAATCTTTAAACAATTTATTTATTTCTTTTTTAAAGTTTTATTAACCTTGATTGGAATACTTTTTCATCCTCTGGCAAAAACTATTATATCAATTAAAATAGTAGAAATGATAAAGAAATTTATGGATTTACTTAACAAGAGGTCCAGAACTAAAATGAAGTCATCAAGGACCCCATGTTCTCATCACCTTTCTGCTGGGACATCAGCCTGGGTGTATTGGCCTTCCCTTTCAGGTCTGTTTCTGTGATTATAAAATGGCTGGTGCATCTCCATATATCATGTCTTCACACAATTACCTTCAGAGGAAAGAAGAAAAAGTAGTTTTGTGTTGTACATGTCATTTTAACTGGAGGAAAAATCTTTCGTAGGGATTTCTACCCCCAGAACACTTCTTCAAAATAACTGGCTGGAATTGGGGCACGTGCCAGTGCACCAGCCCAAAAGGAGGATGGAAGGCAAATTTCAGGTCTTTTCACTCTTCCTGGTGAGAGGCAGTTCCTGCAAGGAAAGAGGGAAGTGGTTAGAAATAAGTGTGGAGACAACCAAGTGTCATCACATCTAGTCTATTCTTTTCCTTTGAATGTCCTCAGCATATGGTTGGATTCTTGGATGGAAGGCTAATGTGGAAGAATGGAGAATACTTCACAATATTGGGAGCCAGATTTTTTAAATGCCCTTATACCTTCAGGCCTGACCCAAAACAGAGACATCCACATTGGTCCCAACATAACCCTTTAAACATGTTATCATTTAGCCAGAATGATTAGAACTTTAAAAATACACAGTTACATCCCTTTCTGCCTAGAAAGAAAGGAAGAAAAAGTCTGAAGAATCCTCTTTCCTTTTTTCATTATACACCTCAGTTTTTCATGTTGAGTACATGGCACAAAATTCCAATGAGTATATACACAAAAATCTTAGAAGAACTCGCAGAATCCTAATTTCATAGGGTTTTCCCTCTATGTTGGAATTCATCCAAATACTTTCATTTTTAAGTACACTATTAGAAGGAGGGTAATACAGATAATAATTTTCTTTTGATGCCCATGACTGCTCAAGATCCTTAAAGTGTTCTCTGCACTGGTTTTAACCCCCGATCGCTGATCACTTGGAGGAGAGCAGTGTATTTCAGTGCAGAGAATACTTAACTAGCCTCAAGACCTACAAAAGAGCATTGGCCCTGGTTTTCACACAATGTAATATGCTTTTGTTTACTCTGTAAATGGGGTGTGTAACTGGGATAAATTCTTTCCAAGTGCTCCTAAAGCACACACATTAAAGTGTGTTTTCTTCCCAAAGCTAATATAGAATTCTAAGTGGCATACAAAATATGTTTAAAATGCTGCATATGGATGGGGAGCCTGGGTGGCTCAGTGGGTTAAGGCCTCTGCCTTCGGCTCAGGTCATGATCCTAGGCTCCTGGGATAAAGCCCCGCATCGGGCTCTCTGCTCAGCGGAGAGCTCGATTCCTCCTCTCTCTCTGCCTGCCTCTCTGCCTGCTTGTGATCTCTGTCTGTCAAATAAATAAAAAAAGAAAAAAAAGTTTATATAAAAAATGCTGCATATGGAGTAGAGAGAGAAGAAAGAAACTTATCATTTAAGGAATAGCTTTTCTATTCCAAACAGAATGCTAAATGTCTGACATCTTTGAATTGATTTAACCCTGAAAACAACTTTTTGAGTTATCTTACAGGCTATTGATTCATCCAAGGTCATATAATCTAATGAAAATCAGAGACACAATGAGAATTATTGCCAAAGACGACTCCTGCAAAGGAAGATACGTGGAGTTTTGATGAACACACACTTGGTAAGATAGTATTTTCTTAGTCTGTATCTTTGTCTATTAAAATAGAATTTCTACTTAGGGTTGGATTTCAGAGCAGGCTTTAAACCCAAAAGAGCCCATGTGATCATTAGCAGGATATCCAATCAGACATATTTTCTTGAGAAAGATCTGCACATTTTCTCCTGCCCACTACCAAGGATAGGCACATTCTCTGGAATTCACACCATTACACATTCCAAACATAGCAAATAAATCATTAATTATTCACAGGAATAATGTTCCAAGTTCTCTTCCTTCTTTGGGTGATATGACAGATCAGTGAAAAACAAAAAAATCCTGGGTACTTAGTAGTTGAGCAGTACCTGATCTGATAGCCGATATCGCCCTGGTCACGGGCGATCTAACCATATTGTTTTATCATTTCCTGAGAGAAAAGATGAGTGGGGGGACTATGGAGTTTTTTTTGTTTGTTTGTTTGTTTGTTTTTCTTTAACTGAGGGAACAAGTAAGTAGCTCTTAAACTTTCCTGAACCTACCAAATAAATTTGAATTGTAATTAAGTAAAATTGAACAGCAACTCTAAGTAAAACTGAGTGAGCAAAACTGAACAGTCTTCCAATCTTGAAGTGTGTGCTCATTCCTTAAAAAGGTTCTGATGTATGCATAGGAGATTGTAGTGACAATCTGAAAAAAGGGTTGGACTTTGGAGGAATGCTGCTTGAGAATATTCAAATGAAAAGTAAGCAATCAAGTCTAGTTATTGCTGGAAAAAAGAAGAAAGAAAGAATTTAAAGATGAAAAATTGGTCCAGTGGAAAAAACACCACCCAAAGATTCTCCTTCTAGGTGTGGACTTTCATCTTTCTATTTTGCAGTAACTTGGACATAGAAAGTATTTAATTTGTTTTATGGCAGAAAATTCATTTATTCAATGACCATTTGTTCAATAATTTACTCAATAGTCCTTTCCTGAGTATCTTTTTTGTGTTAGACAGTGACATAGGGACAGAAATGGAGCTATAGTGGCGCCTGGGTGGCTCAGTGGGTTAAAGCCTCTGCCTTCGGCTCAGGTCATGATCCCAGGGTTCTGGGATTGAGCCCGCATCGGGCTCTCTGCTCAGCAGGGAGCCTGCTTCTCCCTCTCTCTCTGCCTGCCTCTCTGCCTACTTGTGATCTCTATCAAATAAATAAATAAAATCTTTAAAAAGGAAAAAAAAAAGAAATGGAGCTATAAGTTGGGATGTAAGATTGAAAGTGTCACTGCAAAAAAGAGCAAGATACCAAAATTCGAGAAAAAAAGGTGGGAATAAACTCAAAGACATTTTCTTTAGAGTGGCCCGTGAATGCCCGGCCATCCTTATACTGTCCCACCCACTTATTATATAAACTGAAGTGAGGCCCAATACCCTTGAAAATCTGCTCACTTATGAAAAATGTGTCTACATTTTTTGCATTTTTAACAGTGTGCCAAGAACCTGTAAGAAATGTGTTTTTGAGTGGAACTAATGATAACAGGGAGTATTAAAAAGTGTGATGTTGGTCCTTTAAAATGGTTTAAGTCAAAGATCTTAGGCTAGGGTATGGATTTCAGCTTTGCTTCTCTAGAGAGATGGCTTCAGATTACAGTGTTTAAAAGTTTTAGTTCACTCTCAGAACTCTAATTTAATGTTAACTTTCGCTTAGAGAAATGTCTTTTGGAATCAAACCTGAACCATAAGAAAACTTCCACTGACAATTCCCTAGCTAGGGAAACCATTCTTTGCCACTCCCAGTGTTCCTGTCTTGACCCATCTCACGTCTCTTGCTGATTTGTTTCTGAAGTTGGAGGAGGTCAGAGCATGATCAATTAGTACTCTGAAACCCTAGCATCACCTAGGATGCCAAGGGTTGACCTCGCTATACTTGATGTCAGTGTTAGGCTATCTTGAACAAGAGAAATCCTTCTCTGATCCTAGGGCAGAGACCATTGAAATTGTGCAAAAACCAGGCTCGTACAAACCCTGGCCCATTAATGGGTTACACTGGCTTATGCAACTAAAAGGAGAGGTCCCCTAATGGCTCGTGAAACCAGGAAGAAGGCTGACTCTAAGAAATACTAACCATGTGCATTCAAACTGAACACTACATTGCTCCAGTATTCAGAAAACTGATGAGAAGATCTTCAGTTTTAATCTCTGTGCTGCTAAAGACACACAGCATCTTAAATTGTACCAGACATATCTCTGAATTTTTTATAAATGAATTTTAGCCAAACAGCTGGTAAACAGGTTTCCTTGATATCTTTTACAGAATCCCTGAAGTCTGTTCAACAAAACATACTTAGGGACCTTTTGTGAAGGGAGGTTAAAGGTAACTTACCCCAATGCATGTCAACTCTTAAGTCACAGCCCATGAATACATTCAAATATCTCACTGTCTTTCCAAAGATTCCCTTTGATCCTTCATTTCTACTCTGGTCCAACCTCTTATCGCTAATTTCGTCAGTGGGTCTAAGGATCACTCTCCTTGCTCCTACTCTAATATGAAAGCCTATAAAACTCATAAAATGAAAACAATAATGCTAGACTTGCCATTATAATAAAGGCTTTTGACCATCATAAAGAGACTAATTTGATCTCTATCTAATTTAAAAGAAGACACCTCATGTGTTTTAGGGATTCTAGAAAAGAGGCATCATTGCTGTTTTCACTCATTCTCCCTGAACAGTCCTCTTTGAGTTTTAAATCTTGCAACTGTTTTTGCTTTGCTTTGTTTTGTTTTCATCCAAGGTATATCCTATTAAGTCCAGGAACTGACTATCCTTAGATTAAGATTTTGATTTGTGTTTCTACCTTTTCCCTGCTAATGTAGTTCCTTAATTGTCCCTTATTCATTTCCCAGAGCATCTAATACCCATGCACACAGAGAGCTCACCATGTTCCCTAAGAGATTCGTATGTGTGCATATGGTACATATCTTGAAAACAGTTTTTAGTTTCATATAGCTATGTAGTCAGCGGCTGGTTTCTACTGCTTCTGGAAGCCTTGCCAGACCATCTGCAGACCCTTTAATTATATTTTCTGACCAGAGGGCAACTGGTAGGAATTACGTATGTTATGACCATATTCAACAAAATTTCAGGATTCCACTGCCCTAGCTCAGATGCAATACTGGCTGGTTGGTCTTCAGTGGGAGACAGGGGTTAGTTAACAAGGCCCCACTTCAACTGCAGTGATGCTTCTCTGAGTCAGTAAATACTGTTGACATTAAGAGTAGCATAACTCAGAGCCCATGTAAATATCAATCATCAGCTGGTCAGTATAATAGGACTGGCTATGTGAACAATAACAGAAAGCTTTTCTAGATGTTAAAAAATACCTTCTTGGGATCAGGAGGAATTATCTGGACTGACTTTGGCATCACAACAAACTATGGGATCAGGCTAACTAATTTCAATTTTAAGGATTCCCCACCAGAAGAAAATACTCACTAGACTGAGGGAAACAACCCAATTTAGCTGACTCTCCCTGCAGCAGGTGATCTGGATGTGAGGGTGTGCAGGATACCCGAAAAGCTATGTAGACCAGTATTGATTCAGCTGATCTGAAAATGGTCATCTCCTTCCTCCTCAGTTGTCCACCCCAAAGTGACATGAGTTACATATGACCACAGATTAACAATTACACTCCTACAATTCTTTATTCCTGCCTTTCCAACCATTAGTTATCACCTATAACAACATCACTCTCCTCTCTATGTAGCCCCCCATATAAAGGGCTGTTTGGGGAAAAGGTTGCACATACCCTACACACATGTTATCACTGTTTTTGTTCTTGCAGAAGAGCCCAAAGATTTTGCATTTGTTGAAAGGAAACTTCATGCCTTTATTTTGTGAGTAGAGTAGCAGATGGTGTGGAATGTGGGCTTATGCATTAGAGGAAGGAAAGGGAAATAGACATGGAATGGGTCCCTCATTATATGAGACTGGTGAGGGAAATGATGTTATTTTGACAATTTGAGTTCAAATTCCACAGATCAGTGGTTACATGAGGAGTTGTATTTATATGAAGACACACAGTATTGGGCCAGCCTTCCTTTGTTTTGTTTTAAAATCAACTTTACTGAGACATCATTTAGTACAATATTGTATTCATTTAAAGTGCACAACCCAGTGTATACACCTGTGAAACCACTGCCCAGGCAAGATAGAGGATATTGCTATCACCCTCCAAAATTCCTTCTTCTCCCTATTCTGTCCATCCTTCTCTCTCCACCCTTGGACCCATTCAACACTGAGCTGCCTTTTTGTCACAGGTTTTTTGTTTTGTTTTGTTTTGCATTTTCTAGACTTTTATATAAATAGAACTCTTGTCTGGTGTCTTACACTCAACTTAATGATTTTGACATTCATTCATTTTGCTATGCATGTCAGTAGTTTGTTTCCTTTTACTTTTGACTAATATCCCATCGTATAAATGCATCACTTTTTATCAATCACCTGTTAGTGAACATCTGGATTATTTCAATTTTTGGTTATTGTGCATAAAACTGCTATAAATATTTGCATACAAGTCTTTGTGTAGACATATGTTTTCACTTCTTTTGTGTAAATACTTGGGAGTGGAATGTCTGGGTCATATATTTAACTTTTTAAGAAATTGCCAAACAGTTTTTTCAAAGTTATTGAATCATACTACATTACTGCCAGGGATGTATGAGAGTTCTAGTTGCTCAACATCCTCACCAACATTTGGTATTGTCAATCTTTTTAATGATAGTCGTTCTAATGGATGTATGGTAGCATCTCACTTTAGTTTTAATTTCCACTTCCCTGATAACCAGTGTGGTTTAAATCTTTTTGTGCCATTTGTATGCTGTCATTAGTGAAGTGTCTATTCAAATCTTTTGCCCATTTTTCATTGGGTTGTTTTTCTTCTAATTATGGAGTTGTAAGGGTTCTTTACATAGTCTGAATACAGGTTCTTCATTGAATATATGCCTTGTGAACATTTTCCCCATTCTTTTGGTTGTTTTTTTCATTTTCCTAACAATCTCTTTCAGAGAGCAAAAATTTTCACTTCGATCTATCAGGTTCCATCTTCTTCTTCAAAATTGTTTTGTCTATTCTAGAGCCATCAAATTTCCAAATAAAATTAGAACCAGCTTGTCATTTTCAATGGAAATACCTGATGGAATTTAGACTGAGATTGTTTTGAATCTATAAATCCATTTGGGTAGAATTGATATTTTAATAATGGAATCTCAAAATAAGCCTAGGAATTCCAATGAACTATGAATTGGAATCTTCTAATTCATGTTCAACTTATGAACATGGTTTATTTCTCCACTTATGTTTTTCTTCCTTAATTTCTTCCAGTAACATTTAGGAACATTTATCTCTTTTGTTAAATATATTCTTAAGTATTTTTGTTGTTGTTGTTTTTAGATACTCTTACAAGTAGAGGTTTTTTTTTTTTAAGATTTTATTTATTTATTTATTTGACAGAGAGAGAGAGAGACCACAAATAGGCAGAGAGGCAGGCAGAGAGGGAAGCAGGCCCCCCACTGAGCAGAGTGCCCAATGCGGGGTTTGATCCCAGGACCCTCAGATCACAACCTGAGCCGAAGGCAGAGACTCAACCCACTGAGCCACCCAGGCGCCCCCCAAGTAGTGTTTTTAAAATTTAATTTCCCAATTGTTTACTGTTAGCATATAAAATCCAATAAAGTTTTAGGTATTAATTTTGTCTACTTCAGCCTTGCTAAATGTACATATTAACTCTAATTGTTGTATAGATTCTTTGGGATTTTCATGCCATCTGCAAACGCAGTCCAATGTTCTTCTTTTCTGCCTTCATTTGTGTTTGCTCTAATCTTGGTTTCATCTGTTTTTTCCTCCTTATTATCATTTTATTGTTTTGTAGTCAAATTTTTGCTAGTGTTGCTTGTAGGATACAATCCAACAGTACATTAAAAACCTGCCCTTGTGCAATTTAGCAGAGATCTCAAATTGCTGATGGTTGAAGGGAAGGAAAATAGCTGATGGAAGAGAAAAAAAGAAACAAAAAGATACAGTGCACGCATACAGTTGGCTAGAGGCAAGGCTGCAATTTTAGCCCTTGTTCTGCTGTTGCTGTGACTGATGGAGTCAGTCACACTGGGGTCCTTTTGAGCTGGTTGGAAGGAGGGAGAAAATGTGTTAGAGCTGTGAATGGAACAGTATTAGCTGGAAAACACTGTCAACTTTTGAACACTGGTAAGTTTCAAGTGAGTAGGCCAATGTCAGCCACAGGCAAACATGCCAATCAAATCCCAGTTCTTCTTCCTCAGCATGTCCTTTGCAAACTGGAGAAACAGTCTCAGTATCCACGTCTCCATTTCTGGACTCTTCTTTCTTCTCTAACAGTGTTACCCTCCCTTTCCAGAGATCCTTTCCTACTTTCCCTAACAAAAGCTTTCCGGAAAGATCTGAACCCCTTTCAGTGATTAAATTCTGCCCTATCTCCACACCTTGCTCGCTATTATATTTTAACAAGATATGTCTGAAGATGCCTTAAGTTCTAAATAAATCAAAGTACAAGTACAATAGCAATACATAGAAATGGCAAGAGACAGCATTTATTGAACATCTACTGTACGATGCTCAGGAGTTGTTGTTTAATTATAATAAGATCTAAAACAGGATACATAGCCTCCTTTTAGATAAAAGGACTGGAATTTAAAAGGTTAAACATTTTGTTCAAGGCCACATAAAAATTGGAGAACAAATGTGAACTTTGGTCTGAGTTTAAAGTATGGGCTTTATCCACTGCAGATTTTGACTTCAATATTACTAAACACTTTCATTGTGTAATATATTTGCAATTTATCAATGGCTCTAAAAATAGTAGATTGTGTGTTTCTTATTTGCAGAAGTACATTGTCCATTATATTCCCAGCCTCCAGGATAGCACATGGCAAATAATACGTAGTCCATGCCGGCTTATTGAATTGATTTGAAGACCAATAAAGCCATGTTTCTAGTTTCCTTCTTTATTCATTCATTAAACAAATACTTTTTTGTAGTTAGGCACACAGATCTAGAGTGGGAGTCAGATGAATAAATAAATAAACAATTAACCCTACACAGCAATAATAAGCGATGATGGATGGGTGAATAAATTATTGAAGGAAAAAAAAGGCTACCTAGATTGGCCTTAGGATGTCAGCAAAGGCTACCTGAAGCTGGGATATTTTGACCTGTAATGTCAAGAATGATGCATTGTGAAAGAAGGAAGATATTCTAAACAGAGGGAGCAGTTGTGTGCAAGCTTGGAAGTGAGAGAGAGCATGACACATTCAAGAAAATATAAGTAGCTCAATATGTTGGGACATAGAACATGAGACATGGGATGATGAGAGATGAGGACAGGAAATGAAGTAGGTGCCAAATACAAGATTATCGTTTTTTGAAGGCTCTATCCCGAGGGAGCCACCAGAGGTATGTCATCAGGAGGCAGCAGAATCAGATTTTTTACTTAGAAAGAACATCCTGGTTTCCATGGAAAGTGATTGAAGGGGGGCAGGGTACAGTGTGGGAAATAATTGTCAAATTCTAGGTGAAAGAGTATGGATTGAGGAAAGTGGGCAGGTTTGAGAGATAATAAAAGTAAAATTAATAGAATTTGGAACCTGATTAATTTTGGGAGTAACGGAGAAAGAATTGATGAAGATGATTCTTGGGTTTGGGGCTTGGGAAAATGCTGGACAATAGTGTCATTTAATAAGCTTTTGAGCCTATGTGAAGTGTTTTCTGCAGGGGAATATCTCCAATGACTATCATCCCGAACAATGTACTAAAATCTTAAATTCATCATGGTTATTGAATTATTAGCGCCTATACCTCCCCGGCTAATTTTCCGTATCTCTTTATAACACCATCCCCTTCTGAGTCACTATGGCTGCCAACCTCATGTTCATGGTTGGTTCCTCCTCTCTTCAGCCCTCCCTCCTCTTCCAGTTAGTCACTAAGGCCTGTTAATCATCCCTGACTAACGCCTCTTGAGTCTGCACTGTCCTGCCATTCCCACTGTCATAACTCTAGCCTGAGCCCCTATCACTTCATGCCTGAACTATTTCCTAACTAGAATCGATTCCTAACTCATCTCCATCCCTCCAGTTGCTCCCCAGTGCAGTCCATCTGGCACCCCACAGCCAGAATGATTTTCTTTAAATACTGCTTTCATCACCTCTCCCAGCTCAAGCATGCTCAGTGCACTCTTCTCCAGAAGATGATCTACTCACCATCTTCCCAGCATGTCTTATGCATTCCCACCTAGGGAACCCCTGCTTAGAATGTGACTTTCTCCTCTATTTTCCTCTGCCTCCCTAAATAGTCTTCATCCTGTTAGGCTCAGTTCCAGTCCCAGTCTCCAAGAGTTTTCCTGTCCATCCTCAGCACCGTCCCACCCCCAAATCCTCTGGCACCCAATATCCATTTTGCTGACTTTCTTGCGTTCTTCTCTGTGTAAGTCTTGTAGGCTTCTTAGAGCCTAGATGATGGGCCTCTTGTGCAGCCTCGGGTGCAATGCAGTGGAGAGAGAACCAGATTCTGGTCAGCTCACAGTTGCTGTTATTTCTTGCTGCCACTTGTGCTTGCAGCTGGAGACAGGTTATGCTGGTTTGGTGAGTGTTTGTCCACTGTCTCTGGGATAGCCTTGTTGGTCCAGGTCCCAGCAGGGACTTGTGTTGGGTGCCAAGAGCACAACTCTTTCTGTTTCACCTTCTCATGCCCTGCCATCATTCCTCAAGTATGGCTCTGATCAGCTGGATCTGGAAAGTCTTCTGTATTAGCTACTCATGGTACAGATAGCTCTCCTAGAAGAAACTCCAGGAAGCCCTGTTTTCAGCCTTTGTTACCAGCCCAGTTACCTCCTGTCTTCTTGGTGAGCCCCGCTTTGGGAGGCAACCAGTCCTTTTGTAAATTAGGCCATGTCCTCTCCAGAAACCAACGTTCTCATACCAAGTTTACTTTATATCCAAGATATTTCTGGCAACAGTAAGTTTCCTTATTATTCTCCCCTCTCCCCAGCAAGGATTTCCTATTTACCCTACATTAATGCAGCTCATAGAGAGCCTATGAGATGGAGGAGGGGGAAGCGAGGGGAGGGAATCACATAAGTGACCCTATACAGAACAAAAGTGATTCACCCCAACATAAGCTTTGGTTCCAACCTTATACAAAAGAGAGGCCTACTTCATTTTTAGGTACCTGTGCCCAAAATTAGTTTTTGTTTGCCTTGTCCTCATGCCCAGATCTATTCCTACTCCTCTGTGTCCTGCTCTGTGCCTCAGGAGCCTGTATGCTATAGTGGCATCTCCAGGGTACCCTGACCTAGTGCACCCCTGAGTTTGGGCAAACACATGGCACCTGCAGAAGACTTCCTCCCAGTCTGCAGCAATCTGACGGTGGCTCCACTGTCTCTGGCAAAAGGACTCGTGCCCTCTCCCATTGCTTTAACTGTCCAGACTCCAGCAATGGCACTCCTCCTCTGTGGGGACAGGTTGGTGTTGTTGCTCTCCCTTAGCACTTAAACATCCCTTGATGGCTCCCTTAGCCCCGTTTCTTCATTACACCCTCTTTGCTCCAACTCTTTTCAGTCTGTCATCTGTCTGCTTCATGGACCCTAATTGACACAGTGCCCTCTCGAAGAATACCCAAATTAATCTTTGCCTTTATTAGGGTAAATCTGGGTACAATTTGTCTCTCCCATGGCACTGAGCATGGTGATTGACAACTACAAAATCATTTGTAAACCCTAATTAAGATAGATATTAATGAGCCAGACTCATTCTTCTGTGTGAATCCAGGCTTCCTGTTAACAAACCAGACTGCTGAATGTGACCCCTGTAAGCATCAGTCTTCTGATTATCGCACGGTGGGCTTGCCCCTTCACCCTGCCTGGTTCCCAGCTTACAACGGAAGATTGAGACTACAGTATCTTATTCACTGATAGGGGCGGTACACTTAATAGATGCAATAGCCTGTTTAAAATCCAGCAAATTATCTCCGCCATCTTCCCGAATCAGTTCTAGGACACGTGGCTGATGCTGTTCTTTAGGAATCTAGCTAGTTTGCCACTCTCCCAGAGGATGGCCTGACAGGAGTTACTTCAAGAGGGCTGAGGCTTCAACACAGCTACCTTCAGGGTAATTGAGATGAGTTGTTTGCCATACCTGTTCTGTTTAATGCTCATTCCCACAAGTGGAAGGGCCACTGGTGAGCTACCATCATCGAAGAGAAACTCTAACCAGATGCCTTCACAGAGCTTGCTGCTTGGCAGCTTCCTGCCTCAGAGACTCTTGTTTTAATTATCGTTCCTCTATACATCATGTTCCTGAAAGAAATTCCAACATGTTTCCAAGTTATTTTAGCTGGGTATTTTCCCTGCCAATCTTAAAATCAGTGTTTCTACTCTTTGCTTCCTAATGATTCTTCCCAATGAGAAGAGGAGAGAAAAGATCTCAGGATATTTTCCCTAAGGATGCAGTGTAAGTGTCACCTGGGGAAGGATTTCTTCCTTCACATGTAAAGCTGCAGGGCCCAGAAGGGCTGCCACATGCACATTTGAAACAAGCATTTCCAAAGCAGAAGTCCAGCACCAGCCCTGTCACACATGCGTAAAACAAATTGTCCAATGGGAGCAGTGCATAAATCACTCAAGAGAGAGAGCCAAAAATTCCACAGCATTCCTTCCAGAATCTAAAACCCAAACATGTTAGAGCTCCAAGCTCTTACCAAAAAATTCTGAAGGGAAAATGAACTGTGAATAGCTATGAAGAAAGTGTAAGTAATTCATCCACCTGATGGGACCACCTGCTAATCAACATTCACACAGTATTTTGTATCCAGCTATGAATCAAAATTCTTGAGCTAAGTTTATAGCTTAAAAAGCCAAAAAGTCCTGTCAACATCAGCGCTGCTATTTACCAGCGACTGAGACAGAACCTGCATGAACGGCTACACTTCGTGAAGGATGTTGATCTACGTGGGTTGTGTCTGATTCAGGGGAGGAGCACTTGGGCTGGTTTCAGACACTAAGATTAATGGGTAGTGCAGTAAATCACAGTCACAGAAAAGAAGAACCTTGGTGGGGAGGGCGAGTGTTTTAGTTTCTCAACCCACTGCACGCCCATGGAAGAGAGAACTCTGTTAGAGTTAGAAGTGTTGGAGAAAAGGTACTTCCACTCATCTTTTTAGTAAACGTGCTCTTGTAAAAGGCACAGCGTTAGTGCAAAACTTTTCTAAAAAGCATTTATTGAGGTAGACAGGAAAAAATGATCCTCAATTAGCAATAATCGTGCCTCCGATAAACTTCATTGGCTATGATACTGCCACTGTGCAAAGCTTGAAAAAACGATTCTCATAGCAAAATATCTGCCCTCCCATGTGTAGAGAGTAAGTGGGGCCAAACCCAAAGAGCTCTACACAACCAGAAAAAGAGAAGTGGGTTCAGCTATAAAGCCAATTTATTAGAGGTGCACAAACTCTTGTACTGAACTCCAAGACTTGATTCAATATATCTATGTATTAGTTTTCCAGGGCTGCTGTCAGAAAATACCACAAACCAGATGGCTGCCACAAATGGGAATGTGTTCTCTCAGTCTTGGAAGTCAGAAGTATGAAGTCAAGATTTCAGTAGAGCCACGCTGGCTCTGAAACCTGTAGGGCAGTCCTTCCTGGCTCTCCCGAGCTTCTGGTGTTTGCCAGCAAACTTTGGCATTGGTTGGGTTGCAGCCGCAGCCCCCCAGTCTCGGCCTGTGTTGTCACATGACACTCCGTCTGTTTGTGTGTCTCTCATCTCTTAAGGACATGGGTCATACTGGATTGGGGCCCACCCAACTCCAGCATGACCACATCTTAACTAAGTATGTCAGTGTCTTAACTAATTACATCAACTCTATTTTGAAATAAGATAACATTCTTAAGAATGATTATATTGGTTGTATTGACAAAAATATTTGCATCCAGGGTTTGGTAAACTTTTTGTATAAAGGGCAACATTTCAGATATTTGGGGCTTTGTAGGTCATAGCATCTCTGTCGTGACACCCCAGCTCTGCCGTTGCGGCACACAAGCAGCCCTAGACAGCATGAAAGCCAGTGGCCATGGCTGCTACAAAACCACTTCATTTCCAGAACCAGGTGTCAGCTGGCCCACAAGCCAGCAAGACTGAAGGTCAGATCTTCAGGCATGGCCCAGCGCGAGCATGTTGTTACCTCCTAAAGCATCGTGGCAACAACGTGCTGGTTTCTCCCCTAGAGAAGGATAGGATCTCATGACAGAGTCTCACATTGGGATTTTTTTTTAACTTTTGTTTTTCCTACACTGAGTAGGGCTTCAAAGTTCATTGAGACTAAACAGTTTTGCAAAGGAGCCCGTGAGCCTTAGAAACGTGAACTGACTTTTCACACTGGAAGCTAGGATGAGCATCCAGGTCTCCTGGCCCCAGGCTCCTGGCTAGTCTGCGGCTTCCTAGTTTACGCTCTACATCTGTGGTCTGCTGATTTGCTCTTTGCTGCTAAAAGTTTCATAAAAGCTTGAAGTCTGGGACTTAAGTCACAAGGCAGCGGTAACCTAGTGTCAGTGACGACGATGAGTTAGCACATGGCGCAGTACAGAGGAGCCCAGAGCACCCACAGGCTCTTAGGATTCTTTGGTTCAATGTCCCTTAGAAAACGCTGAATGCCATTGAGCATTTATTGTCTAGGTATTCATTTAAACCTGTCTTGAACCTGTCTATGTTTTGGCTTTACAACTAGTTCAGATAACAAATTCCGTGTGTTTACTTCTCTTCTAGACAAGAAGACCTTCCTATTACTTTAGAGCCTGTTTTTATCAAAACTGATGGTGATGTAACTGAGAGATTCCCGAGGTTGATTATCCCAGAAAGCTCTTAGGGGAGAGCTATGCCTTACATAGCACATGACTTCTAAGTAACACCACTGCACAGAGATTTTCCAGCATTTTAAGCCAACAAACCTTGCTAAGAAAACTTGCATGGGGTCTTAGATAATATTAGTAATGGATGCACTGGCCTACTAGTAGACTATTTCATTTTTTCCCCACAGAATTTAACATCATATCGCATACTATTTTTTTTTTTTAATTTGGCTCCCCCACAACTGGAACACAAACTCCATGAGGGCAAAGACTTGGTCATTTTATCGCCAGACACTAAAATAGTTCCCGATGCAAAATAGTGAGTGCATAGCAGGCATCCGATAAATACTGTGGAACAAAGGAAGCAATGAGTGAGGCGCTGAGCCAAGCCCAAGCCCCAGGCTCCCATCCAGGACCAAACCTGAGGATCTTTCGCGGAGCCCCCTCTAGTCTGTGGGCACGCGGTGACTGGCACAGAGCTTTGGTATAAAGCTGACACACGTTTTATTGGATGAGGGTCTCTCAAACACCCTGGGAGGTCAGTAAGGTGCATATCTGTTCCCAATTTGAAGATGAGGAAAGAGACTCAGAAAAGATACTGGGCTGCCTCACGGTCACTTTGGCGGAAAATGGTAATGCTCGTGAGCTATGACAGCTCCAAACACACCACACCAACATTTCAGACTGTTTTGACTACAACTGACAGGAAGGAGTGAATTTTAAATTATGACCCAGAAGGGGCACCTGGGTGGCTCAGTCAGTTAAGCGTCCGACTCTTGATTTTGGTTCAGGTCATGATCTCAGTGTCCTGGGATAGAGCCCCGCATTGGGCTCTGTGCTGGGCATGGAATCTGCTTCAGATTTTCTCTTTACCCCTCCCACTGCAGCCCTCCGCCCCATGCATGCACTGGCTCTCTCGTTCTCTCTCTCAAAAATAAATAAAACTTAAAATAAAAATGATGATCCAGAAAACACACACACACGCACACAACTAAAGCAAATTTTTTTTTACAAAAGAATTCCCTAATGTAACAATATACTCTGATATTCTAATTCTAATTAATTTTAAAAATTAAAAAAAAAATTCTAATTGCAACCACAGACTGAAAAACAGTCTTGTCTCCCATCCACATTTTCTTGCATAATTTCCCCTCTCATGTCATCTTTTCTCTCCATTTTGAAAATGAAATAATTGCCTTCTCCTCCTTCAGGGCTTCCCAGGCGGTACGTGAAGTCAGACAGTCTGGGGAGCAGGACGCTTCCTCCGAGCCAGAGTCAGAGAACACGAAGCAGTCAGGACACGTCTGAGAGGAAACTGAAAGCTTTTATGGGGGCAAAGGGGGAGAGAAAATCAAATCGGAACGCCTGTCCGTTTTGGGCTGGAAACGGTTAAGAGACCACTCGCACTGAGCTGCCAAGACCACCGCAATCTTTGTACAGAGATTAGACAGAGAACAGATGTGAAGTAACTAGAGTCCTTCAGAGTAAGATAGCGACGACATAAATTAACCTTGTCTAGGGCCTGACAAAGGGACCACGCGCTTTTTGAAGTCTTAAGAGTGAAGCCCTTTTTTATGGACTCTCCAAGGTTATATACCTTCATCCAACAGAACTAGTCTAATTACAGCCAGTTGTTTACAGGCAAGGGAAGTGAGCCCAGTGGGGGCTGTCAGGGTGACTGCATAGAAAATAAACGAACGAGCCTGCAAACAGCTGAGGTTTCCTTGAGTTCTCTTCAGCTGATAAGATTCCCTTCACCCCTCGAGATTAGTTTTGTCTATTTTCCTGAAACCGGAGAAACAAAGAGGTGAAAACATTCCAGACTCCTGATCCCCCAGTTTGGCAGGGTTTGGGTCGAAGCTGCCTCTCCTGCCGGGGAGGTGGGGGGTTACCCCACACCCAGCTCCTGGAGGTGGGTCGGGGCGGGGCGGTGCCCCGGGAACAGCCCGCTGGGTGGCGGGCCAGCCTCGGCAGTGGATGTTGAACCTGAGCTTCTGAGGAAGACCTGGCACCGCCGTTGCCAAAAGGAAAAATCTCTGCTCAGGGGAGGCCCAGCTGAGGTGGGCCTGGAGCCAGAGACAGGGTTGTTAGGGCTGCATCCCAGAAGAAGATAGAAGATTCGGTGTGGCACTGACAGGGGCCTGTGGATGCAAGGCGTGCTAGGAGTTTGCCGGGGCAAACGTCTCTAAGAATTGCAGGGAGGGCAGGAGCTGTGCCCGGTGGGTAGCGGAGGGGATGCTGGAGTCTGGAGCGGGTTCCCTAGGACATCTGTGGGATGTCTGCTCATCTGCGGGAAGGAACTAGGAGATGAAGCAAGGTTTGGGAGCAGGGAAAAGAGGGGGTAGGAAGCCACTCTGATGGAAGGCGCTGGGCTCACATGGTCTTTAGCCGAATGTGCTGGGCGGCAGGGGCTGGAAATGAGTCCTGGCAGCCTGGGGTCCCAGAACCGCCTTCCCCTTGCTTTCGGCAGCTCTCTCCCACTCCCCGTCTCTCACACGCTCTTAGCCTTCCTGGAGAGACACCAGTTAGCCCAGGGCAGCCCACCGCTCCCCATAAACCGGTGGACTAGATCCAAGACAGAGAGCGGAGGGACTGACTCCTCTCTCAGGTGGGAGAGCTGTTTCCTCTTTTTTTTTCCCCCAGGGCCAAGTTTATTTGTGGGCGCTGGAGCCTGTGTTCTGGTTGGAGCCTCTGAGGACCACTGAAACGAATCCCCACCCTAAAACATCCCTCCCAAGCTGCCTGAAATACCAAGTATAATTTGAGTTAAACACTGCTATTAGGAAAAAAAAGAAAAAAGAAAAGATTAGTCCCCAGAGATGTTTGAGAGCAATGTAATCATTCAAATCTTACTACTCACTTTGCTCATTTTCCTCTAAAGTCAGACGGAGGTCCCTGGAAGTTGGAGTGATGGAACCCTTTTGGGGGAAGAAACTCAGTTTTAGAGTAAGAGCCGTTTCTGGGAAAGGTGATCTAGGGTTAAAGGTGCCTGTGAGGTCTCTGGTGAGTGCATGTGTTGGGGGGGGCACAGGGTGGTCAAGAAGCAGATTTGAGGAAAAGAAGGGATCTGGGAGGATCCAATGAAATGGGCAAGGAAGGGCCGACAGAGCTCTCCTTTGCTGACAGTGTTCCCAAGGCTCACCTCGCTTTTACCTATTCCTTCTGCTCCTAAATCCTCATCTTGTGGAGCTTAAGTTTCCCTCTGTGTGAGATGCTCTTGCCCAGGGCTGGAGAAGAGCCCTTTCTGCCTCCTGACCCTCAGCCTGAGTCCAGGCGAGACCCTCCCTAGCAGTCCTGAGCAGGCATTACAGGGAGTCCCTCCACGCACCCTGGATTCCTGTTTGCGTCGGCCCCTCACCTCTAGTTTAGGAACGTAGAAGGCACGGAGAAATGTGTGTCTGCACTGCTCCCCACAGTGGGTGGTGTGTGCATGTCGCACACTGCCTCACTGCCTGCGGTCTGAGGACTTGGTACATTCTGTTCCTTCTTCCGGCGGTGCGATCCCTTCCCACACTGTCGGCAGGTGTCATCCTCAAGTGTAGTCAACCCTTAAGACTCAACTCATCCCTCAAGACTAGTCATCCCTCAATACTCAACTCATAATGCCATGTCCTGTTCTTAGCCTTTTCTGTCTCGTGTGATTTCTCTGTGTAAGCACCTAGAAATGTGCCATAGTGTCATTGGTGATTTCTTACTTAACCTTACCACTTGACTTTGACCTTCTTGGCATCATTTGTATCTTATTTCCGGCACACATCACAGTATGTGACACCTAGAGGCTTCTTAGGAACCTTTCGGTGAATTGATTGGACCTTACGTAAAATTATTTCTGAGGGCCGTCGCTGACATTTCCAGTGGTTTTTCAGCAGCCCTGTGGCCAGAGAAGTGCTTAGCCAATGGGAGAAACACGGCACCCGTTTGCCACAAAGAGCTAACTCGCCCTGCTTATCAAGTCGCGCTTCCTTAATTTTCCTTCAAAACACATTCCGAAATTGACATCTGCAGAGCTGACATGCCTTGCTGGGCCTGCTGATTAGTGAAGAATTTTCAAGAAATAAAAGACTTTATACAATGACTGCAAGTAGAATCCATAAAATGCGACTCCATCTACTTGTCTAGGATGAAGCTGTGTGGCTGGGAGGCAGGTGCGCTGGTTTGCCTTTCTGGTGGCACGGGGGAGGTCGACAGGGGACCAAAGCACGGGGTGTTTTGACTTCACATCTGATTGTCTGCCTTTGGATAGATCCAGACCTCACTGCTCAACCTGCCCGAAGGGGCAACTTGTTCCTAAGGGCTGAGGCCATGGGTGAGACAATTTCTGCGAAAGAGAAAGCCCAGGTTAAAGGTAGGGTCAGAATTTGTGGGTCCTGGTTTACTTTGGCATATGAGTGCAGAGTGCAGAGCCCAAGTCCTTTTGCTGTGGCCATTCTCTGGCCTTGGCTTAGGGTGAGACATCCAGGGTTTCTCTTCTGCAGGGCTCGAGGCTTCCCTTCCTCCTCCGGTCACCTTTTCCACCCCCTCTCTCTCTCATTCACTTTTCATTATGAACGTTTTCAAATACACATAAATTGGTGAGAGTGCTATCATCAAACCTGCATGCGCCTATCACCAGATCCAATAATGATCAACATTTTGTTCAGCTCCTTGTGTGACCTTCTCATCACAAACTTGATTTCTCAAATCCTTTCCAGTTTCTTCATCTCATTGGCTCCTGCACTATTTGTCATCTCTCTGTTATAAAAAGTGTGGAAGGGGGTACATGTATATTCAAACCGCAGCGGCAGATCTAAAGGGTGAGGTGCGCGTGTGACAGGTGCTTTCATCCGCCTGTTTTTTATTGATGCCCCAGGGCCATGCAAGTGATGATGCGATCGGAGGTAAGAGTACTAAGCTTGCTCTGCAAATGCAGCTGCAGGACCGGCTCCTAACTGCTGTTTCCAGCAGGACAGGTGCTCCATATGAAAATTCTGGTGCCTCTCATAGCGGCAATCTTACCATCCAGTTTCTGGAGGCCAGATAGTGCAGTCATCCCAACTTCGAGACTGGTGTCTCTATTTTTCATTCTCTGAAGATCTCTCTTTCATTGCTTTGTTGCACAAAGAAAGGTAGCTAAATTTTTTTTAACTTTTTCCTTTTGTTCTACCTTCTTTTCCTTCCTCTCCCTTCCTTCTCTTTTCTCGCAGGCCAAGGAAACTACTTATAAACATTTACAACTTCAAAAATTAGACGAAGCAATTAAAGTTCTTTAATGTATGAGTAGTATTTAAAAGTTCTCTTTGTGTTTGGCCTTTGATCTCTCCAGCCATCTACATAGTTGAAATACTTCTGCCTAAAGCATCTTAGCATTTTTTATATCATTGTGATAGCTCATAGTTTTTGTATATAATGTCAGTACTCTTTAGAGAACTGGGCTACAAAGAAAGATGGGTGGAAGTTATGTAAGCCATTTAAATAGTTTACCATTTGTAACTTTTGACCAGTCCCTGGAAAAGCTTTACATTAAAATATCACTGCGTGTGAGTCTTATGTCTGTTAAATGTTTTACAGTTACTAATTGGCTCTTTCTCAGATTGAAAACTAAGTCATAGAAGAAAAATACAGCTTGGCTAGCATCGCAATGTAGTAACTATTAAATTTAAAATCAAGGTCAGAGGGAAAAAAAGGCAGGATACAATATATGTGAGATATGTGTAGACACGTATATATGTTCAAATTCTGTGTCACAGATGGAATTGACATATGAGGTAGGGAAAGACCCTCCGTTAATTGAACGGAATGTTTCTCATTTCAAAAATTACTGGCTTAAGTTTAGAGCTTCACTTTTAATATGTTAATGAGGAAGTTAAAGTGTGTTTACATTTCTATAACATGTGTTCCTCTTCGTCTCAGCTGCGGACATAACAGAACTTTGGAGAAGTGATGTAAGCTCTCTGGAACCTCGTTCTCATATGTTAAAAAAAAAACAAAACACCAGACTGAAATATTTGAATTGTTCTTTTTGCTTGACATGCTGTACTTTAAAACTAGGACATTAGACCGAGTCAATGTTGTCAGGTGCTGAGAGCTCCTAACAAGGACATATGCATTAAAATCACATAATTAAGTTGCCTGGAAGCTAAAAGTGTAAACATAACCATAAATACGAAACATGCTTGTTTATCTTTTCTGCTGTGGCTATTAGCTTAACCTCCAGGGATTAGCGTGTATGCATCACACATATGGATTCTGGGAGGTACACTTAGTGGGAACTTGGCCTGAGTACATCATAAAACAAACGTACCTAGTGTTCAGCTCTAAAAAAAATGTTGGAAGACTTTTTTTTCCTTCTTTTCAAATTAGTGCTACTCGGGGAAGGTGTGGCAGTTAATATGTATGCTTTTTCAATGATTCTGCCTTTTTTACTCTTAGAGCTTTGAGGTAAAATGTCAAGTCCTCTATAGCCAGTGACTTTTCGTCATTTTCCTATTCATTCCAGGGAGTGGTATAAACACCGTTGTCATGGCAGGTAGATTCCAGTGTACCATATGGCAGCCTGCTGGGTCAGCCCTGCCACCAAGCCCTCCAGGAAATGAAGCACTGTATTTTCCTCAGGAAATAAACCCACCTCAGATAGAAACCTTTGCTCATTTCCAAACTGCTAACTGCCAGCCATCAAAGAATTTCACCACAAAATTAATAGTGGGGAGAATTGGGGAATATTATTGAGCTTCATGTTAGGAATAGGTCTAATGTGTTTTATGAATATTAACTGAACTCTTACTTTGTGCCAGGAACTGTTCTAGGTGAAGGGCATATACAAGTAAAAGAAGACAAAAACTACAAAAAATAAACAGGTAAAGAATCAATCAGGATTATTTATTTATTTATTTGACAGAGAGAGATCACAAGTAGGCAGAGAGGCAGGCAGAGAGAAAGAGGAAGGGAAGCAGGCTCCCCGCTGAGCAGAGAGCCCGATGTGGGGCTCGATCCCAGGACCCCGGGATCATGACCTGAGCTGAAGGCGGAGGTTTAACCACTGAGCCACCCAGGCACCCCAATCAGGATGTTTTTGATGAAGCTATGCAAATAGCTGGGATTTGGTGACATGGTGAGAGGGTGGCTGGCCACTTTGGGGGGTTGGCTGGGAATGACTGAGCTGAGGAAGTTGTAGAAAAATCAAGAACTAAATGTCAAGAAGGAGCGCAACATGCAATGATCAGGAAGCAGAGAATTTGAGCGCAGGTCATAGCAAGTATGAAAATCCAAAGACAAGAAGGTGTCTGATGTGTCTGAGGGAGAGAAACGAGTGTTTGGAAGGAGGGACTGTCTGGCTTCATAAAGATTATAGATGGTCAGGGCTTCATAAAGTAGGGTGAAAGGTTTGCATTTTGTTCTCAGAGTAAGTAAAAAATAATCAGAAGATATCACCTGAATCATTGTTTATGCTTATGGTTAGTTATGTAGGAAATGGACCATTGAGAGGAAGAGAAGAAGCAGGCAAGGTGAGAGAAAAGGGCACATCTGGAAGGAAGTTCAAATAGGAGTTGCTGGTGAGTTAAATGTGGGAGTTATGAGAAGGAGAGGATGAAGGAGAACTTCCAAATTTGGGGTTTGGGTAGTTGATGAAACAAACAATTTGTTGTGAGGTGGGAATTGTTGTGGGGTGAGTTTCTTTTTAGACAACCAAGACAAGATATGAAGGATATATCTGTAATCTAGAGGAGGGTCCAAAGACATCAGTCTGGTGTCATTGCCATATAGATTTATTTCAAGCTGTGGGTCAAGATGATGTCACCTAAGGTGAATGCATAGAAAAAGAAGAAGGTCCAAGATGAAACCCAAGGCATTCCAAAATGTAAAAATCCGTCAGTGGAGGAGGAGACAGTAAAGGTTCAGAAACAGGTAGGAGGAAAGCCGGGAGTCTGATTTCACCAAGACGAGAAGAAACAGGATCTTTTCAAGAAAGAGGAATTGGAGACTCAGGACATCTTGAGGCCACTGGACTTCTCACTGCTCTTTCCCCATTAGCCAAATCATAAGCTGGCATTTCAAAGAGAAGGCAGGTTTCAATCCCTCTTTTGCATGTGGCCAGGCCCCTTTGACTAGTTTTCATTTCTCCATTCTAGAGCAACAGTTCATTTTCTTAGGCTTCTTGTTTCTGGCCCCCAACCCAACCATCTCACAGGTGCACCTTCCCTGCAGCAAGCACTCCCATCCAGCTTGTCTTTTTCTCATGGGGAGGACCTGACAGTTGAGAGGCATAGCTCAAAGGGAGGTCCCAAAGGAAGAGGAGATTGAGGGTAAACAAGGGTAGAACAGCAGGTGTGCTCAGGGATCACACTCTGCTCTGGGACTGCACCTTTTCCCAGAGATGATTTGTGAAGGCTAGAACCCACATATACAATGCTCTTTTTGCTATTTTTTTAGGGATAGACATTGAAATCACTCTAGGAAGAATAAAGGAAAACTCACCATTTCTTTGGGGAAAATTAAAGTGTTCAAAGCAAACTGATTCTGCAATTCATAAATAAGCAGAGAGGAATCAAAATAATGTCTGACAGCTAATGAACTCATATGCCTCAGGAAAGCTATAGGAACACCTCTTACAATCTACCTCTAGTAGTCACTGTTTGCTGCATAATATATTAGCCAAAAATTTCGTGGCTTAATAAGAGAGTATATTATCAAACAGTTTCTGTGTATCCGAAATTCAGGAGCAGCTTAGCCAGGTAACTTTGGATCATGGCCTATCAAGAGGAGGCAGACACAGTGTCAGTCAGGACTAATGTCATGTGAAGGCTTGACTAGGGCTGGAGAAGCCATTTCCAAGATGGCTGCCTCAATGGCTCTAGGCCAGAGACCTACATTCCTTGCTGGGGGTGGGGACAGTCTCTCCATGAGTTATAACATGACACTGACTTTTCTCAATAGAAAGTGCGAGAGAGAGAGAGAAAGAGAGAGAAAGAAAAAAGAATTCACAGTGCCTTTTATGGCCTAATCTTGGAAGTCTAACACTATCATTTTCATCACATTCTATTAATTGGAAAGCACTAAAGCCATCCCATACTCAAGGTGAGGGGAATTTGGCTCTCTCTACTTTTTGAAGGAAGGCATATATAAGAATCTGAGAATACCTTTTAAACTATCACATTAGCGGTCTTTAGAAACTGAAGGAATTGTGAGAGTTGTAGAATCAGTCAGGTTAAAAAAGAATTGGTGAGAAAGGATAGTTGGTCCACATTAGTCTAGTTTGAAATGAGTGACTACATTTTGTTCCTAACTTCAAATTCCAGAAACTGGCTATCTCCATAATGTTTCAGTACTAAACGAAAACATTGAAATCTCTGTGCATGCCTGATAGAAAATAGTATCATGAAAAGAAATGTTTCCTCTGATAGAATCAGAACACGTATAATCAGCCACTTGGTTATAGAATATGTGATGGTTGCCATATTCATCATTATCCCTCAGTAATGTTTAAAACATTACTTATGATATTGGACTGTAGGTGCAGGGAGTTGATTTAATCACACTCATCAGCTCATTGCCCTTGGTCATCTCCAACCTACATAAAGAAATACACATTCTCCCCCTTTCTATCTCCACTCACCTCTCTTGTTCCTGTGCTCTTTCCTAAGCACTCACTCCAACTTGCTTCATTTATGTTCTTTAATATTACCAAATGATATGTGATGTTGTTTTCTGTATGTATTTAACACACATAAATAAAATTGTGGTACAAAAAGTTAAAAAAAAAACAAAAGAAAATTGGAATAGCTCTGGTATTTAGAATGAAGTATTAGGATTAGAACTTCTAAATCTATGGACCTTTAAGCAGATACTGAGAACAAGTGTTCATAACAGTTTCTGGAGAGAAATGAGACTGAAAATGGCTAATTTTGTAGCCAACAAGACCAATCTCCCTCCTTTACTCTGGCAACAGAAAGAGAAGTAAACATGCAGAGGCCCATTGCTGACATGAAAAAGAACATTTTGCTTTCTGCCAGACACTGGCCTATAAGAAATGGGTCTCTGCTCTAGAGAACTTGCAGTGTCCAGAAATATGGGGAATTAGAGGCCTGACAAGGCTAAAATATGGTCAATAGTAATAAAACTTAGCTAGAAGAAGCCCAGAATTTGAACTCTGTAGCAAATACTCAGTTCTAATCCTTCTCTTCCCCCTCTCTTTACGATTTAATACTTGGCAAGGGAAAGGTCACTTGACAATATTTATTAGCTCATTAACTGTAAGTGTCTTTGCTGCCATGGGAGATATTTTTTTATAACAATTCTATTCTGTTCTACAAGCTACACTGCAGGTGTCTCTCCATTGTGTAAATGAAATGGTGAGTGCTAGCTCTCTCTTGGTATCCAAGATCCATAACTAAATATTATTATTATTTTTTTTTCCCAGCTAGTGAAAGGGAACATGGTCAGACTGAGTCAGGCTTGGCTGACTTACATGAGACCAACTAGGAAATATCAGTGTCGCCTGAACATGGGCAGTACTTTCAAAATGATGAATTATGCCTATCTTGTTTTCCCTGTTCAGAACCCCCATTCTTAAGGAAAGGGAAAGGAAACAGAATAAACATGCATTAGTGCCAAATACTCTATCAGGACCTTTATAGACACTATTTAATTTAATTCTCCCAACAGCTGTATTAAATAGGGAAGAAATTAAATAGGGAAGAAATCCTTGCCACTAATAAACCAGATGAGGAAACTGAGTCTCAAAAAAGTTAATTTGCTTAGTCACACAGCTGTTATGTGGGGAAGCTGGGATACAAACCTAAGTTCATGCTTTTCAAACATGTAATATTCTATGTTTAAAAAGTAATACTGTATCCTCAAAAATTGTGCAATTTCTCATTTGCTTTCCAGAAAAGCCTGTGCTTGGTTGAAGATGATTCAGTTGCAGCAACAGATAAAATGTTACTGGATTTCTGATAAAAAAAGATTTATCCTCTTGGAATGAGGAACATTGATTCTTTAAGTAAATCAAAATGTGTTTTTTCTATTGGATTATTTTAAAATATAAAACTGATCACAGCTTAGCTCTTTTGGGGGGGGATCTATCCCACCAGTTCTAGTTGGTAAGGGTGTGATATCCATTGACCAAGAAGTACCAAAAATTCATTCATCCATTCATTTCCTGCATTGACACAGGTTTTCCACTTGTGCACCACCCCCCACTCTTGGTTTGACTAACTCCTCATTCTTCTTCTTTTTTTTTTTTAAAGATTTTGTTTATTTATTTGACAGAGATCAAGTAGGCAGAGAGGCAGGCAGAGAGAGAGAGGAGGAAGCAGACCCCCTGCTGACCAGAGAGCCTGATGTGGAGCTGCAGGCAGATGCTTTAACCCACTGAGCCACCCAGTCACCCCACTCCTCATTATTCTTTAAAACTTATCTCAAGTATCAACTTTTCTGAGAACATTATCTTCCCTTTCATAGTACCCTATACAATTTTCGTTGTTTTGTACGGCTCACCCCACATTTTTTAATGGGTTCATTTGTCCCGCTTCTGGAGTATTCATTGAGAGCAGGGGTTTTGCCTCACTCACCTCTATGTTCCCCATATCTAATGGCTGCCATTTAGTGGGTTCTCTAGTTATTGAATGAATGAATGGACAAATGAATGAATGAATGGTTAGTATGATTAGATAATTATTCATTTATTGCTATGCTCTGTAATATTTCATATGAAGTCTAATGTTGGGTGCCACGACTTCGGTGATATTTGAATCCAAAACCCATGGTACAGTGACAACACTAGAAACTCGGGGATGAATATATCAAAGATCAAATCAGTTTCTCTCTCTCAATCTCTTCCTGTCTCTCCTTCTCTTTCTCTTTCTCTCTCACACACACACATACACACTTTTTCTCAAATCAGGGGATCAGTAAATTATCCCATTGCTTTGCTATGAACTGAAGGACTTTTGAGGTTCATTTATGTGGGTCTCATCTGGGGAGGACATTACCTCTATGTGACATTATCCATAACAAGGATCCTGATAAACTGTGAAAGAAAATGTTGTTTACTGGAAGAGAGATTTGCCAGAATTTGAGAGCTGTCCCATAGTACCTGGAACTGAGAGCTTATATTCTTGTGAGTTGAGTAGACAGTGTTTGGTGGGAGAGTATGATTAACTGTGACAGGCCAGTTGGTTAAAAAACTTTTCATCATTTTGGGCTTCAAAGTTAATGCCTATTTAAAATGAATTCAGTCATTTCAGAAGGTGAGAATACAATATATTTAAATAAAATCATCACGGAATGTTTAAACAGAAAGTCTTTCCAGGGTTTTGAAATAACTTAATTTTAAATGATAATTAATCGAATTCTCGACTTTTCTATTCCTTTTGATTATAATGCTGTGGAATCACCTTTTTTTTTTTAAATGAAAGCATTAAAGATTGTTTATCTCACTTTTCTATGCTAATGGGGTCTCAGAAAAGGATGTTTCTGCTTTGCTTTGCCCTGTCTTTATGATCCAAGAGGGTCTTAGGAGCCCAGCTGAACAGAAAGTAAAATGGCTTGTGATTCAGAATCAGGTCTGAGGTTGGTGGGGATAGTAGTAGAGGGGAGAGGAGACAGGGTGCTAATGATATCAGGAGAAAGCATTCATTTTGCAGGTTTCAGGAGAATATTGGCAGTTGTGCACATTTTGTGCCGGGAATCCTTCAGACAGCAACTGAATAAATGCCAACAGATGTGGAAGTAATAGTCCTTCGGATTTAAAACGCTGTCTACAGCTACACGAGGGAGAATCAAAAGAGTTCTCCTTGTTCTGTGGATGTTCAGTATGAGCAAGTGCAGTTTTATAAATTACCAGCCATTATTTTATCTTTCAGAGGGCTCCTTAGGTCTCCTTTCAGAATTTTTCTTTCTTTCTGGAGCAACGTGCCTGGTAGCCAGAACGACCGCATGTCCAAAATTTTGAGAGCAGTTCTGATGTAAAATACTCTATCCTGCCATACACCCCCCACATGTTAGATCGTGCGACCAGTCTGGGGTTCAGAAGGCATGGTCACCATAGATTCAGCCGTTCCAGATGAACAGCTGCATTCCGGCAATCTCAGACAATTCACTCATCCGTGCCTGCTGTAGCACCCCTCCGGCTCGGACCCCACGCACTGCTGTTCCTGAGCAGAAGACAGGAGGAGAAAAAGAAGGGCGCTTCTCTCTCACAATATTAGAGGAATACTATTCCACATGATTTATAAAGTGCAGACAAAGGTAGTTTTGTTGTTGTTGTTAACTTACACAATGTGTATCGTAGAAAAGTAAAAAAAAAATATAACCAAGCTAAGCAAAGAAAAACATTCCAATCCTATCTGTTATCCTAACCACAATTCCTTTTTAGTATTTTCCTGTGCATATATAAAAACAGATTTTTTTATTATCTTTTTTTGCTTGACTGAAAATGTGGTGCCAATATCATTTACAGTTTTCTCACCATATTTCTCATTTAGCCATGTATCACAAACATCTTTTTGTATCATTAAATACATATTTTCATCATGATCCTTTTAATCACTGCCTGGAACTCTGTAAAAATATGCAGTACATTAATTGAGAGTCCTTTGGAGGTTGTTATTCTGCTGTTTTACTCTTACAGACCATACTGAGAAAAGACACGATTTTCTTCACATACAGTATTTGGGTGGTGATATTGGACTTTGTCCTGCAGCAGTCTGCAGGTCTTCCTGAAAGTTCCAGGAATAAGAGCTGGCTGTAACGTACAAAAGTCTAGTCCTTACATGCCCAAACGCATCAATGACACACTAATGAATCCCATTTTAATCTTTGCTATCATTTGCCATTGGCTTCTCTTGTGTTTCTCAAGGATTCTCTGGTGTCCAGACCAACTTTCCTGATCATCTCCTTGCCATTATTTTTTTGGCTGGATGTGGCAAGCATTGTTCTGAGGTCAGTCTATGGTTGAGTCCGTCTGGATCACATTTTCGGGTGGTGCATCACACACCATGTCTGCTCCCTGGCTCCAACCAACAAGACTTTAAAGAGAATTTTTAAAAGGCTCAGAAAGTTTCTTGGATATCAAACAGCTCTTATAAAAATAACATTTTTATGACTTAAAATGTAAATGAATCAGAAACATATGGATTAAATTTCCTTTGAAATACCCATGGGTTTAAAAACTGGAGGGAAGAGTGCTTGCAAAATGAGTTAAATTGAGTTTTGCCAAAAATAAAACACTTGAAAAATTGTGGGGGATGTTTCGCTGATCCCTAGGTGTTCATGGGTTCTCCATTCTCTATCTGAGAAGTACTTAGATCTTAAAAGTTGGGCCACTCAATAAAATGTACTTAAGACTAGTTCAATGGACATTTGGGTCTCTAGTTAAAGAAGTGATATCAGTCGATTTTAGATCAAATGTGCTTGAAAGATGCCATCGTTCTTCAGTATCTCCCAGTGGCCTCCACTGGCTGTGGGCGTGTATACAGGGTATCTCCTGTGTGATACGGGGTATCTCCTGTGTGATGCGTGCTCCGAGAGAGCTAAGGCTATGTCGGTAAGGGTTGATAGTGTTTGTGAAACAAATCCTAATTAACACTCCTTTCTTAAGTTCCCTTTCTGTCAGTTACTCCAGTATTTCCGTACTCTTCTATCTTGAGTCAGGATCCATAGAAGCAGAGCCTCAGACAGAGATTCTTGTGTAAGTGATTTATTGAGGAAGTGCTCCCAGGAGAAATCTGTAAGGAAGTGAGGGAAACAGATAAGGCAGGGGCAGAAGCTAAGCAAAGCTGTGGTTTCAGCTGAAAACTAGCCTCAGCCTGGTCTTACCAGGCAGCACCCATACCTTCTCACGCTGTCTCTCCCTGAGAGCATATCCCACCTCCGTTGGGCATTAGCTGTTGTTACCTGCCCTTGGAGGGGACAACCCGCCCCCTGGCTGTTGGGGGAGGGGCAGCTCCAGTCTCTGCTGAGGACAGTCCTTGGGGGTATATTTCCAGGCAGAGCATAAAGAGTCTTAACAGAAAGTATCCTCAGAGATGGGGGATAGAAGCAACAGGCACAAAAAGGGGATCTGGCCAGGCATCAACAGTGTCTACTACATACATCCGTCTTTCTCAAAACCTTGAAAACATCTTTAATTTTTCTCTGTCATGCTTTCCCCCGCTTCAATCAAATTCTTTCCATTTTATTTTTGTGTGTGTGGTTTTTCTTGTATTTATCTTCTTTGGCTATTTTCCACAGCAGTCCTATTAGTCTAGGCTTTGTCATCTAATATCTGGATTACCCTACCCATTTCCCAGCTAAATGCCCACTTTAGGATACCCCCTAACCCAGATTATCCCACACATTGCTGGATTAATATTCTCCTAATGCCATTATCAAATGCTTTGGAATCAGTTGTAATTCTTAAATATTTATGGGAATGATTTTAAAGATGAAGAATACATTAAAATTGTGGTGCTTTCTTTAGAGCTCCATTAAATGCTAACATAGTAATTTTAAAGTAATGACTTTTTTTCTTATATCTGATTTTACACGAAAGTAGATTATAATGTGGAAAAGTAAAGCTTAAGAAAAATCATTTGAAAAATACTGAGAGAATCTATCAATTAATTAAGCTAAAATTTTACTTACATAAAATGGTACATAAAGCACTTAGGCCAGTGCCTGATAAAAGCGCACAGTGGATACTAATATTCTTATTTATTTATTCGACAGAGACAGAGAGATCACAAGTAGACAGAGAAGCAGGCAGAGAGAGAGGGGGAAGCAGACTCCCTACTGAGCAGAGAGCCCGATCATGACCTGAGCCTAAGGCAGAGGCTTAACCCACTGAGCCACCCAGGCACCCCTAATATTCTTAATCTTGACACAAGTCTCATAACTGATCTCTCTGGTTACACTGTTGTCATCCTCCATTAGATGCTTTACACAGAAGCAAGAGTGATTATGTTTAAACCCAAATCATATGATTATATTTCTGCCTTGCTTATATCTCTTCCACAGGTATTTACAGTGAAACCCAATGTTTACCTTGGCCTGTAAACACAGCTCAACCCTTCCCTGCCCAAGTCTCTGATCTCAGCTCCAGCCACTGCCTGACACAGGCTTCTAGCAAGGGGCCTTCCTTCAGTTCCTTAAATGGCAGCCTCTTTCCTGCCTCAGGGTCTTTGCACCTGCTGTTGCCGCCACCTGGAAAGGTCTCCTCCCATCTTACCTACCCTTTGCATGACTGATCACTGTTACATCTCAGTTTAAATGTTTCCTTCTCAGAAAGTCTTTTCCTTACTTACTTATTCATTCATTCATTCATTCAATAAGTACTTATTGAGCACCTACTCTGTACCAGGCACTATTCTAGTCTTAGAAGAGGAAGGAAAACAACTGTCACAGTAAAAAGGTAAACAGTTCCTGTCCTCATAGAACTTACATATGAGAAAAGAGACAGAAAAACAAAATGAGTAAGCAAATATGTGTGTGTGTGTGTGTATGAGAAAGTACAGGTGAGAAGATGAGTGCTAGAACAGGATGATTACTATTTTTAGTAGAAAGATCAGAAAAGTCCTCTTTATTTTTTTTATTTTTATTTTTAAAGACTTTATTTGGCAGAAAGAGACAGAGAGAGTGAGAGGGAATATGAGCTGGGGGAGAGAGGGAGAAGCAGGCTTCCCACTGAGTGGGGAGCCTAAAGTGGGCCTTGATCCCAGGACCCTGGGATCATGACCTAGCCGCAGGCAGACCTTAACTACTGAACCACCCAGGTACCGCAGAAAAGGCCTCTCTGAAAAGGGATCTTTATTTAAGCAAAGACCTGAAATAGCTCCACCCATGCCACTGTATATTCTGCATTTCTGTCTGTGTTTTATCTCTGTTAAAGCTACTTATTAAAATTGGTCATTATTTTTTTCTACTTTTTACCTGTTTTTTCCCACCAGATTGTAAATTTAATGAGGACACAATCATTTGTCTTATTCACTATTATATTTCCAACATGTTGCAAAGTACCCAATGCATAGAAAGTACTCAATATACATTCACCCAATGAATATGTGAAGGTGTTTATTATTACCGAACCAAAAATTAGAAATAAGAGTTATTCTCAAATGCAACCTATTGTATTGGAAAGAAATAAAATGCTATGTGTGAAAGCACATCATATGATGACAAAAGCTTAGAAGAACAAAGTGAGTTGTAATGAACAAAAATAATTCTCTCTCATACTTGTAGGATAGAGATGGGGCATAAATAAGAGAGAAATACCTTGGCTACCATCTTTGCATCGCTGGGCATTCCATCATGTTGCAACAGAGAGCAAAAGTAGAGCCGTAGTCCCCTCTGAACCTTTGATCTCTGTATTTCTCCCACACCCACCCTATCTAAACATAAAAGAAAGAAAAAGAGTACCCACCAAATCTTCCAGGTCTATCTTACTTTCACTAGAAAATGAAGACAAGTACAGACAATGATTCATTAAGGTCATTTTGGGTGGGTGGATGGGAATGAAACTAATCAAATTGCTTATTCATATCTGAATAGTCAACAGGCTGAATTATAAAATTTTCCACTTTTGTGGAAAATTACCCATAGATCTGGCAAGCAGCATCTTTTCCCTGGTCACTGTGCCCCTGAAAATTCCACTATGCTGTCTAGCTGAGCTCTTCCTGATGGCCCTCCAGTCTTAGGGCCAAAAAGACTAGTTCAAGCAGAGGCCATGCCATTCCCTTCTAGACCATGCTTTGGGGATCACAACTTCAGAATTTTTTGTCCAGACACTTTCTGGACTTGTGCAGGGTCTTTACTATGTCCTGCTTCCAAAGAGCAGTTTGCAAAGCTGACTTCTACACCCAAGGAACGATGACCAAAGACTGGCTACTGGTGGGGTAAGTGCAGAAATTCACATCTGGTGAGTCCACATGCATGTTCTTGAGGTCCCTTGCAACATAGGATGGAGCCCAGCATGGGAAGTGGAGGGAGAGATGCAGGGTGCAGAATAGGGTCTGGGTGGAAGGGACTGACTCTCTCAAAGCTGCCAATATTTGGCTTAGAACTCTAAGACACCTGAGAATTCTACATTTGCATTTAGCTTTTTCACTTCAAAAGTGTGATATTGGCAGAGGTGAGAGATCAGTCACCCCTAGCAGGCCAGGAACACTTGGCTTGGATTGAGTGCCTTGAAGCTCATGGTGTATAAATGTCTCCATCTATATTCTTGCCCTGGGTCTTGGAAATGTTAGGGTCAGGCTGTTTACTTCCCAACCTTGGACTAAAAGTCTAATTCTCTTCTTTTTTCAAATTCATCATAGACTAAAAGGAGAAACTTTGTGCAGTCTGGTATGAACTCGATCTAATGGTGCTATGTAGAGAATATTTGTGTCCCCCTCAAATTCACACATTGAATTCCTATTTTCCAATGTGATGGTATTAGAAGGTGGGACCTTTGGGAAGTAATTAGGTGATGAGGGTGGAGCTCTCATGAGTAAATTACTGTCCTTATAAGAAGAGACAGGAGGGAGATGATTTCTCTCTCCTCCACGTAAGGATACAGCAGGAAGGTGACCATCTGAAGACCAGGAAGAAGGCTCTCACCCTAGACACCAAGGCTAGCCCTTGATTTTGTACTTTTCAGTCTCCTGAACTGTGAGAAATAAGTGTTTGTTCTTTAAATTCATCCAGTCTATAGTGTTGTAGCAGCCTAAACTAAGACAAATAGAGAGAGATATCTTAGGAGAGAAAAAAAAAAGCCCATAAAGCCCATTCAAAATTTGGAAACCTAAAAGGTAGCCATATCTTTGTACATACTGGCCTCCAGCTAAAAATTACCAACTATAACAAGGCTCCCGAGAGTGTCACACCGGTGCTGGGAGAGACATGTGGGCTGTGCCTAATGGAGGCATCATTTCTTATAAACACCTGCACCCCTCTGAGATCTGTATTACAGGCCCTCTTCCTAGACTCCATCATTCTTCCCTGGGGGAGAGGACTTGGGAATTAGAAAATATCCAGCTAACATCCTAGTGTTATTCTAAGGAAGGCCAAGAAGACAAATTAGGATGGTCTAGGCCAAGAAGTCAAGGGAAGTACAGTATCCTGTAAATTATTCTAATGGATGTATTCAGAGAGAATAGTTATGAATTCATTTAGATTACTGAGGAAAAATGATACAGCAAATTGAATTCCAGGTGGGGCGGGAAGGTTCAGAGTTTGGTCAACGCTCTGCTAGACACTTGAGACATGTTTAATATTGTTTTATTTCATGTTTCTTTGATAACTAAGGATATTGAACATTGCATAGTGTGATTTACTGACCATGCATATTTCCCCTTTTGTAAACTGTCCAATTTTTTGCCTATTGCTATTGCCGGTTTGGGGTATTTATTTAAATATGACTTTTGTAATTTTTATCTTTTATCTTTTTTTTTTTTCCTTCAGTAAGCTCTACACCCAGTGTAGGCCTTGAACTCACAACCCCCAGATCAAGAATCCCATGCAGTACTGACTGAGCCAGCCAGGTGTCCCTGTTTATCTTTTAATTTTCTATATTTTTTCATAGAAGAGGTTTTACATTTTGTCATTTTATAATATAAATTTTGGGGGATTGTGATTTATCTTGTACAAAGTCTGCTCATTAATTGGGACAAAAATAATCCTTAACAATATTTGGTCTTTTAGACAGGAGTGTGCTATGTAGGTATATTTCTTTCTTTTCTTAAAAAACACACTTCTTAATTTTGAGCTAATTATAGATACACTTTCAGTGAGTAAGAAATAATAGAGATCATGTGCACTGTCTCCCCAGTTTTTGCCAATGGTAACATCTTGCAAGGCTGCAGTAAGATAAGACAAACAGGATATTGACATTGACACAGTCAAAATGCAGGACATTTCCATCACCAGAGACCTCCCACAGGCTGCCCTTTTTTATCCACAGCTCCTCTTTACCACTCACACCCTTCCCACCTCTGACAACCACTAATCTGTTGTTCATTTCTACAATTTTGTCATTTCAAGAATGTTATACTAAAGGAATTATATAGTATGGAAACTTTTAGGACTGGCTTTTTCCATGCAGCATACATTTTGAAGATTTATTCATGTTGTTCTGTGTATTGTTCTTTAAAAACAACAACAAAAAAGCTTTTCTAGGTATGCAATCATGCATTTTACTTCTCTGCTTGTATGTCTTTTAGTTCCCTTTCTTGCCTTGTTGCAGTGGGTGGACCCTCCAGCACTAGGTTCAATAAGAGTGGTGAGAGCTGTCATCTTTGTCTTTTTCCCAAGCTCAGGAGGGCTTCCCCAGTAAGGATAACGTTAACTTAAGTTTTTTGTAGGTGCTCTTGATCGACTTAAGGAAGTTTACCTTTATTCTTATTTTTCTGAGAGGTTTTTTTTTTTTTTTATCATGAATGAGTATTGAATTTTGTCAAATGCTTTTCCTGCATTAAGGTGATTATGTGATATTTCTTCTTTAGCTATTAATATTATAGATTACCATGATTCATTTTTTTTAATATATCAATCAGTCTTACATCCCTGGAATAAGTCTCACTGGGACATGAAGTATAATTCTTATTTATTGCTGAATTTGATATGCTAATATTTTGTTAAAGATTTTTTTGGTGCTTATATTCATAAGAGATGCTGGTGTGTAGTTTTCTTTTTTTCTATACTGTTATTTGTCTCAAGTATTTTTGTAATTTTTATTTATCTTTTAATTTTATTTTCTAATATATAGAGGTTACATCTTACCAATTTTTAATATAAATTAAATATAAATTGGGCTATACCAGTTTTTAAAAATGAACTGGAAAGTGTTCTTTTCCATTTTTTCAGAGTTTGTATAAAATTGCTCTTAAACCTTTTGTAAAATTCTCAAAGAAACCATTTGATCTTGGATATTTCCTTTCTAGGAATTTTTAAATGGTTTAAATTTAATTTTTAAATGGTGAATTCAATTTTTTAAATACTTAATATATCAAATGATATATTTCAGATCAAGTGAGTTGTAGTAATTTGTGTTTTGTTTTTTGTCTAAGTTGGCAAATTCATGTGTGTAGAGTTATTCATAGCATTCCCTTATGATCTTTTTGGTGTCTGCAGTTATTAGTAGTGATAACCCCTATTTCATTTTTGGTATTGTTAAGTCTTTCATTTTTCTTTGACAGCCTTGTCAATTTATCGATCTTTTCAAAGAACCATCTCTTTGTTTCATTAGGTGTTGTTTTTCTGGTTTCAGTTTCATTGACATCTGTTTTATCTTTACTTATCTTCTTTCTTTGGTTTTAATTTCCCTTCTTTTTGGTTCTTGAGGTAGGAGTTGAGATTACTGATATGAGACTTTTCCTCTTTTCTAGTGTATCCATTTGGGCTATAAATTTCCCTGCTGGTTCTGCTTTAGTTGTGTCTTGCAAGTTTTGATATGTTGAGTTTTCATTTTCATTCAGTTCAATGTATTTTTTATATTTCTTTTGATATTTCCTCTTTGGCCGATGGATTGTATAAACACCTGTTGTTCAGTTTTCAAGTGTTTGGAGAATGTTCCCATTATTCTGTGACTGATTTCTGTTTTGGTTCTGTGGTGGTTAGAGAATACATTGGTAGCATTTCAGTTCTTCCAGGTTTATTAAGGTTTATTTTATGGCCCAGGGTCTATTGTGCTATATGTTCTATGAGGACTTGAAAAGGACATGCATTCTGCTGTTGTTGGGTGCGATGTTCTCTAAATATCAATTAGATCTTATTGTTTCATGTTGTTGTTGAGTCCTTCCATACTCTTACCAGTTTTTCTGTCCTCTCTCATTTGTTGAGTGATGATGTTGAATTCCCCAACTATATGAGTGGATTTGTCTATTTCTCCTTTCAGATCTATCAGTTTTGCTTCATGTATGTTCTAACTCTATTGTTTGCTGTACACTCACTTATGACTGCTATGTATTCTGGGTGGATTGACAATATTATCATTAAATGATGTTTAACTCTGTCTCTGGTAATTGTCCTTGTTCTGAAGTTTACTTTAATATTAACATAGTTGAGGGGCACCTGTGTGGCTCAGCGGGTTAAACCCTCTGCCTTCAGCTCAGGTCATGATCCCAGGGTCCTGGGATCGAGCCCCACATTGGGTTCTCTGCTCAGCAGGGAGCCTGCTTCCCCCTCTCTCTCTTTGCCTGCCTCTGCCTACTTGTGATCTCTGTCTGTCAAATAAATAAATAAGATCTTTTAAAAAATATTAACAGTTGATTCTGCTTTTGTAAAAAATTGTTTTTATACTTTTTTCCTTCTTTACTTTGAACATGACTATATTGTTATCTTTGAAATGAGCTTCTTGAAAATAACAAATAGGGTGTCATGTTTTAACGACTGAGCCACCCATGTGCCCCTATAGGGTGTCATGTTTTTAAATTCACTATGCCAATCTTTGTCTTTCAGTGGTTGTTTTGGTTATTATATTACATGTGTATAAATAGTCCTAGTCTACTCGTGTGTCATTTTACCCATTGTCTCATTTTCTTTTACTCTCATTTTTTTTTCAAGATTTTATCCATTTCCTTGAGAGAGAGAGCAAGTGAGAGTGAGTAAGGTGGGGGTGCAGAGGAAAAGGGAGAGGCAGACTCCCCACTGAGCAGGAAGCTCAGTGAGGGGCTGGATCCCAGAATCCTGGGTTTATAACTTGAGCCTAAGCAGATGCTTATCCAACTGAGTCAGGCACGCATATCCTATCTCATTTTTAATATAATTGTCTTAAATATTCCCGCTAGATACACTTAGAACCAAACTAATGTTATCATTTTTGCTTTAAACATCAGTTATAAAAAGCTAAACTTAATGTATTTACTCAGATTTTTTCTAAGCATGTTCTTCTTTACTGAAATTCCAAGATCCCCTCTATTATCATTCCTTCTTGTTCAGAGAATCTCATGTGGCCATTCTTTAAGCACAGGTACACTGGTGGTAAATTTTTAATTTTATTTCACCCTTGAATGTCTTGATATTTCCTTTATTCCTGAAGGATAGTTTCCCTGGATGTAGGATTCCATATTGACATTTGATTTCTTTCAGCACTTAAAACATATCTTGCTGCTTCCTTGTGGTCCCAATGGTTTCTGATGAGAAATCTGCTATCATTCAGATTGGTTTCTCCCTAAAGATAGTGTATATTTTTCTCTGGCTGCTTCCCACATTCTTTTTCTTTAGTGTTCAGAAGTTTAATTATACTGTATCTTGATGACACTTTCCTTGGTTTATCCTACCTGGGATTCATCAAGCTTCTTGAATCTATGGGTTTAGGTCCCTTGCAACATGTGAGGAGTTTCAGCTATTATTTCTTTGAATACTTTCCCAACTGCCCCTGACACATACAACTTTCTCTCCTCTTTCTAGCAATCTAATGGCACAAATGTTAGATCTTTTATTATAATTCCACAAATATGAGGCTCTGCTCAGTTTTTCCAGACTATTTTCACTCTGTTGTTCAGATGGGCCATTTTTTAATTGTTTCTATCTTCCTATCTTCTTTTTCCTCTGTGTCTTCTGTTCTGCTGGTGAACCGATTCACTGAACTTTGCATTTCAGTTATTGTAGTTTCCAGTTCTAAATTTTCTATTTGGTTCTTCTTTGTAGCATCTGTTTCTTTTCCAAGACTTTGTATTTTTTTCAATTTTCTTAAGCATCATCATAATTGCCATTGTAGCATTTTAAATCATGGATCCTTTAAAATCTTTGTCAGATAATTCTAACATGTTTGCCATCTCAATGTTGGTGTCTAATGATTGTCTTTTTTCATTTGTTTTGAGATGTTTCTCATTCATAGTATGAATATTTTTTTTTTTATAAACATATATTTATTTTTTCCCCAGGGGTACAGGTCTGTGAATCTCCAGGTTTACACACTTCACAGCACTCACCATAGCACATACCCTCCCCAATGTCCATAACCCCACCCCCCCTCTCCCAACCCCCCTCCCCCCAGCAACGCTCAGTTTGTTTTGTGAGATTAAGAGTCACTTATGGTTTGTCTCCCTCCCAATCCCAACTTGTTTCATTTACTCTTCTCCTACCCCATTAACCCCCCATGTTGCATCTCCTCTCCCTCATATCAGGGAGATCATATGATAGTTGTCTTTCTCCGATTGACTTATTTCGCTAAGCATGATACCCTCTAGTTCCATCCACGTCGTCGCAAATGGCAAGATTTCATTTCTTTTGATGGCTGCATAGTATTCCATTGTGTATATATACCACATCTTCTTTATCCATTCATCTGTTGATGGACATCTAGGTTCTTTCCATAGTTTGGCTATTGTAGACATTGCTGCTATAAACATTCGGGTGCACGTGCCCCTTCGGATCACTACGTTTGTATCTTTAGGGTAAATACCCAGCAGTGCAATTGCTGGGTCATAGGGTAGTTCTATTTTCAACATTTTGAGGAACCTCCATGCTGTTTTCCAGAGTGGTTGCACCAGCTTGCATTCCCACCAACAGTGTAGGAGGGTTCCCTTTTCTCCGCATCCTCGCCAGCATCTGTCATTTCCTGACTTGTTCATTTTAGCCATTCTGACTGGTGTGAGGTGGTATCTCATTGTGGTTTTGATTTGTATTTCCCTGATGCCAAGTGATATGGAGCACTTTTTCATGTGTCTGTTGGCCATCTGGATGTCTTCTTTGCAGAAATGTCTATTCATGTCTTCTGCCCATTTCTTGATTGGATTATTTGTTCTTTGGGTGTTGAGTTTGCTAAGTTCTTTATAGATTCTGGACACTAGCCCTTTATCTGATATGTCTTCTCCCATTCTGTCAGTTGTCTTTTGGTTTTGTTAACTGTATCCTTTGCTGTGCAAAAGCTTTTGATCTTGATAAAATCCCAATAGTTCATTTTTGCCCTTGCTTCCCTTGCCTTTGGCGATGTTCCTAGGAAGATGTTGCTGTGGCTGAGGTCAAAGAGGTTGCTGCCTGTGTTCTCCTCAAGGATGTTGATGGATTCCTTTCTCACATTGAGGTCCTTCATCCATTTTGAGTCTATTTTCGTGTGTGGTATAAGGAAATGATCCAATTTCATTTTTCTGCATGTGGCTATCCAGTTTTCCCAACATCATTTATTGAAGAGGCTGTCTTTTTTCCATTGGACATTCTTTCCTGCTTTGTCGAAGATTAGTTGACCATAGAGTTGAGGGTCTATTTCTGGGCTCTCTATTCTGTTCCATTGGTCTATGTGTCTGTTTTTGTGCCAGTACCATGCTGTCTTGATGATGACAGCTTTGTAATAGAGCTTGAAGTCCGGAATTGTGATGCCACCAACTTTGGCTTTCTTTTTCAATATTCCTTTGGCTATTCACGGTCTTTTCTGGTTCCATATAAATTTTAGGATTATTTGTTCCATTTCTTTGAAAAAAATGGATGGTACTTTGATAGGCATTGCATTAAATGGGTAGATTGCTTTAGGTAGCATAGACATTTTCACAATATTTATTCTTCCAATCCAGGAGCATGGAACATTTTTCCATTTCTTTGTGTCTTCCTCAATTTCTTTCATGAGTACTTTATAGTTTTCTGTGTATAGATTCTTAGTCTCTTTGGTTAGGTTTATTCCCAGGTATCTTATAGTTTTGGGTGCAATTGTAAATGGGATGGACTCCTTAATTTCTCTTTCTTCTGTCTTGTTGTTGGTGTAGAGAAATGCGACTGATTTCTGTGCATTGATTTTATATCCTGAAACTTTACTGAATTCCTGTACAAGTTCTAGCAGTTTTGGAGTGGAGTCTTTTGGGTTTTCCACATAGAGTATCATATCATCTGCGAAGAGTGAGAGTTTGACTTCTTCTTTGCCGATTTGGATGCCTTTAATTTCTTTTTGTTGTCTGATTGCTGAGGCTAGGACTTCTAGTACTATGTTGAATAGCAGTGGCGATAACGGACATCCCTGCCGTGTTCCTGACCTTAGAGGAAAAGCTTTCAGTTTTTCTCCATTGAGAATGATATTTGCGATGGGTTTTTCATAGATGGCTTTGATAATATTGAGGTATGTGCCCTCTATCCCTACACTTTGAAGAGTTTTGATCAGGAAGGGATGCTGTACTTTGTCAAATGCTTTTTCAGCATCTATTGAGAGTATCATATGGTTCCTGTTCTTTCTTTTATTAATGTGTTTTATCACATTGATTGATTTGCGGATGTTGAACCAACCTTGCAGCCCTGGAATAAATCCCACTTGGTCGTGGTGAATAATCCTTTTAATGTACTGTTGAATCCTATTGGCTAGTATTTTGGTGAGAATTTTTGCATCTGTGTTCATCAAGGATATTGGTCTGTAGTTCTCTTTTTTGATGGGATCCTTTTCTGGTTTGGGGATCAAGGTGATGCTGGCCTCATAAAATGAGTTTGGAAGTTTTCCTTCCATTTCTATTTTTTGGAACAGTCTCAGGAGAATAGGAATTAGTTCTTCTTTAAATGTTTGGTAGAATTCCCCTGGGAAGCCGTCTGGCCCTGGGCTTTTGTTTGTTTGGAGATTTTTGATGACTCTTTCAATCTCCTTACTGGTTATGGGTCTGTTCAGGCTTTCTATTTCTTCCTGGTTCAGTTGTGGTAGTTTATATGTCTCTTGGAATGCATCCATTTCTTCCAGATTGTCAAATTTGTTGGCATAGAGTTGCTCATAATATGTTCTTATAATTGTCTGTATTTCTTTGGTGTTAGTTGTGATCTCTCCTCTTTCATTCATGATTTTATTTATTTGGGTCCTTTCTCTTTTCTTTTTGATAAGTCTGGTCAGGGGTTTATCAATCTTATTAATTCTTTCAAAGAACCAGCTCCTAGTTTCGTTGATTTGTTCTATTGTTTTTTTGGTTTCTATTTCATTGATTTCTGCTGTGATCTTTATGATTTCTCTTCTCCTGCTGGGTTTAGGGTTTCTTTCTTGTTCTTTCTCCAGCTCCTTTAGGTGTAGTGTTAGGTTGTGTACCTGAGACCTTTCTTGTTTCTTGAGAAAGGCTTGTACTGCTATATATTTTCCTCTCAGGACTGCCTTTGTTGTGTCCCACAGATTTTGAACTGTTGTATTTTCATTATCATTTGTTTCCATGAATTTTTTCAATTCTTCTTTAATTTCCTGGTTGACCCATTCATTCTTTAGAAGGATGCTGTTTAGTCTCCATGTATTTGGGTTCTTTCCAAATTTCCTCTTGTGATTGAGTTCTAGCTTCAGGGCATTGTGGTCTGAAAATATGCAGGGAATGATCCCAATCTTTTGATACCGGTTGAGACCTGATTTAGAACCAAGGATGTGATCTATTCTGGAGAATGTTCCATGTGCACTAGAGAAGAATGTGTATTCTGTTGCTTTGGGATGAAATGTTCTGAATATATCTGTGATGTCCATCTGGTCCAGTGTGTCATTTAAGGCCTTTATTTCCTTGTTGATCTTTTGCTTGGATGATCTGTCCATTTCAGTGAGGGGAGTGTTAAAGTCCCCTACGATTATTGTATGATTGTCGATGTGTTTCTTTGATTTTGTTATTAATTGGTTTATATAGTTGGCTGCTCCCATGTTAGGGGCATAGATATTTAAAACTGTTAGATCTTCTTGTTGGACAGATCCTTTAAGTATGATATAGTGTCCTTCTTCATCTCTTATTATAGTCTTTGGCTTAAAATCTAATTGATCTGATAAAAGGATTGCCACTCCTGCTTTCTTCTGATGTCCATTAGCATGGTAAATTCTTTTCCACCCCCTCACTTTAAATCTGGAGGTGTCTACGGGTTTAAAATGAGTTTCTTGTAGGCAACATATAGATGGGTTTTTTTTTTTTTTTTATCCATTCTGATACCCTGTGTCTTTTGATTGGGGCATTTAGCCCATTAACATTCAGGGTAACTATTGAGAGATATTAATTTAGTGCCATTGTATTGCCTGTAAGGTGACTGTTATTGTATATTGTTTCTGTTCCTTTCTGATCTACTACTTTTAGGGTCTCTCTTTGCTTAGAGGACCCCTTTCAATATTTCCTGTAGAGCTGGTTTGGTGTTTGCAAATTCTTTCAGTTTTTGTTTGTCCTGGAAGCTTTTAATCTCTCCTTCTATTTTCAATGATAGCCTAGCTGGATATAGTATTCTTGGCTGCATGTTTTTCTCGTTTAGTACTCTGAATATATCATGCCAGCTCTTTCTGGCCTGCCAGGTCTCTGTGGATAAGTCTGCTGCCAATCTAATATTTTTACCATTGTATGTTACAGACTTCTTCTCCTGGGCTGCTTTCAGGATTTTCTCTTTGTCACTAAGACTTGTAAATTTTACTATTAGGTGACGGGGTGTGGACCTATTCTTATTGATTTTGAGTGGGGTTCTCTGAACCTCCTGGATTTTGATGCTTGTTCCCTTTGCCATATTGGGGAAATTCTCTCCAATAATTCTCTCCAATATACCTTCTGCTCCCCTCTCTCTTTCTTCTTCTTCTGGAATCCCAATTATTCTAATGTTGTTTCGTCTTATGGTGTCACTTATGTCTCGAATTCTGCCCTCGTGGTCCAGTAGCTGTTTGTCCCTCTTTTGCTCAGCTTCTTTATTCTCTGTCATTTGGTCTTCTATATCGCTAATTCTTTCTTCTGCCTCATTTATCCTAGCAGTGAGAGCCTCCATTTTTGATTGTACCTCATTAATAGCTTTTTTTATTTCAACTTGATTAGAGTTTAGTTCTTTTATTTCTCCAGAAAGGGCTTTTATATCTCCCGAGAGGGTTTCTCTAATATCTTCCATGCCTTTTTCGAGCCCAGCTAGAACCTTGAGAATCGTCATTCTGAACTCTAGATCTGACATATTACCAATGTCTGTATTGATTAGGTCCCTAGCCTTTGGTACTGCCTCTTGTTCTTTTTTTTGTGGTGAATTTTTCCGCCTTGTCATTTTGTCCAGATAAGAGTATATGAAGGAGTAAATAAAATACTAAAAGGGTGGCAACAACCCCAGGAAAATATGCTTTAGCCAAATCAAAAGAGATCCCAAATCTTGAGGGGGTGGGGGAAGGGGATAAAAAGAGGTTCAGAAAAAAAAAAAAAGAAAGAAAAAAGAAACAAATAAAAAAAGAAAACCAATAATGAATAAAATATAAAAAGGAAAAAATATATATATATTAGATAAACTAGTTAAAAAACTTTAAAAAAGAAAAGGGTAAAAGTTAAAAAAAATTTAGCAGAAGAAGAGAAAAAAAATTGAAAAAGAAAAAAAAATTAAATTAACTGCAAGACTAAAGAATCATGGGGAGAAAGCCATGAGCTCCGTGCTTTGCTTTCTCCTCCTCTGGAATTCCGCGGCTCTCCTTGGTATTGAAACTGTACTCCTCGTAAGTGAACTTGGTCCTGGCTGGATTTCTTGTTGATCTTCTGGGGGAGGGGCCTGTTGTAGTGATTCTCAAGTGTCTTTGCCCCAGGCGGAGTTGCACCGCCCTTACCAGGGGCCGGGCTGAGTAATCCGCTCGGGTTTGCTTTCGGGAGCTTTTGTTCCCTGAGCGCTTTCCGTAGAGTTCCGGAGGACGGGAATGAAGATGGCGGCCTCCCAGTCTCCAGCCCGGAGGAGCTCGGGGCCCCACTCCTCAGTGCGCCCTCAGAGAACAGCGCCCAATTACTCCCGTCTGCCTGGCCTCCGGCCGCGCTCCGAGCCAACCGAGCCTGCTACCGGTTCAAGGTAAGCCCGAGCTGTGAGCTCACTCCTCGGCTCCATCTCTGTAGCCGGCTTCCCTGTTCTAATACCTGCAAGCTCTGCGACACTCAGACACCCCGATCCTTCTGTGACCCTGTGGGACCTGAGGCCACACTGGCCCCGCGTGGGCTTCACCCCGGTTAAGCCTCTGGAGCGATGTCCCTCAGCGGAACAGACTTTTAAAAGTCCTGATTTTGTGCTCCGTTGCTCCGCCGCTTGCCGGGAGCCGGCTCCTCCCCCCGCGGTCTATCTTCCCGTCCCTTTGGATTCACTTCTCCGCCAGTCCTACCTTTCAGAAAGTGGTTGATTTTCTTTTTCTAGAATTGCTGTTCTTCTCTTCGGTCTCCTGTTGGATTTGTAGGTGTTTGCAATCTTTAGATAAGCTATCTAGCTGATCTCCCGCAACCTGAAGTAGTCTCAGCTGCTACTTCTCCGCCATCTTGACTCCTCCCTCATAGTATGACTATTTTATATTTAATTCAGGACATTGTGTATCATGAGATTGGTTTTATTTAAGCCTCTCTTTTAGCTGGCTTTGAGTACTGTCTTTGGCAGTGGAAAGTGAGACACCACCTTCTTATTCTCAGGTGAAAATATAAGCACAGGTTCCGTACTCAGCCTTGTTTTCGTGGAAGGTAGGGGGAATCTTGTTATTGGTGGGCATGCTTCAAGTCCAGTTCTTCCCCTTGTCCTATTGGCAGTCTGGTAGATGTGGCCTTATTGCTAAAGGGTGATAGTAAATGTCCTGACTCTTCACTAAGCTTCTTCTAACACCATCATCAGGAGGGGAAGGAATGCTTCATTAATTCTGGGGAGGTATCCCAGACTTTCCAGGTGATGTCCCCTAACACTGAAGGCTTCTTTACTTCTCTGGGAATGAAAGCAACTTCCTTCTTTGACACTACTTCTATAGGGGTGTTGGGGTACCTCGTTACAACCTCTTGGAGTGGAAGACTGGACTTTGTACTTACTCTTTACTGACATGGGTGGGGCCCATGCTTTTGTGTGTTTTGCTGGAGTAAATTATCTAAAAGTATTCTCTTTCTAGGCTGCCCCTATCCTGTTTCTTTGGCTTCAGATGGCAGGCTTGTTGTGGGTGGATTTTTTTTTTTTTTTTTTTTTTTTTTTTTGCCTGTGCCATTTGCATTCACAGGTTGCCAGTTTCTTTAGCTCTAAAAAGTGAGATATGAGATCAAACAAACAAAAACCACCAACAAAATACTCCCACTAATACAACTCATCTCATTCCTCAGATCTTACTATTCCTTAGCCTATCTGCCTTCTTTCTATTTTTCAGAGTCTTCCGATGTTTCTTTTGCATATAGTGTCCAGGATTTTTCGTTGTAATTAGAGGGAAGAACAGGAAAAAGCACATCTACTTCATATTCCCTAAAGTGGAAGTTTTAAATTTTCTTTTATTTCTTTTAGCTGTAGGTATTTTTTTTTTCATTTTATAGGTGCCACATGGTTCTTGTTATGTTCATTCTTAAGTTTATAAATAGTTATGTATTTAGTTACTATTTCTAAGTTGAGTCTCTGTAGGTTCTAGGACACTTGAATCCTCTACCAGTTCTCAGTTTCTCTGAAACCTCAGGGTGAGTCCCAAGAAGCACATATATGAATGAAAAACATTACAGATAGAATCACATATTATTACTAAATGGGGTGTTCATTCTACAGCCTTACACAACTTGGTGTTCTGGTGAATTGGGCTTGAAAGTGGATGATGGTAAAGTAGTGGTTGCCTAATCATGACTTCATTAAGCATGAGGTAAGACCCTGGAATCAAACAACCCAGCTTCTCCATTATAGCTAGGTGACCACGAGAAAGTTACTGAATGTTTCAGCGCCTCAGTTTATTCACCTATGAAATGGAGATAAATGAATACTACTTGAAGTGAAATCTGCTGCCATTCAAGTTGTTTTTCCCAATAGGTAAGATGTCAGTTTTCTCTGGTTGCTTTTCAGATAATTTTCTCTGCCTTTAGTTTTCAGAAGTTTAGTTATGAAATGTCCTTGTATGGATTTTTTTGGTTTATCCCATTCAGAGTTCCTCTAGCTTCTTGACCCCATAGGTTTAAGTCTACAGTAAGATTAAGTACAGTAAGATTATATATATATATATATATATATATATATATATATATATATATATGAAACATTGGTAAGATTATCTACCTCATAAGAGCCATATAAATGTTAGCCACTTGTATTAGTAGTGTCTCTTTTCCTCAAGGTAAAAACTAAGAAAATGTAAATGAATTATAGACTTTAGCTAATAATAATGTATCAGTATTACGTATTCATTAAGTGATATACCATACAAAAATAAAATGTCAGTAATAGAGAAAACTGGCTGTAGTATATATGGGAACTCTGTGTTATCTTTGCATTTTTTTTCTGTAAACATAAATTTGTTCTAAAACAATGTTTACTTTAGAAAATGCCTGTGAGAAATGAATGAATGGAAGGAACAATAAAGAACAATAATCAAGGAGTGAGAGTTAAAAAAATTGTTTAACAAAGGAGCTTTATGGAAAATAATATATTTGGGTAGTCTTAAAATATAGTCTATAATAATTTATTCTTTTCTCTTGAAAAAATAGATGCAAACAGAGGGCAAAAACTTTAGGCACTCTGTAACTAAGCTAGCATGTGGCCAATAGCATTGATTTCAGTTAATAGTTTATAATCGCAATAATCAAGCCAGGGCCAATTAGCCAAGTTATTGGAACCATTTTTCTAATAGAATAGTTGCCTTAATTCAGACCAGGGAAATATTTGTAGGGAGGTGTGCGGTTAGAGTAGCAGGTAGACCCACTGAAATTACTAATTATTTTATACAGTTATGGCCAAAAAAGGACACAAATAACTGGCTCATATGAGAGAAACAAACCAACAAAAAAGGATTTGAACAATTTTTCACAACTGTGTTGATATGATTACTGAAAGATGTATTTAAAATTCATTTTGCTATAGAATCACTAAAGAGCAGTGCATTTGTCATCTAGTTGTTAATTGCTTTTAATAATGCAGTTAAATGATAATCAGCCTTTTACATTTGCTTGGTAATCTGATGATGATACACTATTTGGCTTTTTTTTTTTCATTTTTCAAGGCATTTTTACATGTTTAATAGTTTATTTTTTGCCAGTTGAAATAAAAGTTTGTTTTTCCTCCCTTATAGTCACATATATTTGTTATCAAAATTACAAAACATAAAGAAAAAGAAAAATAGCTACCCATAATCTTATCATGTTAACTTTTGAAATGTATTTCCTATTGAGCTTACTTGTTTTTTATTTTTGAACTGTAATTGTGACGGTATTTGCATTTAATTTGTGTTCTACTTGACAGTTAACTAGACGCCCTTTTTCATGCCATTTAAAATTTTTAATAATCCCTTTTTTGAGTATTGTGAAATATTAAAAAGTTGTTGTATTATGATTTACTAACCTATTAATGTATTGGATATTTAGGGTTTCTCTCAGTGATATTCTATTCACCCATATTTGTTCCAATTCCAGAAGAGAAGTCCTAACTTATTGATACTTTGTGTCTCTTTATGTGATGTGACAGTAGCAGTCTCATATGTGAAACTCAGGGAAGAAACAACTGGGGTCCAAACAGTCAAATATGTAGGTCTGAAATATGGAGATACTTTAAAAAATTTACTTTTGAGTATAGTTGACACACATTGTTACATTGGTTTCAGGTGTACGACCTAGTGATTCAACTTCTTATACATTACCCTGTGCTCACCACATTGGATACCATCTGTCACCATACAGCACTGTTACAATATCATTGACTATATATCATTGACTATATTATCTGTGCTGTAACTTTTATTCCCGTAATTTATTCATTCTGTGGCTGGAAGCCTGTATCTACCACTCTGCCTCACCCATTTTGCCCATCCTCCCACTCCCTCCCCTCTGGCAACCACCAGTTTTTTCTCTGTATTTATAGGTCTAATTCTGTAAAGGGACTTTTTTTTTAACTGCTACAGTCATTCTGAATCTCATTCATGTCTCTTAACATCCCAAAGATGAAGCACATGTCTAGTTCCCTATATAGCAAAGTAGCAAACACACTGCATCCTTGTTGTCCAAGATCATCGCTTATAAAACTAGACTTCCAAGTTTAGCTTTATTCTCTTGCAGCATATCATTCCATTGGGAGAAGAGTCCTCTGAACAACCTCTAAGCCCTGGTGGCCTTGGACTTCTGAAACCGAGTCCATGACAATGTCTGGTGGGGCAAGAGCAGGCATGGGAAGAAATCCGAAGTCAGGAGAGCCAGTTAGTTTCCTAGCAAGCTGGGAGACAACAAATTTTCCTCATTTTTTCAGTCTTAATATCCACTATGTTGCTCTGCACTATGATGGGGAACTTTTCACAAAGCCCTAAAGATCTCTGTGCCACTTAGGTGAACACTTGTAACTCTTGTTGTTACATTAAATATTATAATGACACACTGGGTTTGGATACAAGGGCCATTTCTCAGGCCACCCAGTGTATATCCAATGCATTGAATTTTAAAAGTCTACTGCTGGGGCTCCTGGCTGACTCAGCTGGTAGAACATGCAACTCTTCATTTTGGGGTTGTGAGTTCAAGCCCCATATCAGACATAGAGCTTACCTAAAAAGATAAATTTTTAAAAATCTATTGTTGGTACAGAATACAGGGTGATGGACCTCAACAACTAAAGTGATTATTACATATTTCTCAAATTCACCAGTCAAATGACATTGAAAATATAATTTAACCAGTACTGCCGTCATAAACCAACACTTGTTTAAAAAGAACTTGGAATTCTCCTAGGGCAGCCATCATGATGGTTCTTCCAGAAGTATTCGTGTTCCTCAACTGGCTGAGCCAAATCCAGTGTTTATTTTTTTGTTTGTTTTTCTGTAATCTCAGTTAGTGATGAAAATGAGAACATTTAAAATGTGTAATATGCCAAATACTGCAACATGAAAATGTCTTTTGACTTAATAATGACAAACTTTTTTTAACTAAAAAAAAAATACAGTTCATAAAGGGATACCTAAGGATTATAACCATTCATTTACAGAATATTGATTGAGAACCTACTGTGTGTCAGCTGGTATTCGAAGTGCTATAAATAAGGCAGAGAAAAATCACTGCAATCATGAAGTGTATCTTTTTCAGAGTCCAGAATTGATGAACCACTGCCTTCTGAGATAAAGTTGAAAAAGCCAGGAAGAAAACTATTGTTGGAGAAGGAACCTGACCCTGGAAACTCTTTACATTTTTCTTCTGGGTTCATCTCTACTTGCTTAGACTGAACAGATACCGAGATACCACAGGAGAGCATCAGAATCTTCTAAAATGAGAGAGGAACCTAGAGGACAGAGTCCACTGAGGCAGGGACTGGTGAGCAAGCTTCAAATTTTGTGTATGTCGGGATCTGGGGAGGTTATGGATCACAGAGAGAAATGAAATTGTTGAAAAAATAAACAAAAATGTCAAGACTGGGTTGGTTATACTCTACAAAAAACACTACCATATATGAAAGAGAAAAACAAAGTCTCAGTCTTCACTAAAATCGGGATACAAACTAGAGTTTTAAAGCAGAACAAGAACCAAGTAATGACAGAGTAGAAGCAGAAGTCAAAATGCTGGGTTTTCTGGCTGTTTCGGAGCTATGAAGTTTCTCAGACTTTGTGAATTTTGTTTTTATTTTTATTTCTTTTGGTGGCGGTACTAGTAACCAACACTTCAGAAACTACAAATGGGCTACTGCGCTGGAGGAAGATTTGTGGAAAATGAAAGCTCCAGTACTGTCCAATTAGATCTTTTAATCCAATGAGAACTGTCACTTATGTAAAGGGTCTGCCCTGTGCTTCCGACTGCACTTCAAGGATAGAAAAAGACTGTGGAGCCACAGCTTTGGAATTATTCTGTATCTTGTCTAGATAGGAATAGGAAAGCCATTGGGAGCTGGCCAAACACTATAGGGGATTCAGAAGAGAACTTCAAAGAAAAGAAAATAGGTTAATTTTGTCCAAGGAAGACAGGCAAATAAGAAGAAGGGGAAGAAAAGAGAACTAGAGCATAGGACAGAGATAGAACATATTAATTTGCACTGTTTGAAAAGTGAGTCTCTCATCACATCCTTGAAGATAGTACTTGGACAATTTACCATCTTTGTGTTGAAAGAAGACAAGGAAAAGGACAGGTTGTAAAAAGATTTAGGAAAAGTTGGGAAAACATGGAGCTTCATAAACGCTCATGTCATTAAATACTGCAGTTTGGTTGTAATAAAGAAAATGAATTGTGAGCCTGGTTATATGAAAGGAAATGAAATAAAGGATGGCTCACTCTTTGGTTGCAAGGTGGCCTATGGATTTTTGCCAAACTACATACATACATTACCAAAAAGATGCCTTTCTACCAGTCTACTCAAAGCACCTTTGTTCAATTGGGCTCTTCACATGGTTTGGGTTTTTCCTACTATTCCTTCTATTTTAACACATCAAGAGCTATTTTTCTTATATGCCAAAGGTTATTTTGCCCTTTTAGATGAGGGCAATACTGTTCAATTTCCCTTAAAAATTTGAAATGAAAAATTAGAAGTCATGAATAGATAATTTCTCTGAGTTATATCAATTGTCATCATGATGATCTAAATATTCATCCTGAAAGTGTGATGGAGTATTTTGGAAAAGTCTAGGCCTATAAAACATTGAGTTGAACAAAAATCTCTCTGATTTCTTCCATAAGGAGGCAGCTTTTCAATGGTGATCTCAAACTGAGAAAAAGACGAATGGTTTCCTGGCTCATCAGCATCACAAATATTAGCTGGGCATGAAGAGTGATGCAGTCAGCAGATCTAATCTGACACAAGAGTTTTATCCTGGAAGCTTACAGCCTCACTGTGACCTAAATTACACACACATGTACACATACAATTTCCAATGACATCAGTCAAAACTTCCTGTGAGCAACTGGGAAAGAGACTTGGCCTACAATCCCAAGAAACCCAACCTGTGGTTTTAAACTATACTCGTTCCCAGTGCTTTGCAACTGATTCAGTTTCCAACAAAATTATCACTGTCCCTGGTTCCAATAGCAAACAGAAGGGAGAACTGAATTAGGAAGGAGAAACATTTTGTTGAAAACAATCACATGACTCTGTGAGAACATTTCAGAGGGGCCCCAAAAGATGGAATCCAAAGGTGCTATTTTCAAGATCTGTCAGGTTACCTGGACACAGATGTTCCATGCAGCTAAGGTAGGAGGTGAAAAGTGAGCAGGGGTGGGGGATGGGCATGAAGACACACTAATGCCTCCACTTCGCTTCAGTCTCATTTTCTTTCCTGAAACCAAAGCTTGATTTGCTATTTGGCTCAAGGAGCAGAAGAGGACCGAGGAAGTCACAGTGCATTTCCATTTCTTGTCCAGTTTCCAGTCCCTTGTCAGTAGAGTTGAACCTTGGATGGCCTAGCAACATCCCCATGGAGGTCTGCTTGGCAAAGAGAGGGAAGGCGCTTGTGTTGGAGGACAGCCTTCTGTAGATTTCAGCCCACAAACTGTCCATCCCCTCTGACCCCTGTCAGTACTACAATGGGAAGAACAAGATAAAGAAAACTCCCCTTCTCATAAAAAAGACAAGAATTTTACATATAACAGTCACTAGACAGTGCCTCCTTGGCTAATGTCCAGGCTGGCTACAGAAATTTGTCTGCAACAAAACAAATAAAGGCAGCCCTGTGATTCGAGCAGTGGGTGGTCTAAGTCCACATACACAGCAGCTTCTCCATGACTGACAAATGTCACAATTAGTGGATTACTGGGTCAACCATATGAAAATATCCTTTAAAGAAAACACAGTTTAAAGTCACCATTACTGACACACCAGAATGTTTATCTCTACCAGAGTTTAGATTGCATTATAATGTGAAATCATTTAATTGCCAAAATTTATCTACTTTTTCAAAATAAGGTTCTGAATCAAGGGTGCCGAAGAGAATTGCCTGTAATACAGTGAGCTATTTTTAAGAGTAGCCAAGAAAAGAATTCAGATCTTCTGCTGGTTATTCCTGGTTTAATGATTCACCTTTGGTAGACCACTGCTTGCGCTGGATTACACACAAGTTGGCATGACATCTAGAAAGTTTTGAATAGATTGTCCCCAGGCCACGCATATCCTTAAGTAAGAATCAACTAGTTGTCTTTTGCTAACAAGTAAGAGATAAATGGGAGAGGAATTAAGCTCCCTAAGATTCTAGAGAAATCTGTGGATATACCCGGGCCTGCCACCACATTCCAAACAGCCTCGTCTGAAGGCTCTGTTTCTTACTGAGTTAGCCTGGAAGTCTTATCTGGAATAAAATCTAAGAAAATCCAGCATTCTGGAGAACTCTGGGGTTTGCAAAGAATATCCACAGTGGTGTGGAAACTCCACTTTCCAACTGAACCTCCTGGAGTTCTGAGACTTATTTTAAAATAGAGCAGGGCAAAGAGAAAAGTGTAGACACAGTGTCTCTCTCTGTTTTAGAGATTTTCATTTATTTGAGAGAGAGAGAGAGCACAAGGGGAGAGTGAGAGGGAGAAGCCAGACTTCCTGCTGAGCAGAGAGCCTGATATGGGACTCGATCCCAGGACCCAAGCTGAAGGCAGATCCTTAACCGACTGAGCCCCCCAGGTTTCTCCATCCCCCGTCCCGGCTTTTTTTTTTTTTTTTTTTAATAAAGGGCTAAGCAATATAGAAATAAAATGAGGGAGGAGAAACTACAATAAACCTTGAAAATGAAAAACTTAAATCTTAATGCAATGGAAATATTTAGAATAAAAGACACATATAATGTAGTTCAAATGGGACCTGGAGTAGGGAATGCATAAGGCTGCATACATACATACATATGAGACAGCACCACTTAGTGGTTACAACTTCAGATTCTGAATTCAGACAGATCTGACTTTGAATTCCAGTTCTGTCATTCATCGGATGTGTAGCCTTAGGAACAGTACTTAAAAAAAACTCTTACCCAAGTTTTTTTTTTTAATTTATTAAAAAGAATAACAAACCAATCTCATAGATTCCCATGAAGCTTTTCAGTGGAATGATGCATGTACACAGCTAGGTTTGAAGCCTGGCACAGATTAAGTGCTCCATAAATTTGGGTGAAAGTTTTCTTGAAATGAAGTAGTCAGAGTCTAAAAGAAAGTGTAAAGGAGGGACAATTTATTTGGTGGACAGTAGCAGGAAGCAATTTAGATATAGGAAATAGTATGGAAAAATGCCAAGAGGTATGGTGGCCACGTTACCTGAAAAAACAAATTAGTACACATGAGTTGAGAGTAGGAGTGAGTACTGCTATTGGGGTCACCACAGGAAATCTGGGAAAGATCATCATTGTACGAAAGTACAAATTATACTCACAAAGGAGAAAATTCTTTCACTGAATGCTATGAGAAATTACTATCTTTCTCAGGTTCTATTTTTGGGTTACTACCAATTCTAAGTTACTTAAAGCTTCATAAATTCATTTGGCTGTTTTTTTTCTATTTGTATTTCTTGATGCACAGATTTTGATCATTTGGCTAACTGCTAACATTCCATCAAAAGAATGGAGAAGAGATTAAAAACCAACAAATCTTGACTTCCTAGGTGAGTATGTATAATGGCTACCGGGAGACAAGATAAAGAATCACAGCGACTTCTCTATCAGAAAATACACTCAGACAGCAGAAAAGTTTGATTTTAGATGCTAGTGACGTCTTTAGACACTCTGCCTGCAATTTAGTTCTGCCCCAAATGTATATGCCTAATTTCTTGAAATGAAGACTTTCAGGAATTATAAAGTATAAGCATTGTGCTAGGTAAGGGTTAGGGGTGCAAAGGGAAGTGAATAGTGGTGGGGAGGTAATGATCAAATATGGTGTAAAGGAGACAATAAAGTTTAAAAAAAAATCTTAGATATAAAATAAACATAAACAGAGCTGTGGAGATTGAGTATGGGAGAAAGTCATCACTGAGAAGGGCTTATAGCTGAGACCTAACTGATGGGAAGAAGCTAGACCCTCCAAGATTGGAAGAAATGATGTTCTAGGCAGACAGTACTAAGGCCTGGGCAGCAACCAGCTTTCTGTGTTGGAAAGGCAAAAAAAGAAGTATAAGGCATAAAGAAATGAACTGAAGAAAAAAATTATTTACTAGTTAAGACTATGTATTAGTTAATATTAATTAAGCAGAATAAATTAGTATACTAATTTATTGCAGTCTGCCATAAAGTGATGTTATCTAAATTGATGTGGTATCAGCTCATATTATAATACAGGAGATTTGTAATAGTTTTCTTCCTATTTCATCCCCCAATCCTTTGTGCTCTTGTTGTCATATCTTTCCTACCACATATTTATGCATATCATAATAATAATTTTTCTTTGAAAATCAATTGTTTCAAATCATTATGAGTTTAAAAAAAAGAAAGAAAATGTCATATAGTTACTTAAAAATTTACTAATTCCTGAATCCTTTCTTCTTATGGATCCAAATTTCTAACTGATATAATTTTTCATAAGCCTGAAGAACTTCACTTAGCACCTATTGTAGATAAAAATTCTCACCAAAATGAAATCTTGCCATTTGCACTGAAATAAGTCAATCAGAGAAAGCCAATTATCATATCATCTCTCTGCTTTGAAGAATTTGAGAAACAAGGCAGAGGATCGTAGGGGAAGAGAGGGAAAAATGAAACAAGATGAAACCAGAGAGAGACACAAACCATAAGAGAATCTTATGCTCAGGAAACAAACTGAGAGTTGCTGGAAGGTGGGGGTGGGGCAGAGGGGGAGGGATGGGGTGGCTGGGTTATGGACAATGGGAGGGTATGTGCTATGGTGAGTGCTGTGAATTGTGTAAGACTGATGATTCACAGACCTGTACCCCTGAAACAAATAATACATTATATGTTAATTTTTTAAAAAAAGGAAAAAAATTCTCAGCAAGCTAGGAATAGAAAAGAACATACTCAAACAGGTAAATACATCCAAAAATAGTGCTATGGGTAACATCACATCATAAATGATGGTGAAAAACCAAATGCTTTGTCTGTAAATTTGGGTGCGAGGCATGGGTGTTCACTCTTAACCTCTTCTGTTTCAACCAGTGCAATTAGGCAAGGAAAAAATAAAAAGATATCCTGATTGGAAAAGATAAAGTAAAACTCTCTTGATTCATAGACAATATGATCATCTATGTGGGAAGACTAAGGAACGTAAGAGATGTGAAAAGTAATAAATGAGTTTAGTAACTTGAAAAATACAGTGAACACCTATCAAATCAAAAAATGAAATTCATAAAACTATTTACAAGAGCATTAAAACAAGGCATACTTAGCCACAAATCTAGCAAAATATTGCAAGATTTGCTTGCTGAAAGTTGCAAAACATGATGAGAAAAATTAATATCCTAAATATATGGAGAGCTGTATTGGGGATCATAAATCATTACAAACCTGTGCAGTTTAAAATCTGTACATAAGTTACGTGGATAAAACTTTTTAAAGAAGAAAAAGATGAAATAAAAATGTTTTTAGTCAAACAAAAATGAGGTAATTCATTACTAGCAGATGAACATGAATGGGAATACCCCAGTCATTTTTCAGGCAGAAATTAACAGGTGTTGATGAAGACGTGAGCTCATAAGCTGCAGGTGGCAATGTACATTGGTATAATCCTTAAAAACTGTTAAGGGCTTATCTCTAAAACCAATGACCCAGCAATTCTACATCTCTCTTTACCTAGGACTATACATTTGTAGTGGATTTTACAATAGAGGACATACCTTGTACATTTGCTGTTCCCAGAGAAGATGGGCGATTTTAGACCAAGGTCAGAATAGAAGAAGTAAAAGCTCCATTTAGATGGTGAGACTGGTAGATGCTGTTCCATGATGGAACCTGGGCTTCTCAGCACAGCTGAGAATCAAGGAAGGTGACCAGGGAGTGGGTGGTGTAAAGGGAGAGCTGCAGACCACCCCCCAGCACCATGTGACCTTGCTTGCTTGCTCTAACTACCCCTCCTAGCCTTCATATAGTCACAGCTCCTGACTTGCCCAGTAACTTATTAACACCTGCCAATCCAAGGCCATGGAAATAACTCCTGGCTGTCTCACTATTTGATTTTAATTAAAGCTAAGTCTGTTCTCTGATAAACCAAAAATCCACCACACTTGTTACAAATGGCACCCTTCTACATTCATTTTTTTTTCTTACTCAAATACTTCTCTTTTCTTTCCAAAGCTTTTAATCAGCATTTACTATGTTCCTAACCCTTTCCTGGCACAGCATGCTGAGCGCAAGGTTAGGATAGCAGCAAAAGCAAAGGAGCTGAGATGAATGAGAAAACAATATGCTGCTTGGGGAATTAAATGTAATCCAGTCTTACTGGACTTTAGTGGGAAAGGAACTGGGTGAGGGATGAAGCTAGAAAGGTAGGCCATCCCCGGATTGTGAAGGATTTCACAGATAGGCTTGGATTTTCAACTTTTTTTTTTTTAAAGCAATTATCACGGGTTTTTATCACTTCACTCGTAGTTAAAAAGATTGAAGACTCCAATCACCCTTTTTTCCTTTCTTTTTCTCTTCCTTCTTTTTCTCTCCCTTCCTTTCTTTTCTTTTCTTTCTTTCCTTCCTTCCTCCCTCCCTCCCTCCCTCCCTCCTTTCTTTCTTTCTTTCTTTCTTTCTTTCTTTCTTTCTTTCTTTCTTTCTTTCCTTCTTTCCGCTAAGATTTTTTGAAAGGCAAATGCTCTCCAGAAGTTCAGGATTGTCTCTCCATAAATATATTCACATGAGGAATATAAAACTATATTTTGGAAAACAATGTGGATTTTTTCTATTTAATCTGTGCTTGACACAAAGTAGTAAGAAAGGATCCAGTTTCCTCTCACTGGTCTTGGTTCTCATACCATAAGCACTGATCCAGTTACTACCAAGATCATTCTCCACAGGCTTCATTATATACTTCCTTTGCAGGTTTGTGTTGGAATGTTTTAAAAACTCTATCCAGGGATGATTTAATGAAAGGAATTAAGTCTATCTAAAAAGTGAAAAGAAAGCATTTCATTTAATTCCTGTTCTGACTGTGTCATTCACTCCTTCACTGGTTCTTTAACTTTAAGATCTTCATTACACTGACCATTCCCTGTTCTTTCAATCTGTCTATGACCATTTGTTTCCATTTGTTTTGCAATCAAGGTAAGACCTATGGATCATCACTTCAAACTTTGTGTATCCTTTAGTTTTTTTACACCTTTGTATTTCTGCCCGGTAAAAGCCAAATGAGCATCTTTAAGACCAGGAGGAGCGAGAAAGAAAATGTGGAATATGGAAACACAATTAGGTAGGGAGGGACCAGACTAGAAGTAGGAAGTCCCCCATGATGCTCTACCTGTAATCTAGGCAAGAAATGAGAAGAGCCTAAACAATGAAAGTGGGACATAAAGCACCAGGATCTGATTCTAGGGACATCAACAAGGTACAGTTAGAAGACTCTGTTTCTTGCTTTTTCAGCAGCATAATGGCCAGGTATGGTCACTAAAATTGGTAACAGAGAAAGAGTAGACTTTGGTGAACAGGATAGAGTCCACTCTAGCTAAGAATTTGAAGTCCTTGTGAAGCTTCCAAATAGAGCTTTTCAGGAGTTCAGGAGAGATGCTGTGGGATGCATAAATGATGTATTGAGTCATTAGCATGGAAGTGGTAATTGGAGCCATGGGGTTTAATTAACCTATAAAAAGAAAATGGGTTGAGAAAGAATAGGAGGAACTCAAGGACCAGAACAGAAGAGTCCATTAAGGAAAGGTATCAAAAAGCCAAGGGAAAAGAGGGGATCGCAATGCTGAATAATGAGCAGAAACAAACACTACAGAGAGTTCAAGAAAGATGAGAACAGAACATATCTTTTGGATTTAGCAATAAAGAGCTCATTATTGACTCAGTCAAAATATGCGATCATATTTAAGGGTGGAAACCATGCCTGGAATAGTTTGAGAAGCATATGATGTGATAAAATAGAGATTGCTATCCGGTAACCTGGCTGTAAAGGCAAAGAGGACAAGAGGGGGACCGTGCATGGATGAAGCAGTCTTCTAAAGGTGGTAACAACCTGAGTGTGTGTGGATGTCGATGGGAAACAAGTGGAAGATAAGGAGAGATGGACGATTTAGGAGAAGATGGGGAAACAGATGGAGCGAGACCTGTGGACAGTGGGTGGGGATGGGAGCCAGGACATGGGCAGGAAGGTTCATTTAAGATTGAACAAGATTTCCCTGTTGCTTTAATTTAAAAGGTAAGGATTAAGGGTGAAAACAGGGTCTGGATTGGGAGCAGGAAATAGTTGGAATTTCTTCCCAGTGGCACCTCTTTCTTTCTTTTTTAATTTAATTAACATATAGTGTATTATTAGTTTCAGAGGTAGAGCTCAGTGATTTATCAGTTGCATATAAGACCCAGCGCTCATTACATCAAGTGTCCTCCTCAATGTCCATCACCCAGCCACCCCATTCCCCTCCACCTTCCCTCCAGCAATCCTTGGTTTGTTTCCTAGAGTTAAGAGTCTTTTATGGTTTGTCTCCCTCTCTGATTTCGTCTGATTTTATTCTTCCCTCCTTTCCCCTATGATCCTCTGTCTTGTTTCTTAACTTCCACATATGAACGAAATCATGCCATAATTGCCTTTCTCTGACTGACTTATTTTGCTTAGTGTAATACTCTCTAGTTCCATCCACATCATTGCAAACGGTAAGATTTCTTTTTTTTTGTTTTTGTGGCTGAGTAGTATTCCAGTGTATGTATGTACCACATCTTCTTTATCCATTTGGTCCCTGCCCACCAATATTTATAATAGCAATGTCCACAATAGCCAAAATATGGAAAGAGCCCAGATGTCCTTCAACAGATGAATGGATAAAGAACATGTGGCACCTATTTCTAATATGAGTTATTTTAAGGAAGTGAAGGAGGAAGTCAATGTCAAGAGCTGAAAGAGACTAGGGCAGAGGAGAAGGAAAATGAAGATGAGGACCCAGCCCAGACTGGCGACTGCAGATGTGTTATTTCAGATCGCTAAACCTGCCTTCCTAACAGAATCTCCTGGGGAAGTTTAAACAATACTTATTCCCAGTTTCTCACCCAAGAGATACTGATTGTTCTGGACAGGACCGTTTTTGAAAGCCCCCTAGCTGATTCTAATGACCAGCTGCAGTTCAGAAGGTACTGCCCTGGTCCCTTCGGTTCTGTGCATTTGCAACTGCAGGGTTCAGCAGTCCAGGTATGAAGCAGGGAGGCAGGTGGTTGAATTGATCAGAGCTGCAGTTCTGGGCAGATTCAGAGGAAGGACAAGGGAAGGACATTGAAGGGGTGGTCTAGAGTCTTGGCTGAGACAAGAAAATGGAGACATGAGGTAATAAAAAGATTATAAGAAAATAGGGTAGCCAAGGAGTGGTGAACACATATGGAAAGAGTAAGAGGGTGATTGACCTGGACACAATGAAGAAAAGAGCATCCTCTTTCAACTTTTGGATGATCTAAAGCCACTCCTTAGGTAACATGGCCTTGAAAATACTTTTTATTTATTTATTTTTTTGGAGAAAGAATGTGAGAGAGAGGTGCGGGGATGGGCTGAAGAAGAGGGAGAGAGAGAATCTCAAGGGAGAGGGAGAGAGAGAATCTCAAGCAGGCTCCATGCCCAGCATGGAATCCAATGTGGGGCTTGATCTCACGATCCTGAAATCATGACCTGAGCTGAAACCAAGAGTTAGATGCTTAACCAACTGAGCTGCCCTGGTGCCCCCAGAATACTTTTTAAATTATTTCAGTGAAAAACTATAAAAAATAGAAAATAGAGTTTATTTATTTAAGATTATTTATTTATTTATTTATTTGAGAGATAGTGCACAAGAGAGAGGACACAAGCAGGGGGAGTGGCAGAGGCTGAGGGAGAAGCAGGCTCCCCATTAAGCAGGGAGTCCGATGCAGAGTTGCATCCCAGGATCCTGAGATTATGACCTGAGCAGGTGCTTGACTAAGTAAGCCACCCAGGTGCCCCAAAAATAGAGTTTCTAGAGAAGCAGCAATGAGGTCAATGCTTCAACTCTAGAGGAGCAGAAAGTGTAGACAGTGGGGAAGAAGTCTGCATTAAAAATATACCTGTATCTATTTATATAAAGTTGCTTATTCTTCATGTATCAGCCTCAGTTTATTAGTAACTAAGAATATTTAGCAACTAAGGAGGTGATGGAATCTTCAAGTTCAATGTGTATTAGGGAGTATGATTTTGAGATAATCCCTCCTCTGGAAGGAGCGACATGAATAATGCTTTTCTCTAAAGAAGAGATGTGATTAGTAAAATTTAGGGACTCCAGGTATATTATTATTAAGTTAGTAGAATGACCTTAAGTAATCTGCATATAGTGTGAGCTTTTAAACAATAGAGGCCCCAGAATGAGATGAATGATACACAAGGCACAAACAGACCTTGAAACAAAACCTGTTTATATTTCTGTAAGAGTCCAGGACAGAAATGTGAACTATTCTTCTTTTTTTTTTTTTAAGAAGGAATATTTATTACCAATGTGATAATACAAAGAATATGAGCATTGTTCCAAAAGAAATGTGAACTATTCTTAACAGAAGAAGTAACAGTAAGATGGGGAAGGGAGCAGAGGCCTTTAGATCCCGCAGCCACACAAATAACAAAGTTTTGATAACGGCCTGAGAGAAGAGAAAGAAAAACGAGTTCTAAGAATGCTCACGGTATTTCACAAGGAGTCCTAGAAAAAAGGTTGAGCGTTATTCATTGGAATTTTCCCCATTGTTCTCTCTCATTAAAACTGGCCCTGTTTTGTCTCCCTCTGAGACTGTTTGAATTGTAGATTCTGATGTCCTCTGAACTTTGTTCTTGATAAAAGTTGGGCAAAAAACACATGCCATACACAACTGTGGACCTGAGATGTGAGACTCATGATAGTTCTGGAGAGAGCTTCCTGCCCTAATGCTGAAAAAGGAAGACAACTGTTCAAACTGACCAGGAGCAAAATATTTCCATGGTTAGTCATTAATATTTACTAAGAGACATCAATGAACTGCTAGCTTCTTAGATTCAAGGAGTATTTCGAAAGATCCTGTTTCCCATTCCCATCAGGCTGACAGAGCTGAAGGACACAGAACCCAGGATTGGTCTCCATCAGGACACTTCACCAATATAGTTCCTGGAAAAAAAAACAGTTTTTCTGTATGTTTGTCCTCAAATGATAGGGCTTTTGAGTAAGCTAAAACTGAGCATATGACAAATTAGGAAGAATATGGTGGAGTTTTATTTTTTCTGTCTAGATTTCCCTCTATGACTTTTTTCTTCCTTCTTGCAAATGTCAGACTATATATCTAGGCATTTATGATTCAGAGTTCTCTTTGATTTGAACACTTTTATAAAGGGGATAGTTTTAAATGACTGAGGTCTGTGTTCCTTTTTCCTTCCCAACAGGCTGAGTCTGAGTCTGAGTAAATTTATGGGGCCTCTCTATTACAACTAGCTGGCTTGTGTTGCATTCATGTTACCCAGATCACTCTTCCTTCATAACTGAAATACATAAAAACTAAAATATGGCTCAAGGGGTTTCAGTTGAACCCCATATATTTGAAGGGAATTTTTGAGCACAGAATGTAAAGGCTATCTTGTTCTCAGGGGTCTGATGTGACAGCAAAACAGATTCGAAAAGAATAATGCTCCTCACTTCTAATGTGAAACAACCCAGGGAGCTGATTCATTGAGCTCCATTTGGGAGGAAGACAGGTTGGGATCCTGAATAAAGCACCTCACGCACCTCTGACCCAGGAAGTGAAATAATGATGAGGTGACACGGAATAACAGGAAGGAAGGGAATGAAATCTGCATGACTACGTCTACAGGGAGAAGTGGACAGACCCCCCCCCACCCCACCCCCACTTTTTTCGTGTGGCCAAACATACTGAGGAAAGGTAGACTGGATTGACTGAATGCTAATATACCCAAGAATCAAACATGAAAGTAAGAGAGTAGTATGTTTAGTTTCTACATGGCTACCAGCAACATTTTTTCAGTATAATCACGCCCAACTCAACACAATTAATCTAGTATTTGGTAAGTTTTCTGACTTTTGCAGAGAAAAAAATTGCTTTAATAAGAAACCCAATCAGCCTAGTTAAAATCTGCTGTATTTTGAACGTCCACATCATCCTTGGACTTTCATTTTCACAGGATTTAGCAAAGTTCTTGAACCACTTGGAAATAAAGACACAAACCACACAACTGTGTGTATTACTCATAGAGTTAACTCTGTTTTTCTCTTGATGCAGCTGTTTTGATGGCAGGAACCAAATGATACTTTATGTTATTTAGAAGTAGGGACAACTTCACACCTATTAGAGTAGCTAAGATGAAAAATAGTGACAGTACCAAATGCTGGCAAGAGTGCAGAGAAAGTGGATCTCTCATACATTCCTGGTGGGAATGTGAAATTGTACAGCCATTTTGGAAAGTAGTTTGAGTTTCTTGAAAAATTAAACATACATGAGCGATATGATTCAGCAATCATACTCCTGGGTATTTACCTCAGAGAAATGAAAACTATATCCACCCAAAGACTTATTCATAAATGTTCATAGCAACTTTGTAGGTAATAGGGAAAAACTGCAAACAACCTAGATGTCCTTCCATGTAACAACGGCTAAACAAACTTTGGCATATTCATAACATGGAATGACTACTCAGCAATAAAAGGGAATGGACTTTTAAAAAATTTTATTTATTTATTTGACAGAGAGACACTGCCAGCAGGGGCAGAGGGAGAAGCAGAATCCTCACTGAGCAGGGAGCCGGACAAGGGGCTCCATCCCAGGACCCTGAGATCATGACCTGAGCCAAAGGCAGATGCTTAACCAACTGAGACACCCAGGTGCCCCAAGGGAATGAACTTATAGCACACACCAGGGAATTGTGCTGAGTGAAAAAAAAAGCCAATCTCAAAAGGTCGTATGCTGCATGATTCCATTTATACAGTATTCTCAAAATGATAAAATTATAGGGACTGAGAACAGATCAGTGATTGCCAGGGAGGGGTGGAGTGAGGGAGAGTGAGTGTGATTATCAAAGAGTAATGCAAGGGAGATCTTTTCAGTGATGGAACAGTTCCCTATCTTGACTGTGGTGGTGGTTACATGAGTCTGCACATGTGATCAAACTGCCCAGAACTGTACACGCACACTCACATGCACATAATACAGGTAAAACCGGTGAAACCTGAATAAGGTAAGTGAATTGCAACAATGTCATTTTTCCTAGTTTGGAAATTGTACTACAATTAATGGAAGATATTATCATTGGGAGAAATTGGGTGAAAAGTACATAGTACCTCTTTAATATTTTTGCAACTTTCTGTGAATCTATAGTCCCTTTAAAATAAGAAGTTAAAAAAATGGAGTATAACATGATAATGGGGCCACTCTTTGAAAAACTGTCTGAAATATGTGACCCAACTTTTCTGTTTTGTGTGGAGATAACAAATCCAAAGTGACAACTTATAGATCTCTATAGCTATAAAAATGGAAATGATTCCCAAACATAAACTGATTCCTTTGTGTGAACACTCTATTTTTATGTTTCTGGAAACTGACTTGATGTGTTTATTGACACTTTCTTCTAACTGTGAAATGTCTGCTTTTCCTAATGAAAAGTGTTCCAGAAAACCAAGCAATGACATCTAGTGCTGTACAACTTCAAGATGCTCTTCCATTGTTTGCTTTGTACCCTTGCCACATCTACTTTCTGAAGACACGCATCAGTTGATAATAGCCACTGGGGGTCAGACTTCCACATGGCCTTTACCAAACATATGATTTCATACCCAGTGCAACGGCAGAAGCCCAGACCCACAGATTAACAGAACTCAAACCTTCCTTCCTTCTTGTGAGCACACCAAGGCAGACAGAGATATATATGTTCATGGTAATTACCCAATTCAGAATGCAAACATATTCAGGGACTGTGGAAGAGACACCAGAGTAGTTTTATATAAATCTTGGTTAAATATATCACAGTTAATGAGGAATTCATCAGTGGGCCAGTGTGTTCTCTGTCCTCTGGAGATACAACCGTCCTTTCTACAGTCTGGGCAAGTGGAGCCCCTGCCCTGGGCCCCTTATTTTAGAAGCCCCACACTGGTCCCTCCCAGCCATGCCCTTCACCATAGGACAAGAATCGCAAATCTTTTCCAAATGGCTGGAGAAATCCCAGATTTCTTCCCAGTAGCTAGTTATCACAGAGTGAAATTTTGGGCAATGATAAGCAGAGGAAACCTCTGAAAGAGACCTTCAGAAGAAGCAGATGCTTGCTTCCTCGGGCTGAGGACGATGGAGCGAAGTTTAAAAGGGAGGACTATTATGAAGCATAGAAGATAAAAGGGGAAAAAACCAAGATCAGAACTGTCAGATTCTAGAAATTGGTTTGAATTTCTGTGTTCGAACAACATATTGCTGAATCTAACTGCCAGGACATGACACAAAAATGTCACTAGCTGAGCTCCTGCATTGCAGTGTGAGGATGACAGGGACGGGCTCCAACGCTACACCATGCACACTGATCCAGAAAAGAAGTTGCTAATCACCAGTGTTGCTGGTGATTCTTCTCTAAAAGATGGACGTGGGTGAGTCACAAGGGGACTTCCTGTGTTGCTGCCATTACAAAACCAATTACTCAGTACAGAGAGGGAAGTGATTGTATCTTCCTAGGGACCAGGGAACGAATTCCCAAGTGGTCAGCCTCACAAATCAGCGTTCCTTGGTCTACGGGCTTCAGTGACTGCATCTTTTTTCTCTTCCTATATTTCTAAATGATATCCAGACTCCGGGACATACATGTAACTAAAATGGTCCCAGATACTGATGCCACCTATTCTCACATTTAAGAGAGTCTCCATTTAGCTTGTACCATGGGATTTCCAAGGTTCCTTAGTGTCTCTTGCAAACTTTCATATCCCTGCTTTTCAAGATGAGTTGTGATGTCATCACTTAGGACTGAAGAACACTAAGCTAACAGTCTAGCACAGATTAAAAGAATTTTCCTGAGTGTCACAATGCACAGCTCGCATCAATGGTAATAAATATGGCCGTGCCCTAAGTGAAGCAGTAACAATTAAACCTGTCAACTTTAACTGAGGTTGAGAAAACAAAAGATGTTCCAGTTTACAGTGGCCCCATGCCAGGAGACTGCTGAGACTGGAGAAAAATCAGACTGCAGACTGAAGAATGCTATCTGCTAAGAAGAATGTGCTAATGAAAATTTTTAGGAACAGCAGCTTTCTCAAAGTCTCTTCCAGAATGTTAATCAGCCAGGACCTCAAAGTATTACTGGTCACTAAGTATTCTCTGGCAGGTGCAAGGAGGAGAAACACACAAAATCTCCCTTGAGAAAATTTGGAGGGAATACAATCTGACGTTATATGCTAGCTGTTAACTTTTTTCAATAACTATAAATTAACTTGTATTGATGAAAGATTGAAATATCACCTAGACCTTGGAGGATGTAAGTATAGCTTATAGAGGAGGCAGGGGCAAAAAAGGAAGAATAATGCTGCCCTGAGAATGAACTTGAGGTTTTCTGGCCTACTGCAAGATTAAATAAACGTTCTCTGCTGTTGGCAAAAAAGTTAATTTTAATTCTCAGCTTCTGTGAGTTGGTATCAATCTCCTCTTAGGTCAATTCTTTTGATCAAAATTCCTGCTCTAAATGTTCTTTTGAGGAGTCGGGTAAAAAATTGTGATTCTCAGTAACCTATTTATCCAGCTCCGACTCCAGAAGTTCTGAGCTACATAAGCAAGTATGACGGAGTCAAAGTCACACGTAGCAGCAAGAGTAGAAAGCCACTTTGTTAAAACCTGTTGTATCTGAAGCCAAATGCTGGGTTACAGGGCTGAAATTCTCATTGTTGTAGTCCCCTGTGTTCAGAGAGGTAAACACCCAGGTGCAGACATAAAGTCTCCTATCCTGTATTCACAGGTGTTCAATATTTTTGAGGGCACCAGAGGGTGGCTGGGTTGTGGCAAAGCCATGCAATGTAGTGGATCCAGACACGGGCTTTGCTTCCAGAAGGATCACATCACACACAGGTTACTCACATTTCTGAAGCTGAGTTTCAAATTTGTAAATGGAAAGACTCACTCTTATTGTAAAGTTGTGAAAATTGAGGAAAATGTTAAGAGTCTGCACATGTTTTGTGGACGGTAGCTCCGGCCCCCTAAACATGTTGAACGAATACCCCCTGAAAAGTGATCAGGCCTGGCCATGTGTTATTGTAGGGTTACCTCAAGTCATGAACTCAGTCTGCTGGCTTCACTGTGAGAAGCCATTCTAAAATGTCCGAAGTCCTTGCAATCTCTCGTTTCTTGATAGTGTTTTCACTGGACTCTGTAGGCCAGGAGTACGAGTTTCCTTTTAAGAAGTGCTGTTTTCTCTTCATGCAGTGACTGAGAATCGTCAGGAAGCAGGCAGCAAGTGGAGGCTGAAACAAGTCACTGGAGATTTCTTTGATGTTAAAGGCTTGCAGTACACGCTTGTCTCTGCTGCGGTTGGTTTCCTTGTTATCTGCTGCTTCCTAGCATGGCTCTTCTCTCCTCCTTACCATCATGGAAACGAATGTGACCTTGAAACGTCTTTTGTGCCATTTCTCTTCTGGTTCGATGTCATGCAGTGTCTGTGGAGAATTAGAGGTAACTCTAATTCATCTTTCATTCCTCACTTTTTGTCCTCCAAACCTGATAACTGTTTCCTTCCTAGGAAAGATAAAATTCCAGAGCCTCTCCTCCTGTTGAACTCCATTCTCCTTTCACTTCTGAGCGGTGAACCACCTCATAATTATTATTCTTTGCATGAAACTCTCCCGTTAGACTTCCTGTTCTTTTATTTGTTCTTGAGGATAAGAGAATGAAATGTGAGCTAGAAGATAATATTATAAAGCCCATTTTCATCTGAATGAACAAGGCACCAAAAGAGTTCTTATTAAGGCTTCAGGGTCACGGTGGGGGTGGAAGGGAAGGATATACTCAATATATATACACATATATATATGTATATATATGGGGGAGGGGAGGGAGGTCTTTAGTAGGAGGCCATAGGGCTCTGGCCTTAAGTATTTGTGTGAACACAGAGAAGCTATCAAATTTCGTGATGAACCAAAATGTGGAAAGATAATTAAGGTAAAAATTGAAAGAAGAAAAAAGAAAATTATTTCAGCATATTAGAGTTATGGACTAATGCCAAGAAAACAGAAGTTAATAGGAATGAATGCAAACGTGTACATTTGATATTAAAAAGCAGTGGTGCTATAGTATGAGAAAATTAAATGGTTTTTTTATTTAAAGATTTTATTTATTTATTTGACAGACAGAGATCACAAGTAGGCAGAGAGGCAGGCAGAGAGAGAGAAGGGGAAGCAGGCTCCCTGCTGAGCAGAGAGCCCAATGCGGGGCTCGATCCCAGGACCCTGAGATCATGACCCGAGCCGAAGGCAGAAGCTTAACCCACTGAGCCACCCAGGCGCTCCAGAAAATTAAATGTTTTTTTAAAAACCCACAATGATGGGGATATGTGAAAGGGACACCAGAGCTAACTAAAAGCTCCCAATGACAAAGCTAGAACAGTATGAGCAACATGATAAATAGTATTAGATCATGACCTAAATATAAAATGTACTGGATTATAACCCAAATAAAAAATAAATATCCATGAGTCCATATTAATATAAATAAATGATTGAACAAATTAATAACTCTGAGGGAAGAGAAATCTGCTATATAGAAGAATTCCAAATAACTTGCATAGATACTCCATCTGCATGGTGGAACATAACTCTCAAATCCTTAAGTAAAGGCTGTGCATGGTGACTTCCTTCAAAAGAGTACAGTATGGAAAGGAAGAAACAAAAAGTAACTTTGTGGAGGAGAAACCTTATCAGCCAGGTAACCGAGGTCTACTTCAATAGTGGTAAGTCATTGTCATGTTGATAGTATGTACTCTTGATTTGTGCGATGAGGATGGCAGTTACCTCTAAGGTCTTTGTCCCCAAAACACATAACCCCAGTCTAATCATGAGAATAGCAGATAAATGCTAATGGGGGGGCATTTTACAAAACCCTTAATCAGAACTCCTCAACACTCCCAAGAGCATCAAAAACAAGGAAGGTCTGAGAAACTGTCATGGCCAAGAGGAGTCTGAGGAGACATGGTAATTAAATGTGATGTAGTATCTTGGAGGGGAACCTTCAACAGTAAATGGACATTAGGTAAAAATGAAGGAAATTTGAATAAGGTAGTTAATAACCAATATTAATTCATTAGTTGTGACAAGTGTACTATACTAACATAAGCACTCTTTTTATTATCAGTGCGATTTTTCTGTAAGTCTATCCTATTCTAAAACACAAGGTTTATTTCATAAAAAGTAACTGAAAAGGTGAGGAATATATTAGATTTTATTTTGAAGCACAACACATGAAAAGTATTTGGGAATGTTAACCAAAGTAAAGTTTAATAGCTGACAAAGTAGCAGAATTTTGTCCCAACTACCAGAAGCAATAGACCCATTCTTTTGTGTGTCCCTGGTGAGATGAAAACCTGGAGTATCATATTCAATTTTGAGAATTAGAGAACTCTACTATTAAAATGCAGTATGCCTAGACAAAGTCAGTAAGAAAGATAAAGGTTTAAACATTATTTCATAAAAGAAATGTTGCCTTAGTGTGCGATCCCCATGAAAACAGAGCAGAGCCTTAACGAGGACTTAAAAGCAGGTTGTTTTTTCGAGAAGTGATTCCATGAAACAGAAGTAAGAGATTTAAGAGAATGAAATGGGAAAGGAGAGAAAGTTGTAAGATGCTTTCTTGCTCTGGGCAACTGGAGCTCACTTCCACTGGACCCTTATGCAAAGCCATGTGTAACGTGCCCATGATTTTCCCTTGAGGAACACAGGTCAGGGCACTTACACATGCGCTCGCTTCCCCCATGCACACTTCCTTCCAAGTTGTGCATGTGGGTGCACAGCTGGCGCAGGACACGCTGGGGCAGGACGCAAGAGCACTGCAGTGATGAGGTGAAGGGCTGTTGTATTGCCCTGTGTGCAACTGGCTATAGCAGTAAAGGACGGAGTAAAAATGTGGACCAGCAGGATGTGAGGAAGGGACCTATGCATAAGGAGAACTGTTAGTGGGTGTCTCAAGTAGACAAGGGAGAGACACTTCACTTTGTACTCTAGGGCATGGGCTAGATTGATTAAAGTGACAGAGACACAGATTTTACCTCTATCAACTAGCCCTATCCAGATTAGGGATGGGAGATAGAAAAAGAGGGGATAAATTTACAGAAAAATCAGAGTAAATAGAATACATTGCATCTGATGTTGAAAAAAAAAATCCATATGACACAGTTACTGGGAAAATGTGAACATCTAAATTTATCAGTTAAAGATAGATGACCATAATGGATTTTTAAAAATCCAGCTATATGCTATTTATAAGACATACCTACACATTAAGAATTTAAAAGTGGGATAAGTTATGTCAGAAAAATACTAACAACCACAAAACAGTATCAAAAGGTAGAATATCTATTAATATGAGCCAAAACACAGTCTTAAACAAAAAGACAGTATTAATTCAGTTATAATTCAGTCTAACTGGTTGTAACTGAAAAACCTTAAATAACAGTAGTTTAAAGTTAATAAAAGTATATATCTTTTATGCTCATTAAAAAAAAAAAGTCAGGAAATAAGTAGTCCTGGGCTGGGATGACAGACTTCAAATTTTACCAACCCAAATCAGGTTGAGAGTTGGCATCTCCCCAGAAAGACATACTCCTAATGACCACTTCAGATGTAGGTGTAGAAGACAAGGAAGAACTTTCCGGAGGGGAAGGCAGAGACCAAAGAGAAAATGCCCGGCAAGAAGCAGAATCAAGATCTAATCAAGGAATTCTCTGTACCACACAGAGTAGGAGGCTTCCCAGGCCTGTCCTGCAGGATTTGTCTAGCCATTGACCAGTGACAGCTGTGTCTCTTCTATTTTTCCATTTTCAGAATGGGAATTTTTTTTTGAGGTCACCCTGTTCGTGCCCCTTTGTTGTATACTGGGCATGTGTGTATTAGACATATCTTTATCCAATAAATCATGAAAACACGAAGTCACATTCCAACCTGAAGGAAAGGACATGCACAAACCAAGGATCTTGGACTTCAAGCTTAAGATGGTCACTGAATGGGATTTTAGATTGTATCCTTCGGGGGAGGGTGGTTTTCTTCTAAGTAGGAAAAGAGGAGGAAAAAAGGAGGTAAAAAGGAGGTCAATTGCCAGAGATTGGTTATTTTTTTTTTTTTAAGATTTATTTATTTGAGAGAAAGAGAGAGGGTGAGTAAGGGGAGGGGCAGAGGGAGAGCATCTGAGCAGACTCCTCACTGAGCCTGAATCAGGGCTCAATCCCACAATGAAGTCATGACCTGAGCTGAAACCAAGAGTTGGATGCTCAACCCACTGAGCCACCCAGGCACCCCCAGAGATCGGTCATTTGTTCACCGAATCCATTCTCTCTTATTCGAGTGCACACAGCTAAACTTCATTTCCCACCCATCTTTGTGGTTCTAGTCAAAGGAACGTGAATGAAAGCGATACACGTCTAGGCCTGGACCGTAAAACCCTCCTATATGTGAACCTCCATCCTATTTCACCCTCATCCCAATGTAGAATGCAGACTTCAGAAACCAACTATTGAAGAAGATGGAGCCCGAAGATGAAAGAGCCCCAGGTCCCTGAGTCCCTACGTGGAAACGGGCTGGCCTCTTGTTTCGAGCTGCATTTTACACTTTCTGTAAGCTAGAAATAACCTTCCATTCTGTTTGAGTCATAAAACACTTTTTAAGACTATTTCTTTTTTAAGAGGAGTTCGAGGATCACAGCACATCTGTGAGGAAAGTAGAGATTTCCCTAACGCTCTGTGGCCCCCGCACATGCACAGCCTTCCCCATGACCGACATCCCCCACCAGGGTGTTCCGCTTGTTACAGTGATGAGTTTATGCTGGCATCATAATCACTTAAAATCAAGTTTATACTAGTGTTCACTCTTGGTTTGTTCATTCTATATGGGTTTGTACACATGTATAATGACATGTATCCATCACTATAGTATCGTAGAGAGTATTTTTACTGCCCTGAAATTGCTCTCTCTTCCACCTACTCATTTTTTCCTCATACCCCAAACCCTGGCGACCACTGATCTTCCTACGGTCTCCATTGTTTTGCCTTTTCCAGAATGTCTTATAGTTGGAATCATACAATATGGAGACTTTTCAGATTGGCTTTTTCTATTTAGTAATACTCCTTTAAATTTCCTCCACATCTTTTCATGATTTAGTGGCTCATTTCTTTTACTAGTATACATTTCTTTATTTTATCAACAGAAGCTAGCATTACTTTAACTATTACAACAAAACCAAATTATAAATTCCATGTGGGAAGGAATTATTATATTTTCATCTTTCCTTGACACAGCAGTCTCTGTTAGAATCCATATAGATATCTAATAAAGTATTCCTGATGTTTATAGTAAAAATAGTACTGCTTGATTTTGTGAAGAGTCTATTCCTATCAGTATGCTTTGATTCCCATATATTTCTCTACTAAATTCCCCCTCGCAGTTTTATCATCCACTTCCCATCTCAATCTTGATATATATTAATTTTTGTCTGATATTTTTCTTCCCATAAAAACTTCCATTTCACTGTGCGGGAGAGAGCGGATTGTTCCTCCAATGTCTATTGTCCATTTCAACCATAGTAATAGATTTTGATTTTTAGCTATATGACCAACCAGAATAAATACTGTGTTTCCCAACATCCCTTATAGCTAGATAAAGACAGTTTGGTTAGGTTCTTACCAGTTGGATACAAACAGAAGTTTGTACTGTTTCTAGGAAGTACCCTCTTTCTTGATTGTCAGAATGTGGATATATTTGCTAAAGTTCCATCAGGCATCTTAGACCTCAAGGTGACCTTGGGGATGGAAGCTAAGCATGGCAGAGATACAAGATAAAAAGAGGCAGAGTTTTTGTCACTAAGGAATAGTATGTCAGCCCTGGATTACTGCCTACAATTTTCCCCACAAGAGATATCATATTATTTATTTTTGTATAACTTAATTTATATCTAGCAGCAACATTCTTCCCAGCAGTGGAAAATTTAATTAATTCAGAAAAAACTCAGTCAGAATAACACATATATTAGGCTGCTGGAAATTGTAACATAGCTCATTGTAACACAGCCAGGTTTTTTGTTGGTTTTTTTTTTTTTCAGTCTTTTTTCTACCATTTTTAACAGTTTTATTGCCATGTCTTCTTATCCATTAATCTTTTCTTCTGCAGTGTAGTGTCTGTTATTAATTCCATCCAGAGGATTTATTTAATCGCAGATATTGTATTTTTCATTTCTAGATGTTTTATTTAGATCTTTTTAACATTCTCCGTGTCTCTACTTAACCTGTTCCAGGATTCTACTACCTTCTTGAATATATAACATATATAAATATAAAATATAGAATATGTATAAATATATGTAAAATATAGAATATATAAATATACATGTTAAAGATTTTATTTATTTGACAGAGACAGAGAAAATACAAGCATGTGGAGCAGCAGGCAGAGGGAGAGGGAGAAGCAGACTCCCCGCTGAGCAGGGAGCCCAATGAGGGGCTTGATCCCAGGACCCCAGGATCATGAACTGAGCCAAAGGCAGACAATTAACTGGCAGAGCCACCCAGGTGCCCCTGAACATATAGAATATAGAATATAGTTAGGGATGTTTTAATGTTCTCCTCAACTAATTCTATCATGTGTAATTATGAATCTGTTTCTATTGATATTTCTCTGTTATGGGTCATATTGTTCTGCTTTTTATATGCCTAGTGATTTTTTTATTAGATGGCAGACACTGTGATTTTATACTGTGTTAGATATTTTATATTCCTATAAATATTTTTGAGCTTCTTTGAATATGGTTATTTGAAAATAGTTTGATTCTAGTATGGAGGTTCCTCAGAAAGTTGAAAATAGAGCTACCCTATGAGCCAGCAATTGCATTACTGGGTTTTTAACCTCAAAGATACAAATGTAGTGATCCAAGGAGGCACGTGCACCCCAGTGATTATAGCAGCAATGTCCTCAATAGCCAAACTATAGAAAGAGGCCAGATGTCCATTGACAGGTGAATGGATAAAGAAGATGTTGTAGGGAGTGCCTGGGTGGCTCAGTGATTAAGCATCTGCCTTTGGCTCAGGTCATGATCCTGGAGTCCTGGAATCAAGCCCTGCATCAGGCTCCCGGCTCAGTGGGAAGACTGCTTCTCCCTTTCCCACTCTCCCTGCCTTTGTTCCCTCTCTTGCTGTGTCTCTTTCTGTCAAATAAATAAAAAATGAAGATGTTGTATTTATATTTGTGTGTGTGTATACATATATAGTAATTATATAAATGGAATATTATGCAGCCATCAAAAATGAAATTTTGCCATTTGCAATGATGTAGATGGAACTAGAGGGTATTATGCTAAGGGGAATAAGTCAATTAGAGAAAGACAGTTATCATATGATCTCATTGATTTGTGGAATTCAAGAAACAAAACAGAGGATCAGAGGGGAAGAAAGGAAAAAATAAAACAAGATGAAACCAGAAAGGCAGAAAAATCATTAAGAGACTCTTAATCGTAGGAAACAAACTGAGGGTTTCTTGAAGGGAGGGGGGTGGAGGATGGGGTAACTGGATGATGGACATTAAGGAAGGCATGTGATGTATTGAGCCCTGGGTATTATATAAGCCTGATGAATCACAGGCCTGTACCTCTGAAACCAATAAAACATTATATGTTGATTAACTGAATTTAAATCTAAAAAAATGTTAAAAAAAGAAAAAAAAATAGTTTGATTCTTTGAGGCTTGGAACCAGAGCAGCCTATAGTCTAGGGCTAATTCTACCCACCACTGAGATAATAGCTTTTTGAATGTTTAACTTAATGCCCCATGCATTCACGGCTTTTCCTTTTTTTATCTGGTGTGAATACAAACTATTGCTGGTCCTAAATAAGTGCCAGAGATTTTTCCCTCTTCTCCTTTCAGGTGTTTCTTTCTTCCCCTTTTGTAGTTTCCTTGTACACATGCACTGAGCAATGCTCAGCAGATCTGAGGGGGATCCTCTGCAAATCTCCAGAATTTGGCCTCCGTGCACCTCTCTCCTCTGTGATATTTGGTTCTATGACTACTTGCTGGCTTAGCCTCTCTGGATTCCGAAATCTGTCTTCTTAACTCAGCCAGACTGCTCGGCTCCACCTGGCTTCCCCTCCTGCACCACAGCCTGGAAATTCTATCCAGCCAGTAAGCTGAGAAACAAACCTTGTTTGTTTCCCCTCTCTCAAGGATTACTGTCATGTTGTTGCCTGATGTCAATGTCTGAAAACCGTTGTTTCAAATATGTGTCTAATTTTTTAGTTGTTTCAGATAGGAAGATAAACCTAATTCCTTTTACTTCATTTAGCCAGAAGCAGATCTTAGGTTCTTTCTAAGTATAGCATATAGGCATAATTCTAATAGTAGAGTTAACTAATGTAATCCTAACTAAACATGCCCACTAGATTTTAATTAGATGCCTATGATTCTAAATAATTATCCAGAAATCAATATATTCAATGGACATATTTTTTCCTGGGTAGAGGAAAATAGCCCATTGGACATTTCTTGTGATGCTATAAGGTTATGTCATATTCAGCCACTGAGGAAACATTTGATTTGAGGACTAATTAACAAAGGATCAACTCCTCTCCCAGAGCTGTAACTGGGCTCTTCAGTAGTCAATAGGTTTAATTAGTGAGCTGGTTCTTAGATGTTGACATTAACTCTCAAACTCAAGCTACACACACACACACACATAAAGTAAAAAAACAAATTGTTTCTCCAACTGGATGGAGGGCTTTCTGAGCATATAAACAGAGAAAGCAGCACATCCCCCAGACTATTTGATCCTCTCTTTTGTTCCACATTTCATCTTTGCCTTTCTGCAGATCCTACGCAGGATGCTGTTTCTTATGTCTTTTAAAGCATGTTCTACTTTCACATTATTTGTACTCCGTATAGTCCAAACTTCAAAGATAAATAGAAGGAGCACTGAAATCAGACAAATATGAAAACGTCTGTTTTGCATGTTACTGACCATATGGTCACTGTGCATTACTTCATCACCTAGTTTTATTCATTGTTCATCACTTAGTTTATTTCATCTATAAAATGGAATATGACCTACATCATAGAGTTGTTGAAAGAACTAAAGATAATTTCGTGCATGTGAAAGCATGCACTAAATTGTTTTACAGAATGTATGTGTGAAGTAAACGTTGATGAATTTTCTTCTTTCCTACTTAACATTCTCTTTTCTCCTTTTCCACCCTCCGTGGTTTTGAAGAGAACCATCCAAAAAAGATAGTCAAAATAAAGACATTACTGAGAATCATCTTAGTATTTGAAGGGGTTACAAAGTAAGGTATTATTTATAAGGACACTCCAAATGCATTTTAAACACTATCCACCTTTGAACTCAAATGCAAACGTCACTCAAATACAAATATCAGATAAAATAATCCATAGAAAATGCCAACTCAGGAAGTAAGAGATGCAGCTTCTGAAATAAGCATGCCAACATCCAAGAAGTCACTTTAGAAACACTGTGCGCTTTATGAAATTTCTATCCAGGCTTGCATCTAATGCAGGAGGTAATGAGAGGTCATTTGAGTTGTCTGTTAAAGCAGCCAAGAACTTTTATTGCTATTCTCAGAGTCCAGCCAAGGACTTAATCCTCATCTGTAAAATGAAGACATTTGATTAGATAACTTCCAGCTGTAAAAATTGTATGATTAGCTAATTATTCATTATAGAGGTCTAGTCCTTTAAACTGATCTCACATGAATCAATTTATGTCGATTTAAGGCTGGTGAAACCAAACCATTAAAAAAAAGTTTGTCTTGCATTTTGTCTTAGCTTTACAAATACTGCACTATAAAATTAATAGTAATAATAATAATAATAAATAAGGATTTTTTTTATCCTAAAGGTAATATTAAGATGTATAGAGCAGCTAATAGTTTTCCCTATATGAACTGTGTTTATGAGCTGTAGTAGCAGGAAGAAGTAAAATAAGCAGAGAGAAGGCTCAGAGTCTTCTCGTACCACTACTTAGCACCATCTTCTTTCTGCTGGCAATGAAAAATGTGATCCTTTTTTTCCCTTCTCATGATAGTCCTTTTTTTTCAAATAAGAACAAACCCCTTATCTTTGGGCTGAATTTTTCCAGCACTGAGCATTTCCATCCAGTATGTTCCATTAAGGGAAGGAGGAAGGAAGCACAGATAGAGAATCTCTCTTCTAACACCACTTTCAGCATTTCCTCAGTGGCTCGTGGGATGTGACTTTGTCCTGAATGCCTCCAATAAAAAAATGTTTCTCCAGCATCCATTACCTTTCCTTTATTTCCCCCCCATTTCCTTTCTAGAACAAATTAGCAGTGTTGCCATTTCTTCTGATTCACTAGTGCTATTTTTTATGGCACTCTAGGCAAGTTTTAGCACCTGCTGAAGCCATGCTACACTGAACAGCCACCAGCATATTTACAAATTCTTAGAAGTCAAATGGAAACATGACCCTGATTGAAAATCCACACAGTCTTTTCCTATGGGGAAAGGCTCTCAAGTTTTATCTAAATATACAAAGACCACCCCATGACAATCAATCTAATTATGAGCACAGAAGGTAATACAATTTGTATCTGTCTCACCAGGACTGTTTCCTTGTTAACCAACACACTTTTCAGTGACACAGAAAGGATCCTGTTGAAAGAAAATTGGATAAGAGAAGCCCAAATGTTTCTCAAATATTTTAAGTGTGTAATTGAATGTGACCACATTAACATTACAATCAATCTTTGTATTTAAAACTACTACTTTGTAGAAAAATTTATAACAACAAACTTGCTTGTTGGGATTCAAAATCAGTCGATTAATCAATAGTTTTCATTTTATCTTGAAGCAAAGGATGACTGCACAGAATGGGGCTATACTCCTGGGAGGGTCTGTCAGTTCAAACATGTTTCTGTTCTGGAATAAAATATATGATCACATGGAAGAGTGCTTGAAGGTACACTTCATTCTTTCATTTAACAAATATTTAACAAGTAACTACTATGTGTCAAATTTTTCTTAGTACTGATTACACTCTGGTGAAAAAAAAATTAAAGATAAAATCTCTGCCCTTATAAAGCTTCCTTATAGAGTCTAGTGGGACAGATAGATATTAGATATATACAAACCCAAATAAATATATAAATATAAAAGAGTAGCCTTCTGTGAAAGAGAACAGATTAGCTCTTTATTTGGAATTGTTTTGGGGAAGTCACATAAATTCTCTCTGAGATAGAATCATTTAAATCGAAACTTCGAGAAGGAAAGGATTTAACCAAGAGGGATGTTTGAGGAAAGACGTCCAGGCACAGGAAACATCAACACCATCCAGTAGTGCTCAGAGATTCAAGTTTTACCAACAGAATCAACCATCAGGTGAGATAATTGTTGTACTGTGTTTCTAAAAATTGGAAATTTCCTGGATGACATCAGGGAGTTGGATTATCCTTGTGCATGGAATCCACAAAGAAACACTCCAGTGATTCTCTTGACTAGATAAAATTTGACATTTATAATAGCTAAAAATAAACTCTAGCTAGTAAGACTGGTCCATCTAATTTCACAGAAATTAAAGCAACAGCTTCTATTTAAGATTATATTGTCCGGCACCGAGGTCTTGCCAATAGAATCAGAAAACCTTAGGAAAAACCCAAATAAAATCTATAGATATTTCAGATGTATAAAAGGATACACCGACTGATAGGCTACTTTACAAGAGGACCACATTGACATTCAAAGTCTATTTTTAAAAATGCTCAGGAAGTCTTAGAATGTACTGACAGTCCAAATTCTATGGAGTTACATCTCAAATTTCTGCAAAGACCGATGTCTAAGCTGTGTCATACATAACGATAGAACTGCCTGCCCATCTCCTAAGTTGAAGAATTTGTAGACATTATTAACTTCATTACGTTTTTTTAGAAAAACATTTTCTAAAGGGTATTCCATAGAACACCAGATTCAAAGTATATTAATAAATGTTACTTTAAAAGGTGTGTAGAAATGCCAAGTTAAAGCAAAAAGGGTTTCTGCATAACTCTTTAGACTCCTAATATACTAATGTTCATTGAAAATGTCAAAAAGGGGATTCGCCATATAGTATTTCTTAGGTATCTTTATCTAAGGAATACTGTCCCATGGATTATCAATGGAAATAAGCGTTCTGTGGCACGTTCTTTGGAAATGCCACACTAGTGAAAAAGTTCAAGTTGAATTAGTGGAGCATACATAGGGATCATTTGACATGGAATTTTATAAAATATTAGTACAAAAACTTGCAAGTATCATTTTTCAAATGTAATATTTAGGAAAAAAGAATTGGTACCATTAAAAACTAATAATTATTATTAATAGTATCCTTGCTCCAGCCAAGATCATGCAGACTTAAATGAGGACATATGAGGCCATTACAACATGTCATGATGATCTGTGCCGCAACTACCTTTGATTTATAACAGAATTTAGCCTTTGTTAGAGGCTATTACACTAGGCCAATTTATTTTCTGCCACCATAGTTACATGTCACAAAGTGTAAAAGGGCACATTGGCAGAGATAGCACAACCATGTTTATTACTCTTAGATGTGTTTTTTCCAATGTTAGTAGGCAAGAACGTGTCCATAGCTTAATGTCTACTCTAGAACTATCTGGCATTGATTGTCAACTATGCTTTCTGAATTTTTTTTTTAAGTTTGAAGATGCTTTTACAATGTCAAATTTTATTAGAGTCAAAACCTTAAAAAAAAAAAAGGACAAGAACTGGAAAACACATAAAGAAAAAACCCAACATTTGCAAAGTTATATGGAATTGACACTTTCATACGCTGTAAGAGATGTGAATTTGTATTTTGAAAGTAACTAACGTGAATTTCAATGTGCTTCAAGAAGAAGAAGAAGAGTAAATGAAACAAGATGGGATTGGGAGGGAGACAAACCATAAGTGACTCTTAATCTCACAAAACAAACTGAGGGTTGCTGGGGGGAGGGGGGTCGGGGGGGTGGGCTTATGGACATTGGGGAGGGTATGTGCTATGGTGAGTGCTGTGAAGTGTGTAAACCTGGCGATTCACAGACCTGTATCCCTGGGGATAAAAATATATGTTTATAAAAAATAAAATTAAAAAAAATAAAAAATAAAAAAAATTTAAAAAAAGAAGCATTTCCCTTTCATGGGTATATCTTAAGGAAATAATTAAGAAAGCTCACAAATACTCATTTACAAATTGGCTTGGCACAGTGTTGTTTGAAATAGAACATTGGGGAAAAGCAAACATGTCTACTTGTCTCCTTTTAAAAGTTTTTGCCTGGCAACCAATCTAGGAACCTGCACTCACCTCTCATAGGCCTGAACGAAAATTACTACAAGATTGAAAATTTTTCATTTTTTTACACTGGATCTGGTGCCATTACGGAAAATTGGGTTTCCTTTAAAAGGAAGAGGAGGAGAAATGATGTGCCAGTTTCTGTCCCATTGGTCAGAGAAAGTTGTATTTGTGAGCATCGGAGCTGAGCTGTGAAGATGGTATTGGGATTAGACCTGGGGAGAGAAGGCAGGTGTTGGAAGCTTGCGGGAATGCAGAGAAGGAGAGTCTCACTGTGTATTAATGCAAAGACACAGTGTACATGGAGAAGAGAAGAAGGATTGCACCAGTGGTGTGAACGGAGGTGTCATGGAAAAGCGGCAGGGAGTCATAGGGAAGGTGGGTTTGAGGTGTCTCTGAGAGAGGTCTTGAGTACAAAGCTAAGGTTCTTGGACTTTATTCTTAAAGGTCTAACTGAACCAGTAAAGGGTTTTAAACAAGGAACTAATGTGATGCATCTGTTAACTTAATGGAGATTAATTTGGCAGCAAGAAGAATGAATTGGAAGCAGAAGAGGGTGGAGATGGGAAGAGCAGCCCAGAATGTTCAAGTATGACCTATCTTGGCATCAGGATATAATTCCTGAATTCAAACTATGGCAGGAAAAATGAGTAAAGTGGACGGGGATGGAGAGGATTGATCAATTGGCCACAAAATACGTATTACATTGGAAGCTACTTGAACCCATTCTTGTCATTGCAGAGTCTAAATCTCCAGATGTAGTCCTATGCAGTTTAAACACTTCCACAAACTCAACAACGAAGCTCTCCTGTTCAATAACAGTAAATGTAATTGTGTGTCTCCAGAGTGACCGGATGTCCAGAGCTTTAAAAAAATATAATGGAAAACCTACAGAAATACCAAAAAAAAAATATATATATATATATGCCTTGAAACATCCTGTGTTTCCATTTCTATGCTTTGCATTCTAATTTTATTCTAGACTCTACTGCACAAAACCCAACCTAAATAACCCATCTATTTGCAACTTTGAGACTGAGCTTAATGTGAAGTTTGAGGAAGTTACTAAATTGTTAGAAAGCAGAAATTTCACTGTGACTTTATTCAGTTGAGACTATCTGACATTGATTTGATTTGATTTTTTTTAAAGTGTGTTGAAATCCATGACAGACATGTTATTTATGGAGAATTTAATATTGTAAAGAAGCAAGAAAATCTGGGTCTGTGGAAATACTTCATTTGACCTCTACTGTCTTTCCACCCACCCCCAAAGCACTACTCCACTAATTTTTTTCTCTTAAATTTTGACACCTCGTACTGATATAATGTAGTCTATGGTTCAAACCACAGAACACAAAAATCAGTCAGGCACTAAGTTTATTGCAATTTTTAGCTTATTTGCTAACGTTTTCCTTCTGTTGCATGTTTATTTTTTTTCTTCCTTCACCAGCCCTCACTCAATTTTGAGAGAGCCTGCATTTTTTTTCTCTTTCAGGCTTACCAGCGAGGGCAAAATCTGTTCTGAAGTTCCATAGAGAGTACTGCATGGATGTGACAATATGTTTGCTGGAAATATAAGACATGTGCTTAAATGTGGTTAATACCTGCTTTTATCAGGCTTCCAGAAACACTTAAGTTCACACCTTTAATTCTGAGTAGTTAGACAGTAAAATGGATGTGAATGTGTGAGAAAATAGATAATTTCCTTAGAAAGAATAATCCTTTTGCTAATAATTGAATTCTCTCCACAATGCATGCCTTTCTTAGCACTTTCAGAATTAGTGTTGCTTCATAACATTTTAACTATGTGATAATCTCCACATTAAGAATCTCCCCAGACTTTAAATCAATCTTTAACAATGAACAAGATTTTATTGAGTGCTCACTATGTGTCCCCCACTGTGCTAGCCACTGTGAGGACACAGAGATATATAAGACATCTCCCTTCTATTAGAGGGGGTGATGGCCTAGTTAGGGACACTGATAAGATGAAAGCAGAAGAATGATTAGAGGACATTTTCGGATGATTTGTAATGTGTTAAAGAAGAATATTGGCAACCACTACCATTCACTGGGTGCTTGCTGTGTGTTTGGCCTCCCACCTAGGCACTTCTTTTATTTATTTAAATATTTTATTTACTTATTTGGCAGACAGAGAGAGAGCAAGCAGGGAGAGCAGCAGGCAGAAGGAGAGGGAGAAGCAGACTCCCTGCTGAGCAGGGAGCCGGGTGTGAGACTCTATCCCAGGACTTTGGGATCATGACCTGAGCCGAAGGCAGCTGCTCGACCTACTGAGCCACGCAGGCTCCCCACTCGGGCACTTTAATGTATTGTCTGGGGTTCCAGTTGCAAGGGCCATAAGGACTCAGAGAAGGAGAGATGAGTATGGGTGAGAATGGTTTGAAAAGAAGATGAGGGAGCTGAGCTGTATTTTAGAGAAAGACTTGGATCTAGAAAGGCACGGAAGATGGGGAAGGCAGTCTTGACGGGATGGTCGGGGCAGCTTCCTGACAGAGCCTGGGGCTTCAGAGTGGGGATTGTGAAATATCCGCAAATGTTCACTTCTCTATATCCATGCCCTTTGCCATGTGATTTGCATCTCATCAAGAGACAGACTCTGCTTTCTACACATTGAACACAGGTTCACGTTGTGACTTGCTTCGAGACTTGCTCACTCTCTCTGGGACCCCTGCCTGTTGTTATGGGAACAGCGCTGTGCTAGTCCCATGGATCAGGAGAGGCTGTGTGGAGCGGAGCTGAATCAGCCGAGCCTGGGTCATCCTACACCAGCCAGTCCCATGCTGACCTGCCAGCTGGCTACAGGTTCAGGCGTGAGCTCAGCCACAATGGCCATGATAGCTGTTGGATAGAAGTTAGGAACAACTGGACTGGGAGTAAGGCCTGTTTACCAAGGGGTTAGTTAAAAAGGAAAAAAGGAAAAAAATCCTCTTGGATATATGTTCTTTAGTGGCCTGCAGGACACCAAACTCCCATTTACTTTTTCTTGCTTTCCTTCTTCGTTTCTCCTCAGTTTCCTTTGCTGGTTCTTCCTCCCAGTGCTGGAGCGGCCAGAGCTTGTCCTTGGGCCTTGCCTCCCGTAGCTCATTAGTTTTATCCAGCCATTCAGTTTTCCATCCCATGCATGTGCTGAGAGCTCCAAATGCTGTATCTTTAGCTGAGATCTCTCTCCCAAAATCCTATCAACTGCCTGCTTGTCACTTCCACTCAGAAGTCTAGTAAGCATCCCGGAGTCAGGATGTCTGAAGCTGAGTTTCTGACCTTTCTTTTCATCCCTAGTTCACCACAGCCTTTCCTATATCAGTTTGTCAAGAACTTGTTCCTTCTGTCCTTGTCCCCTATGATCTATTTTCAGACTGATTGTTTTAAGAAATGAGTCAGATCATGTCATTTTGTTGTTGTTGTTGTTCAAAACCCTGCAATGGCTTCCCATTTTATTGAGTGAAATTGACATTCTTGACCAGATGATCTGGGCCTCTGTGACCACCTTGACCTACTTAGCAGTTTTTCCTCTTTCTTTTCACTCAAACCTACCAAACAAGATCCTACCTTGAGCGTTTGCTCAAGCTGTGTCCCTCCACCCCACCCCAGGATTTTCTTCCTGAAACACAGGCTTCTACCTTAGGACTTAAAGAACCCTCTCTTCACCTGACCACTCTTTCCCTGTATTTCCACATGATTAAATATTCCATTGCATTCTTAGCTCACATGAGGCCTAATGAGATGTAGCTGGGATGACAACTCCCTAAGTGCAGGGCCAGTTTTGGCCACTGAGGTTTTCCCAGCTCTTAGAGCAGTGCTTGTCCAAATGGCGCTCTGTTAAATAGATGATATCAGTGAAATAGATGAATGCATGGAGATGTGATAGATATCAATGTTTTGTAAAAGGGACAAAAAACCCAACAACCACAGGTATATTAGGGCTCAAATCCTGGCTCTTCTACTTGGTGGCATGATACTTTGAACAAGTCGTTGAACATGTCTGTGGTTAATCTTTCCCTCCATGAAACAGGGATAAATGACTAGCTACTTCACAGGGCTAGTCTAAGGGCTCAAAGAGTGAATTTATATAAAGTAATTAGAGTAACACCCAACACATAAATAATGTGCTAACAAGTAAATAAGTGGTGCATTTTATTATCAGTAGTACTGATCTCATAGATTTGGTGTAAGGATTGGCTGAAATAATCTGTGTGAAGTTCTTAACATAATCATAATCAACTTAAATGCTCAGTTGATGTTAGCCAATGATCTAGTTTCTCTGTTTCCAGAATAGTTATTTCTCCTCCCCAGGAAGCTGTTGAAAATATCATCCCATATTTGGTGTATAATATGTTTTTAAAATAGCCTTTCCTTTGTAAAAATCCATAATACTCCCCACCTCCACACTATTTATTGATTTAGGTAAGGTCTCCTTCCCAAGAACCTTCCTGGTTAATGGGTTTTGGCCACTTTTCCTCTTTCCCTAATGTACTTCCCATGAGTATCGCTTTTCTAACTAGCCACCATTAGTTTCTCTGCTGAAGGGGTTGTGTTTAACTGTAGAAGTTAACATTGACCAGCAAAGACCTTGCACTTAATACATTCTTTAAAAAGAGATTGGTAGTATTCTTTCATTATAGACTAGTCTTTTGAATCCTGGAAACTAGCTTAAATTGATAAAGGCAGAACAATTGGCATTTTCTTAGTGACTTTTACTTATATACTCTTTAGTAAACACAGTGGTTTACAATACATATTTGTTATTAGATTTGCTCCTGAGGGAAAAGGAAGCCCCTTATTATGCTGCTAACATTCATTATTTCAGACATTATGCTGAGAGAGAGCAGAGAAGGCATTTGGAAGGAATTGCCATTCTATAGGTCATTGGATCATCTCATTATTGTTCGTTTCATTGATCAGTATGGACTCTATCTTTGCAGATATGAACAATTACTAAATTCAATGAAAATAAGATTAAAAACCCCACCAACAACTAGAAAGATGATAACAGAAGATCTCATTTTACTGTTCCTGGGAAGTTTCCTACTAACTGACTTGGCTCCTTTACTCATGCCCCTCCCCAAGTCTCCTGTGTGCTCTTTCTTCCCAGAAGAGCTGAGTCTATGATATTTCAGTTCCCGAAAATGATTTGTTATGCCAGCATGGTCTTTACTACCAATGTTTGATATTTAAGACACTCATTTTCCCAATCCCTTAATCAGAGTGGACAGTACTGATAACCTTTCTAGAGGGCCCATGTCACCATACACTGAACTGAATTCACCAAAATTATCCCAATTTTTAAGTCAAAATGAATGTTAGAAATTCATTATGCAGATACAAGTACCAGTTGGTTGAGAGTGTCATTACATGAACAGATTAGAATTCACAGGATTTCACTGCTGAAGGAAGTTCAAGAGTTCTCTGTCAACTCTAAATCAATATAGACTAATGTCTATATTGAAACCACCACTTCAACCAGATAAGGATATGTATGTATGTGTGTGTGTGTGTGTGTGTGTGAGAGAGAGAGAGAGAGAGAGAGAGAGTGTGTGTTATATGGAATATCCCAAGAAAAAAACGTTCAACCTCTTCATATATATGATGATGGATTTGGAGATTCTTGAATCTACTGATGGCCCGTATATGAATATAGACCTAACCATTTTCTTTTTCCAGGGGTGAAAACCCAATACTATTAGAAACAGGTACATAATCTACTGTGTGGTGAAAAGAGCATTGATCTAATCAGAAGACATGGATTACTCTGTTTTTGTTTTTGTTTTTCCACTCACCAGGTATGTGAACTGAAGAAAGTTACAACATCTCCCTAGGATTCATGTTAGGATAATATAAATTAGGATATTGGGAATCCTCCTCAATTAAAAAAATTTAACACTATGATTTCTCTATAGCACTAGGACTTTTTGGTTCACAAACTTCTTCCAATGGCCACTGCAGGCAACTTAGTTGCCTCTGCAAGAAAAGATTTTGGGAAAACTTTTGCTAAATAGATAATGAATGCAGAATAGAAATTTAATATGTTAATAATAGGCTGTTAAACTTAAGTTAGATTTGACAGAATTATACTCACTCAAATGAAATACCCAGACTTTTTCTGCATTTGGCTTTCAGTAGAAAGATGAAATATGGCAAGACAATTCAGATCAATGTTCCTTTCCTGAAATAGCCGTGGCTTGGAGTCAGTGCACTTCAGACTGGAGATAGTCTGCCTTCTCCTGGCTTCTCTCTCATCCTTTCTGCACAGTGATCATAAATGCTCAGAATGATGACCTCAAGTTATTGCAAGATGTTTGGGCTCCAAAAAGGTAAATTAAATAAACTATGCTTAATTACTCCAACTTTAAGAAAGGAGAGTCATTGACTATCATAACACATTCAAAGACATGTTTTTAAGGGAAAAAATTATTTGGTAAAGCAATAAACCCACAAATATTTATTGAACATGAATTATTCTAGGTATTACAGGCATTTGTAAGTTTAAGATATGGTCTTATTCTCAGAATGTTTTCTTTTAAACAATCTGAGAGCAGGAATCAAAGTTAATTGCTAGTAACATGTTTGTGCTCGCTGTGGTGAACTGACACGTCATCTGCCCTACATTACTCCTAGTGTGCTTTTCTGTCCTACAGAGGATAGTTGGCTAAAAACTACATTTCCTAGGCTGTTTTCAAACTGGAGTGCTGTGCACAAGTTCGATTCTTCCAATGAGAGGCATTACAGGAGATTTGGAAGGCAGAAATTAGATAGTATCTTCCAATTGCTACCATACCTTTTTCTTTGGTAGAAGCTGGGCTGTGGAGATGGGTTTTTCTGCAGACACTCTGCTGTGTCCAGTCCCTACTTTTGTGGGTATGTAAAGATAGTTGAGGAGTTGGTAGCAGTGTCTGCCAAAAATATGAATTCCAGCTCTACAAATAAGCAATGAGCCTCGTAATTCCCCTGGTGTCCTGTGCTGTGAATGGGGCAGCAGATTTTCCTCTGATGGGCCAGTCAAGAGGTCTTGTTGGACGTGCTCCTGGATGTTTAGGCTAAAGCCCATCCTGAGCACCCGTGGAACAATTCTATGAGCACCAAATCTCTGCTTCTAAACCTTTTTCTACTTAAAATATTTAGAGTGATTCCTGTTTCTAACCGACGTATATTTGTAGACCAGTGATGCTACAGGAGTTCAGAGGAGAATAAACAATGAGGACAAGATTATAAAGTAGGGTTTACAGAAGGAGGATGGGGTAACCAGGTGATGGGTATTAAGGAGGGCACATGTTGTGATGAGTACTGGGTGTTATATACAACTAATGGAAAAAAAACAAAGCAGGGTTTGACGGACTAGGCTGCCTCTTGGAAGGCTAGGTTAGTGAACATGTGATAATTCTTTGAAAAGTTTGGGTAAGATTTAAGTGTAGATTCATACTTGCCCATTATATATGCAGTGACGATTTGGGTTTTGCATCAGGCTGCAGATTATAAGACCATGAAAGATCCTGAGAGCCACCACTTTTGGACACTTCGTTTACTAACCTGGATTTAAAGAGATTCTTAATTTTTTCAGGCTCCAATGCATGAGATGACCCCCAAAAGAACGGTTTGTGTTGGTTTAGCCCCAGACCTTTAGAGTAAATTATGAATGACCAAGAATGTGTTCCAGATAGTTTATGGATGATGTAAAGCCAGCAAAAGCCAGAAAACGATAGACTTCAGGATAAAAATTCTCCTGAGCCTGACCCCTTGTGCCAAAATATTATAAGGATTGTAGTTTGGTCTTGTGGCTTTAAGACCACAAATCACAAAAGGTTAAATTAGGAAGCCGTGCTGGTGGGATTCTAGAAATTCTGTTCAAATTGACAGAAAATGCAGTCAGGTTGGGAAGCTCCAGTGTGCTACTTTCATTGTTTTCCCTTGGACTGCTGTAAAATTTCCCTGCTCCCTGAGATCAACCACTTCAGAGCAACCTGGTCTTTAACTGGCCTAGTCCCTTAGAGATAGAAAGCACGCGTCCTTGGCCTCTTCCCATTAGGGATCAACTGACAAGCATTCCTTTTTTCCAACTATTCTTCCCGGTGACCAGCCACCCCTGGCCTGACCTCTTTTTAGCATGGTTCTTCTCTTGATATAAAGCCAGTAAGGACAGAATTTTGGTTATCTGCTTCTGAGATCAGGGTTTATGGGGTAGCTCTCTCTCTAAACCTCAGATTGATTACAAACCCGTGACCACAGAGCACAATAAATCAGCTAAGACCAGGACAGGCCTAAAATATCTAATCTTTACATTTGCTTGGGACATGACAGTGGGCTGAGGTATGGAAAGTAGTATCTAACAAGAATTACCAAAGAATGAACAGATTTTCCTGTACAGTCTTTTTAGAAAACCCAATAAGTGTCCATCCTTTGTCACTTGACCATGTATTTTATAGTAATTATAATAGAATCATTAATTTTCAATTAATGGAGCCATTAGGAGATTATAAGTGGAGAGCTAAGGCAAAGGAGACAGAAAGTAACAGTTGCTAACCCTATGAAATTGTTAATATGAGTCCCCACATTCCAGACTGATCACTCCAGGGGCTTCCAACCCTAAGTGATGGAGATGATGGAGAGGCCATTCTCTTTCTCCCGAAATTACTTTAGGGTAGCGTTTTACAGACCATGACAGAATCACATTACTAGAAGTCAGAAGACACTATAAAATGGTAGTTTGCAACTTAAACTAGATGTTTTTATTGTATTGACTGAAACAGTCTTTGAATCCTACCATACCAAGAGGATATCTCCCTGCCTGCTCAAATGTTCTACCTTTCTCAACTTTTCACTCCCTCCTACCAGATGAAATCAATGCATTAGAAGAAATCAACGGTCAGACATCAGACCTTCTCTGAACCTTCACTACATCTCTGTGGTAAAAAGAAGTCCAGGTCTGGGTTGGCCCCATGCACTGGTGGCTTTTATGATTGGCAGAGAAAGGAATGAGAAGGCTCAATTCCTTGTCATATTACCCCATCCATGGCTATACTAGATCTTTTCAGAAAAACGTATTCCTTTAACACAGAGCTTTTTTTCCCCATTAAATACAGATTGACTTCCAGGTAGTGAATGCTTTGTGTTGTTGTCGTTTACACTCTGGGATGAATCCAATATGTAATTTTAGGTTTTTATTTGGCTTAAGAGAGAGCAACAAAAACTTTCTAAGTTTGTGGAACTTAGACTGGCTCACTCAGCAATACATTTTAGTGTTTGTTTGCTCTCTTGTTTTCTGAGGACTTATAGAAGGAATTTCCAATCATTGAAGACTAATCCATTGTTTAATCTCTCCAGAAATTTGAGGAACATTCTTTTTGTATCCTCCTTGCTGGCAATCAGTCTTCAGTGAATGAAATTTCTGCTATTTCCTAACAATGAAGAGAGTGAGATTCTCAGTAGGAAAAGAAAATGCAAGTTTAAAAAATAGAAGAGAGGGAAAGAACAAAGGGCATCATAAAGATGAACATACAGAATGAAGCTACATAGCTAAATAAAGAAAAGGAAAAGGATTTTTAACTACATACTCTTTCCTAAACTTAAAAAAAAAGGATGGTTGCAAACTTGTTTTTTAAGAGTTAAATTGTTTTAAGGAATTTTCCTACAATACTTTCTCTAATGAACTTATTGCAAATGACAAACTGTACATGTTTGTTGCTCAGTCATTTACAAGTCTTTCCTTATTACTTCAAAGATTTTTATGTTAGAAGAAATTCAGATTTCTAAAGCTAATTAGATTTGGCAGAGAGAAGACTTATCATATTGGAAATATTAAAGGTGATGCTGATTTTTGTGTGGGGTGTGGGGATTTGTTGAGGTGAAATGTAAGTACCAGGAAATCCCAGAGATCACCACTTGCAGGGCAGAAACATTTCATGTTTGTTAAATTAAGGAATGGCATTTGACATTGAGTTTTTCCTCTTTAACTCACAAGCTGCTGAGTTAACTCAAATCTGTACTAATTGGGGGTTTTGTTTGGCTCAAAATTATAGGGTCTTAAAAAAAAGGCACAAATGTCCATATATTACATGCCATTCCTAATTATAAAATACAAATGACAGTACTGAATTGGCTCAATTTCCCAATCCAGATATCACATGTGGTAGTAAGTTCAATAAAGACAAAATGTATTGAAGGTACTAGAAATATAAAACTCTCATTCGTCAAATATGCTTCATTTACATTTCATCTTTGAGTCTCATATCATAGGTTTGTGTGATATGGAACAAAGCCAATTTCATATGTATTCCATGGGACTAGAATGTGACCTCTTCTGAACCTTCAAGAGTTCTGGGATTTTGTGACATTGAAAATTGTAGCATTGGCAGACACATTTTATTCTTTTAATACAGCTCCTTTCTAGAGAGGTTATTAAACTCAATGAGCATGCCTCTGCTAGAACGATGGACTGGGAACTCAGGACCAGTCCTCTGCTCTTCGGAGAAAGGCATGAAAGGGGACTTTTATCTCCCTTCTGAAGGAGGGTTCACTCACCTACACACAACACCAGATATCCTAACCCTACTTAACTGGTATCAGCAATTCTCTACTTTTGTGCTGTTATAATGGATATGACAACATGAGGAGAGAATATCAGAATCAACAAGAGGGCGATTTATTTTCAGGATTCCATGTTCTGATCTGTTCTGTGTTATATGGGCTAAAATAAAGATGGGAAAGTATTACACTGACAGTTATTCACTTGCGTATCTATACCTCATCCTTCTCCAGAAAAAATGCTGACAGGAATACAAAAAACATCTAGTCCAGTCTCCTCATTTTACACACATGAGGAAACCTTGACTTAAGAATGCTCAGATGAGGGACATGATCCCAGGGTCCTGGGATCGAGTCTCATATCAGGCTCCTTCCTCAGTAGGGAGCCTGCTTCTCTCTCTGCCTCTGCCTGCCACTCTGCCTGCTTGTGTGCTTGCTCTCTCTCTCTCTCTCTGACAAATAAATAAATAAATAATCTTAAAAAAAAAAAGAATGCTGAAATGACTAGTCCATGGTTACTCCACCACCTAGTAGCAAAGACAAAACCAGATTCCCCACAACCTCTGTCCTATATTCCCTGCATTTCTATCTACCTTATGTTATTTCAGTTCCCTAATTTTCTATATATTAATTTTTTTTCTTCTAAAGCTTTGTATGCATTAATGGATACTACCAGAAATCACGAATCCTAATAGATTCAGCTCAAGCTTTGTGTCTGACATATCTCAGTGTTCTCTGGGACCTCATTCAGTTCAACAGTTTGTTTGTTTTCCTGTATCATCTTTGATTATTAGACATCTGTCCTCCACCTGAATTATTACAATGTCAGAAAATGTTTGAATTTCTGATTTATGCCACTCTGCTATTAAGCAGCATTACTTCTGTGAAGAATTCTGTATTATTTTGAGCGATTATGCCAACCTATAGTTTACATCAGTTGGCCAAGGTCTGTTTTCCAATAGAAAGAAAATGGCGCACTTTCCTACCCCAGTACAATAGAAGAGCAGATCTTCTCCCTGGAGTCTCAGTACTTGAATCTTTGAAATTTAATAAGGCATTTCCATCCCAGAGAGCATTCCAAAAGAAATCTCAAACCAAAGACATCTCTTCTGTTCCTGTGAGATTGACAGTTGCCATGGGAATGGGGAGGGGGTGCTGTCCTCAGGCACTCCATGATTTCATCCCAGTACAGCTCCTGCTGGGACGCAAGTGCCTGCTAAGGTTTTTATAGAGGTCGATCAGCTGGGCCTAGCAGAGGAAGTGCTAGGTCCCTCTGCACCAGAGCAAGGGAACATGATTTATTTAGTGCATATTGAGTGGCTCTAACATCCCTGCCTTGCCTCCCTCACAGAAAACACAGAAAGTCTGATTTTATTATAACTCCAATCTCCTAATTTCAGTCAGAATTCTTGGGTGGATTTCAATAGTTTATAATTAAAAGAAGACAGTAGTCCAATAAACCCTTAGCTGACCAAGTACCCACAGGTCCAAACGGGTGCATCTAAAGTGCAGGTCAGACTCCAAGCCTTATGCTTTTGATATTTCTGTGTTGTGAACATGAGAAAGCTGCTCAAACTGGCTTCAACAGGATCTTCATTGTGACTGACCCAGTGTTGGGAATTTTGGCTGAGAATACAGTTAGTGCAGTAAGCTATTTTGCAAACTAATGAGAAACCTGACTCTGTCTTTGGAGGGAGACACCACCCAGAAGACAACTCAGCCATATTGTACATAAAGGGGAGACTGACAGCCTGAAACAGGCAGACAGGAGCCACCTAATGTGAAATCCAAGGCTGGATTTTGTATTGATCTTGGAGTGGGGCAGGGGAGAACATTCCTTATAGTGAAAGTCCCATCTCCAGAGACTCTGAACCATTCTAGGGAAGCCTCAGACCCATCCATCATCATTATTTTGTCAGGAAATAGGAAAATGGAACCTATGTTAAGTTGCATCATCAAAGTCAATGTCTTGCCTAGTTTGCTTGATTATATGGATGTGGTCAAGAGATAGACCATTTCTAAGACACTTCCCAAATCTATTCTTATATAAAAAAGCGTCATCTTCCAGAGTGGCAGTACTAGGTAGCTCTACTAAGTCCCTGGAAATTTCAGAGTTTCCAGGAAAAGTCATTTTTCTTAAGTAATAGGGAGATTTGTCATTGCAGGCCAGAAATTACCTGAAAACCACCATTAGGCTATTGTAAGACATCTGTGATATGTCATGATATGTCATGTCACGAGGAAGGTATTTAGGATTTATTAGGAATTGTTTAAAATATAAAGAAAAATAACAAATACAATGAAAAAAATTTGAAAAAATACAATGAATTCTCATGATCTATTATTCAACATAAGAAATAAAAATGATGCATAAATTTGAAGCATCTCTATATTACATCCGAGCTCATCTCCCCAAACCCCTGAAAGTAATCTCTGCCCTAAATCACATGCTTTTTATCCTCAAGTATTTCTTTGAGGAAATTAGTGTATACTATTGACTTGAATGTTTATAAACTTCATATAAAAGATTTTTTGCACATCTTTTTCCATAATTTGCTTTTTCCACTCAACATTATATTTGAGGTTTCATGCACACTGATAAATATAGCTTCCAGTCCACTCATTTTCATTTCTGATTAGTATTTCATTTATTTTTCCATTCTCCTATCAACAGATATGTAGGTGATTTCTACTTTGTTTAAAGAATGTATACTTTCAACTTGACAAAATACTGTCAAATTGTTCTTAAAAGTGGTTCTACTGAAACATACTCAGATGGGAAATGCATTAGAGTTCCTATCATTTCTTATCCTTACTAGCATTTGCTATTTGTTAAACTATTAAAAATTTGTATCTCTAATGTTATTTTATTATAGTTCTAATACCTGTTTCTCTGACTTCTAGTGAGGTTAAGCATATTATTAGTAAGGTTTACATCTTTTATACTAAATTTGCCTTCCTTATTTACCCTCCATTTCTTATATTAAATATTGCCCTCTCTTTCTGTTTCTCCTTTTCTCTTTCACATACACGCACATCCACAACCACACATACACATGCACGCACACACACCCCCCCGCAAACTTTCTACTGGTATGTATGTTCTGCAAGACAGAAATATAGATGTATTCTCAATTCTTAATATAAGGTCTGGCCCAAATAAGGTGCTGAATAAACATTTATTGAATTAATAAATTTGTGTTGTTTTTCAACTTCAAATTCAGTGCAGGTCCTGATGACAGAAATTAACAACTGGTCTCTCTGACTATAGTTACTTTCTGCAGCTTTTCTACCCTGTACACCAGGATGTTCTTGAAATACAACATTCATGTTGTCACTTCCATGTTTAAAAATCTTTCATGGCTCCCCACTGCTAAGCAGAATAGAGTCAAACTCCCATGTAGATAGATAAGGCCCTTCCTCAGGGGCCTGTCAACTTCATTTTATTTCTCATTATGGCTCCAACCTGAGCCTTCTGCTCCAAGAAAGTTGGTCCCCTTGCTTTTTCCCATGAGACAGCTTAGTGACTATAAAAGTTATCCTTAGAACCTCCAGAATTTTGTGCATATGGAAAATGCTGTTCATTTTTTTACTAGCCTCTAAGAAATTTGAAGGGCTGAGTCTCTATGTTCCATAGCTGTGACACAGTAGGAAAACTTGGTTTTTAGGTGAATGGATAATGTTTCTTGGTTTCCTGAGGTGAACTGAACACACAGCGTACACCAAGAACACAGCTCTAGTACAAAACAGATGAAATGAATGTCAAAATCTATCAAGGGATTAACATCGCAATTTTCATGATGGAAACACACTATAAGTAGGTTCCAGGCCCTGTGCTGGTCCTTGTATACAAAAAACAATTTTGTCAGTTCTCTGTTCTGAAGAGACTTAGAGTATAAAAGGGAAAAAATATTAAATATTATAATATCTACTTCTACCTCTGCCTCCACTTATAGATCTACATTGTGTGTTCCATAAGCACAGTTGTGGAAAAACTTACCCAGCCTGCACTACTTAGACACTAGCCAATGTCACTAGCCAATGACCAGAAAACATGATCTTCAAAATGGCACCCGGGAGTCATTCTTCTACCTTACAAAGGTCACCTATTTTATTTCAGAAAATGATAAGCTCCCTGAGAAATAAGGCTCAGAAAGGACTAATGGCAAATAGTTGAGAATATTCCTTCCCTTCCTTCTTATACTGAATGACTAAGACCTCAGAATGCTGTGAAGTCGTAGAGGTCACTGACATCAGAAGATTCATAAAAGTCTGAAGTCAGTGTGGGATCTAGAGTCCAATCTATTTTTTCCTTTCCCTTTATTTTCTATTGGCACGTACCCAACATATCCTTCTTATACTTAAAAGCAGATGCTCTATACTGAGGGAAAGAATAATGAAGTCAGCAGAAAACTGAGGTTCTTATTTTTTTCTACCCACTAACACAGAAGAGAAATGAAGAAATTGCACCACACACTCTTCTAAGTATATCTAGATTTAACATCCTATGTCTCAATGATTCTAAAGTCAGAAGTGTCTTTGGCACATGTTATATTTATTGACAGATATATTTACTGAGAGATCCTATGTTTTTAAGGGTTTCTGCATATTTATTTCAAGTTTTTAAAGCATAAGTACAAGTTATTCTCAAAATTTAGATAGTAGCTGAAAGCACTAAAAAAATCACTTTTAGTAACCACCCTAAATACTTGGTAGAATTTCAAAGTTTCTAATAATTGCAAAGTAAAGCACTTGGGTTTTCTTAGCCTGTACTTTAAATCCAAGAACTTTCAGCAAATGAGTGTTTGCAAGGTAAAATCCAAGGAGAGAATAAACATCCCCTTATGGCAAACATGTCTTTCCAGTTAACTTACATTTTGTTCAAAATTCTGAACTACTACATGGGCTGATTATAAGTCAAAATCCTGAATGTGGTTAGAATTGAAAAGACAAGAAATAACAGGAGTGTTGGCAAGGATGTGGAGAAAAAGGAACCTCCATGCACTGTTGGTGGGAATGCAAATCAGTACAATCATTGTAGAAAATAGTATGGTGATTCCTCAAAACAATTCAAAATAGAACTACCATCTGATTCAATACTTCTACTACTGGATATTTACTCAAAGACAACAGAAATGCTAATTCAAAAAGATATATGCACTCCATGTTTATTGAAATATTATTTACACTAGCCAAGATGGAAACAACCTAAGTGTCCATCCAGTAGGTGAAGAGATAAGGAAGACACACACACACACACACACACACACACACACACACACACACCCCAGAGGAATATTATGCATCCATAAAAAAGAATAGGCTCTTGCCATCTGTGACAATATGGATGGACATGGAGAGTATTATGCAAGTGAGGTAAGTCAGACTGAGAAAGACAAATACCATGATTTCACTCATATGTGGAATCTTAAGAAAATGAATAAGCAAATAAAAAGCAGAATCAGACCTATAGATAAAAAGAGAACAAACTGATCATTGCCAGAGGGAAGGGGATGGAGGATAAGCAAAATGGGTGAGAGGGATTGGGAGACACAGGCTTCCAGCCATGGAATGAATAAATGAAGGGAATAAAAGGCACAGAATAGAGAATCTAGTCAATGGCATTATAATAGCATTGTATGGTGACAGATGGTAGCTGTGTTTGTGATGAGCATAGCATAATGTACAGAGAAGCTGAGTCTTTATGTCCTACATCTGAAACTAATGTAACATTGCATGTCAACTATACACAAGAAATTTTTTTCTAATTCAAATTTTTCCTCTAAACAATTCCATTTACTTAATTTCATTTCTATTTTTAAATTCGCTTTCGCATGTTTGGAAGGCACTTGCATTCTTGCTAATTACATATTTCAATTAATATTGTTACTATATAAGGCATGCCCATTTTCACTGAAGAGGAGTATAATAAGATACATAGTAAAAAATGCTGACTGTCCTTGACAAATGCTGTATGGAAGGGGAAAGCTTAATTGTCAGTTGTTACTGAAAATATTATTAAGTAATCTTATGAAATAGAGGAGTAATTAATTTTTATTTATAATGGGTATAAGAAGAAGGACCAGTTGTATTCTGGAAAGCACAAGCATAGATGAGGTATAAAGCATGCGTAAAGATCACTAAGTGGCTTAAACACACAAAGATTTACTCTTCTAAATAAAAGAGGGCTGGTATGGAGGCCTCAAGAAATTATCCGAAACCGAAGTACCTTTTGTGTTTGCTCTGCTCTTGTAGGCTTCAGTGATCAAGTTTATACCCCTCCCAAAGGAAGAAAGAGGGAAGGGGAAAACAAGGCCCAGGTCTACACTGAGTCAACTCCCCTTAAAGAGACTTCTCAGCTGTCCTACACAATAATTCTGCTTTTACCTCACTGGCCAGAACTCAGTGTCATAGTTAACTGCAAGGGAAGCTGTGAAATGTGGTGCTTGAGCTGGGCATGGTAGGCTCTGGAATACAAGTGGTGTTCTGTTATTGAAGAAGAGGGGACACGTGATACTGTGTAGGTGACTAACAGTCTCTGTTTTAAATCCAAAAGGGGAAGTAAGCAAATGGAATATTAGGAAGGAAGAAGCAGTGCATGGAATTAGATAATAACTTTTCATACATCACAAGTCTATGTGGTATAAAGACTATGGCTGGTGGGTCATTGAGGCTCAGGGAGTTATCTATAGTACTGTGCCAAGAAGCAGGATGATAAGGTAAAAGTCATAATTCCCTCTCTTGGTCTCAATTTCTTTACCTAAAAAAATAAAAGAATTTATTATATCAGTAATTTTCAGGCTTTTTTCTCAGCAGAATTCTTTTTTCTCAGCTAATTTTAGAAATTCCCAGATAAGACTGATGAAAAGGAAAACTTAGCAGTTGAAATGGGAGTCATGTGAGCTGGTAGCTCCATACCCTGGGCTTTCCTTTGTTCTCCAGTGTGGCCTCTGAGAAACCCGAAAGTTCAGGTTACAATAGTGTGAAATCCACTGGTCTTACTTTCTGACCTGAACATTTCAGGGTTTGATGACTAAACTGAAAAAACCCATAAGCCTTTGTTTCTCCCTTCTAATACCTACTAACAAAGATCTGGAGAGAAAATTTGTATTTTATTTCTTATTTGGGAAGAAAATAAGATTCTTATTTTTTATTTCTATTTGAAGAGAAAATAAAATCAAATTCTTATTTTTTAAAACTTCTATTGGGGGAGAAAAGTGGGGAGCCTTCTAATATCTGACATCTTTTTGCATAAAACTTAAAATCTGGCCCTGTGCATAGGACTTCTTTGGAATTCTTTCCAAGTATAGATGTACACATTATATATACCTTGATATTTACTGGACTAGGTAAGTAGCTAAATTAGATGTGTATGTATGTTGTTAGGGTTTTCCTCCATGAAGTGTTAACTTCTAAAGACCACAAAACCATATTCCAGATAATCTATGTCCAATAACACCTGATTTTCTATACATTTCTTAGTTAATGCCTGGATTCCATCCAAAGGTGAATATTGAAAGGAGAAGTTTGAATGTATTCCATGTAGTCAATTTAATATAGTCATGGAAAGGGGGAAGATGTTTTCCTACAAGAATTTTAGCAAAAGTATTGGAGTTTAAATTTCATGTGTGGCTTTTCCTTTATGAGGATTAGCTGCTGTGCAAGTCTGAAAAAAAATGCTTGGGAGAAGTAAAATTATAGATAGAGATAGTGTAAAACCAAGGGTGGCTTTTGAGTCACACTTAATAGGAATATAGAACTCTTTACACTTTCCAAGTTTTCTCCATTCTATTGGGACTCTTAAACTGAAATAATAATCTCTTTTTCCCTTTAAATAATTCTTGTCCTACTTTTAAGACTACTAGGGGAATAAAATAAAACACATGCAAAACTTAACATCAGCATTACTAAAACATATGTAACAGCATGTAGAAACTCCACAGACATTGTAAAAATTCATTTAAGACCGCAGAGAAAATCACCTAAAGTACAGACCAATATGTATTTGAATGGAGAGCATGGGTTTGGAGGGTAGGAAACTCAGAATTTACTTTTAGCTTTTTCATTGCCCAAATCTCTGCCTTCTGTGTAGTAATTGTTATCTACCTTAATCTTAGTCTCACCTTTCATATAGTTGAATGATAGTTTTGTCTTGTCTTCCAGAGATATTGGGAATGCTATGGTCATTTTCCTAATATTCTTAGTTTAAATGAAAGAAGGTGGCTAAATAACTCCAGACACCGCTTCTGTTACAAATGCTGATGAAATACAAGATAGCATGGCTCTCATAGCCTCATGAACCTGGCATTAGACATAAAGTCATTTGTAAAACATACAAGTTTATGATTACCTGCTATTCTCTTTGGATCCATAGTTCTATGGCCAAATTCCCTTTGGTAGATCTAGGTTCATTTAATCTTCCCTTTACCCTTGACTACCAAACATTATCTCCTTTACATTTAACCAGAAGCTTGAAACCAAGAACTCCTACATGTGATAGGTTTCCTTCTATTCTAAAATCTAATGGAGTCCCCTTGAGAGAGCTCAATGTGGTAGGAAATGAGGTGCTACAGATCAGTGGGCTTTAAGATTTCTCTCTTCAATGCTTAGGTCACTGGGGCCCTTTCTTTCCCAATTCTAATAGTTCCAAACAGCCAAAGAGTCCCTAGTCCTTGACCTTGAAATTTGGGCTTGGTTCCACAATCTTCAGAACTGGGAGTCAGCCCAAGTATAGCTCTTGTCTGGCTGCAGCCCAAAAGTTTGGTAAAACTCCTAGAAACAAAATATCCACAAACAAACAAAATTAACTAATACATTACTTTCATGTTATTTGAATTTAAATCAGAGCAATTACTTTTAAAAAGTCACATCAAAGAATTTCCCAATTTGCAAAAATATATTCTTTAGCAACATAATAGTTTTTAGGGACACATGGGTTATGTCTTAGGGAAAGTTTTGCATGACCTCCCATTAAACTTGGTTCTGTAAACCACTCTTAACAAGTCCACTGTGTAAGGCTGTGGTCAGCAACAACCTCATGGGCAGGTGATCTGTCCAGTCTCCCAGAACCCTATGTTTAAAAGTGCTCCATGCTTGGTTGAATGCTCTGGTATAGTCTTCTTGAAATTTTTTGGACTTGGGTTTTGTAAGTAAAGTTTGATGTGACAATGAAACATGAACGTGAGAAGAAGAGATATACACCCCTGTTGTTTGTCTCCCTGTTTGTATATAGTGTTTGCCATGGGTACACAATTCTTAGGGGATGCACAATGCATGGGAATTCACTAATACTCAAAACGAGTATAAGGTAAGCTTCTTATGTCTATGACTGAGTAAATAAGGGTACGGACAGCCATAAGAAGCAACACTCTTTATTAAAATCAAACTTGCTTTGAATTCAGAGGGATAAAATGGCAAAAATTAGTGTTACCCTCAAAGACTTAAGGAATGCAGCTGTAGTAGTCCTCATCACATCCCCACTAAATTCACCAATCTGGCCCTTGTGAAAACAGGACAGAACATGGCAGATTATGATGGACGGCATAAACTTAACCAAGTGGTAGGCTCAATCACAACCAATGTGTTGGAAGTGGGATTTTTATTAGAACAGATCTCTGAAATTTTGCATACAGCTATTAATATAGCATATGCATTCCTTCAATGCCCATCAAAAAGCTCTTTTTATTCACCTAAAATAAACTGCAAAACATATATATGTAGTCTTGTTTTAGGATTTTGCTAACTTTTCTCTCTCTGTCATAATAGAATCACAAGGGACCTTGATAATCTTGACATTCTGCAGGATATCATGATGATCTCTTATAGTGATGACATCATGCAAATTAAATCTAGTGAATAGGAAGTAAAAAGTATTCTGGATAAGATCTGGTATGATACAAGTGTAACTGAGAGTGGGAGATACTCTGTACATATTCAGGGACTTTTAAAAATTTTTTGTAGCCAATAGCCTACAGCATTTTGGGGTATCCCCTCCAATGTAAAAAACAAATTATTTCACCTTATGCTTCTGATAACTAGGAGACACAATACTTGTCAAATCTCTCCATATTTTAGGGAGAACATATACCACCCTGGGAAATATTGCTCAACACATTTGCTAAGTGACCTGAAAATCTGCCCAATTTTGAGTGGTGACCAGAACAAGGGAGGCCTCTGCATCATGTTCTGGTTCCGAAGTACCTGGTCCAGGTACTCAGATCACAGGACCTGGCCCATCCAAAATTGCTATAAGTCTCCATAGTAGACCAGGATGGATTATAGAATACATTCCAACCACCAAAATTTGATTTGCAGTGCAGACTCCTAAGATTCTAGAGTGAGATCATGCCATTGAAGAAGAGAATTATTTACTGTTTAAAAAACAGCTCCTCAGAGATTCAAATAAGTAAGATGGTGGAATAGGCAGCTTTGTTCTACCACAGAGATACATCAACAGTGTAACAAGCCTTTATGAAAAATACAGAAACCAATTAAAAAGTAATAGTAACAAAAATAATCACAAAACCAAGAATAGCTGCATTGAAACGGATGAGAAAAGCAATTAAATTCTGTCCACAATAGCTCTAATCCAGCCAGCACAGCATGGTATAATGAGAAAATGCCTAGCTTGTGGCTTTTCCTTTGGGAGGAGAGACAAAAGTGGACTGCATGTCTGAAGTTCTGGCCATGTGGGGCTGCCCGAGGGACTGGTTTCTTTCTCATCTAACTCAGAGCACCAGTGAAGAACTGGCAGAGTTTGGAAGCCTGGGTCTCACGGAGGACTGAGGAGAGCTCAGCAATTTCTTGCAGCACCAGAAGACTGCAGTGCCACAGACAACTTTAAGATAGATATATATATATGTGTGTGTGTGTGTGTGTGTGTGTGTGTGTGTGTGTGTATAAAATCTTCTTTATTCATTCATCTGTTGATGGACATCAGGGCTCCTTCCATATCATGAACACTGCTGCTATAAATGTTGGGTGCAAGTGCCCATTCAAATCACAATTTCTGTATCTTTTACATGAGTACCTAGTAGTGCAATTGCTGGGTTATTATTCTATTTTTAACTTTTTGAGGAATCTCCATGCTGTTTTCCAGACTGGCTGCATCAGTTTGCATTCTCACCACTCACTCTTGAGTGGAATTTAAGAAACAAAACAGATGAACATAGGTGGAGGGAAGGAAAATGAAATAAGATATAAAGAGAGAGGGAGGCAAACCATAAGAGACTCTTAACTATAGAGAAAAAACTGAGGGTTACTGGAGAGGGGTGGGGGATGGGGTAATGGCATGAGGGTCCCTAAGGAGAGCACTTAATGTAATGAGCACTGGATGTTATATGCAACTTGAATCATTAAATTCTACCCCTGAAACTAATAATACACTGTATGTTAACAGACTTATTAACTTGAATTCAAATAAAATAAATAAATAAATAAATAAATAAATAATCTCAAAAAGAAGATAGATCATTTGAAATTATGGAGTCAGGGGAACAAAAAGAAAAAAGTGAAGAAAATTTAGGGGACTTCCAAATGAACCAATGTATGCATAACAGAAATCTGTAAAAGAGGATAGAGCAAAAAGAGTAATTTCTTATTTGAAGAAATAATGGCTGCAGACTCTTAATCTGAGGAAGGAAATTCACATCCAAATTCAAGAAGCTAAAAAAACTTGAACTAAGATAAACCTCAAGAGACACACACGAAGACATATTATAGACCAACTTAAAAGTCAAAGACAGAGAGAATCTAGAAAACAGTGAGAGAAAAGCGACTCATCATGTACAAGCTTCCACAAGATTATCGATGGATTTCTTTGCAGAAACATTATAGATAAGAAAGGAAGTGGATAACACATTTAAAGTATTGGAAAACAAAGCAAAACAAAACATAACAAACTACAAACTAAGAATACTATATACAGCAAACTCTCCTTCAAAAATGAAGAAATAAAGACCTTCCAGACGAAGCTGAGGGAATTCATACCATGAGACCTGCATTGCAAGATGCTAAAGAAAGTTCTTCAGGTTAAAATGAAAGGATGCTAAACAAGAACACAAAGGTATGCAAAAATATAAAGCTCTTTGGTAAAACTAAATATATAGACAAATACAGAATCCTAAAATACTACAATGGTGATACGTAAGTCAGTTTCATTCTGGTATAAACTTTAAAAGATAAAAGCTTAAGAATGACAACTATAAAACTATGTTAATGAATAGAAAATATGGAAGATGTAATTTGTGACATCATAACTTTAGGGGGAGATAAAAGACGTAACATTTTGTATATGATTGCAATTAAACCATTTTCGGTTTAAAATAGATTATTATAGGGGTTTCTAGGCGGATCAGTCAGTTAAACATCTGACTTGATCTCAGGTCAGGTCTTGATCTGGGGATCATGAGTTCAAGCCTTGCAGTGACCTCCACACTGGGCAGGAGCCTATCTTAAAAAAGTAAAATAGATTATTTTTTGTGTAATCCTCATGGTAACCACAAAGGAAATACCTATAGAAAATACAAAAAAAGAAGTAGAAAAGAACTAAGGCATGCAACCTTAAAAAAGTCAACAAAATATGAAGGCAGCAGGAAAGGAAAAGAGGAATAAAATAACTAAAAGACATACAGAAAGCAATGAACAAAATGGTAATAATAAGTCCCTCTCTATTAATCATTAATTACGTTAAATGTAAATGGGTTAAACTCCCCAACCAAAAGATATAGAATAACTGAATAGATTTTAAAAGAATAAGACCCAACTAAATACTATCTGCAAGGGACACATTTTAGATGTAAGGACATATATAGGCTGAAAGTGAAATGATGGGAAAGATAACCAAAAGAGAGCAGGGGTAGCCATATGTATGTCAGAAAACATAGACTTTAAGTCAAGTAACAATAATGGTGGGAGGCTGCAATACCCTGTTTTCAATAATGGACAGAATGACTAGACAGATCAATAAGGAAACAGAGGATGTGACTAACACCATAGATGGATGAGATGTAACAGAAATAAAAAGAACACTTCACTCAACATCAGCAGAATACATATTCTTCTCATGTGTATATGGAACATTCTCTAGGATAAGTCATATGTTAGACTATAAAACATATCTTAACAAATTCAAGAAAAATGAGATCATACAAAATATCTTATCTGATCACAGTGAAATGTAACTAGAAATCAATAGCAAGAGGAAAACTGGAAAATTCAAGCACATGTGCAAATTAAACAACACACTCTTAAAATTCCAAGACTGAATCATTATGAAATAAAAAATATGAACAGAACTATAACAATAAGAATATTGAACCAATATTCAAAAACGTCCCAACAAACAAGAGCTGAGGGGACCAGATGGCTTCACTGTGGAGAACTCTATCAGAAATTTAAATTAACACCAATCCTTCTCAAATTCTTACAAAAAAGTAAAAAGGAGGAAACACTTCCAAATTCAATTTACAAGGCTGATATTATCCTAATACCACAATTAAAACACTATAAGAAAAAACTACAGACCAACATACTTGATGAATACTGAAGCAAAAATCCACAACAAGATACCAGCAAACTGAATTCAACAGCACATTAAAAGGATTACACACTATGGCTCAGTGGGATTTATTTCTGAAATGCAAGGATGGTTCAATATGGGAAAATCAATCAGTATAATAACAGAATGAAGGGGGGGAATCACGTGATTATTTCAATTGCTGCACTAAAAGTATTTGATAAAACTGAACACTCTCTAATGATAAAAACACTCAACAAACTAGGAAGAAGGAAATTACTTTAACATAACGAAGGCCACATGTGTAAAACCCAAGTACAAAAAGTCGTTATACGGTCTATGTCCATTAGAGATAGAATCCATGAGATCAAGAACAAAAGAATTGAGGTAGAAGTGACTTATTCTTACAATCATGTTCAGTGACCAATTTGGAAATTTATGCTTTCTGTCTCTGCACCAGGCTCTGTGGGATTATATGTTCTATTGCTAGAATGGAAGGCTTATACCAGGGGATGGTGTTTGGGTTTCACTAACTCCAAAGTTACTGCTATCACTTAGTCATTTGGGGTTATTCATGCCAGTAGACCATACGGTAAGAAGAAATCCTAATTGGAGTATGTGACCACCATGAACAGATACTGTTGCTACTGTGCAATGACGTCAAGCGAGTGTATGTCTGGCATTCAAGAGATTCACTGGGGGAGCCTGTCGGTATTCAGTGCCAGTGATAACCATGAATGGGTAGCGGCAGCAAGTGAGTCTGACAAAAATCCCCAAAATTGGAGGATTAGAAATTTCAGAAATGAGAGTCTGGGTCATTTTGCTGGCAACTGAAAGCAGCTGAAAGGAATGTGGAAAGCACAATAGAGGAAAGTAATGAATATCACTAATGAAATGATGGCTAGTTGCTTTAGCAACAGGGACTGTAGATAGCTCCACTTATCATCTTGTGTCTTTTTTTTTCCCTAATAAATTTTGTGTGGCCACAACTTTGAAGAATTCCTAACACAACAAAATGAACTCAATACAGGGACATGAATGTATCTGAGAAGTACAAAGGATAATTGTAGCCAGTGCCTTTGCTGCTCAGCTCCTATCCTCTGTACTCACTGTCCCCAGACACACCTGCAGGTTTGTACATGAAGCACAGCTTCTTTCTTGCAAATCATTTGACTGAGAGCGATGTCTGGCCATCGGAACATGTTAAGCCCACAGAGGACAGACTGAGAGGAACTGGGACTAAAAGTTCTGCCAGCAGCACCAACAGATAACAAACAGGAGTTAGTAGACACATACCTAGGCTTTCTTGCTTTCTGGTGGGGTAACTTTGAGATATGGTTGTCATTCAGCAGTCATCAATGAGCCTGAGGACTAATTGCTCACAGTGGCTGACTGGCTGTTAACACCTTTCTGTCACCTTAATTCCCTTCCCTCCAAATGAACTGGCACTCAAATCTAATTCATGGTCTGGTTCTGAAGGACTACAATTTACAGCAAGAGATTTTTTAACCCAGGTCCCCCTGAAACCAAACCATGAACTCTTAAGCACTATGCTATCCTTCAATGTCCCTTAAAATGTGGCCTATGGAATAACTGCCTTAGAATCACCAGGTGACAACGTTTAAAATGAAGATTGCCATATAGTCAATGATACGCTAATAGCATTGTACTGTGAGAGGTGGTAGTGTAGTGAGCATAGTGTAATGGTATAAAGAAGATGAATCGCTATGCTGTCCACCTGAAACTAATGTAATGTTGTGTGTTAACTATATTCAAATAAAAAGAATTTTTAAAAAATGAAGAGGTAGAAGGAAAATAAAATAAAATAACATAAAATAACATAAAATAAAATAAAATATTCCCAGGCAGATGGGTCTTAAAAATTCTGGAGCTTAAAAATGGCTTCAGTATTTTGAATCTCAGTTAAGATTTCCAAGGCCAAGGAGGATTCTCTTTCTACATGTGCTAATTGTATATCATTTCAACTCATGTAGACTGTCCCTAAAATGATTTTCTACATTCTTATTTCAGGTATGTATGTATGTTGCTTATACTATATGCTTATGCTTATGGATACACTTTAGTTTCTCATAGTAGATCAACAGTTTTCAATGAGCTGGGGCGCCTGAGTGGCTCAGTTGGTTAAGTGACTGCCTTCGGTTCAGGTCATGATCCCAGGGTTCTGGGATTGAGCCCCGGATCAGGCTCCCTGTCTGCTTCTCCCTCTGCCCCTCCGCTTGTTCATGCTCTCTCTTTCTGTCCAATAAATAAAATCTCAAAAATAAAAAAAAAATTTAAAAAGAGTATTTAACAAGCTAAAGTAAGGAAATTCTCTAATCACAGGAAAACAAAATCCAAGGAGAAGAGAAAATGTCTTGAAGAAATGGATTTTTGGTCCTTCTTTCTCCATCTGCCAACAATTTACCATGAGCCCCTGAAAAGTCCAGTTAACCTCTTAGTGTCTGTGCTTCCTTATGTATTAAATGGGACTCATAACCTTATGAGGTAAGGGCACTAAACAACTGAATTATTTAATATTAGATGATCTATAATCTGCCACACAATATTATTTTGAAGATGCCCATACATTATTGATTGCTGAAGGCACTTATCTCACATTATTTGAGTATGCAGTCTCTCGCAAATTTCAGCTATTATACACACTTTTTAATAGGTGGCAATAAGATACATGCTGTGAGATATTTTTAGCTAAAGTGAGTTAATCCTTGCTGACGACGAACACTAAAATGTTTTAGGGCTCTGTGAAAATGATAAACCTAATCTTCATCGCAGATGATAAATATTACTGTATTTATTTGTAGTTCAGTAAAACTTTGGCAGCCAGGGATTTAACATCCTAGTTTGTATTCTTTATAAACAATCTCAGAGATTAATGTCACAGAGTAATCTGCAGTTCTGTGGTGGCATAAATTTGAATTGTACACACTAAGAGCCTGATATGTGGGAGCCGGTCTCAATGGCACTGAGAGAAGCTAGCTAGCTTCTCTTCACATGTACTCACCTTAGCCCTGTCCTTTTCTCTCAGATACGGTAGCTGTTCCTAAGTGATAAAACCTTAGTATATTTGTGAAAAATGGCTCTTCTGGGAGAAATAAACCATTGCTAGTGCTGGCGATGAAACTGAAGAAGTCTAAGAAGTGCTTATTCTTAGCCAGAGAAGAGAGATTTTTAATAAATTAAGGGGTGGAATGTGGCAGTTGGCAGACTTAAATCCATGATGCGATGGAGTCCACCAAATGGGTATGAGAACCAGAAAAATCACTCTATGAAATTACTTGAGCAATTGTCCTCACCAAATCAAAATTTCATCCATTTGTACATTTTTATTCTTTTTTTAAAATGGCTAATCTGAAGGTCAGAAAAGAAGTTTTCAATTTCAATTTTATTTTTTTTAAGCATTTTGTAGGAGAGGTTATATGTTACAGTAGTGTTCTTTCTCATTTCTTTTGTCATTTTTCATAGCGTTTTAGTTGATTTTTCTGCATTTTTGTGGGAGGAAATCACAAATTTCTATATGGAAGTGTTATCTCCTATTGTTTGACATTTGAACCATTAGAGTCCTTATTTTGGTATACTGTATGAGCACTTCAGAAAAAAAATGTTAAGATAGAGATACCCGACATATTGCTATTGTCCTTGACTTGAATGGGAATATTTATAGAGTTTCTCAAAGTGTATTTTGTAGAACAATTGCTCTCTTTCAAGAAAGAAGTCAATGATAAATTAAACTTTAGAAATATGCCATATGTTGTTCCCATGTTAGAAAGTCAAAGAATGGGTGCCCGGGAGCCTCAGTCGTTAAGCTTCTGCCTTTGGCTCAGGTCACGATCCCAGGGACCTGGGATCTAGACCTGCATTGGGTTCCCTGCACGGTGGGAAGCCTGCTTTTCCCTCTCCACTCCCCTCTGCTTGTGTTCCCTCTCTCGCTATATCTCTCTGTGTCAAGTAAATAAAATCTTTTAAAAAAAAGTCAAAGAATATATTCACTTACTTATTAAGTGTGCTAAGTAGCTCTATAGTTTAATCTTCTATGGTTTAATTTTATTTAATCCTGGGGTAAACAATCTTCCAGAATTTAAAAAAAGAGAGAACAGTTTTTGATGTCTTATGAAGCCAACATAATTTTGATACCACATTAAAAGGAAAAAAGTATTTAAATCAGTTATCAGTTTTTAATCTCATTCTTATAGGTCATCATTCAATGTGAGAGCAGCAGTGGTAAGGAAAACCCCTACCACCACGTCTCCAGTGGTCACTCTAGAATGGACACCAAGCCTTCTAACCATTGAAACAAAGTCATAAATGAAAGCTTTCCAACGTGAACAATTTCCATAAAAATAATAGGAACAGCTATTGTGCTAGAGATTGTTGGCCACTAAACTTTGTTGATTACTGAGACAAAATTTACCTACATCTTTTGCAGACTTACAGACTAGTTTAGTCAAAGAATCATAAGGCAAAAGGTATAAAACTTTGATACATTTGCAAGTAGTTTTCCTGTCTGAACCATGATGTTTTTGCTACATGATTGCCGTTATGATCCATTTTCCTCCATTTCAGACTATCTTACTCGTCAAAGCTACTTCCGTTGTCCATGAGAAATTGAATACATAATAAACTTAATAAAGTCAAACTTATGAAATACATTTATACAAATAAAAATCCCTTTTCTCTTTAATAACTTCATACAAAAGGCAGTTGTAAAATGTTTAAAAATTTACCGTTGCTGTTTGCTTCTATTAGTTACATCTCTGCGCTTCAGTGAGATTTGCTAAAAATACTCTTTTGCTTCTCTTTTGGCCAAGTTTTGAGATCATACATCAGGCTTTTTCACTATATTTTGAGACAGTCTATATATTTTATTAATTAACTCTCTCCAAAGATTTAAAGGCTTCACATGTTAAGCCTACACTGCAATAATTTCAGTCATATTTATTGGTATATTTAGGTTTTCTGTATTCTCTTTAATCAATATTGGTAATGTTAATTTTCCTAAAAAGTATCATTATTTCCAGATTTGGAAAGTCTTAGAAATACCTTTCACTCATGGTTATAATAAAAAGTACCTTTTACCACTTTCTCACTAACATTTTCCTCATGTTGGGAAGGCAAAAGAGAGAAAGAAGAAGAGAAAGACAGTGTTAGTAGTAAGAGCAAAGGAGCATAGGAGAATGGAACAGAAAACGCTGCTTTAGTATTCCTTTCTAAATCAGACTTCTTATTAAGAGACAAGTTAGGTAAGAGAAGTGAAGGTGGATATACAAGGTAAAGGATGGGCTCTCAAAAATTTAGGCAGGCCACTGTTACCCAAATTTCTTCAGCTATAAAAAAAAATTTATATTAACTATATTCAACTTTTGGTGTGAAGATTAGGTAAAATATTCTATATTTCTCTGAAATATAATCCTACATAAATATAAACTAGTAGTATTATTTTATAAATTTCATATGTTCCAATCCTGACTCATCCTCTTCTAGCAAATTTCCATTTTAAATGATAAAAGATGGTTTTTTTTTCTAGGGGATGATGATTCAAAACAGTACAAGTTATTGATGGCAGGTTCTGGCTGACCATGGACCAGCCAAGAAAAAAGCCCTTATAAGATCGGATCAGCATGTGTGTGTGTGTGTGTGTGTGTGTGTGTATGTATATATACACATGCACTCATTATTACTGAAAAGGAGATATAATCATCAATATTGGTCTTCTAGATGAATTTTTAAATAATACTTCAGCAAACAATTATAACTTTGGAACTACTACTGCCCTCCTTGAAAATAGTCAGTAGTAAGTGTAAAAAGAGAAATAAGTATTTAAAAGATGTGACACCTTGAGAAGAAATATGATCAAAAGAGAGAAAGACATTGGCCTGCAGCCCAACTACCTATCTTCTGTTCATTAACCTTTCTATCTAATTTCCCTCATTCCTGCCTCCATGATCTAGGCAATTTATGGTTGGTTCTTTGATGATAGCTGCTGGGAAAGTTATTTGATTTTTTTTTAAGATTTTATTTATTTATTTGACAGAGAGAGAGCGAAATCACAGGTATGCAGAGAGGCGGAGAGAGAGGGGAAAGCAGGCTCCCCGCTGAGCAGAGAGCCCGACATGGGGCTCGATCCCAGGACCCTGAGATCATGATATGAGCCGAAGGCAGGGGCTTAACCCACTGAGCCACCCAGGTGCCCCTGATTTTTTTCCTATTTTTAACATCATCTCCCTCTTGTTTTGCATTTCATCTATTGTTTTGTTAACAGTGGCAACATCTCACTTGTAAAGAGGGTTTATACTTAATGAAAGCCATCATTTGAGACATTTAGCAAATGTCCCTAATTTTTGGGGTGTCCCAAAGGCAGACACCCCAAAAGTTAGGGACAGCGAGAGAGGGAACACAAGCAGGGGCAGTGGGAGAGGGAGAAGCAGACTCCCCACCAAGTAGGGAGCCCAATGTGGGGCTCAATCCCCAGGGTCCTGGGATCGTGACCTGAGCCAAAGGCAGGTTCCCTCTCTCTCTCTCTGTCAAATAAATAAATAAAATCTTAAAAAAAAACCATGTCCCTAACTTTCTTTACCCTATATCCTTGTGGGTGGCAAACAGTGTTTTGTTCATTAAAAGCATGAGCTGCGGGCCTCTGGGTGGCTCAGTCAGTTAAGTGTCTGCCTTTGGCTCAGGTCATGATCCCGGGGTCCTGGGATCAAATCCTGCATTAGGTTCCCTGCTCAGCGGGGAGTCTGCTTCTCCCTCTGCCCCTCCCCTCCACTCATGCTCTCTCTCTCTCGCTCTCTGTCGCTCTCCCTCACAAAAACAAATAAATAAATTAAATAAAAGCAAGAAAAAAACCAAGAAAAAAAAAAGGTGCACTTAACTGAAGCCCAAGGTATTAAGACCATGGAAATATCATTCTGCAGCTCATTAAAACATCTATGGAAGTGTACTTCTCTAGAGAAAAATAACCAAACAAAATGTCCATGCTCCATGCTTTCCGCAGGCATCAGTCTGCATAGCTAGAGTGTGGAGGAGGGGGAAGTGCTGTGGTCCTGCAAAACTTCGGATTCACCTGCGCATCAGATGCCCCAAACTGGAGACATTACATTAAAAATGAACTTCATGAATATCACCAGCTTATTTGGGAGAGTGGGTATGACAAGGAGGACCATCTCATGAATGTAAAATATTTAGATAGGCAGATGCACAATAATGGCTGTGCTACAGAGGTGCAAATCTAATTTTCTCCTGTCTTCCTTCTTCTCCACTGGGTAACCCAATTTCTTAAGATAAAATGACGGAGACGGTTCAGTAATGACCGAGAAAATCAGATGAACAACTGTAAATAAGTGACCTGCGCTGTGAGGCACGCAGAGTTACGTGACACTTGGGAAACCAGTATTTGTATAATATTTAATTCACAAACCACCTTGAAACCAGATCCTTACATTCTTCCTACGCTAGATGTGGTATTTTGGAATGCTTTTCCACTTTTCAAATGGAATAAACAAGCCAAGACTCGGAGATATTCAATGACGAATCCTGTGCTTTAGAGCGGCTATGCACGTAGCTGGGACCCAAACCCAGCTCCCAATCCCGTGCTTTCCCTGCCTTTCTGTGGGAAGGTACAACCCACCCATATGAAACCACCGAGGATTAAGCAGACCAAATAAGGGGGACACTAGCTGATGGGTGCAGCTGGTGGGCCGACACGGCGTATTTGACTTAGCAGTGGACTGAAACAACACCGAGACCAGCTGGAAGGTTTCTTACTGACCTATCTAGTGGTATACCCATATGAGAAATACTGTGGCACACGTCTGTAAAACATGTATTGATTCAATCTGCGAGCCATGCTTGGATTGGCCTTCCGCTTGTGGCTAGCATATGGACCCGGTAGCTAAAGATTCTTCAGGTTCCTTTTGTCCTGGTTGGTCTCTACATCAGCAGGTAAACAAAATCTTGTAACCACCGCACCCCCCCCCCGCCCACCCCCCGCTCATGCATCACTTCATGTATTTTTAAAATCATTATTAAAATGCTCAAAAGTTGGAGCATTCGAAGGAACTCCCCCACCCCTTGTTTGCAGGACTTTATTGAGTGCTCTCTGAACTGGGGATTTAGACTCAAAGACTCTGACCATTTCTCATAACCATCATTGTTCCTACTGAATTTTCCCGAAAGGTATGGAAGCTGATCCTAAAACATTGAGATCATCAAAAAGGATGAACAGATTTTTCTAGGTGACTCCTTCAGCCTGTTGTAAATTACTCTCTAGGAGAGGACATAAGATTCTTCTCTCCCTTAATAATAAATGCCAGTTCTTGGATCATTGTTTCTAAACCATGATTAGAGCTGTCCTGAAAGCCTCATGCCAGGTTCCCTCAGCTTTCTGCATTAGCATACAGTTGCATGGTTTCTTTGTTCCAAGAAAAAGCCCTGAGACAACTCTGCTGTCAAAAATATGTTTTTCCCTAAGTGGGAGGTCAATAGCATCTCCATATCCCCAGCGGAGAAGAAGAAATGAGATGCCAAGTGTGACACCCACTAATCATCTACCTTTCAGGACTTGATTGGGTAATTTTCTCCAAGAATGAAGAAGCTGACAGAAATGCTTTCAAGACGGAAAGTGGGCTTGTAAACCTGCCTGACTTATTATTTTCTGCCTGAAAGCAATAAACATCTGTTTTCTTGATAAAGTAACCAGGTTCATATTTGAGGAGAACAAGCCTATAGCTGGCCTCCAATTATTGATTCTTCTTGAGAACACTGCCCCAGGAGGCTCTGTGCAGTGAAATACTGAACTTTACCCCAGGCGCTCTAGATTTCCTGATACAGTCTGTCAATAGCCCAAATTCCATGACATGAGACATTTTCTCATGCTATAAAATAGCTGGCTGTTCATTTTGATTGAGATATTGGAGTAGGCCATATATATAAACCAGTCTTACTGCTGAATAGCCAGAATTCATTTCCCTGGACTAGATAATAGTTAGGTCTAGAAAGAGATGGGACTTTTGTCTTGTGGCGTGTGTGTGTGTGTGTTGTGTCTGAGTCTTATTATCATACTTAGAACACTCAGACACTCAGACTCTTGGTTCTTGACTAACAAAAGCTTATCCTATTATCTACTATTTTAAAGCTATAATAAAACTATTCTTTTATTCATTCATTTATTCAGCAAATTTTTTAAAAAGATTTTATTTATTTATTTGACAGAGAGAGAGATCACAAGTAGGCAGAGAGGCCGGCAGAGACAGGATGGCAGAGAGAGGCAGGCAGAGAAAGAGGAAGGGAAGCAGGCTCCCTGCTGAGCAGAGAGCCCTATGCAGGGCTCCATCCCAGGACCCTGGGATCATGACCCGAGCCGAAGGCAGAGGCTTAACGCTCTGAGCCACCCAGGCGCCCCTATTCAGCAAATTTTTTTTAGTATCTCTATGTGCCAGATATTTTTTCAGGTACTTAAAAAAATTAAGATACAAAAGACAATAATCTCGGGGCGCCTGGGTGGCTCAGCGGGTTAAGCCGCTGCCTTCGGCTCAGGTCATGATCTCAGAGACCTGGGATCGAGCCCCACATCGGGCTCTCTGCTCAGCGGGGGGCCTGCTTCCTCCTCTCTCTCTGCCTGCCTCTCTGCCTGCTTGTGATCTCTCTGTCAAATAAATAAATAAAATCTAAAAAAAAAAAAAAAAAGACAATAATCTCTCTCCTCCTGGAGATTTAGATTATAGGCAATAAACAACAAGTATAGTAAAGAAAGAGATTGTACACTCTGGTCGGGGAGTGGGGAATGAACAGAGTAATGGAAATCAGAAAAGACAGGTAGTGAGTGGAAGACAGCTGCAATTTTTAAAAGAATGATCAAGATTACAACTCACTGAGAAGGTGACATTTGAGCAAAGTCTTGATGGAGATGAGAGAGTATCCATACATCCAGATCCTCAAGGAAGAATATTTTAGGGAGAAGGGAAAGCCAGTGCATGGGCTAGAAGGCCAAGAAGGCAAGAACATGTCTGAGAAGTTCAAGCAGCATCAAGGAAGTCAGTATTCCCAAAGAGGAGGATCAAGCAGGGAAGAAGCAGAATTTAACATCAGAGAAGTAAGACCAAAAGGGCAGAAAAGGAGCATGCAGACCCTTTTGACTGTAGTGAGAACTTTGGCTTGTACCCTGAGTGAAATAAAGTCTTTTACTGGGTATTAAGCAATGGGGCTATATGACTTGACTTGCATTTTAAAAGAATCACTACCTACTTTGTTAAATAAAAGCAAAAAACAAAACAAAACTGTGGATATCAGGTAGCAGGTGTAGAATCAAGGAGTTGTTTCAGGAGACTACTGCAAATATCCAAGCAAGATGTTCAGAAAAGAGTGGTAGTGATAGAGGTGGTGAGAAGTTTGGGACTCTGAATATATTTTGAAGAGTCAACAGGATTTCATGTTATGCTGCGTGTAAGGTTTGAAAGAGTCAAGGATGACCTCAAGATTTTTTATTTCAGCAACTGGGGAAATGGAGATGTATCAATAGAGATCGGGAAAACTGTGGATGAAGTGATTCTGGGGAAAAATATCATAACTTCAGTCTTGACATGTTATTTTGAAATGTTTATTAGTTAACCTAATGGAGATGTTACATAGGGAGCTATTTTTTTTTAAGATTTTATTTATTTATTTGACAGACAGAGATCACAAGTAGGCAGAGAGGTAGGCAGAGGGAGGGGGAAGCAGGCTCCCCGCTGAGCAGAGAGCTCGATGTGGGGCTCGATCCAGGACCCTGAGATCATGACCTGAGTTGAAGGCAGAGGCTTTAACCCACTGAGCCACCCAGGCACCCAAGGTAGCTATTTTTATAGGTGTAGATTTCAGATGAAAGATAAAGGGGAGGTATAATTTTTAAATAGCTATGGTAATTAAAATCATACTGCTGGAGGACATGACCAAAAGAATAAATATAGATAGAGAACTAAAGACTGAGCCCTAGAGCATGCCAAAGTTAAGAGGTCAGGGATAAGAAGAGGAACCACCAAAGAACAAAAAAGAGAACATGGTGTTCTAAAACCACCTCCTGCAACAAGGAGGAGAGAGTCACTAAATGTACAAACGTGAGATTCGTAAGGTAAAGACTGAAATAGACCACTGAGTTTAGCAATGTAAATCTCATTGGTGACCTTGATAAAGGCTGTCTAAGAATGAGAACATAGCTGGTAACAAGATAGGGAAAACCTGTGTAGTTTCTTTTCGAGTAAGTACAAAAGCTAAAGTGGAAGCTGGTGAGGGGAATGGAATCAAAATAAGTTTTTTGTTTTCAAAATAAGAGAAATAATGAAGTTTACATGTCATGTTGATGGAAAATTCCAGAACAGAGGGAAAAAATTTAATGATGCAGTAGAGAAGAGAGTATTCCTAAAGTAATACCTTGGGGTAAATGAACATAGCTGAGCTGTGGAGCCCTGGACAGATTGGTTTTGAATGGGAGCATAGGTATTCCATCTATGGTTACAGGTGGACAGACAGAGTAGGTGGGGACAGATGTGGATACCTGGGAAGACGTAAAAATATGAGTCTTTTGAATGCTTCTGTTTTCTGAGTGAGGTAAGAAGCAAGGCTATCAGGTGGAAATTATGAGGACGGCGGGGGGTGGGTATTTTTGAACGTCTGAAGAAAGGAGAGTGTGGGATATAGTTGTTTATGCCCTTTATGTTTGAAGTGAGGTCCTTGGGGGGTGCATGGGTGGCTCAGTTGTTAAGCGTCTGCCTTCGGCTCAGGTCATGATCCCAGGGTCCTGGGATAGAGCCCCACATCACACTCCTTGCTCCACGGGGAGCCTGCTTCTCCCTCTCCCACTCCCCCTGCTTGTGTTCCCTCTCTCGCTATCTCTCTCTCTGTCAAATAAATAAATAAATATTTAAAAAACACACACACACAAAAAATAAATAAAGTGAGGTCGTTGGGCCAGCAGCAGTGGCATCACCTGTGAGGTTGTTAGAAATGCTGACTCTCAGGCCTCAGAGCAACTGAATCAAAAAATGCATGTTAACAGGATCCCCAAGTGTTTCACATGCACATTAAAATTTGAGAAGCTCTGGCCTTGACAGTCTGCCGTAGTGGGAAGAGCATAAAAGGTATGAACTTTTGATCCAAATAAACTGAATTCTAACTCTACCATTTAGAAGTCATGTGATTTTCAGAATGTTATATAAGCTCTGTGTATAGGTTTCCTCATCTGTAGATTGGGGAGAACCCTTACTATTAGCCTGATGGTGATGGTAGTTGTAATAATGATCAGTAACAGTCACTGAGTGCTCTATCAGTCACAGTCTTGGCAGGAAACAGAATTCACTTACATGGTTTCAATAAGCCATTCTCAGCTCTGGCTTGATTACCTGCAGAGCTCTCACATAGCACGAGTGCGCCCAGACCCCAACCCAGGCCTGTTACATCAATCTCTAGGGACAGGGGCCCAGGCATTTGTAGTTTTCAAAAGCTCCCCTGGTGATGATAATGTGCAGGAAGAATTGAGAACCACTGCTTTTAGTGAGTAGATTTTAATGAAGGGACTGCTTGCAGAGATTTGGGCAGAGTCAAGGAAGCAGAAATGGGATGTTAAAGCACTCAGGGAGCAGCAGCAGGGGGAAGGTGTTAACCTTCCAGGGCAGCAGGGACACAGGGAGCAAACAGGGTCACTGGGCCAGTGGCGGAGGGCCACCAGGTAGAGTTTCATAATGGAGGGACTGGGTTACTGCCAGAGAAGTAAGCAGAGGAGGGCAGGAAGGGAATTCTCTGGTCTCTCTCTTCCTCTCTCCTGGTTCCCTGACACTTCCTCCCATTGGCTGGCCCCAAACTAAAGTTGGCTGGCGAGGGAACCTGGGTGATATAGTCCTTTCTTTCCTGGGAAGAGACCAGGAGAGAGAAGACGGGAGAATGAACAGGTGGTGGGGGTGGGGGGGTTTGCTGAGGATCAAATGGAGAGTAGTCAGTCAGCCCAAGCACTTACTACGGACCAGGCTCTCTTCCAAGTGTTTTACATGTATTAACATTTTAGTAAATGGTTTCATTCTTTTTCATTAGAATCCAGTACTTTTTTATTGAACAAAGGATATGTTCCAGATCAATTAATTACTGGAGACAGGTAAATATTTAATCCATTCAGATGCACTATTACCAGAATAGTGCTTTGCATTGGTCTTCAGTAGTAAGGCTTTATAAGGCCCAAAGCTCACCATGCACATTCTCTAGGCCTGCTGTGTGCCCCTAGTAAATTCTTGGTAATCATCTGGTTATAGGAATACAATCCGGGTGATGAAACAACTTGCCCTTGTCCTAATGACTTAGCTTTCTAATTTTGTCTTAGGAAAACATGATAGAGAAAGACACAGTGGGCATCCAAATTTAGATACTGTCAGAATTCTAAGACGCATTACATGAACTACATGAAAGAAGTCTACAAGACCAACAACAGTTAACCAATGATATTTACAAGGTTTCCTACTCGGAAGAGGGAGATTTGCTTATTTTGACCCAAAGAGTCGCCATCGTCAAAGCTGTGGTTGGATCTCGGTTGACTCCAGTGTTACACAGCAGATGGGAAATAAGCAGCACTAGCACAGGTGGTTGTCAGGCAAGGCTCATCTCTGGCAACAACCACTTCCCCCTACAGCGACCGCATTCCATTTATGGATCAAAAAGATGTATCCAGGGAAAGTGAGGACTGGGATGGGGCGCCCAGGGTGGGGGCAGAGCTGAGCCATTGCTCAGAAGGAACACGAGCACGATCTATACAGGGCAGTTCTCCAAGTCCTGCTCTCCAGCATTTTGCTTCCTCTGACTACATTCACCATTGCCTTACCCGGGGTTAGAGCAACCCATTGCCTTTCAAATTTGTTGCAAAGCGTCACTTTTGAAGAAAGTGTTCTGAGGGAGAGATCATAGTCTTTAAAACAACCTCCTGTTTGTCTAGTGCAGGTTTACTGCTTCATTAGAATTTCATATCAAGACCTGGCTTTCAGACCACATTGAGCAAACCATTTTTTTTTTAACTTTTCTAAAAATTTATTTTGTAGTAATCTCTACGGCCGACATGGGGCTCAAACTCCTGACGCGGAGATCAAGGGCGGCATGCTCTTCCGACTGAGCCGGCCAGGTAGCCGTTGAGCAAACCCTCTTAAAGGTATTATCTGGCATATCGTCTTGTTAGCGGTTTCTAGGGAAAAGAAAAGTCTACCAAATTCATAGACACTCTTTCCTAAATTTGGAATTCAAGCACCGGGACTCTCTATGAGAGAGAAATTGTTCTCCAAGCCCACCACACCCCAAAGGCTTTAGACTGCTTTCACATTCAGACACTCTACTGCAGAGTTAATGAAGACCGTGTCTCAGCACTGGTGGTATTTATTTAACATGTACTGCAAACCCAGCTGACACTTCCTAATGAGTTTATTGCTGCTGTGGCGTTAAAGCTCCCCCACTCAATAAGCATAAACTTGAGTGTCAAAAATGAAACATAGTCCTGATGCTTAAATGGCCTGTATCGATCCTCTAGCGGTCTAACTGCTCCAGTCTGGTGCCAGTCCTCTAATTTGTGCCCCAGAGTGTACAGCCGCACTTGATTTAGATGTCAGAATAAGGCAGCACATCAGTTTGAGAAATCAACTGCAACATTCTAAAAAATTGGCCTGGATAGCTTCACCTTGCAGTGTAAAGATCATTGCTCCCATGTAAACAAGGGGCTAACTAATATTATTCCCATAGACTTTTTTTTTTTTTGAGTGTTTTATCAAAGGAAATGTCCTCACAGTCAAAGCTTGCTGTGTTTTGTGCTTTATCTGTGCAGAAAATTCCATTTAGAGAAATTTAATGCCAAAGCTGTAAGATCTGCATTCCTAGAGAATGACTATTTAGGGCATCGTCTTTGAGTATGAAGTAAACACACACTCAGAATGTGGGTATAAAGCTCTTTCAATGGCCAAGATAGGCTCGCTACGCCTAGGAGTCAAAAGGACCCCGACAACTTGAAGATGCATGGCCTGTGCACAACACCACTGTGTTCATAGCTGTATTTTCTGCCTCAGAGAAATCTTCTACCATTTCCAATGACATCAAAGATGGTGGCTGAAGAACTAGCAGCAGAGAGGTCAGCCAAATTTCTACTTAACACTGGCAAAACACAAGAGAAGCTAATTATCTCCTTCAAACTTAAAGTGAAAAATTCAGAACTTAGAATTATAATACAGACTTTATTTAGTTGAGACTTAAAGATCAACTACTTCTGGGGCGCCTGGGTGGCTCATTGGGTTAAAGCCTCTCTCTGCCTTCGGGTCCTGGGATCAAGCCCCACATCAGGCTCTCGGCTCGGCGGGGAGCCTGCTTCCCTCTCTCCCTCTGCCTGACTCCTGCCTACTTGTGATCTCTCTTTCTCTGTCGAATAAATAAATAAAATCTTTAAAAAAAAAATCAACTACTTCTTATGATAAAAGAAACACAAGTCCAAAAAGAAATGAAGTGACTTGTCCAAGGTAAAGAGCTTGCCAAGAGGTAAGGAAAGGACTAGAATTCAAGCCCTCTTCCCAAAACTTACTCTGGTAGGTCGACTTTTTACTAGACTGGTGTGGATTTACTTTAATCTTACGATTTCCAGGGGGAAAAGGGTCTTCACTTCCTTTTTGTTGAAGTGTGATACTGCTACAGAGATAACCTCAATGTTCTGAAAAAGTCATTAGCAACGAGTTCTTTAGATTTCCTGTTCTTAGAAAGTGCGCCTTCTTAAGTCTCTCACTATATTGGTTTCCTTCAGCTTTCCTGATACATGAGGCATTTTGATAAATGTTCTTTATTCTAAAATATTTGATCCTATACAGTGCTCTATCAATACGTAGTGTCCGTTTTAATCCATCCTCCCAGTAGTCAGCAAATTTGCAACCAGAAAATCAGAAGCTGCTACCACTGGCTCTGGTGATCAACAGTGTAGGCTTTTCGAAATAGAACTGAGTATTAGAAATGGATTTCTTTGGTTAAAGTAATGGCTAATCAAGTAGCATAATAGATGCCAAAAGTAAGTTCTCCATGGCAAAATGAGTAGTTTTCAAACTTGATGGTTAGGCTAAAGTATTTTGGAGACACCCCACACTTGCCTAAAAAGAGTACAGGAATCTTGCAGATTCTTCAAATCTACCTTTAATAATGGCACCTGAGACTGTATTCCTAAGTTGTGCTGTGTCCGGACAAGAGGCCAGTTATAAACCTGACTGCATCCAGCTTCAGAATTCTTTTGTCAGCCTCAAGTAAATCTGTCATTCAGAGTGTGGTTAGGGCACCTGGAAGAAGAGAAAATATTTAAGATGACCAAAGGTTTGCTTGGGACTAAGGAGTTTTCTGGATTGATGACTTCAATGCTAAAACTGGACAATCCTGAGCAAACTGGGACCATGGGCACCTTACTTACTACACGGTTCTGTGAATTGCTATGTGCCTGTTTGCTAATAAATGATGATCTTACTTAGTCTGACACTTGTTGTAATTTTACAAATTACCTGATAAGTTCACCGTGGAAAACCCTGTATTTATAATACCTATTCCCTATTGTTGGTGCAACCAGTGTCTATTTTTTAAAAACCTAGTGGTTTTGTGGCCAAATTGACTTAGGTGTAATTTTTCCCACCCCGATTGAGATGTGGAAAAAACATATTTTATGTCCTACTGGTCTGGATATTTGGGTACCTAAATAATCATATAAATATAAACCTGCAGGGACGCCTGGTTGGCTCAGTGGGTTAAAGCCTCTGCCTTTGGCTCAGGTCATGATCCCAGGGTCCTGGGATCCAGCTCCATATTGGGCTCTCTGCTCCTCAGGGAGCCTGCTTCCTCCTCCCTCTCTCTCCCTGCCTGCCTCTCTGCCTACTTGTGATCTCTGTCTGTCAAATAAATAAACAAAATCTTAAAAAAAAAAAAAAAACCACCGCATACTCAAACACAAATGAAAACATACCAAAAAACCCTATAATAATGATACATAAGGGTACCTAAGTGGCTCAGATGGTTAAGCATCTGCCTTCAGCTCAAGTCATGATCTCCAGGTTCTGGGATCAAGCCCCATATTTGGGCTCCCTGCTCAGCGGGAAGTCTGCCTCTCCCTCTCTCTCTGCCTCTCCCCTTGCTTGTGCTCTCCCTATCTCTCTCTCAAATGGATAAACAAATCTTTAAAAAAAAAAAAAAAGGAATGATACATAAACACCAAGCATAAATTAGCTTATGATCTTGTGGTTAGCAGCCATCAAAACCTTAACTCTTAATATATATTATAAAAAGCTTGCAAAGGGAAAGAAACTCCAAGTGTCACTCCAACCAAGGTCTTGAGAGTGTTCAAAATCAAGGAAAAACCCTTCACCTAGGGGATGAGGATTAAGAGTAAGCCGATCACGATGAGCACTGAGTAATGTATAGAATTGCTGCGTCACTGTAGTGTATACCTGAAACCAATATTACACTGTATGTGAGCTACACTGGAAATAAAATTTAACATTAAAAAATAAATGACTGAAAACGAAGATAGCAAAAACAGTTTGATTTCTCATAACACAAAGAATCTCCCTTTTATATTTAACGTAATAAAAAAATACAGTTTGGGTGGAGGGGTAGGGATGGGGTGGCTGGGTGATGGACACAGGGAGGGTATGTGCTATGGTGAGTGCTGTGAAATGTGTAAGCCTGATGATTCACAGACCTGTACTCCTGGGGCAAATAATACTTTATATGTTAATAAAAATAATTTTAAAAGAAAACAAAAAAGTACAATTTGCTTTGCCTTTTCCCTTAAATAGTGATTATTTGCTTGATTCTGAAACTTACAAAAGAGTTACAGAGAACGTCAAAAGCAAATGCTAAGAGTGAATGAATTTTCCAAAAAGAATGCCATTTATTAGGTGTTATTGGCTGAGCCTTGAAGAACTTGTTATTTTTCACCCTGGACAATGTATGCCCCAATGCAAAAGCATCACTTACTAATAACCTAACTGAATGTCTGCACTTTAATTCAACGCGGCTTGATGTGATCACTCTTAGATGACTGAAGCTGCTCCCAGCTGTCTACAGGGTCCTTTTGTTTGCCTGTATCTTTCACTATTTTATTAGCACAGTCTTGAGCATGGAACACTCAGACCCACAGAAGTTGCAGGACTTTAGTTTCAAGGCACTGCTATCAAAATTATTACAGAGAAGATACTATGCTGAAGGTTTTACACTGAAAGGCAGAACAGCTGCAGCCACTCTACTTGCAAATTAAAATCCTAGCTGTGAATTTCAACAAATTAGATGAATTTAGCTAATTGTCTCTACAGTTCGTTACTGAAGAGTCAGAAACTTAATGTATTTCTGGCATTCTGAGACTATAAGGTATCTCTTTAACAGGTACCTGCTGGGGTCCAACTGTATTTTCAGACTCTTTTACTAAGCAGGTCATGAAAAGCCCTGGATGGCCTTTCTTTTCATCATGGGGCTTTTTGTCCAGCTACATTATGAAAAGCAAAACTAACCCGGATCACTAATCCAATCCTTTCCTTTTTTTTTTCCTTAGGATTATGCAATACATCCTCTACCACCATTCCCAGCCTCACCACTAAGTCATCATCTGAATTATTCACATGATCATCTCATTTGTTCAATTCATTTAGGCTTTTAAGACTGAAGGATGGGAAAATTCTATGAGTTTCAGATTCAGCCTCATAGGGCTTATCATCTCAGAAAAAGCAAGTGGGACAAGAGATGAAATCAATAACCATCAGTCAGTGATTGAGTTGGAAAGTTTATTTCAAGGGAGAGAAAATTCGGGCTCTTGGAGGTTTCTCACCAACGGAACAGGAGTATGGGTTTTTAGCAGCAAATCAGGGAAATAACCCTGGACTCTGTGGGAGGATCAGGTGGAGATCTGACATGACAGGCAGGGGCATAGATGGGAGGAATATGGCCCCACCACATACTGTTTCCCCACCTCCCCAGTTCCCAGCAACAAGACGGAGCCAAAACCATCCATTGCTACACATTCACAACATACTAAACACTCTTCCATATACATCCCTCAAGAGATTTTCTTTTCCCCTTATCAGCTGCCTGGGATATTCATTTTAACCAGATTTCACTGAATTTTAAATAGGGGGACATATCACTCCATAAGACTTGCTTGGAGCTTCTCATCCCAGATATGACCCTGTTCAACTTGGATTTAGCAAGAAAAAAAAAAGCACACATTTCAGGAAGATTACCTTATTCTTTATGTTCACAACTCACTAATACATACTAGGTGGAAAAATGAATTTTTCCCTAGCCAAATAACTGCTTTTCATTAACTGGGTCAACCAACTCTGGAGAGCTTAGCTAAATTGAGAACTATATATAAATATATTGTAAGGTGGAAGTTCTGAGATCTAATTTAATAACACTTAAATATCTTTTTTTTTTTTTAAGTCATCTGTATACCCAACATGGGGCTTGAACTCACAACCTCGAGATCAAGAGCCGCATGCTCTACTGGTGCCCCTCAAATACCTCTTTGAATGAGCAGAACTGAATAGTTCAGAGGTTACTCTAACTCTGAGAATGCATTCTTCTCTGACCTTGGCAAGGAGTGCTTTCTCTGGGTGCTGTCCAAAATTAACAACTCATGAATTATACTGTACTCAACCACACATCAGCAAGACAGCCAGCTGTAAACAGCAGAGTGCTGCACACAGCACATTAGCCTTCAAACCAGCCCTGCTGCCTCCATGGTGGCCTCCCTTGGTCTGGTATACAGATAACCTGACTCAGTTTTCATTCTATGATCTGACTCACTGTTACCTGTTTATTGTCCCATATGGGAACTGCAGAACACAGCAGCTTACCTCCATCTCAAAGGTAGATGGGGCTAGCTCCCATATTAGGAGTCCCATGGCCTGAGCTTTTGTATGTAAACAGCAATGGATGGTCTGGCTTCTTTAGAGAACCTGGGATAGAAGGGTTCACCGCATTTTTCCCCCAGAGGTTTCAGAGGTCACTCCGTCTATTTTATAGACTCCCCCAAAGATGGATATTGTGACAAACCAATTGCTTCTCCACAGTTTGAGGAATCATGAATTATGTCACATCATTCCCCACCATTTCTGAGCCCGGAACTAGTTCCAAATATAAAAGCCATCTTTCTCAGTGACTGTCGTTCTCCGCTAGTGGTGAAGGACAAAGGACAGAGCACCACACTGACAGTACAAAAAAATAAACCACGCCTACCATACTATTGATACTTTTCCTTTTCCAAAGCAGGCACGTCCCACAGAAGTTAAGTGACCAATCCATCTCATGCTTTGTCCTTTATTCTTAAAAATCCTACTGATTGACATTGGTTAATACTCTGTTTTTGAATGTTACCTTTTTAAAAAAGTATATTGGATATAAAAATAGGGGTGTCTCTCATACTCCCATCACATTTAAAGGAAGTCTAATAAGCAAAAACTTGACAAATTAGTTTGGGATTTATTATTCAGTATTAAAAAGGGTTTCTTTACTTTTCAAGAGAGTCTCTACATAAGATATTTTATGTATTCAGCTCAACTAGTGTTATTGTATAAAGGTCCTACTTAAAAAATTTCTACACAGCACTTAAGGAAGAATATCTATTATTTATGTTGAAGGGACTGGAACAACATTTCTCTGAATTGAATGGCTCAACTGAACAGCAGTCCAAACAGAATAAAGCAGAAGTAAATGATTTCCTCGTTTCTGAATTCTGTGCTCTTAGGTTGAATGTGACTTTCCCAGTATCAGGGAAGGACACTGATAAACATTAAGGAGTTAATGGATTGACAGGCCATGCAAGCGAGGCCAACGAATAGCGACCTAATGGAGGAAAAAGAAAAAAAAATCTGTTTTTACATGTCTCTGAGAAGTGCTCTGGAATCCTGAATAAAAGCCTGGGTATACTGATGCCAGAACAATATAGATTAACTCAAGGGAGTTAAAAGAATAGGAACATATATGATTAGAAAGTGGGAGAGTGATTTATGGGCAAAGACCCACAGAACTAAATACTGTCCATATAGGTTACTAGAGCAGGAAGTCAAGCTTGGAAGTGACAGCTCAGTAATTGAAGAGCACAGGAGGGAGAAGGGTATTGTAAGGGGGTAGAAAAAAAGGTTAAGTAGGGGCAGTGGAATGGAATAAAATGCCCTTGTTTGTATATTTAAAAAGACCCTTAGAGACAAGTTTCTGAATTCCAAATTAGCTGAGTCATCCCAGTGGTTCCCTAAACTTGAAAGGATCAAAATGCCTAGCCATAAACCCCCTGAAATGATTATGTTTGCCGCTCAGAGAGGAAAAAGGAAAGAATAAAAATTCTGGTTAGATGTCGAAAATCTTTCCACTTTCAGATGGTGAGAAATTTTAGATCATGAAGGAGGTCCCTGAGGGAACTGACAGAAATCACTGTGAAGCTCTTGGAAATCAGACTGCCGAAAGCAAGAGGAAATGCAGCAGGGGGAGAAGGCCGGTGTTAACAAAGAGATGAGAACACTCATCTCTCCCCTCTCCAGACTGGGAGCCCTCCATATCACTGATGGTGACACCAACATCTCTCATTTTCTTCCTTCTCACTGGGCAGCCACTTGCCAGTTAGGTTTCATTTGGTGTTTTTTTTTTGTCAGTTTTGTCCTTCTGGTTTACCTTTTACACCACGCCACTCTTTACCTCGCAAGGTGACAACTCATAGAAATCTCTGTCCCTGGCACCTCCCCTTCCCATTTTTCATACTGATATCAGATTTATTCTCCTAATGTACAATTTTGATAATGTAACTTCTTTGTTCAAAAAAAGCCTTTTTCTTAATAGAACTATTCCAGCGAATAAATCATAAAGGTATGATAGAGTATCACCATTTTGCAATCCTTAATGAAATAATGTATCTAACATTGCTCATTAACCTAAAATCATTAGATAAAGAGCTAAAAGGAAGCTTAATAATGAAAGTTTCAGGCTGACATCTGAACCCACTGATGGGTTTGAGCATGACAAAAAAGAAAGAAGTACATCCTGACTGAAGAGTATAATTTAACTTATGCAGAGTCCTTGCCAATAAATCAAAACTAAATCTAACCAAATATCTAGATATAATTACTAGTTTATGGAAAATATAGGGGACAGAGAACAGTATTAAACAAAACTATGGTGGTGCAATCAGCAAAATATAGAATATGGAAAAATCTAAGTGATCAGTGACCCCGTTTCTTCAACAAATGAAAGGCAAAGAAAAAAAAAAAAAGAAGAAATAGAAGATGAGTCCATAGATCCAACAAGACTGGAGATCTATCAACCAAAGGTAATGTGTGGATCTACTCTAAATTCTAATCCAAACAAATTATATGTAAGACATAATGATAGGCTCATTAGTGACATTTAAAATCTGCTAGAAATTTGATGATACAGTACCTGTAAATTATAAGGACAGAGGTGGGATTCAGGGGAAAGTAGATGCAGATTTAGGTGAAAGAATATTGACATGATAATTGCTAAAGCTCAAATGGTATGTGGATTTCATTATACTATCTTTTCCATATATGTTTTGAAATAGTCCGCAATAAAAAAAACTTTTTTTAAAAGTCAACAGACAAAGAAAGTTGGTACACCATTTTTGTTGCACCAAGATAACAAAGGGGACTCACAAGCAGAATCAAATAAAATTCATTGCAAGAGAAGTGAGCTGGTTAAGCATGGAAATTGGATCTTTGTTTTTCTTTTTTGCTCCTTCCATGTAACAAGAGTTTTAAGTTTGCTGGCTTGTTAGGTTTTCTCCTCATTTTCTATTAATTTTGTGGTTGTAGTTTTTTCTCTACCATATGCAGCTCATAAGTTATTCAATATTTGGTGGCAGCAATGATTGGGAATATGGTTTGATTGTCTGGCCATTTGATAATCTCTGTTGGATGGATGACATAGATCTTTTTGCTGTTAGATAAGAAACAACATAGATTCCAATCTGTTAGTCAACTGTTTGTGAGTTCAAATCAATTAAGAACTTTGTGGCTACTGTGGATGAGGAAAACTCTGGATAGTGAAATTTTGTGTTTATGTGTTGACTTTGACCTATACCTGAAATGGTAAGTTCTCTCTAAGCATGTATTTCTGTAATTCAAGAAGACTGTTAATTCTTGTTGAGTATGAAATATTTTCTTACCTCCACAGGGTGTAATAAGTTAGATTATAATGTATCTTGAATTAAAGAAGCTCTGTTCATATTTACTCATTGAGATAGTATTTTCAAAATACTCAGAAAATGAGGAAATTGATCTTATAAATTTAAAATATGTGGGACTGTTAAGAAAAAAATTCTTGTAGAAACCATCAGCTCAAAAATATTTTTATATAAGAATACAAGTTCACACAATTAAGATGAATCCTTGATTTCATAATTCAGGCTTAAGAAAGAAAAAATTCAGCTATAAATCCGGGCATTTCCCAAATTTTATCAGCATAAAATACAAGAGAATTTTTTTTTTGCAAAATTAAAGTTTGTTTTCTCATAAACTAACTAGTTAAGCTTAATGTTCTAAGTATTTTATATTGGATTATTTATCAATAAAAAGCTAATACTATATAAAGTATAGTATATAGTATATAAAAATACTATGAAGACTATGAAAATGTTCCTTTGTGTTCAATTAATTTGAGTCTTTATTCTGAAACTTTTCTTTTTATCATCAGTAACTGTATTTATAATGTATTATCTTGAACATAATATCTAAGACCCTTAGATAACATAAAGCTTTAGAGTAATATTAAACAAATGAATAATCACTGGACACCCAGATAATTTTTTTTTAAAGATTTTATTTATTTATTTGACAGAGAGAGATCACAGTAGGCACAGAGGCAGGCAAAGAGAGAGAGGAGGAAGCAGGTTCCCCGCTGAGCAGGGAGCCGGATGCGGGGCTCGATCCCAGGACCCTGGGATCATGACCTGAGCCGAAGGCAGAGGCTTAACCCACTGAGCCACCCAGGCGCCCCAACACCCAGATAATTTTAAGTGTGACTGAATTTTAAAGATTTTATTTATTTATTTATTTGACAGATAGAGATCACAAGTAGGCAGAGAGGCAGGCAGAGAGAGAGAGGAAGAGGCAGGTTCCCTGCTGAGCAGAGAGCCCGATGTGGGGCTCAATCCCAGGACACTGGGACCATGACCTGAACGAAGACAGAGGCTTTAACCCACTGAGCCACCCAGGCGCCCCTGTGACTGAATTTTAAAGCATAGATATTAAACACAATTGTAGTGTATATACTTTGCCTCTCTGTTTACATCCTGGGGAATACCCGTATCTTTGGGTCACATTAATAAATGTTATTTTTTCTACTGTAGGAAATATGTAGGGAAGTGACTGACTGTGAAATGTATATTATGTGTATTCATGAGTTTTGCTAGTTTGCAAAAATGATCATATATGACAGATAGGTCTTAGTTATTCACTTTCTAATTTTCCCTGTGAAATAGAAGTTAGTTACTTTGATACTATACTGAGAACAATGGTAACAAAGAAGTATGCATATAGTAGGCAAGGTAATGAACTGTGTTTTGGTTATCAAGATAAAATGAGTTGTTGTTTTTTTTTCTTAAAGTGTCTGGTTGTTCCAGAATTCAAAACCTGAAGAGGATAGTAAAAGATAAACACTACATGGATGCAGAAAGGTATAGAAAGTTTATAGAAAAACTGCCTAGAGAAATCTATACTTTTAATGCCATTCTGATCAAAATTCCACCGGTATTTTTCAAAGAGCTGGAGCAAATAATCCAGAAATTTGTATGGAACCAGAAAAGACCCCAAATCGCTATGGAAATGTTGAAAAACAAAAATAAAACTGGGGGCATCACGTTACCTGATTTCAAGCTTTACTACAAAGCTGTGATCACCAAGACAGCATGGTACTGGCATAAAAACAACACATAGACCAGTGGAACAGAGTAGAGAGCCCAGATATGGACCCTCAACTCTATGGTCAAATAATCTTCGACAAAACAGGAAAAAATATACAGTGGAAAAAAGACAGTCTCTTCAATAAATGGTGCTGGGAAAACTGGACAGCTATATGTAGAAGAATGAAACTCGACCATTCTCTCACACCGTACACAAAAATAAACTCAAAATGGATAAAAGACCTCAACATGAGATAAGAATCCATCAGAATCCTAGAGGAGAACATAGGCAGTAATCTCTTCGATATCAGCCACAGAAACTTCTTTCAAGATATGTCTCCAAAGGCAAAGGAAACAAAAGCGAAAATAAACTTTTGGGACTTCATCAAGATCTAAATCTTCTGCACAGCAAAGGAAACAGCCAACAAAACAAAGAGGCAACCCACAGAATGGGAGAAGATATTTGCAAATGACAGTACAGACAAAAGGTTGATATCCAGGATCTATAAAAAACTCCTCAAACTCAACACACACAAAACAGATAATCATATCAAAAATGGGCAGAAGATATGAACAGACACTTCTCCAATGAAGACATAAAAATGGCTATCAGACACATGAAAAAATGTTCATCATCACTAGCCATCAGGGAGATTCAAATTAAAACCACATTGAGATATCACCTTACACCAGTTAGAATGGCCAAAATTAGCAAGACAGGAAACAACGTGTGTTGGAGGGGATGTGGAGAAAGGGGAACCCTCTTACACTGTTGGTGGGAATGCAAGTTGGTGCAGCCACTTTGGAGAACGGTGTGGAGATTCCTCAAGAAATTAAAAAATAGAGCTTCCCTATGACCCTGCAATTGCACTACTGGGTATTTACCCCAAAGATACAGATGCAGTGAAAAGAAGGGCCATCTGTACCCCAATGTTTATAGCAGCAATGGCCACGGTCGCCAAACTGTGGAAAGAACCAAGATGCCCTTCAACGGACGAATGGATAAGGAAGATGTGGTCCATATACACTATGGAGTATTATGCCTCCATCAGAAAGGATGAATACCCAACTTTTGTAGCAACATGGACGGGACTGGAAGAGACTATGCTGAGTGAAATAAGTCAAGCAGAGAGAGTCAATTATCATATGGTTTCAGTTATTTGTGGAGCATAACAAATGACATGGAGGACATAGGGAGATGGAGAGGAGAAGGGAATTGAGGGAAATTGGAAGGGGAGGTGAACCATGAGAGAATATGGACTCTGAAAAACAATCTTAGGGTTTTGAAGGGGCGGCGGGGGTGGGAGGTTGGGGGAACCAGGTGGTGGGTATTAGAGAGGGCACGGATTGCATGGAGCACTGGGTGTGGTGCAAAAACAAGGAATACTGTTATGCTGAAAATAAAAATAAATAAATAAATAAAAATTTAAAAAAAGATACTTTCATTTCCCTTGGTTTATAATGTCACTTTGAAAAGAAGCAATAAAATGCCCTGAACATTTTTATGAAAGTTGAAAACTGGGTGGGTATTAATGGGTTTATCCATAAGGAAAATTTTCTGTGTATTCTTTACTGCCAAATATTATACCTATGAAAAACTAGAATTTGACCTTCTATCTGTTAAAATGATAACTTTGTTTTAGAGCTCTTAACAAGAAGTTATTCTTTACTTTTTTGTGTGATTTGCCCAGAATAGACTCCATAACTTACCATGTAGTCTCCTTTGAACATATTTAGATAAAAATTATTGTAAGATGGGCTTTACCTAAGTTTTCTGCTCTTGTGTAGTTTTCATATTTATGTATCTTTGAGTAGTGACCCAGTATCACCAAACATTAATTAAATAAAAATAATAAATAAAAACAAGAAAAACGATGAATTAGGAAATAAAAGGAGAAAAAGCAATAGACATAGGAGGAGGAGTCATTTTTTTTCTCTCTCCCATTTAGACAGAAAGCTATAATTAGTAGCTTTGGAAAGACATATTATAGAGAAAAATAATTATTGCCTATGAAGAGAACCAACTTGTGTTTTGAAAGAGTTTAAAAACAGTAATAGGAAGGACACCTGGGTGGCTCAGTGGATTAAATGTCTGCCTTCAGTTCAGGTCATGATCCCAGGACGCTGGGATCAAGTCCCACATCAGCTCCTTGCTCAGAAGGGTACATGCTTCTCCCTCTGGCTGCAGCTCTCCCTGCTTGTGTTCTTTCTCTCTTTCTGACAAATAAATAAAAGCTTAAAGAAAACAGTAATGGTGGGGGTGCCTGGGTGGCTCAGTGGGTTAAGCCACTGCCTTCGGCTCAGGTCATGATCTCAGGGTCCTGGGATCGAGCCCCGCATCGGGCTCTCTGCTCGGAAGGGACCCTGCTTCCTCCTCTCTCTCTGCCTGCCTCTCTGCCTGCTTGTGATCTCTCTCTGTCAAATAAATAAATAAAAAATCTTTAAAAAAAAAAAAAAAAAGAAAACAGTAATGGGCAATGATATTATATAGTCCTTTATTTTTTACCCAATATGTACGGCAAAGCATCTTTTCCAAACATTTATCCATGCCTAAATACTTTATGGAGAGTTAAAAGACTGCATACATAGTTACCCCCCATGTACTATCATCAACATTATATAGCATTAACATAATACCCACAACTTTTGCATAATAGTCTGTGCCACAAGTTTCCTGATGCAAGTTTCTTTATAGAAAAATAAAGAAATGAAAAAGAACACAGTATTTTCATGGTGACTAAATCAAATTGATACCAAATCTCTAAAAGAGTCCATCAGGCTAGTTGGATGGAATATCGTAGGTCAGTGTCATGGCCACTATTAAAAACATTTCTTTGGAAAAATACAAGCTTTTTCACAGTAATGTATTACATATTTGACATACGAGGCTCATGTAATTACATGTAAAGAACAAACAAGGGTGTTTTGAGACTTTGAAGATTCTCTTCAACCACTCAATTTTATAGGAAAGAAAAACGAGGGACAAAGAAATTGGGTGATTTATCTAAGGCTACATAGCTAGTTTTTAATAAACTCCAGTGCACTGTTCATTTTATCCAATCAAACATGGGAGTGGGAGCTGTGTCAGTTTTTGGAGACTTAGACCAACTATTTTATTTTTTCTCTTTAGAAATCATAGACAAAATGACATGAATAGCAATCACCTCTCATACTACAGAATTAGCAATACTTTTTTCATATTTACTTCTAGGCTACTTATCTTTAATACAATTAAACCTTACTGAAAGAAAGACCCTGTTAAATATCCTCCCAAGTGCTACTTGTTTCCCCTTCTTCTGAGGGTAACCAGTGTGCTGGGTTTGAGATGTAAATTTCTAGTCCAGTGCTGTCCACTAGAAATATAATGTGAACCAAATGCATAATTTTTAATGTCTATAAGCCACATTTTAAAAAGAAAAGAAACTGAACTCCCTCACACACAAAGTGGAATTTTAATAATATAGTTTAAATTATTACTTAATATATCCCAAATATCTCAATCGGAAACCAACATAAAACAATGTTTATGTGCCATTTTTCACTCCCTTTTTAAATCATAAATCTTCAAAACCAGTGTGCAGTTTATACTTACAGCCTGTCTCAATTCAGATGTGCTTTTTGCCATCTATGGCTGGTGGCTAGGCATTGGCTAGCCTAGCTCTCATCTATTTTAAATTGCTTTCTTGTGTGTGTGTTTGTGTGTGTATGTACAGATACACACACACAAATATATACACACACATATATACACATATACACATTCACTATATATAGTATTATTTCTGAATTGTGAGTTTAAATTTACATAAGTAATATGCTGCTGGGTGAGTATTAATACTTTTCTACTTTTCTTTATTTAACATAATAAATTTAAGGTCTATTTGTGATGATGTATGTAAATCAAATTAATATATTTAAACTGCCACACTGTATCCCATCGTGTGAATATAAAACATTTATTCATTCCCTCAACTGACACACATTTAGGTTGTTTTCAACCTTTTAATTCTTATGGATAAATATACAATGAACATCACTGTACTTGTTCACAACCTCCTGTTTTTGCTGACTAGGAGAGAGATGTTGAGGGAAATTCAGCAACTTCCCCAATGTCACAAAGGGATATGACCGCATACTTCTGACCCAAGGGAAATTACAGGATAAGAGATTTTCATTGGGAGGTACGGTAATCAAAATCATACAACTCTGCCCCCTCACACCTATCCTAACCCCTAAACCTCCATAACAGTTTAGATCTACTAGAAGATGAGGTGGTGATAGCATTGAACTTTATCTGACCCCTGGGTTTTGATGGTCAAGAAATCTCCCCATTCCTTTATATTCTGGGAAATAGCTAACCACAAAGGACCATGTTGCCTTTGAATATTCCAAGATAAGAATGTCCTGATTTGTGAATCCCATTAAGCCTTAGGGGCGCTTGGGTGGCTCAGTGGGTTAAGCCTCTGCCTTCAGCTCAGATCAGGAGCTGAAGATTGAGCCCAGCATCAGGCTCTCTGCTCAGCAGGGAGCCTGCTTTCCCCTCTCTCTCTACCTGCCTCTCTTCCTACTTGTGATCTCTGTCAAATAAATAAATAAAATCTTTAAAAATATGCAGATTCTTGTGCCCCATCTCGGATCTGGTAAATCAGAATCTTGGTAGTTTAAAAAAAAAAAAAAAGACTTACTGTCCATCTTTCCTGCTGACTCCTTCATTTATTTGCCACTATAAAACCTCACATTTTCTCACAGATTTTCATCTTCAAGATGTTCATCATTAAAGACAGTTATCTCTATTGCAATAGCTTGAAAAAAAAAATCATCTCCTTATAGTACATTTGTCTTTCACAGTTTGGGTGCCCAAGGCACCCAAACTTGGGTGACCTTGAACAATCTTGCCCCTAGACAATGACCTTGGACAGTCTTGCCCCTGTTTTTATATCCCCATTTGCTCCACTCAGGATAAGAGGACAGTGAGTCTGACTCCTCATGCCTTGCTCTGCGTTCTTGTCCATTGGCAGTATGCCAAGGATTTCACTTAGATTCCTTTTGAGTATTCAGTTGATTTCTGGTTCTGGCTTCTTCAGTGCCATGTTTTGACCATTTGGTGATCTTTATAAACAGATCAATGGTTAATAGAGATCTCTCTCTGGGGTGAGCAACATTAATAACCTGGTTGGTTAGCCTCTTCTGTTTGTTTCTATACTTATCTATATAGAACGCAAATGAATTAAAGATTCATACCCACTGCGAAGAAAACAGCTCTTTGATATGAACCAGTGAGTTTTGTAATTATGTGCGTGTGCTTGACTCGTGGCTGAAATTTTAGAATTGAAGCTATACAGGATCTCTATGCCTGCGTGATTATGCATCTGTAATTCAGAAAGGCTTTTGCTTCTCATTGTGTTTTGTGTAATACTTCTCTACCTAAAGATGGTATTAATAAATCCGATTATAAAATTTCTTAAAGGAGTGCTGTTCTGAAGGCTTAGCAATAAGTTAATACTTATGTAAATTGAATAGTCCTAGTATTCCCAGAAATTAAGGAAATTGAATCTCCGATACTTGACTGTGCTAGACTTAAAAATTATCTTTATAGAAAGCAACTTGGATATGCTTTATGAATTAAATTCACATAATTTAGATAAAGCTCTGGCAAACAAGACCCGTTTAATACTTTTCGTTTAATAAAAACAACCATGTCTTCTCCGATTACAGTTAAGAATAATATATACGTAGATTTTTGTTCTACTTGGAAATGTTCTGCATGAACTCACAAAGATGTACTGATTGATTAAGGCAGTATCAGTAATGTTTAAAATTGTTAATGTTCAATATATGAAAAATGTAAACTTGTATTCAACCAAATAAAGTCATTATAATAACAAACTTTAACAGTAATTAGGTTTTATAGTATATCAGTGGGAAGATAATTTCTAAGATCTCTAGGAAACTCAAAACCTTAGACTTATACTAAATTGAGTGAAATAATAGGTATTAATTGAATGCCAAAATCATTTCAAGGTAAGATGGAACACTGAAACATTAATATATAAGCATAATTTTAAGTTTATGTACTTTTGGCCTTTTATTTTATGTGTTACAGAGGGACTGTACATGTTCATTTTTACCACTTTGAGAAGTTGTATTACAAGGATGTGTGTGGCTGTGAGAAGCTGTGGGATGTATATTCATGAGCTCAGCTCATCGGCTGAAAAGTACTGGCGTGTGACAGACAATTCAGAGCTACCTGCCTCCTAGTTTTCTCTGTGAAATAGAAGTTATGGAGGTTAAATAATATGTGAGTGAGACTCTGACAGGAGTGGGAGCAGCAGGATGGTACAACATCCTGCGCAAGGTGTCCGGGGGCATGTTTCTGTTAAGGAAAAAGAGAGTGATTTCATTCTAAGGTAAAATAACTGGGTATTGTCTTGTAGGATAAAACAAGAATGGATGTAGAACAATCGTGGAAAGGATATTTTATTCACTGTAGTCAAAGCTAGCTAAGGGTTGATGGGTTTACTCACAGATTTTCAAAAAAGAGCTTACCGTTGACATTTGTCTGCCTTACCACAAGATTATTATACAGTCTTTTTTTTTTTTTTCCTTCACTGAGTAATCTGATAGAATGATAGTCTTCTTGAACAAAAAGGGGCGCTGATAACCTCAGTCCTCTACCCCTTTGTGTTCTGGGAAATGGCTAATCACAAAGGACCACCCTTGTCTTCCACTGTCCCAAGATAAGAAGAACCTCCACCCTCTTCTCTAATCCCATCAGACTCACTGTCCCTCCTTCCTAGTGACTCTGGTTTACCAGCCTCTGTAAACCCCAGCTTTTCTCCCTCTTCTTTGAGACAGTCTTTATTAATGAATGGTCTCCCTAGTGTGATCAGCAGCCTGAATAAAACCATCTCCTAATCATCTAGTGCCTTTTGCCTTTCACAGGGCTACAGTCCTTAAATTAAGCGACCTTGACAAATTAATAAATGCAACAAGCAATGCATGTTTAAAAAAAAAATGAACAGATGACAAGATGATCTATTTTGTAATGACTTTTATGGAAATGACCCTCAAAGAAAGATTTGAAGGTGAGGAAGTTTAGCCTATTGACAGCAGCCCCAAGAAAACCAAAACACTCCTCCATATGCACCACCCCCAGGGGAGATCAGAAATAGACTGAAACAAGGAAGTTATTAGTGAATCTCCAATATCAAATCAGACATTTTTGAAAATAGCTGAAATAGTAGCCCTCAATGTAAGTTTTCCTACTGTAGGAGCTGGAATTTTTGATAGAGGTTGATTAAGTTCCGAAGGGCTAACAGCCAAGAAGGATGCATAGCAGACCCTTTATGTCAGGAACCACAGAGAAAGGACTTTGGAGTAAAGATCAAAGAGTAGTTTCCTATCTCCAAGGTATAGAGGTTCATCCAAAGTAGGAAGGAAGAATCAGGGGGTCAGGAATAATTGGTTGGTACCTTAAAATGAATCCACAGTTAAAGATGGATTATATAAACATTGGTAGAATTCCTAGGTCCTAGGAGAGAAAATGCATAGTCTGGCCTGTGAAGGTGTAGCCTGAGGAACTAAAGGCCTCAGAGAAGAGCTTCAATTCCAGTGGAAGCTGAGGGAGGTATTTGGGAATCAGAGGATTGATGTGAGTACCCCAGTTTGGGGATAAAAATCAGTGGTGTTAAGAATTCCTCACCCCACAAAGAGGAGCACCAAAGTGATAATCCTTTTTCTTGGGTTGAGGTGATGCAGAATGTCCTCTGAGGTCCGGGCCAGGGTCTCAGATAATTACAGCAGATGTGGCAGGACCAGAAATGGATTACCAGAACCGCATGAGATACACTACACCTCAGTGATGGTCAAAGAGGACAGCGTGTAGCAGGTGGGCCACACAGCACTCCTCTGATCCCAGGCCAGTAGGTCAGAAAAAGTCACCCATCTTGATATTCACATAACATCAGAAAAAAGGCAGCAAAGCAGAGAAATTTCTGGATTGAGTTAATAGACACAGAAAGATATAGTTTTTAACTGGAAGTGAAATAATGACTTTGAATTGATATGATGAAGTTTTTGCCTACCTAATGGAAATCAGTACTTACAAGCTACATTAAGTTCAGTTTAAAAAAAAATCACATTTTTGCACACCTGCATCTATGAATATAAAATGTCATTACCTACTGTGAATTATAGATGAGTGAAACTAGCCAAGAAATAGGAAAGAGAGATTGTATTCGATTGAAATAAGATTGATCACAGAATAAGAATGACTATCAGAGCTTTCTGGAACCTGATCTCAGGCAAAGGTCAAGGACAAAAGAATCTGATTTTAAGAAACAGCATGATACAAGGTTCATAGAACTCTTCTCTAGGATAAGAAGTATAGAAGAAAAAGATGGCAGATTCTCTACATCTGAGTAGAGAATATTTCTTTTTCTCTGACTCTAGGATCACCAGGCAAACCTCTGCACATAATGTGCCTTCCTTGGTAGATGATCTAACTAAAAGGGTTATTCTAAGTGTAGGGTTGGCATTTCCTATATATTGTTTCCCAACAATCTGGACATCTGGACGACTGTAGTTCCATAGATATGAGCGTATTTGTAGGGAAAATGTGACCAAATATTTGAAATTCAGCATAATCCTTCAAAGTCCAGGCTGTCCAGTTACTAGACTCACACACAGTTAGTAACTGTCCAGTTACTAACAAACAGATCGCAGATCTCTGGCTGAATACTCCTACCTCTGAACATAAATAAAAAAGTAATCTGGCGTACAGACTGTCCCCCTGGATTCTTGGTTTTCATGAATTAGTTTACTAAAATCAACCATCCTTAGATTTTTTGTGTGTAATTTGGTAGATAGGTTGGTTTGGTTTGGTTTTAGACTATCTGAAACACACATACATGCACAGTGCCCTATGTACAGTGATGGCTTCACCTCGGGCTTCTCGTGTTCTCTGAACCTTGATCTATGTATTATACCTAGTCTCAGAAAAATTCTTCACACTGAAATGAAACTGCTAACAGTTGGAAATGCATATCTCTTAGAGAAGGAGCAGCTCTTCATAACATCAAAATCTGAACCTGAGTAAAGAAATGTTCAATGACAGAGCAGGCTGCATACAAGTGGATGAGAAAAATATCTGGGGACTACAACACTTACTGGACCCGCCTAAAATCATACTACCCAATTGGTAACCTCATCTATGTATAACTTGGCCCTGATGGGACCAACAAACATTTGTCTGGTTAGGTATCAAAGTTAAGCTTTTGGGGAATGAAGATAAAAGTGTAGTGCACTTGATGGCAGTTTGGAAATACACACCATAGGGTATATTACATAGTCAAGTGATATTCATGATCCCTTCCAAAACAGAAACAGAACTTTAAGTAACAGCTCTTTATGCAAAAAGCAGGATAGATTGGAAGGAACAGAGGTTGAAGGCAGATAACCTAATTGTAGCATGTTTTCTGATGGTGCATCTAAAAATCTGTTCATAGACTCCACATGAGTCAAGTTTCTCAATGCATCTTCCCAACATAAAATTCTGTTCCTGAGTTTTCTTGCCTAATGATGGCTTGGCTACAAGTATAGAAACTTCTGTGAGAATCTTGATGGGAACAACTTACATTTCACTGGAAGAGGAAAACAATCTCACTGCTTCATCAACAACTCCGGCAAGATAATACAGCAACAACCCTGGTCTTTTCCCAATGGGACAAACACAAGCAAACCAAGTCACTACACTGTCTCCTGACAGGAGCTCTCACGGATTAGGGAGACAGGCCCATCCTCTGATCAGAACATGATGCTAGCCCCTGCATCACTTTGCCCTGAGCCTTCTGCCCATCTTCTTCTTTCTCTCTTTAAATTACTTCAGGAGCCCTGTTCCATTAAAATACACTCAATCCGAGCAACCTCTGACAAAGATGTATAGGCCCCTCATGCAGGCTAATAATTTAACATCCCAAGCAGGCTAATCCACTTGCCCCTTCAAACCTGTACTCTTGGATCATTTGTTCACATTTAACTGGAGGAGCCGTTGAGAGTAGCCTGCGGGGCGGGGGGGTGGGGAGAAGGACAGAGAAGGACTCCAGTAGCAGGCCGCTGTGCTCAGACTCTCCTCTTTGCTCTGCACAGTCATTTCTGGCCCCAGACACTTATACACACCCTCACCCAAACAAAAGTCCCTACACCTTTCTCTGGGCTGAGTCTTCCTAGTAAGAACCTAAATGAACATCTATGTTTCCGAACCATGACCCTAGTGGGGGTTTCACTCCCTTTTCCTAAAAGGTGTTCCCCCCCAAAAAATATTTTATTTATTTATTTATTTATTTTGTCAGAGAGAGAGAGAGCAAGCAGGCAGAATGGCAGGCAGAGGCATAGAGAGAAGGCTCCCCGCTGAGCAAGGAGTCTGATGTGGGACTCAATCCCAGGACCCCGGGATCACAACCTGAGCCAAAGGCAGCAGCCTAACCGACTAAGCCACCCAGGCATCCCTCCTAAAAGGTTTTTGAACTTCTTAGAAAAGTAGGTATCATCTAGCTTCTACAATTTTTCTATATGAGGTAAAGTCTCTACTACTTCCTAGCTGTGTGACTTTGGACAATTATTTAATCTCTCTGTGCCTCAATTTCCAAATCTGTAAAACAGGAATAATAATACTATCTACATCATAGGGTTCCTGTGACATTTAGAGAAGTTAACACACTTAATACACTTAGAACAGTGCCCAGCACAGACTGAGCTGCAAACGAGCATTTGCTATTATTAGTAGACTATGAAGACGAATTTGGATCATTACAATTTTCCCAATCTCCTCTCATTTTCAGAAACATTCAGTCTCTCCAGGAATGTCTGCTGCTCCACACAGATTGGCATTTTGGACATCTGCTTGGGGGGCCCAGTCCTTGATCGGCCTCCAAGTCCATGATAGATAACCATGCCAAAGTGTGATACAAGAAATAAGTAGTTAATTAAATTAAACAGAAGTTGTTCTGTCTTCTCAAAGCATGGAACACTCAGATGGATATACAAAGCCTTTCACGGGTACAGGAAGAGTCGGGACAAAATCATTGGTGACAGCAGCGTGAGGTGGACGTCAAAGGCTGGGGGTGTTTAAAGAAAACATACCCAGAATCTGAAGGAAATACAATCACTGTCTTGAAGAGATATCTGCACGTGTGTGTTCACTGCAATATTATTCACAGTAACCACCACATGGAAACAACCTGAGTGTCTACCAACAGATGAATGGACAAAGAAAGTAAGGTATAGATACATGCGGAATGTCATTCACCCATTAGAAAAGGAAGGAAATCTTGCCATATGCAACAACATGGATGGACCTTAAGGATATTTCTAAATAAAATAAGTCAGACAGAGAAAGACAAATAGTGTATTATCTCACTTATATGTGGACTCTAAAAAAAAAGCTAAACTCAGAAACTAACAGTAGGATGGTGGTTGCCAGGGGCTGAGAGGGGAGGGAGAGATGTTGGTCAAAGGGTATATAATTCCAATTATAAGTTCTGGGGATTTATGTACAGTGTGTGACTATAGTTAATAGTATTGTATTATATACTTGAAAAATGCTAAGAAAGTAGATATTAAATGTTTTTACTACAAAAAAATGGTAGCTATGTGATGGATGATAAATGATGGATGTGTTAACTAGCCTTATTATGGTAATCATTGCATAATATATATGTATATCAAATTACCACCTGTACTCCTTAAACTTACACAATATTATATGTCATCTTTATGTCAATAAAGTGGGTGGGAGAGATGAAAATATGCCCAAACCTACATATTCGAATACTGACTTAACATACATAGTGCTTAAGAAGCTGTATACTTTTTTTAAAAAAGATTTTATTTATTTATTTGACAGAGAGAGATCACAAGCAGACAAAGAGGCAGGCGGAGAGGGAGAGAGGGAAGCAGGCTCCCTGCTGAGCAAAGAGCCCAATGCGGGACTCGATCCCAGGACCCTGAGATCATGACCTGAGCTGAAGTCAGCGGCTTAACCCACTGAGCCACCCAGGCGCCCTGTATACTTTTTTCATTGATGCTATATTTGAAAACATTTTTGGAAATATGAAAATTTTCAGAAAGTCAAATTAGAAGGCACACATGAAAATAAATCATCTTTTTATTTTTTTACTCCAGCTTCTGTTGGGCAGGGGTTTTCTTCCATTGTACTTGCTAGATGTGATCTGGAAGGTTTTTGGCTATTTCTGAAAAGAAACTTATAAATCAAAATTTCTATTTTTCTACCACTGAGGCTGTCCAAATCTCAGTTCTGAAAGTGGCAGCAACATTTAAATAAGGTATTTAACTTACATTTTAGAAAGTTATATAGAATTCCTACAATTTTTATTAAGAAAATAAACTGCATTACTTTGCATTCATTGTATCGATCTTGCGTATTATTAAACCACTGCATTTTCTAGGTAAATCAAATTCAAGGACTCATGATCCCGCCCCCAAAAATGAATAAAATGAAATTAGCCATGTATTTATTCCACAACAGCAGTCTAAGTTTTAATGAGAATATTTGTAAAGTAATTCTGGGTTCTTACTCTGTGAATGCAAATCATTGGTATTTAAGTCAGCAAATAAAACAGCGGCGGGTGACAGAGACAGGCAAGGTAAAGGGTCTAAACAGGTGCTTAACGGAAGGGTTTGAAGAGCTATTTCTGTTCTCTGCCTTGTAGCTGCTAATTTATCCTGCACACCACATTCCTTGACAGGAGTGGAAATGTACTGCTCTGGAAATGCTGACTGCATTATGGTGAAGTCATTTGTGACTGCTAAGTGGCTTGGATCCTAGCAGGACTGAGAGATATCAGAATTGCATTGGCTCATGCATTTCCACCAGAGATTCTGCTCAGTGGACTCTTACGTATTTATCATCACAGCTTCACCCCTGAAGAGGTACTCAGCGAGGTTTGCCTTCAAATTCCGATTGGTATGAGTTTGTGGAAACACAACGAGCAGGGCACATATATGGAGTGGCAGGCCTTAGGAAAATTACAAGGAAAATCCACAACTTGTCACGCCTGATTCCAAGCCTGTCTGGAAAGTGTAAAGAGCACACAGGAACCTTCAGACTGCGGCACAAGCACCTAGTTGACCTTTGGAATGGTAAAACACCAGCTAGAAAGGATGAAACAGAACAAAGAACATACTTGGTTAATTTTAGACACGGAACATAAGAAGTGCCATTAACCAGTTCTAGCAGTGAAATTATATTAGTTCTTTCTTTTATTTTATAAAGAAAAACAAAAGTCTTTAATAGAAAAATCCTTAAACATAAAGCCTCGTTTTGCAAGATTAATAGCCTCTGTAAAGCTCTTTCTTGCTGGAAAATTAGGAAGACTTAACAGAGTATAGGAGAATGCTAGCCTTACTCGCTCAGTTAGCAACGGTTTTTCCACACTTAACCATCATAGCACTGGAGAGACAAAGGAAGTTAATACAGCCCTTGAAGCACTTACTGTTCCCAAAGAGACAGATAAATAACAACCCCCACATGTGAGGGGGCTACACACATCAGGAAGAACATCCTCTAGGTTTGAGGACAACCAACTATGCGGGGGAGTTAAACTTCATAAACGAATTTACGAAATGGCTTAATGGTTGAGAATTCACTATAAAGAATTAGGGGAAGAAGAGTCTAGAACAGCTTTCTCTGGGGTTGGAAGCTCAGAAGCACTTGGCATATTGGGAGGTGTTATAAGTTGAACTGTGTCCCCCCCCCCCACCAAATTCATATGTTGAAGTCCTCAGTACCACGGAAAGTGACCGTAACTGAAAAGAAGGTCATTGCAGATGTAATTGGTTGATTTAGGATGAGATTATACTGGAGAAGGGTACACATTATATAATGGGGAAATCTTGGACAGAACAATCACACAGGGGAACACTGTGGGGATGAAGACAGGTATCAGGGAGATGAGGCAGAAGCAAAGGCACACCCAGGATTGCCAGCAACCACAGAAGCTTAGGGAGTGGACTGGGTCAGATTCTCTCTCACGGCCCTGAGTTGTGACTGTGTTGCTAGCACCTGGGTCTCAGACTTCCAGCCTACAGAACTGTGAGACAATACATTTCTGCTTTTTGTCTCCTGGTTTGTGGTACTTTTTTAAAGACAACATTAGGAAACGAGCACGGGGGAATGGTAAGAAGTTTGGTTTGGTTGATTGTGTAGGTATGAAGTGGAAAAGAAGGACCATAAGGGAATGAAGCTGGAAAGGAGACTAGGCCCTTATTCAGAATCTTTTTTGCAAAATGAACAAGTCCATCTCAGATTTGTTGATGAAAGGGAACAGCGATTTTTAACGAAAGGATAAAACTCTGGGGAAGGTAAGAAGCTGGAGGCTTAAACGGGTGGCAGAAACCATAATAAAGAGTCCTTAACCCAGAGTTCAGGGACTCAGATGAAAGATTAGAAGATTGTGAAACCCTTGCAATTTCAGGTAAAATTTTGTGTAGTCATGAATCATTATAGACTATTAGTTAAGTGCACACATTTTGAAGTCAGTCACCAAGTCCAAATCCCCATCCAAACACATATTAGTTCAAGGCCATCATCAAATTATTTCTCTTCCCTAAGGCTCAGTTTCCTCAACCGAAAAAGGAGGACAACCTCATACTATATGTTGCTAATGAGACTATAATGGTATACTGTACATTAAGTACTTAGTACGATGACTTAGAGTAAGTGCTTTTTCATAAACGTCTCCTATTATTGTTTAGTTATTTTCATTCTCCATAGACAGGTGATGCCTTAATGTTGAATTCATAGAGATCACTGTCACATTAAGGTTTTCATGCTCTCAAAGCCCACCTTTTAATGAAGAGTATGGCAAACAAAGTTAAGCCTTCAAATTCTAGATCCACATTAAAATTGGCTTAAATAGGTAAAATAAATGTTTGTTTATTATGAACACACTGCTTATCTCAGTGAATGGACTATTTTAAAACTCAGCATTAATAATAATTCTATCGAACTGATAGTTACCAGACGGGACAGGAGTGGGAGAGAAGGATGAAACAGGTAATGGGGTTTTAAGGACAGCACGTGTTGTAATGAGCACCGAGTGATTAAAAAAAAAAAAGAATATCCTGAAATAATTCAGTAAAAAAAAATAATAATAATTATTCTATCTCCAGTGGAGATAAGTAAAGAATATAATTAAGTTCTGGTTAATTGGGAAAGTTCTTTAAATCTTTGGGGCTAAAGTGACCAACAAAACCTGTCTGAGAAACTGTCATACACATGTTAAATCAGTAAACAAGTACATGTGTGAATGCTTGCATCCACAATATGGCTATGGCCAATTCAACATTATGAGGTATAGTTGATTGACGACTGAGATACAAGTCTTGACAAATCCATTTCAAAAGAATGACCTACAGCAGCTAACATTCAAATTCACACTAACCAAATTGCAATGGATTTATGTTCCAATACTTTACATTTCCCACAATTTTAAAGTAGCTTTTAATTGGAGATGAGTAGAAGTCATGTTATATAATATTTTAATTCCAAACTGTAGTTCTGATTATATCATAAACATTTAGGGCATCTGTTAGTGAGGTTAAGTCCTCTCCATCTTTTTAAGACAAAGGCCTTATATTCCTAGTTGTGGAAGAGAGAAAAACCTACTATTTCTCTAATTGAGTACCTGGCCCAAGATCATATGCTCACTGGAATCAGATTTAAGCCAGTCTGACACAAAGCTTTTATCTATGACATCTAACTAGCTTTCCAACTCTATATTAATAACGCGAAGATAAGAACAAAGAGAAGGAGGATTAATACTTCCTGAGTACCTACTAAGTACTAGACATTTTGGCATGGATTATCTCATTTTATTATCACTTATTATCTCCATTTTCAAAATTTACCATTTAATATGGGATAGAGCCAGGGTGACTACCCAAGTTTTCTGATTCCAAGTTCACTGTTCTTTCCACTGCACAACAGAAGACTGCCTTCTCAGCTTCCCCCAAAATATCCGAGCTTAGTTTTCTCTCTTCTGACATAATCTTGTAAATTGTACTTTACTGTCTTAAATTGGGTTTCACAGATATAGACCTCATATCAAGAATTTGAGTGCACAGTTTCTTTGAGAGGTACTTCTAGGCAGGATCCTTAGGGAAGTGGGGAACTAAAACCAATAAAGGGCATGTTGATGAGCAAATTACCACTGGGGGGAACTGGGATCCAATCCATGGGAGTTTTGGGGTGACTAAGTGGAGCACATCTGAGTTGGGATGAGTTAGCAGGGTTATCTACCTACTAATTCCCCCTAGTTAATAGCCGAAAGTTGTTCCTGGAAGTCTTATTCCCTGGCTTTTAATAGTTGGGTGGTACCAGAAAGCCTCAGGCAGGAAGCTGAAGGTGCTTGCCTTCTGAAGTCCTGGGGAATAGTAAGCTCCCAAAAAATAAGGGGGTGAGGTGCAAAGATGCACAGTGTTTGCTACAATTATTGTCTTCATTTTATAAATATGGCAGCTGATGATCACAGAAGCTAAGTGTCTTGTCCATTTTACACAAGGATTATGAATTGGCTAACAGCAGACTCTGCTAGACGCTATCACTTAACCCAAGCGAATGGGTTTCTAATGGTGAGAAGGGACAAATGTACACTCTAGAGTATTTTCCCTATTAACAGTCTCTTTTTCCAGTGAGGAGTTCAGTTATTTTTACCTCCTTATACTATTTTCCTTTCTGTTATTAGCTTTCAGTTTATCAGCTCTAACTTCTGCTACAGTCAACGTGGTCTCCTCTCTGCCTTCTTACAGTATCACTCCCCACCCCAGACCCATTTTAGTCACTGCTGTAAAGACTGTATCTCCAAATGAGGTCCCATTCTGAGGTACTGCAGGTTATAACATCAGTATATAAACTCAACCCAGAACAGTACTTACAGGAAGAAGTAAATTAGACCCAGAGAACTGATCATTTATTTTTGGTTTTTAGGGTTAGGAATAATCTTGGGTTTTGGCATTTAAAATAATTGTCATATTTTTAAAAATTTGACAGTTTGAATTCTGAAAGATTAGTCTTACAAGTAAAATGTAAGACATAAAACTGAGTTGTTGATTTTAGACTTGGAAGTTTAAGTTGAACAGTATGAGTTTTTGGCTAAGTTTGTAAATAATATTAGAACATTTTTAAAGAACTTAGATTCTCTATATTTTTAAGGTATAATTAAACAGAATTAAATAGTTAAATAGAATAATAGAATTAAACAATTAAATAGAATTACATTAAAACATCAAAGTATATGAGAAAATTTTGCTTGCTGAACATGTATTTAAAATATATAAAAATAGAATCTATTATGTTACATTTATAAATGAAGTTTAAAACATTTTAGGAGAGTTTAGCCAAGTTTGTAAATGGGACAGGAGAATGTAAAAATATTAATCAAATTTTCTTGGAAGTGATTGTTAAATGTTACTAGATTTATAACTATAATACTATTTTTAGGTCAAACTTGAAAGCTTAAGGGAAAACTAAGTTTTTCAATTTTTCACTTTAATAAATTGAATATTAATTTTTTAAAAGCAGCCACCAATAGCATTTCTTGTGCATCACTCTGCCCTCAAGAATGCAAAAATCCCATTTCAGGTCTAAGACTCGCATGTGAAAAAGAGCTACATTTTTAACTTAAAACTACATTTTTTTCTCTTATTACAAAAGCAACACATACCTATTATGGAAACGTTTGAAACCTCTGAGAACATTTTTAAAGATGTGAAGACATTAATGAAAAGATAATAAAACAAAAATTATATAATTCAAGAGATAATTACAGTCAACATCCTTGTAGGAAGCATCTGCAGATGTCAGTGTCGTCAGTGTGTGGTTTCCAGGCCAGGGAAGCGGCAGCACCTGGGAATGAGTTGCGAGACCAGCACTCTTACCTCCCTCCATCCTCCAGACCTGAGTAAGTTTCTGGGAGAGGGACCCAGCATTCTGTCTAGAACAGTCCTTCCAGATGATTCTGTTGTAGGCTAAACTTTGAGAGCCACTGACACATAACCGTAATTGTTTCCACAGCATAAATACCTATGAGCGCTCGTGTTTGCTCAAAGGATTTTTTTGTGTTTTGGTTTATTGTTATTATTATTATTTTCACTAAACCTTATACTTTATTTAGATTGCATCAGTTCTTCCAATAAAGCCCTTTTCTACTCCAGGATCCAGTACAAGATCCTATATTACGTTTAGTCATCATGTCTGCTTTGTCTCCTCAGTTCTGTAACATTTAAGGCTTTCCTTGTTTTACAAGAACTTGGTATTTTTTTTTAAGATTTTATTTGTTTATTTGACAGAGAGAGAGAGACTGTGAGAGAGGGAACACAAGCAGGGATAATGGGAGAGGGAGAAGCAGACTCCCTGCTGAGCAGGGAGCCCATGTGGGACTGAATCCCAGGACCCTGGGATCATGACCTGAGCAGAAGGCAGAAGCTTAATGACTGAGGCACCCAGGAGCCCCCTAGACCTTGGTATTTTTGAAGGGTATTTGTGAAATATTTTGTTGAATGGCCCTCATTTGGGGTTTCCTCATGATTATTAGATTGGGGAACAATACCAGAGAAGTGAGGTACCCTTCTCATCGCATCCTATCAGAGGATATGTGATATCATCATGATTTATTACTGGTGATGTTAACCTTGACCACTTGGTTAAAGGTGTCTGCCAGATGTCTCCACTGTAAAGTTATTATTTTTCCTTTTCCATACTTAATTTTTTGCAAGCAAATCACACAGTCCAGTCAAGCACTAAAGGGAAGAGACATTAAGCTCTACCTCTCAAAGGAGATAGTACCTCCATAAATTCTTTGGAGTTGTTCTGTAAGAAAGATTTCCTCTCCACCATTGATTGATTGGTTGACTGATTGATTTACATCAGTATGGATTCATGGACATTTGTTTTATTCTTTGGGTTATAATTCAATACAACATTTATTTATTTCCTCCCTCATAGTATTCTAGCTTTGGCCAACTCTTACAGAGTGGCTTCTCTGTTTTTCCAGCTTTACGGAGGTATAATTCACTGGTAAAATTGTAATATATTTAACATGTACCACATGATGATTTGATACGCATATACATAATGAAAGGATTCCTACCAAGTTAATGAACACATCTATCAGCTCACATACTAGCTTTTTTGGAGGAAGAGGTAAAGACACTTAAGATTTAATCTTTTAGCAAATTTCAATTATATAAATCAATATTATCAACTATAGTCACAGTGCCATAAATTAGATCTTCAGACTTCATTCAACTTATAACTGAAAGTTTACTCTTTTACCAGCCTCTTCCTATTCGCCCCTGGCAACCACCAGTCTTCTCTCTGTTTCTATGAATTTGACTTTTTTTTTTCCCTAGATTCTACATGTAAGTGATACCATGGAGTATTTTTCTTTCTCTGTCTGGCTCCTGTTTTTTGTTTATCCCTCCTTCCTTCTGGCACTACAAGGTGTCCCAGGGTTCTTATTTGGTATTTTCCACACCCAGCCCCTATAATCAATCATTTCTCTTGATTCCTTTAACTGGAGGATTGTATTCAGTAACCAAGATCCGGGGACAGGATGTGTTTGTTGCCACTAGGGTATTACTAATCTTAAACCTTCTCATGGGCAGAGCTAGGAAATGTTTATACTTTTAAGAATTCCAATATATATTGCAAAATTGTTCTCTAACTTTTTTTCTAGCTTATATCATACCACTAATGTATGATAGAGCAAGTTATCCTCATGTTTTTAGAAAAGGACCATTATGATTTATTCTATTAAAACTTTACCAATTCAATAAATTTCAAAAAATGTTATATCCATGCAATTTTAATTTCTGGGTTAATTAAATATTTTCCACATATCCACTAGGCATTTTACTTTTTCCTTTCATAAATTTTCTCTATGGCATTTGCTCATTCATTATTCTACTACTGGTCATTTACTAACTATGGTAAAAGAAACCATTTAAACTTAATGCTATTCAGATATTAAGGTAAGAGAAAATGAACATACTAATAGCCATGTCTAGCAAAACTCATGACTTAATTATATTTAGAGAACGAAAGAAAAGCTATTTAGTTATCATTTTGACCTGAAGCTTACCTGAAGAGACAATTGTTGGAACAAATTCCAGAGCAGAATAAAATATTGAGACATCTCAGGTTGACCTCCCATTGCACTGGTAGCTGACAGCAGTCACTAGCATCCTATGAGTTTCTATGAAGTATGGACTGATTAAAAGTTCTTCTGTGCTCTTGTAGAAAAAGTCATGATTTAGTTGTGCCTGTGGCCTGATTTATAAGGATTGGCAAGCTGCACGAACTCTTTCTTCTGAACTTACGTGGGGCCCATGAATTTTGCTGTACCTGCAAAGGAATGTTAAGATGGAATTTGAAGTTTAGAAGTGTGGTATGGAAGATTATAATCAGGACATTTCATTTATATTATAGTTGCTTTAGGATAAGATATTCACGAGTGGTTATATAATTTAACATGGGCTTGGGGAAAAGAAGATAATGGGCATTTGAGGTACAAGACTAGGTCTGTTGCCTTGAATAGTATCGTAAGGCCCTCAAACCCTCAAAAACCTGGCAATACCTTCCCTCTCATTTACTTCATCCACCATTCTTTGCTCCAATCATACAGAGGTAATTGCTATCCTTTGACCTTGCCAGGGAAACACAAGGACATTTGCACACATTGTTTTCTCTGGGTAGACCATTCTTTCTCCACATATCCACATGGCTCCCACCATCTGCTCTTACAAGTCTGCTCAAATGTTACCTTCTCAATAAGAACACCTGACTGTGGTGTTACAATGACAATCCCTCACTCTTAAATCTCTTTATTAAGATAATGCTAGAAGCTATAACAGATAAAATCCCAATGCTCAATGGTTTATAACAATGGAAGTTTTTTTTCACTCAAATTCCAAATAGTAGATTGATGAACAGATGGTGGCTCTTTCCAACACAGTCATTCAGGGACTCATGCTGATGGAGGCTCTGCTATCATTAGCATGTTAATTCTAAGCATGTCCCAGAATCAATAAAGAAAAAGATAGCAAAAGCAAGAGACTTTGATATGTCAAGAGAACTCACTCAGCATCATTCTACCCCCACTTCATTGGCCCAAACTCAGTCACACGATTATATGTAAAACTATAAGAGAGACTGAGAGATGTGATCTAGCTATGTGCACAGGAGGAAAAGCAAAAAGGTTTAACAACTAACAGTCTCTTCCACACACACAGTAGGCACTTATTAAATATTTGTTTGCAGACTAGATAAATAAACACATTAATGCTGTGGGTAATCCATTCATGTTAAGAGGGGTATGAGGGATTCAGTGAATGATAAACACGATGTCTGATGGTTTCAAGGCTTTTGTATTTAAGTGGGGACATATGTGCTCATTTAAAAAATTATCATGCAAGGCAACAGATAAGGAACAAATAGCAGTTATAAACAGGACTTCAGGAACTCAGAGGAAGGACCCAGCTCTGAGTACTGAAATGGTCATGAAAATTTTTGAAGGAGGTAGGACTCTCTCAATTTGGGTCTTTAAAGAAGGGTTAGGATTTTAGTAAGTGGAAAAAAAGGAAAGAATAAATCAGATGGGAGAACACGAAGAACAAGGATGAAGACACAGGAAAACTTGGGTAGGCCTACTTATGTATTTCAGATGGTGAAGTGTATCAATCAAGATAGGCTACGTTATCTTATAGTAAAACATCATGGACATCTCAGAGCTTTAGCACAACAAAGGTTTGTTTCTAGCTCATTTTACATGTCACTGAAAGTCAGCTGGGACCTCCATTCTATTCTCCAGTGTGTGCTTGGGGGCCCAGGTTGATAGATTAGTTGCTATGGAGAACACTGTCAGTAATTGTGGCTAAAGAAAACACAGAGCTCTGGAGGAAGGTCTTACCTTACCAGTTAAACTCTTCTACTTGAAAGTGACATATGTCACTTCCACTTAAACTCACCAGCTAGAAACAGTCATATGACATATTCCCAAATGGGAAGAATTTGAATAATTGGTGAACAACACTGAAGACCATCACAAAGGGCAGTGGAGAATGAAGTTAGACTAGAGGTACCGGCACTGTCTTCAGTCTGTACCAACAGCACACCTGGAAATTAATTCAAACTGCAAAATCCTGGCAGACTCCGAAACTCGCCTCTTCACCCAGACTCGCTTTTAAATTCTCTGTTGATGGGCCTGCTCGCGGCAAGTCTCCACTCGGATATTTATGGTTGCTTTATTTATCAATTTATTATTTAACACACATTTGAGCCCCCATCAGGCTAGGTGCTGGGGACACGGAGATAAATGAAGCAGTGATGATCCGTGGCTTGACTGAATGTGATAAACTGCAGAGATTGCAAAAACAGAACCGATCACACACACACACACACACACACACACACACACACACACACACACACACACGAAACATCAGAGGCATGGTCTCATTGCTTACCTGCGCATGGGGTCCACAGGAGGTGAAACGTCATCTATCAGGCATGAAAGTGCCTTACTTACTCCTTCCACCTTCGCTGAGGCTCTGAGCACGATGCTAGGCACACAACTGCAGAAGTTCCCTTTTACCCGCAGTTTTGATTTTGCTCTCAGAGGTTTCAGTTACCCACAGTCAACTGTGGTCCCAGAAGAGTGGCTTCTCCTTCTGACCAATCAGAAGTCAGAGAACGTGGGCGGTCGCCTAATGCTACGTCACAGCGCGCACGTCACAACGCCTACCCACGTCGCAGCGCCCACGTCACAGAGCCCGAGTCAGTGTCCACGTTGCAGCGCCCAAGTCAGTCACCTCACTTGTCGTACCAGGTGGCTATTTTATCCTCTCACAGCGTCACAGCAAGAAAAGTAAGTACCCTGCACGGAAGGGATTTTGAGAGAAAGACCATGTTCACATACTTTTATTCAGCCTATTGTTATAATTGTTCTATTTTATTACTTATTATTGTTAATTTCTTACTGTGCCTAATTTATAAATTCAACTTTAGCGTTGAAGTACGTAAGTATAGGAAAAACCAGTATATATAGGATTTTGTACTATCTGCGGTTTCAGGCATCCACTGGGGGTCTCAGAACACATCCTCTGTGGATAAGGGAGTTTGCTGTAGATGCTGTACTGCTGTTCCGTGGTGCAGTCAATTCTCTTACCACTCTCTTTCCCTTAATCTCCACTTCTGTCCTTCTCTTTACTGGAAGTGAGAGAACCACCCCAAATTAAATTCTTTTTTGTGAAAAGTACTAACTCTATTCATAAAAGAGCTGGCAAAGGATATTGTTTCAGCTTTTTCATTTCTTAAGTAAGCAGAGTGATGAATTTACCTAGCAAAGAAAGTGCCAAAGATAAATTTTGTGGATAATAAAAGTTCTTAACAAAGGCAGGTGGATTGATTTGAGTTCTGCCAAACACAGGTCTCCTGCTGACCTGCCCTTATTCTACAACTCAGCACAGACTGAGCCATTTATGCAGTATTTGAAAAGTGCTTTAAAAAAAAAAATCATGACTGGGATTTAGAAAGCAAGCATGCATGAAAAGAAAAAAAAAAGTTAAGCCTTATCTTTATTTAAAAAAAAAATGCTAGATTTAGCTTTTTTCAAAATTTTGTGAGAAATCTAGACCTGGCACACAATAGACTATATTATTTGCTGCTCTGGATTTATTTTTCCCATAAGAAATATTCTGACTTGAGGCGCCTGGGTGGCTCAGTGGGTTAAAGCCTCTGCCTTCGGCTCAGGTCATGATCCCAGGGTCCTGGGATCGAGCCCCATATCAGCCTCTCTGCTCCTCAGGGAGCCTGCTTCCTCCTCTCTCTTTGCCTGCCTCTCTGCCCATTTGTGATCTCTGTCTGTCAAGTAAATAAATAAAATCTTAAAGAAAGAAAGAAAGAAACTCTTTCCTAAAAAAAAAAAAATATATATATATATATATATGCACACATATTCTGACTTCCTAGCTGATATTGTCTACACACACACACACACACACACACACGCATGCACGCACGCAAATTTTTCAAATGGCTTTTTGGAATATTTGAAAAAGAACTAAGATATAATTATGAAAAACATTATATAGTCACCCGCCCAATAATTGGTAAGTACCATATTGTAGTAAAATCTTTTGAAGTCTAATCTTTTAAAATTTACATTTTAAATTTTAGCCCCAGACATTTAGAAAATTACAGGCAACTTCATAATTTTCCAAGATTCAAATCATTTCCAAGTAATGCTATTAGTCAGCAACCTTAAGACTATCATACTAGAGTACCAGAATATATATACACATGTGTATATATATAATATATATAGGAATTAATATTGCTCTAATATTAGGATACGGATTCTCCACTATAAGGAGCTAAACAAAGAAAAACAATTATTCTAGAGAATATAAAAATGCACAACTTCCTAAATGAAGTCAGTTTTGTCTGGCTTATTCCACATGGCTATATTTAAAAAAAATAAATCATAGCATAAACAAACAAACAATCAGGCATAAATCAACCCTTTTGCTTCAGTTTTAGGAAAAATTAGGAACTTGGGTCATTTAGGGAATATACATGTATCTCTGAAAAGCCTATAACAAGATCATCTGAAATACCCTCCCTCTCAGGGGAGGATTTTTGCTCTTTCTTATTCACCCTGGTTATCTCAACTTTCTTTCCATTAAGTTTTCTGAGCACTGAAGACTAGAAGTTGAATCAGTCTAAGAGCTGACATTTTTGGGAGTAAGCGCAATGGGAGAGAAGATGGACTAGGTCAGGGCTATAATGAACCCTAGGCTGAATACAGAGACAGGAAAACAGAGGAAGAGCTCAGTGATGGAAAATGATAATATGTGGCTTCAGAGGGGCACCTGGGTGGCTTAGTGGGTTAAAGCCTCTGCCTTCAGCTCAGGTCATGGTCTCAGGGTCCTGGGATCGAGCCTCACATCAGGCTCTGTGCTTAGTGGGGAGCCTGCTTCCTCCTCTCTCTCTCTGCCTGCCTCTCTGCCTACTTGTGATCCCTCTCTCTGTCAAATAAATTAAAAAAAAAAAAGTGGCATCAGGGAGGATTTGATGAAGTCCAACTACTATTGTAGTGAGGGCATGTTAAAGTTATGAGAAAGGGCACAGGTTGTATTAAGAAGTAAATATCAATGAACAGTTTAAGAGGTAAGGAGATAGGTGCCTGGTTGCCTCAGTCTGTTAAGCATCTGACTCTTGGTTTCAGCTCAGGTCAAGATCTCATGGGTTGTGGGATCAAGCCCCTGCTGGGCACCATGCTCAGCAGGGAGTCTGCTTGAGATTCTCTCCCTCTGCCCCTCCCCCACTTACACACATGTGTGTGCTCTCTCTCTAATACAAATAAATAATCTTTGCAAGGGAAAAAAAAGAGGTAATGTGAGCTGGACTGTGGCCCTGAGCACAAATAACAAGGCACAAGAGAGAGAGAAGATCCTTGGCAATGAGGAGGCTGAATGTTCTGTGTCATCAGCATAGTTGTTAAAAAAACAAACAAACAAACGGGAGTTGCTATGGAAAGCAAAACTGCACCTGTGGACCAGGTGTGGCATTACTCAGTGGACAAAGAGGATGTATTTGGATAGTGCAAGCAATGAAGATGGGAAGCAAACCCCAGAACCAGCAGCCGATGCTTCTGAGCATTTTCTCAAGCACATTTCAAACCATAATAATAGCATTTATTGAGGACTTGCCATAGCCAGACACTCTACTAAGAGCTTTATATTCACATTGTCACTTACTATTGCCAACAACCTAAAGCCGTTATTTTCCCCAAGTTTATAGACTAGGAAAGGGAGTGAAGAAGGATGAATTTGCTCATGTAAACATTAAATTTGTGGAGCCCCTGTTGAATCCAGGCCACCTAGTCCAAATTCCATAGTCCTAACCACTAAACAATATGGTCACTCTGGAACCCCACCCAGGTGAGGCTAATGACCCTGGGTGGGAAGACTTTGTCTGGAACTACAGCTACCCAACCACTTGATCAAGACTAGTTTGGTAGATTTCAGAGGAGGGTCCTTAAAGGTAAGACATAAACAGAGACGAAAACTACATTATGGCAAGCAGGTAGAGGGAAGGGAAGATCTATTTCCCGTACCCCCAAGGCAGACACCTTTGTTAGATCTGCAGAGTGCACTGGTGGGAAAGAACACCATTTTGACCAAGGAGATTCTGTAGTAGCCGCATGTTTGCTGATTTGGCCATTCTGAGACTAGTCACCAGGCGGTATCTGCAGCCCATAAAGAAAGAATAGATATGGTGAGGAGGATTCCCTATGCTGCAACATGCTCAAGCCCAAGCTAGTTCAGACTATTGAAGTAGATGATATTTGCTGCCTTACGTTATTTCCAAATGGCTGCAGAAACTGCTGAGAACCCTAACTCTGCAGTATAAGAGAAAACTTTGGAAAGAGCACAAATAGGAACTCCGTAACTACTTCGTCCTTAGTCAATAGATACCCTTGGGAAAATTCTTTTTTTGTTGTTGTCCAGTTAAAAGTAAGAGTAAATTTCAGCCAGCGGCCAGTGTGGAATCCTCATGTTTCTTATATCTAAATGAAGCAAAGTTGGTATCTGGAATAGCCTGTAGGAAACTCAAGGAAAAGGAATCCAGAAACTCTTCATTAGCCCCCTTCCCTTTAGCAGAGCAAGTGTCAGTTCCCAAACCAGGGGCAAAGTATGGTTTTGACGAAGTGAGTGAAGCCATGAGAAGATGAGGGTGTTAGGAGGAACAAAAGAGGCCCCCAGATCAGGAAGAAAACAGGTTATAATATCTATAAAGACAGTATTGTTAGAAGGTCTGTGACAAGGTTGGAGTAGATGAAGCCAGGATAAAAGTTGGAAATGAGTACAGGTATGGAGAGAAAGTTCTAGAAATAGGGATGTGTTGCCTGGGAACAGGAGGATTTGGCACAGAGAAATCAAACCAACAGCGCAAGGTATACTTTTTGAGAGGGCCTGAGAGCATATTACCAGACTAAGTGGTTTCAAGTCCCTGCTTTTTGTATGCTTTTGTACCTATATACCAGTTCATGCCTCTATTTTCCCCCCCAAAATTGCTATCCACTATAAATAAGTAAAAAATTATAGTTCAGCAAAAAGAAAAGAAATCAACAACCATAATTAGCTCTGTGGAAATATTATTAATCTTTGAAATATTCATCCAGATTTTTCATATATGTATTTATATTTTCAAAAACAGATCATATTGTACATAATGGACTATAAATTGCTTTTCTCCCTTGGCATTATATTGTGCCAAAACATTCAGGAAAAGATAATTCTTATGTTACAACTATTCCATAGCATAGAAATTGATGGACAAGTTCCCAACTATAGACCAATGTTACCAACCAACACTATGATACAAAATACTAAAGTATTTGCAAATTAAATCTAGTAATATACCATGACAAGTAGGACTTGCTGAAGAATATAAGAAGTTTCCAGCATTGGAAAATTAATCCACATAATTCACTAGATCAAATATTAAAGGAGGAGAAAGGCAAGATCATCTCAATGATAGATGTCACCAATTCCCAATAAAAACATAATTAATTAATGAAACCGCTAGTTGCTAGGAACAGAAAGGAAATCCTATAGCCTGAGTGTGGGTATCTAGGAGAAACATTAGACTTAATGGTAAAATATTAGAAGCATTCACAGTTAAGTTAGAGAGAGAAAAAGAGAGAGGAGTATCCTGTATCAATGCTACATTCTAACATTTTCTTCCTTTCTTTAAGGATCTAACTAATGCAAAACACAAGAAATAAGAGGAATGAATATTCAAAAAGAAGAGACAGGACTGTCACCATTTGCTGACAAGGATGTATAAGGGAAGAATCACTCTCCACCTCCAAGAAAAAGATTAGAAAAGGTAAAATATGTCAACAAGTAGCTTATACATTAGATCAACCTACAAAATCAATTGCTTTTCTAAACACTGTCAAAAATTTTAAAAATGAAAAAAAATCATGGTTAAATAGCAACCACTACTATGAACTACCTAGTAATAAATGTAATAATGAATGTGTAGATGTTTATGAGAAAAATTTTTCAAAATATAAGACTTAAGTGATTTTAAAGATATAACATGTTCTCGTATTGGAAGACTCATTATAAAGATCCTTTTCCTTTTTGAAATTAATAAGCTATGAAGTTAATATTTAATAAGGGTAACATTTTAAAAATATATGATATGCTTTTTTATTCATCCAGAGGCCTCCATTGATTTGGGAAAAAAAATAGAATTTAAGGTAGTATATAAAGGGAAAGAAAGAGGCAATATTCAGATTTTGACTTCAGAAATATAATTTTTTTGAAAATATAATTTTTTTCTTTAAAATTTTTATTTCAATTCAATTTAATTAACATGTACTGTACTATTAGTTTCAGAGGTACAATTGTAGTGATTCATCAGTTGCCAGCAACACACAGTGCTCATTACTTCAGGTGCCCTCCTTAATGCCCATCACCCAATTACTGATTCCACAGCAAAGAATTCGTCTTAAAAGTCAAGGTTTGGAGGTGCCTGGGTGGCTCAGTCAGGTAAGCATCTCCCTTTGGCTCATGTCATGATCCCAGAGCCTTGGGATCGAGCCCTGCATCAGGCTCTCTGCTCAGTTGCTCTCTCTCAGCACCTACTTGTGCTTTCTCTCTCTCTCTCTGTCAAATAAATAAATAAAATCTTAAAAAGAAAAGAAGGTTAAGGTTTGTTGAGTGAGGAAAACAGTTTCTAGTTTTACAATCTCTCCTTTACATTTTAAGAGCTAAATGACTGACCCAGATCATGGGGCTTACTATTATCACATTGTAGGCAGAATGTAACATGCCAGGTGAGAAAGGTTCCCAAAGATGGAAAGAAAAAGCATAGATCACTCCTCCTTCGTACGAAGAAGAAAGATTTAGAAGAAAAGTACCCAACATGGAGATGTTGTCTGGAGTCTCTCTCTCTCTCTCTCTTAAGATTTTTTTTTATTCATTTGAGAGAGGGAGCACAAATAGGGGGAGAGGCAGAGGGAGAGGGAGAAGCAGACTCCGTGTGAGCAGGGAGTCAGACACGGGACTCAATCCCAGGACCCTGTGATCATGACCTGAACTGAAGGCAGCCACTTAACCATCTGAGCCACCCAGGCTACCCTGCTGTCTAGACTCTTAAAAGGACATAAGTATCATAACAATATTACAAAGAGAAAGGAAAAAATTGACATGTGTCAATAAGAAAGTAGGTAAAATAAAATTTAAAAAAAAGAAAGTAGGAAAAATATACTTACATAATATATAAATAGACTTTAAAAGAATGAGAAAAACAAATCAATCAATACAATCACATTCAGCTCAAAAATTATACCATGAACCTGTTTTTGTGCCAGTAAATATATGTCTACAACATCATTTCCAATACCTGCATATTTTATATTATGTAAACATGCCACACATACTTTTCTGTTGCTAGATACATAGTTTGTCTTATAACAAACAATTTTTAACATAAATAATCATGGTACATTTTCTCATGTTTCTTGTGCAATAAGTTCCTTAGGACAAATTGGTAGAACTAGAATTATTGAGACAAAATGCTAGCAAAATATTAAGACTTTTGATATATATTGACGGGTGTATCTCCACAATGGTTCAGTCAGCTATGCGATCAGCTTTGGGGCTGGGGTTTTAAACAAAGAAAGGAGAGTTAGGTAAACTTGATTGGAATAATAACTAGAAAAATAGCGCCAAAAGGGTAAGGACAGATCCAGACATTCCTGATTAATTTTGTTGGTAGGTCTTCTACATAAAGTTTTTTTTCTATCTCATGTTTAGGTCTTTCATCCATTTTGCATTTATTTTTGTATATGGTATAAGAAAGTGGTCCACTTTTATTCTACTGCGTGCTGCTGTCCAGTTTTCCCAACACCATCTGTTGAAGACACTTTTTTCCATTGGATATTTTTTCCTGCTTTGTCAAAGATTAGTCAACCGTATAGCTGCGGGTCCATTTCTGGGTTTTCTATTCTGTTCCATTGATCTATGTGTTTGTTTTTGTACCAGTACCATACTGTCTTGATGATTACAGCTTTGTAATATACCTTGAAGTCAGGAATTGTGATGCTGCCACCATCACAGTCTTTTGTAGTTCCATACAAATTTTAGGATTGTTTTAGCTCTGTGAAAAATGCTGGTGGTATTTTAGGACTGAATTAAAAGTGTGGATTGCTTTGAGTAGTATGGACATTTTAACAATATTTGTTCTTCCAACCCAAGAGCATGGAATGTTTTTCCATTTCTTTTTGTCTTCCTCAATTTCTTTCATAAGTGTCCTGTAGTTTTCAGAGTAGATATCTTTTACTTCTTTGTTTAGGTACATTCCTAAGTATCTTGTTTTTTGTGTGCAGTTGTAAATGGGATCAATTCCTTGATTTCTTTTTCTGCTGCTTCATTACTTGTGTATAGAAATGCAACAGATTTCTGTATGTTGATTTTATATCCTGCCGCTTTGCTGAATTCATATAACAGTTCCAGTAATTTTTGCTGGAGTCGTTCAGGTTTTCTACATAGAGTATAATGTCATCTGCAAATAGTGAAAGTTTGACTTCTTTCTTGCCTATTTGGATGTGTTTTATTTCTTTTCGTTTTCTGATTGTTGTGGCTAGGACTTCCAGTACTATGTGAAATAGCAATGGTTAGAGTGGACCTCCCTGTCTTGTTCCTGGCTGTACAGGAAAAGCTCTGTTTTTCTCCAATGAGGACGATATTAGCTGTGGGTCTTTCATATATGGCCTTTCTGATGTTGAGGTATGTTCCCTTTATCCCTGTTTTGTTGAGGGTCATTTTTTATTTCATTTTTTAAGGAATTTATTTATTTATTAGAGAGAAAGAGATCATGTGAGTGGGGGGGGGAATCTCAAGCAGACTCTGTGCTGATCACGCAGAGCCCAATGTGGGGCTCAGTCTCACCACCCAGAGATCATGACCTGAGCTGAAATCAAGAGTTGGACACTCAGTTGCCTGAGTTACTCAGGAGCCCCAAGGGTCATTTTTAAAATATAAAGTAAGAATAATACCTTTGGTTGTTGTAGAGGTAAAATCACATATGTGAAAGGACCTGGCACAGTGCCTGACACCAAGGACATTAAAGTTTTATTTCATTTTCCTTCCTAGAGAGCAAAAAGATAAATGAGTTTTATTCAAGTAAAATTAACTACTTTATTTGTTGGACACTACACATGAGAGAAAATGTGTTGGATGAAACCCAGAATGGGACTGGAGTTCTGGAGACACTTTGCAGTGATACTACATCTCTGTCACTAACTTTTTAAAATGGTTTTTAGCAAATTTCCAGCTCTTCCTGAAATGCATTGTTTTTACCTATAATGAGGAAATGTGTTCTGAATCAAAGGTCTAGACCTAAGGCCAATTTTGTATGTATGTACATTTTTTCCAGAATTGAGGTCCGAAGCTGTCAACAAAATATCAAAGCGATCTGTGTGCAGTAATAGATAGTGATATTCTAGAATCCAGATGGTCTCTAAAATTCCATCTGTATCTAATAGTATCACTCTGATCAAACTCGATAATTGACTGTTCCTTTTGGTTCAATATTATTCATTGATATGTTATGAAGCAGTGTAATATTTTAGTAGTGATTTTCCAGCCAAATATGTAGGTTCTTTCTTGGCCTCCATGCCTCCCTGCAGTTTTCTCACAGCCACTGGGAAAATTGTATGGCCCCAGCATTGCTACACCACAGGTTCTGATTACCTGAGTGGTTTCCTAGACTTATTATCTTCCTCATTCTACTTGGTTCATTTTTTTAAAGAAAATGTTCTCTCTCTAGGCTAATTCACCAGAGAACAAATTTAATTAATAGGTGGCAACATATTGCAACTCTCGGTGCCAAGATACATGATTAAGAAGAGAGCCTGTTGGCTTCCAGATCTTCTGGTTGTTTTTATTTCAAGCTTCTTAAAATACACAAGATCATATTGAGAACAATGTCAGATTATAACTTCACCATGATAAATAGGAATATCTGTGAATACTAAAAAGTAAACTGAAGAAAAAATACTACATGAAAATGATTGTTAGTAAGCAATACATTTATTTGCAATGAAAATTATAGTGTTAGATGACTGCATCATGGAGCTCAGAGAAGTAAAATATTTATTCTGTTAATATTTATCAAGAGTCAACAATGTTCTATGCAATGGATGTAAAGGATAGAATGTTGAACTCGAATCCTCCCTCCAGGAAAATAATTTATCAGGACATGCAAGAATATAATATATATTTGCAAATAACTATAATGCAAGGTTATAATATAAGTGTTTTGTTCCAACCCAATATGTGTAGATAAACTGCCAAAGCTGTCAGTGGTCAGAAAGGAAACTTTAAAATGGAGGAAAAAAAGATCTCATAGAGAAGTTAGCCATCAATGTGAATTTTGATTCATAGGCTGGGTTTGGACACATGAAATATTGGTGTAGACATTCAAACAGAGGCAATGGAATGGACAAAGCAAGAAAAGAAATCTGAGGACTTTGAGAACTCTTCAGGACATGCATTTTAAGCTCTCAGTAATATTTCTTAATTTCTTGAAGCTAGGGTATATAAATGGGAGTACTAAGAAACATGATAAGAGAGCAAGCCTGTGACTAAATTGGAGAAGACCTTGAATGAAAAACTAAAGTTTTTATTTCATCTATAGGCTCTGAGGAATCATGGATGATTTTTAAATAGGGAATGATATGATCTGAGTTTACATTAGGAAGATTAATTTTTGGCAATATATATTGTGGAAACTAGTTGGGGAAACAAGAAATTAAGCAAAGATAATGATGTCAGTTAACCAAAGAGGGAGATGAGAAGGAAAAGAAACTATGATGCTCAAATCAGTAATTAAAAAAAAACAAAAACAAAAAACAATGTAACAATATGGAGGATCTAGAGGAAGTGGGAGGGAAGATGCCACAGATCTGAGTCTTAGAGGATTTTGGAGCTACAGAAACAGGACACTCAAAATCAGTAAAGAGAATAGGATGGGATGGTTGGAAAACTATACAAACTAAGGAATAGAGGTGAAAAAGACTGAAAAAAATTCCCAGAGACTCAGTGACTTTGTGACAATAATCATATGTTATAGGAGTCCAAAAAAGAGATGAAGAAAGAAAAAAAATTTTGAAAAAAAAATGGCCAAGAAATTATAAAGTTTTTTTTTATAAACTATAAACCAACAGCTCCAAGAAGTTCTACAAACCCCAACGAAGATGATCACATCAATATTCAAGTTACTAGAAATAGGAGCTAAAGATTAAATATTTACAATAGCCAGACAAAAGAAGAGACAAATAAGGGAAATTTGCAGACTGCTGGTCAGAAATAATATAAGCTAGAAAAATGAAACAACATTTTTAAAACATTGAAAGAGCAAAGTTATTCATCTAGAACTCTAGCCTCCAAAAATGAAGGTGAATTATCACATTGTGCCTATTAAATCTGTAAGAGTGGCCAAGTGCAGGCCAAGTGTGGACACATATCTCCACTGTGATGGGAGGATAGATAGGGGTACATGAATGGGATGGTGGGAGTGCTAGAGGTAAAGAGAAACATATCAAAATAAGCAAACAAAAAACCCCAACTTGATTAAAGGAACAATGGCTAACAAAGAACTAAGTGTAGCCCAGAATAGAATCTCAGTCAGAAAGAGATGATTCTCAGAGTAAGAATAATGCCTTTATGAGAGTGAAGGTCAATTACCAAGGAAAGGAAATCCTCATTTATTTAGGGTACAATGCAGAAGCCTCAGGGGCTATTGACAGGTGTTTTTCCTTAAGATTATCTAGTTTAGTCACTCTAAATAACAGGGGATACAGTGACTTTTTCTTTTTAAAAAGATCATAAAATATTGGATTTATAAATATTTAGAAAATCATTTTTAAATTTATGAAGTTTGCTATGGGTTGGTCCAAGGTCTAACACCATCTGAGGCTGATCACAGGGAGTCATATTTGCTTTCTCTATTATTTTCATCAGTTGATAATTGCTTTTTCTTTCTTTAATGCTCCATATTTCTTTTTGAAAACTTGAATAGCTCTTGAATCTCTAGATTACTACTGGAAAACATAAATTCCAGAGGCAAATGCCCTGACCTTTCATTCTAGCAAGGATATTACCAAAAGTCTCTCTCGAGGCAACCTGTTCTAAACAGGGTGGAGGTAGCCTTGCAAAGAGTTGTCACATGATAATTCATTATGTTCCTCATGATTTGCAAAGCAGAGAAAAGGGAGTGGCCTCAGTCACTAAGAATTTCCATTTGTTCCTCCAGGAGTCTGGGAGAGCTCCACTGGACCTCAGAAGATGCCGCCCACTGCAGACAAGACTTCAGAACCATTTGCCATTTCCACCTGAGAGCATCCTCTCTGCTCTCAAATCACTCCCCTTCTTTCTCATATCTTAAGTTTTCACCATAAAATATAGTTCTTCCCTTTTGCTTACTAACCTGAAATCCTGTCAAGGATTTTTCTAAAACACCTCTTGAACCTGTCACTTTTTTCTGCCCCCATGGCCGCAGCTAGTCTTCCTAATTCTGGCATATCTTTTTAAAACCCATTTTCCGATCTTGCTATGTCAGTGATTTTAGTCTAAAACTTAGCACTCCTACCCAAAAAAAATGTATTTTCTCTGGGATAAATTCCAGGACCTTTTACATAGTGTTCTAGGTCCTTACCATGTGGCCAAATCCAGTCTCAGTCTTCTCTTAAGTATCTTTACCTGATCTTGCCCACAGATGTCAACACAGAAAAGCTCCAGATAAGTAATTCATAAATTTTAGTTGACAAAATATCAAACTCTGCTGCATTACAGATGTCCTAACAAAGGGACTGACATGTCAAAAACTACCCAAGGAAAAGGGATTTTTCATAAAATGAGTGTGTATATCCTATAGTTCTCTCACCGATAAAAAGAAGATAAATTTCTCGGGTAATGATGGTGGCAGCTTTTTCATATGCTAATGGATTCCTTGGGAGGAGATTCTTAGTTCAAAGTGGTAGAAATCCTCAATTCCATCTTCAAATCACAGACGGAAAAAAAATGGAACATGTCTTTTTCCCCACACCAAAGGAAGTTGGAAGAAACTTGATCCAGAGTGAGGTGCTAAGAGAATAGGCTTGTGGCAAATCTTTCAAAGCAGGAAAGAATGTGAGAGAACAAACAAGAAGGCCCAAGATGAGGCTGGGAAGGCAAAGGGACAGCTGTTCCAGGGAGGGTGGCAGTCTCACGTCCTGACAGAGACTTCTCTGGGATTTCATTTCTAACCATTGGTGGGCAGAGAATGAGGGAGAAGCAACAGTGGAGTTGCTGAGAAATGAGGCTGAAGGAACAGCAGTTCCAACCTGAAGGCAAACAGAGGCAGGCCTGGATGAAGAAAGGAAAGGGCCTCCATCTCCAAATTTAGGAAATTTAGCTTGATTTAGGAAAGCTAGCTTGATGGAAGCCAGATGGAAATACAGTAAAAGGACAGTCTCCAGAGTTGGACTAAGACTGCTCCTGGATCTGCAAGAGGAGGGCAGTAAGGAAACTTATGCCTACTCACCTCAAAGTGGGACTTTGTGCTCCCCACTCAAGCATTCTGATAGGACCCTGTCAGCTGTGGTGTGGACAGTCTGTAGGACAAGCTGCATGGGCGAGGCACCCAAAGGAGAGATGGTGTGTAAGATGGAGATCTGCCCCTGGAGATCACCCTTCCTATTAATTGAAAGGCAGGAGTGAAAAGATAGAAGCCAGTGACAGCAGGAAACTTCAGCTTCCCCCAAATAGAAAGGTCTAGCAATCCTGGGCCTTAGCTCCTGCCCTGGGCTCTTTCCATATTGACGTTACTACATTGGCTTCTAAAGGCATTTGCTATGATCTCAGCACCTCAGAGAAATGCAACATCCTTATGGGCTGGATTCACAGGAGAAAACAACATGGAATGGGTGGGGTCTGAGCTAGAACCTGATGGAGGGAGACAGAGGAGAATATTATGTGTCCGTCTGAAGGCCCACAGGATAACTCTGAGGCCTCAACACTGTCGAATCCTTTCTCTTGGATTGTCACTAACAGCTCACCAAAGAGATACCCAGCAGGCTCAGCATCACTGGGCCCTTCACCTAAGAGACACCCCGAGGATTGTGCTATTACAGTGGAGCAAGTCACTGCTGTTCCAGGAGTGTATAGTGAAATCAGGGGGAAAGGATTGTTTGGGGAAGGAGCCATGGGTTAGGTGTCCTGATTTCTAATAAAATAACTCCTGGTTATTTTATTAATTTGCTATGTGCCTGGGCAATTTGCTGCTTTTTTGAAACTTCACTTCTTTATCAGTGAAATTAAGGGGTTGAACTAGGTGACCTCCTAACTTTTTAGGCTCAAAAGACCATGACTCTAAGAAAGGTATCTCTGCCTGAGCATCTCTGTTCTTTGCTGGAGGTTAGAAGGAGTGGTGCTTGATTTGGGGAACTGTGAGGGAATCACACAATTACTCGATCAATATTTATGGAGCACTGTATTTAGGGACCAGAGATACGGTGTTGAACAAAACAGACAAAACATCCCTACCTTTGCTGTGCTTAGATTCTCATGGAGGGGGACAGAAAATAAAGAAATAAGACACAATGTACCATATAGTAAATGGTGATAAATGCCTATGTGTGACATTGTCTAGAATTGAAGAGGTTCTGTGTCATGAATGGAGAGCGGAGGATTGAGGCCAACACCATGCACCTTGGAACAGAGTAAAATTTTCCTTTCCACCTGCTGTTCTAATTTCTACTTTCCTGAAAACGGGCATGTTTCATTATACACACTTGGTGTATTCTAATGTGACCAGGGACCGTGGCAAAAGTCACAGTGATCCTGCAGTTGTCCATTGTTTGCCTGATGCCATGACATCTAGAATGCGCCATCAAAGGCCAGTGTGAGCCTTGCTGGGCAGTGGCAGCTTCTTGTGATCATGAACTGCTTTTACTTTTTCTGAACTGGTATTTCCTCCAATTTTTTTTCCCCTTGGGTATTTTTGGCCTGAAATTCTAAATGTAATGAATGTTATTCATTCTTTTTTAGCACAGAGAATTTTTTTTTTTTGAATTTACAATTTCACGGAATTTTTTTTTTTTAAACGGGGTAAACGTCAAAGTTTAAACCTTTCTGTTTTGCAGGTCCATTTTCTAGGTTAATCTCATTAGTAGGTCTAGATAAGGCATAATATTTGTGTCAGAGAAAGGAAGTCAGTATGCTCCAGTATCTTAAGAAAATTACATTTTCTGAAAGCAAGTTGGCCTCTATCTAATCGCTGTAAGACACCTTCTTTTTTTCTAGACAACCAAACACAAATTGGCTGATCCCTTGAAAAAAATAACTCAAGGGTCAAAGAAGAAGGTTAGAGTTTAAGTAAAATAAAACAACCCGATTCACAGTTATCACCCAAGTTACCAGTAATCGGAATAGACAGGAAGTATATGAACATATCATGCAGATTTAAATAGTAGAACTAAAGGCCAATATTTAGAAATACATAATTTCTTGGGTAAAAATATCAAAGCTCAAATTCTAAGCCAAATTGCCTCGTGCGTTCCCTTATGGAGTTGATGGGGGAATGAAAGAGGGGGCTGCCGAGAAGGGCCCACAACTTCACTGCAGGGAACCTCCTGCCACAGAGTATGAAGAGAAAAGACATTAGATAAAGTTGTGATGCTTGGCTGTGGATTTCCCCGTGTTGATTTTTAAGATGCCTGCTGGCTGAGTCAGAGTGCAGAGGGACAGCTGGCAACTGATGGGGTAGGGGGCGGCAGTGCAAGCCCAGACAAAGAAGACGCAGGAACAGACTCTGGAACAGATGTGAGCTCCTGGATGGGCCCCATAGGATCCCGCAGGGGTTTATCAGTGAATTTAATTTATCAGTGAAATTTATCAGTGAAATTAAGGGGTTGAACTAGGTGACCTCCTAACTTTTTAGGCAAGAGGCAAGAGCCCTCTTTTCCCTACACCATGCATCCCAAACTTGCAATGCATGGTGTAGGGAAAAGAGGGCTCTTGCCTTTTGCCTAAAAAGTTAGGAGGTCACCTAGTTCAACCCCTTAATTTCAC